>NC_134401.1:146196858-146846858 GCF_050003625.1 Haematobia irritans
ATTGGTTCAGACATAATTAGATATGCACAGATATGCTATATATGGTGCTAGATCTGGTTAGATATAATTGCAGATCTCATCATATATAGTATAATATCTAATTATATCTGGCATATCTAATAATATATGCTTGGATAGGGCCATATATAGCACCATATCTAATAAGATATGGTAGATATAACATCATATCTGACTATATATGGGGTTAAATAGGTCCAAAATATAATAAAAAAAAATCATGAACAAGTTAAAAAGATTTTTGAAATACACGTCTAAACCTCAATGTCATTATGTCAAATGTCAACGCCGTCAGGGGCATCACTTCTAAACAAATTTAACGCCAGACTAGCTGAGAAAATTAAGAAATTTAATATAATTGTTTTAAATGTGTTCCTTTGATAAAGTGTATATCGTTTCCTTTATTGCGGAGATTATGTAGGTAAGTAGATTGTATTTGTTATTTCCTTAGTAGTCATTTTCATATTGTTTTACTATTTTCTAGATTTGGAAAAAAAGGAAACCTCAGTGGTGAACTGTTTAACATGCCCGCCTTGCATTCAAAAGGTCACGGGTTCAATCCCAGTTCCGACCAACACCAAAAATTATTTCGGCGGTGGATTATCTCCTCGCAGTAATGTTGGTGACATTTCTGCTTCAAAGATTCTCTAAGTTGTTTCAGCGCAACGTGAAATGCCGATAGGACTCGATTATAGCAAGGAGGTCCCATGTTATTGAGCTAATTATTGAATCGAGCAGCAGTCAGCGATAAGTGAGATGTTGATCACTGTGATGTCATGATGGTCTGAATAGTATGTATGAGCCTAAAATAACAGCCTATCGCTATACCTAACCGAATCCCGAATACACTTTAAATGTGAGTATTAAAAGCAACATAAAATTATATGGCAATTTTTATTGCAACTTAAAGAAGAATGATTCAAAACAATACTAATACTTGCTTACATAGTTCAATATATTCCCATATTTGTTTATTCCTATATTTGTTTAATAATTGTTTTTTTACTTAATTTCATTGCAGATTGCCTTAACGCTGTAATACTTTAGTCGCGTGTCTAAGTCCAAAGCAGAAGAAACAAACGAAAAAACCCTTGGACAACACTCTAACTCAACTGTCAATACTCTTAAATAGCTTTGATGGATCATTTTAAATTAAACATATTTATTATGCACATACTTTTTGTCTGTATTATTAAATAAAACAATTGATCTCATTTTATATACAAATTATGGGCTTTTATGTGTTGAAAGATCTCGAAAGATACAATTGTATCAAATAATATACAATTATATCAAATTAGATCTGATTAGATGTGTCTCATTTTTGAGATCTGATCAGATCCAATTTCATAGTATTTAGATCTGACCAGATATAACCATTTTGCGGATCTGCTCAGATCTGACCATATCTTGGCTCAGATCTAACCATATCAAATCAGATCCCCCAATTTTTACACGGGTAGAAATAAAATTTTGACAAAATTTTTTATAGAAATAAAATGTTGACAAAATTTTCTATAGAAATACAATTTTGCAAAAATTGTCTATAGAAATACAATTGTGCAAAAATTTTCTATACAAATAAAATTTTGACAAAATTTTCTAAAGAATAAAATAAAATAAAATGTTGGCAAAAATTTTCCATAGAAATAAAATGTTGGCAAAATTTGCTATAGAAATTAAATTTTGCAAAAATTGTCTATAGAAATAAAATTTTGACAAATTTTTTGAGCTAAATTTTATTTCTATAGAAATAAAATTTGGCAAAAAATATTCTGTAGAAATAAAATTTTTCAAAAATTGTCTATAGAAATAAAATTTTGCAAAAATTGTCTATAGAAATAAAATTTTGCAAAAATTGTCTATAAAGATGCAATTTTGCAAAAATTTTCTATAGAAATACAATTTTGCAAAAATTTTCTATAGAAATAAAATTTTGTAAAAATTTCTATAGAAATAAAATTTTGCCAAATTTCTTTCAAAATACATGTTTTTAAATTTGGTAGATTTTTAGTATTTGTTTTTTTTTTTTTTTTTTTGCAAATTTTGGTAGATTTGCGTTGAAAAACATTTAGGTGTTCGTCTCCCGTATACCATAGCTTAGATTTTCAAAAGTATTACTACGTACGTAGCCAAAACATTTGTTGTTTATTCCTCGCAAACTACATGTGTTGCTCTTATCTCAAGCATGTTTACAATTTAGCCCTTGGTAATGCTGCAGAGAATTACTTTCCTTATAGGATATTCACTTGCGAAAGTAATCTAGTAATTTGAACTAGATTACTTGTTAATGAGATGTTTTGCCGTGTAGCTTAATGCACATCAATCCTTTCCAGGATAAAACTCACAAATTGTGTGGTAGTTGGCTGTATTATTGATTAAATAAATGTTTGAATTGAATAGCATTTTTCATCGAGTGAGTGATAGTGAAATTCGATCATGGAAACAAACAAACAAAATATATGGAAAATATTTTTGCTATATTTCAAATCAACAACTAGTAGAAATTTCTATGAAAAATATTGCCAGTTCTCATAAACAAAGTAGAAATAAGGGAGCTTGTGTTTGGAAGGGCGTATCCGGGTGGTTCAGTTTCATCTTTATCAATTTATTGAGTTGTTTATACTATGTATAAAATTATTTAAAGCAAGGCGCCCTTTTAGTATTATTATTATAAAAAAAAAAATACTATACTAAGTTAGTTTAGCAAGTTTTTATTTATTTAGCATGGCATGGCAAATAAGAAACAGTTTAAAAAATCACTTCACATTATCTTCTTGTCAGGTGGTTTTTGCCTTATTGCATTTTACACAGTATTTTACTTGACGCAAAAATATTTATTTGTAATATTTGTTGTATACTAGAAAGTAAAATCAAATCCCTTTTGATGTCAAAGACATCTCTAGAATATTTCTACGCCATTTAACACTAAAATTACGTGCCCACATTTAACATCCTAATCAACCCTAAGCAGTGCCTCGGAGATCAAAGACCCAAAAACCCTCTGCAATATTACTACCGAGATAAGATTGAATTTTATTGCGGGATTCAAATACATGCAGTCTAGTATAATCTGCTTATTTCTGGATGCAGTACTACAACTCATTTTAATCCTTAAATTATGATTACTTAGATTTTCATGAGATTTTGCCTTTCTTTTAATGTCTACGATATTGTCAAATCTTTTTTTTTTTTTGCCGAACTTTTTATAAATCTATATATGGAATATATGTACTATTACTATGTTATGTTCAAAAAGTATCCATTTGTTTATTTGCGAAAGTTGTATGAAAAATTAGTTACTAATAATTATTTATTTATATATTTTATTTTCTTCACTGTAATCTTAAATAATTATGCATATGCACGGTGTATTGTATACAGTTGTTAATTTTATAATATACTGCAAAAAATATATAAATATGCGTTGTATTCAAAACGAATTCGTAGAAGAAATTTGTGACAAAAATTTCTCAGAATAGGCAAACACTTGCAGTTTTATTTATTCGATATCATTCATGTAAGAACTTTGAGTGTATAGCTCCCATAATACCGCCTTACACGCAAAGGTCATGGATTAAATCTTCTGACAAAATACACAAAAACCTTTCAACTGCGTATTAACATCAACAATGGATACATTTGGCAACATTACAACAATAGTTTGGTCCAAAGTTTTCTATTTGAATTGAATTTTTATGCATCCATCGTATTCTCCTTGCATAAATATCAGTCACATGGAAAGATCTCAAAGGTAAAAATTTTGAATTATGGCTGGGTCAAGCATATTTACGTTTTTTGAATAAGATGGTATACGCTTTCCAAAAGCTTTATACTTTTCTATATACAGTGCCACACATAAGTATTGGAACAGAACGCTAAACTACATAGTGGTCGGGATATCTGCGATAAAATGTGCCTACCAGAAATATTAATTTTAAGCATCATAAAATAAAGGGTGATACGGTCAAAATTTGGTCAATATAAACTTGAAGTATTTCTTTCAATTTTGCATTTAAAAAACCTGAACACACTCATTTTGAAGGTGTGTGTGTAGAATGTTGCTTCTATTTTGATTTTGGAATTCACTCTTCAGTTGTCAAAATGCCGTCCAAGCAAAAAGAGCAGCGTATCAAAATTTTGCTCGCGCATCGCGAAAATCCGAGCTACTCACACGCAAAGCTGGCAAAATCGCTAAAAGTTGCCAAATGAACCGTTACAAATGTAACTACAGTGTTTGGGGAACGTTTGTCGACAGCCAGGAAGTCTGGATCGGAGGGAAATCGAAAACCGAAAGCCGCTGAGACGACAAAGAGAGTTGCCGGTAGTTTCAAGCGAAACCCTAACCTCTCTATCCGAGATGCCGCAAATGAGCTGGGTGTATCGTCTACAACCGTCATCGAGCCGGACTATCGACTTACAAGAAGGTAGTGACTCCAAATCGCGATGATAAACAAAATACGACGGCCAAAGCGCGATCCCGGATGCTGTACACGACGATGCTGACGAAGTTTGACTGCGTGGTAATGGACGACGAAACCTACGTCAAAGCCGACTACAAGCAGCTTCCGGGACAGGAGTTTTATACGGCAAAAGGAAGGGGAAAGGTAGCAGATATTTTCAAGCACATAAAACTGTCAAAGTTCGCAAAGAAATATCTGGTTTGGCAAGCCATCTGTACCTGTGGCTTGAAAAGCAGCATTTTCATAGGACTGTCAACCAAGAAATTTACGCGAAAAAGTGTTCGAATAAACGTCTGCTGCCTTTCCTGAAGAAAGACGGTTGTTCCGTACTGTTTTGGCCGGATTTGGCATCTTGCCATTACGGTAAAAAGGCCATGGAGTGGTACGTCGCCAACAACGTGCAGGTGGTTCCCAAGGACAAGAACCCTCCCAACACGCCAGAGCTCTGCCCAATTGAGAAATACTGGGCTATTGTCAAGCGGAACCTAAAGAAGATCAAAAAAAAAAACTGCTAAGGACGAGCAGCAGTTCAAGGCAAACTGGCTTTCTGCGGCGAAGAAGGTGGACAAGGTGGCTGTACAAAATCTGATGCAGGTGTCAAGCGTGAGGCCCGGCAATTCGGATTTGGAAAAGCGAAAGCCTAACTGAATATTTTTCGTGAATTTTATACTAATTGAACTTGAAAAAGAAATTTAATTTGATTTTTTAAATAAACGATTTACGCGCGTTTTCCCTTGACCAAATTTTGACCGTATCACCCTTTATATGCCGATCGACTCAGAATCACCTTCTGAGTCGGTTTAGCTCTTGGTATCCGTCCGTCTGACCATGTCTTTGTTGTTCGCATTATTCATGTCAGTATTATGAACCGATTTTGATGAAATTAGGTACAGTGTTAATGAAAGAATGGGGAAATATAGGTACAGATACAACAAAAAATTAGTCCTTTCAATGTCTGAACTGCTTGATGCTGTTATCAAATAAAAAGGAATGCCCAACAAGTACTAAATGTACCAAAAAAAGTAATAATTTAGAACTACCTTTGTCAATATTTTTGTTCCTTAAAAATGTGTGTGTGTTTTTAAATTTTTTATAATTTAAAAAAACAAAAATTTTTCTAAAATAAAAAATGATCTAGATGCTTAGACGTTACTATCCAAATGAAAATATTTTTTTAATTTAACCCTAGACAGTCATCATTCGTCAAAATGACGACACGTAATTTCATTTTTGATTTAAAATGCATTTTAGTCTATTGGGAAATGGTTAATTTAAGTTATACTAACTCGACCGTTTTATGAATTTTTGTTTTATACTACTTAAAACCAAATTGAATAAGAAAATAAATTCAAGTTTGGTTCACTTTTTCGCTCACGATGAAAATTATAGCGTCTTGAAATCAGCCGTAGTCAAAATGACGAAGGATGACGTTAATGTACAAAAAATAAGGATGACCGTCCAGGGTTAAAGGCGCTTCATATTTCTTTTAACATGTGGTTTTTATCAAAATTGTTTGGTGTGCCAATACTTATGTGTGTCACTGTACTTAGCAGACCAACCTAGTAAGACGGATCATGGATCAAGTACGATTATGATCAAAGTACTTCACAATGAGTAATATACGAGCTCAAATCGGTACAATACGATACCGATAGTGTACCAAACATATTAAATAAGGTACTTTCAGTATTACAAAAACAATAATCTTTAATTGTCAGTTAAATTCAAACATTGTTAAACAAGTGGCAAATGTAAATAAAGGGAAACTACAAATTTATCGATTTTTCTACAGATATGTAGCAACTCGCATGAATTATTGAAGAAATTCTTACCCTCAATCATGGTTCTCCATTTCTCGACATTTTTTCTGTCATAATATAAAAATTGTATATTACAAAGATTGATTCAAAATAAAATTTATTTATTATACAAAGCCGAATACGCCAAATAACTGCGAACCAATTTAGAATAAAAGTTATGTCAATAGTAACAGCTGATTTTGGATTACTTTGGATAGATATGTACGTATATACAACAATCTCAGCAATATCATGAGATTTTTATTTGAAATTGATTATGAAAATAGAAGCGAAATGCACGTAATATAGAAAAAAAACCAACATATTCTTGATTAAACCGAATGCCTCCCACAAAACAACACTCCCACACACAAACATAAATGTATATCGAGCCCCCAGAATAGAGAACATTTACTCTTTTACTCTCATACAAACGCTGTCAACAAACATTGGCCAAATATGCCGGCTATACTCTCTTGTTAACAGTTCATGCAAAAAAATACCACGTTGTGTATCCCCAAAAACAAACACACTTACAACGCATCAAGCAAAAATGTTCACTACTCAAACATTTCACTATACATATACGTACTGAAGTGATATGGCGCGAGTGTTTACATCCAATAGCAATCCAAGGTCAACGAAAAAAAACAAGATGATTTTTTTGCCAGCGTGAGATAGAGGCGTTCGACATAAGAAGAGAATGAGAAATTCTATAGTGAAGAGAAAAGATTCCAAATGACATATGGGGAGAACAATTGGAGCAAAGAAAGCGGCAAAGGAAGCAAAAACATAAATGTACTATGAGCTAATTTTTATTTATTTTTTTCTTGTGTTTTTTTTTTTTACATTTTCTGACAGCATCGGAAACATAAAACGTAAAAGAAAGAATTCATTCCAAAATATTAACCCTATTGTGATCCCACAAAATTCATAGAGTAGTTAATGGATATAAAAAAGTCGGAACATAATGTTGTTCTTATAAGCGTTGTTTTTCTTGTGATCCAATAAAATTCATAGAGTAGTTAATGGATATAAGAAAGTCAGAACACAATGTTGTTCTTATAAGCGTTGTTTTTCTTGTGATCCAATAAAATTCATAGAGTAGTTAATGGATATAAGAAAGTCAGAACACAATGTTGTTCTTATAAGCGTTGTTTTTCTTGTGATCCAATAAAATTCATAGAGTGGTAATGTATAGAAGAAGTTGTTCTTATAAGCATTGTTTTTCTTGTAGACTATTTGTGTTTATAAGAAAAATGTTTCTTATTGGCATACTAAGCTTAGAACATTTTATAGGAAATTTAGAAAAAATCATAAAAAAATACATTTTAATAGTTTCATTCCGTTTTAATAGCCCAATCACATTAGGCTCGAAATCTACTAGAAGTAGATTTGAAATCCCTTTTTTATAAGAAAAATGATAGTTGAAATCCAGTTAAAGTGGATTTTGGAAGTGTAATGTTCATGAGGTATAAAATAAAATAAATTTAGATTATTTAATTGACCAATTGTTTAGCAAGATTTTAAATATTTTAGATGATTTAACTGTCTGTGTAAAACTGTTTCAGCCCAGACAATTTTCCTAGGGGGGGCTATAGCCCCCCTAGCTAAAAATTTATATTTCATTTATTTATATTTCAATTAAAGTTTTATTTCATAAAAATGAATATAAAAAAATTAGACATCAAAATAACTCGAAAATTAATTTATAATAAAGCAATTAAAAGTAGTTCCACACATTTCCCAGCAAACAAATTTGGAAGTTCTTTTAAAGACACAACTTTAAAAGCACTTCCAGAAGATGTACTCCCAATGATGTTCTTTATTTTAACTACTCAGGAAGTTCTTTAAATTCAATTTTTTTAACTTGGTTTTTTCATACTTTTAATGGGAAATTTTAATTTTTTTTGTTTCAAATAACTTAAAAACGAAGTAAGAATTCATAAAATGGTACAAATAATTAAAATTTTGTCGAAAAGAATTCTAAATCCATTCTGAAAAACTTGTGAATTTTTGAAAATATTTGAGGTCAAACGTTTCCGACAAGCATTAGAATCCATTAAAAATTATAAAATTTAGTTATTTGACAAAATATAACAGAATTTTTTAATTTACATTCAAAACATTGAATTCGGATCACACCTAAAGAAGTGATGCAAATTCAGTGCAACGGTTGTTGAAATGGAGGACTTCCGTCCTATGACAAGCCCATGTTAAATTCAACGCTTCTTCGCCAATTTTGCACCACTTCCGGATCCAAAAAGATCATTTTCATTACTTTTTTGGCGACGCTTTTTTGGCTGGGCTTGTTTATTTTTTATAAAAATGGAAAATCGTAAATAGGTTTTCAAATTCTGGGGGGGGTCTAAGCCCCCTCCCCAGAGGCCTTCCTACGCTTATGAAGTTTATAGAGATTGGGCCATAAAATGTTTTAGTTCCAACAATGCTTTTTCAAGAAGTCTGATATGTCTTATGTCTCTACTTCCAATCCCCGTTCTTAAATTTAACTTATTACCAAAAATTTGTTGAAATGCACTACAGTGTCGCCTTTGAAAACCACACATAATTAAATATTCTTATAAGAAATATATTTCTAATGGGTTTGACGTCTTTTTTATTTATACAACGAAACCTTCTTTCTATAAAAACATTAAAATGGAATGGTGATTTGCTAATATTTCTTATATATTATATCAGTAATGCTGGTGACATTTCTGAGGGTTTCAAAGCTTCTCTAAGTGGTTTCACTGCAATGTGGAACGCCGTTCGGACTGGGCTATAAAAAGGAGGTCCCTTGTCATTGAGCTTAACATGGAATCAGGCAACACTCAGTGATAAGAGAGAAGTTCACCAATGTGGTATCACAATGGACTGAATAGTCTATGTGAGCCTGATATATCGGGCTGTCACCTGTCAAAAAGAAAACAGCCCTAATATTGTCAGGTGTTCTAAATAATTTATATTTTTCAAAAAATTTCGTAAATATTGCACTTTTTATTAGCATAGAAGTCTCCTTGAATCTAACAAGTCCCAGACCTAACGTTTATATAGATCGGGACGGCAACTTAGTTCAAAATCGGTAACTATTTATTATTAAATAAAAATCTTATTTACTTTCGCAAGGACATGTCCTATGAGGAATGTATTACTCTGCAGGATTACCAAAAGCTAATTTGTAGACGTGATCAAGATAGATATGAGCAAACAAAGTAGTTTGTAAGAAAAAAAACCAACTGTAAATCCCATTGTGGCGGTATATCTGGCGATATAGCACAAAAGCTCCTGTTAAAAAATTTTTTTCACCCCAACAAATTTCTCAGTTTTTGCTGGGAACAAGAAGTCGTCTTAGATTATCTCACACATCAACCAATTGAACTCTTCAACAATAATCGTTCAAATTTTACGACGTTTGATTATTTATTGTTTTAATTTACACTAAACTTATTGTAAATATTAGATAGACATGAAAAACAGAGATAAGCCTTAGTAAGTGAGGACATTAGCCAGATTATTTAAATAAAAATATTGAAAATGTGATTTTTGTTTCTGAGATAAATTTGTTCAAGTTTCTAATATTTTCTGCTGCCATTTAAGGGCGTCCATTGCATTATTATAATTATTGAAAAGACATTTGATTCGATTTTGAATATTGGGAGAAATTGATGGGTCGATTTTACAAATAATAAATAATCGGGCTTAATTTGTCGATTTTATTCACTGCAAAACCCAGAAAAAAGCAAACTGCTGTTGCTAAATAAAATCTCTAAAGCAAAAATATTTCTCGTATGTAAAGAAAATAGATTGAGATGTCTCGTACAGATAATATTCGAAATAGCCATTCTAGGGCTATACCAGTCATATGAGTACTTAGATAAGGTACATGCGTACATGCAAAGGAATTAATTTAACGACTTCCTATAAGAAACCCTTTTAAAAATCAGTTAAACCAATAACAATTTTCGTTATTATATCTAAAAATCACGATCATCAGGCGGATTCAGTAAAATGTTGTAGTCTGACTTTATTCTGAGATATTGTTGTTGTTATTTCTGGGCTATTGGGGGCACCTTATAAATTACTTGTACCGTAGTTATAAGCGGTGATAGTGGTTTTTCATCACTTTTGATATATTCTATATTTAAATATTAATGAAATATGTAAATTATATTAAATAATTAAAACAAAATATTTTCGGTACAATTTAAACTACCTCCATTTTCCAGTTAAAACATTCTAATAAGAGTGAGTATACATGAGGGTTAATAACACTCGACCAGCAAACAAAATATCACCTGATGTAGAGATTCCCTCTCTATGGCCTGATGTTTGAGGCTTTTATATTATTTTTCACATGTCTAAAATTAAACATAACTATTGATAATAAAACAAACAACCTAACTTACCCGTTTCCATTGTTTCTTCAAATAATTCTGAATTCCCGTTAAAAAAGATTTTTTAAGTTGTCTTGCTTTTGGTACTTCTTTTATGTATAGTTAGTAAAAAAAACTTTTGCGTCCAAATTACCAAAATATATATGTATGTGTATGAGTTATGTGTTTTGGACGAAGAAAATCAAATCCAGTATAGTTGTTGTTGGTATTCTTTCTATTATTAATTTTTTTTTCCTTGATTTTGGAAATATGTTTATGTATATCCGTTAAATATTGATTTGTTTTTATTTCATTACACTTGGTGTTGATATCATTGTGTTTTATTTCCGGTTATTTTATTCCTTTTATTACTTAGAGCACTTATAACAATAACAGTAAACACACCACCACCAAACTTGAAAACTATTACTGACTTCTACTGTTTTAATTAAAGGCATCCGCGAAAACAGACAGCGAGGCCGAAATGAAATCGACAACGGCGCTACTTTTATGAAAGAAAGTTGAATGAATGCGGAAATAGTGTTTGAGCGCCGTTATAAACCGGCACAATGCGATATAGTAAAGATTCCTTAAAATATTTGTTGGAAATGACAACAGGGCTTATCCCAATAAAAACAAACGTTTGAAAAATGCTAAATTTCAAACATTTTTCAAAGGATTAGGGCAATATTCAAGATGAGAATTTGTAAATTGTTGAGAAAATCACGTTCTCAACAAAAAATAGTAGACATTACCCTGAACAGTAGAATTCAACACATTAGCAATAATTTCTCAAGTGTTATCCTCAAATCGCTACTCAATAATTTTTCAAACAATTTTCGATGCGAGTCAAATTTAAAATTAACATTAGGGCTGTTTTCTTTTAGCACTGGATGCAACATTTGTATGGGCTATCCAGAACATCGTTGCACTGGTGTTCTATCCAGAACAACTCATCAGTGCAAGTCGCGCCGATGTTGCCGGATTGTATTTTGATAAAGTGATTCACAATAAAAACTCATTGTGACTAATTTATCAAAAAACGTGAAATTCAAAGTGGTACAGTGTCATAAATAATCGCAGCAATGAATATTGTTACGTTTTTATATTTAGGCGTTTTTAATTACCCGACAATTAAAACACAGTTCTTTTAAATAACGACAATCTACAATTTATTTACTATGACTTCACACTTTACAATTCGTTCACAATGAAGTTATTCGTTTGACGCTTTAATTAAGACTGACTCGTTAGCAGCATGCGAGCGCTTTTATATATGACGGTGTGGCAATACGAGAACATTCTGGTAGCACTACAATATTCTGGCAACGCCAGAACATTCTTAGCCAATGCTAGAAGGATCTACGACCATTAAGTTGTTCATCTGGTGGCTGCCAAACACACTCACATAGATATATGCTCGCATTACTACAACAACAACAATAATGACAATAGACAATGAGATGAAATGAAATGAGAATGCAGAATAACAAAGCAAAGGGGTTGCTATTCTATGAGAGAGTAAGAACTAACATTTCGGTAAGCAAACAAAAGAACATAAAAGAAATTCAGGAAAATACTAGAAAATGAAGTAATGACTCTAACAAGTTATGACGTAATTTCATCGTTACAATTTGAAATTTAAATTAACGTAAACTAATTTAAATAAACTTAAATCTAGAAATATCACATTCGTAACAATATTTATTGCAAATTTGAGCATTTCATATATTAAAAATGCAAGATTTAACTTCTTTTCTGTGATTGTTTTTAAACAGCTGATGACAGTGTTGCATATTTTTGAAGATGTTCTGGATAAGCGAGTACTCTGTTTTCTTTTAGTCCTTCACGGCTTAGGGTATCCAGTGCAAAAAGAAAACAGCCCTATTGTTGCAAATACTTTTCAACTAGAGTGATCAAAACAGGTCGGTAAAAACCGGAGGACCGGTTTTTCGTTTTGCACCGACTGTCGGATTTGTATAAAATTCCATTTTCGGTGGACTGGTAGAACTGATGTTTTTAATGTCATAAAAACCGGTTTTCGGTATTTTATTTTTAATGTAAACTGAAATAAGTAAACTACCCGAATGTGAATGTGAACGAATTCCATTTTCGGTGGACCGGTAGAACTGATGTTTTTAATGCCATAAAAACCGGTTTTCGGTTTTTTTTATTTTTAATGTAAACTGAAATAAGTAAACTACCCGAATGTGTTTTCTTCCCCCTTAGTTTTCTACAGAAATACCAGAGATAGTTCAATAAAAACTAACAAATTCGTGCTTATTCGATTAGGAGCGTATATTTCGTCAAAAAAATCTATGATATTACTTACGTTAATATTATTCGACACCAAATTGTACTACTCTGTAGAAAATGAGCTCTGCACTCAAAAAAGGGGGCGCTAATGCCAACAGAACTTTAGTTTAGTTCATAAAGATTAGTTGATTTTAGTTAAATTTTGCCCAATGTAAGCAAATGTTCATTATTTGAATAACTTTTTGCAAACTCTAAGGACGTGAACTAAAAATTCCTCCAGAATTTTGGTGTTATAAAACTGCAATCAAATTAATTAATATGCGGCCAATTTAAAATTGGGAACGTGCTGTACCGCGTGTTAGAATAGGTTTCCAGCAAAATGAATTTAAGTTTAGGGCCTTCTCTAAAGTGTTGATTTAATTGTTCATATTGACTTACCAATTATTATAAACTATTTGAAGCAGTTCCAGTAAATCCTCTAACTTTTTTTCATCCGTAAGCTTTTTAAATGTTTTCAAGAACGTAGAATTAATAATTTTAGTTTTCGCCAACAGATATATATTTAGTGACTTCTTTAAAGTTTTATTTCATTTTTTATTTTCACTTACCTATTATTATAAACTATTTGGAGTTGATTCAATTATTTGTCTAGAATTTTTCAATTTTTTTCTTCCATATTGACTACGAACATCGTTGCACAAAAATGTATTCTAAACCACACGTTTTTTTACGTTGCATTTTAAGGTAGTGTTTTTCTCCAAGTTTGCTCATATTATCTTCAAAACCTTTTTGAAGATTTCGAAAACAGTTTTGCAAATTGGAAGTAATACGCAAACAATTTCTATATGTATTGAAGATGATCTATTTCAAGTCAAATTGAATTTATGTTGAAATTTATATTTACCCTCAAACTGAAAACTTGTTGCATTTGGAAAACGCTCAACATGTGTATAATGGGGGATTGTATCCGCATAAACGCTTGAAATCATGTTTGATTTCAATATTTCGCAAACATTTGTGCATGCTGAATGGTTTACCCTTTATGTTATCGTCGTTGACAAAGCCGGCAAATATACTAACGACTTCAAGTTTTGTACCGCTTTGAGTTTATTTCCTCCACACTGCCGGTATTTTGTTTATTTAATTAAAAGGACAGAATGTTTGATGTAGAAGCTATAACTGTTGACCACAAAGATGTCATACATGATGTGGTGTTCGACTATTATGGAAGGCGAATGGCAACGTGTTCCAGCGACCAAACTGTAAAGATATGGGATGAGAATGATCAAGGTAAATGGTCGGTGACTTCGAGTTGGAAAGCACATTCTGGTTCTATATGGCGCGTATCATGGGCACATCCCGAATTTGGACAAGTTTTGGCAACGTGCTCCTTTGACCGCACAGCATCAGTGTGGGAGGAAGTATTGGGAGAAAAAGTTGCCTCCACAATGCAACCCAGACGTTGGGTTAAACGATCCATTCTTGTGGATTCTCGTACCAGTGTAACAGACGTTGAGTTTGCTCCCAAATATTTGGGACTATTGCTGGCCACAGCATCGGCGGATGGTGTCATACGCATTTACGAAGCTCCAGATATTATGAACTTAAGTCAGTGGTCAGTACAGCACGAAATAACCAATAAGTTACCTTTGAGTTGCTTATCGTGGAATACATCCATGTATATGATGTCCTCGCAATTAATAGCGGTGAGTTTTGCCATTTTAAGATGAGATGTAAATTCATCTCATTTATTTTATTTTATTTTATTTTTAACATTGTTTTTATACTTACTTTTTAGGCTGGAAGTGATGAAACGGCCACCACCACTGGCAAAGTTTTCATATTTGCCTATAGTGAAAATGCCCGAAAATGTGTTAAGGTCGAAACCATTAATGATATCACCGATCCGGTTACCGATTTGGCTTTTGCTCCAAATGCTGGCCGTAGCTTCCATATGCTAGCAGTGGCTAGTAAAGACTTATATATTGTGAACATCAGGGGATCAAGGTAACTGAAGTCGAATATCTTATTATAAAAATTGAGGAGGATTTTCAAAATTTCTCTTAAAATCCATTGTAAGTTTGCATTAACACTTCAAAGAAAATTTTGTGTAAATCCAATTTCCAAAGAAAATTGGATTTGAAACAAATTTTTATACAAATTTCGTGTTTTTCAAAAATTTTATATAAACCGAAATTTTGTTAAAAATCGCTTTTTCATTGAAAATTTGATTTAAACCGATTTTTCATGGAAATTTCGCCAATTTTCTAGAATGCATTTTGTATTTTTTTCGAAAAAAATTGACTAATTTGTAGCATGTTATTAATTCTTACTCTGTTTTTAACCTATTTGAAACAAAAAAGGTTAAAATTATACACTTAAAATATGAAAAAAAGAGTTATAACAATTGAATTAAAAGAACTTCCTGTGTAGTTAAAATAGAGAATATCTTTGGGATGACAGTTTTAGAAGTGTTTTTAAAGCTGTGCCTTTAGAAGAATTTCCGAATTTTTTTGCTGGGATGTAAGCATAGGTCATACAAAACTATAAAAATTGTTATTTCGATTGATTCTTTTAATTTTCAAACTCGTCTAACGGCTTTTATTTAGAAAATCGTCTCAAATCGACTTTAACCAAAAATGAAAATTCGACTATTGATTTGGGACATGGTTGCCAAAGTTGGTAGGTTAGGTTAGGTTAAAGTGGCAGCCCGATTAAGATTCAGGCTCACTTAGACTATTCAGTCCATTGTGATACCACACTAACTAAAAGTACCTATTACATATGGGCAATTCTAGTTTTAACCGTTGAACTTTCTCGATTATTTTCTTCTGTTGAACCAACCAGATTGTTCCAAAGACATTAGCAGACTGCTTAAGTTAACGTTTTCCAGGTCCGCCAGTAATCTGAAGCTATATGCCCCTAAAATTTGCTTACGCCTTACACAAAATGCAGGACACTCACACAAGAGGTGTTTTATCGATTCCTTTTCCTCCGCATCATGACAGCTCATACAATAGTCATTATACTTCGCACCAATAGTTTTTGCAAAATCGCCTATCAGGCAGCGACCCGTTATAGCAGATATAAGGAGTGATATCTGGCGTCTCGAGAACACTAGCATATCTAGTGTGCGGTTTAAGTTTAAATGGGGCCATATTTGCTTGGTGTCGTTACAACCCTCACAATTCTCCCATCGAACATTTGCCATCATGACAGCCTTCTCACGCAGTAAGAGCTTACAGGTAGCCAGAGGCATACCAACAGATTCTAGTTCCCCTGGAATATGTAAGGTAGTTCCTAGCCTTGCTAGCTCATCTGCTTCGCAGTTCCCCGGTATGTTCCTATGGCCAGGCACCCATATTAGGTGAATATTGTGCTGCTCAGCCATCTCGTTGAGAGATTTGCGGCAGTCGATGGCCGTTTTCGAGTTGAGGAAAACAAGGATTTTATTGCAGGTTGACTGTCTGAGTATATATTAATGCCAATATTGCTTGGAGCATTACTTCTCAGCCAATTCACCACCTCTCTTATTGCCAATATTTTAGCCTGAATCAGGTAATCTTTTCGCTATTCCAAGTTCCAGATCTTTAGAATATACTCCGAAACCCACTTGGCCATCCAATTTGGAGCCATCAGTGTAGAAATCTATATATCCTTTATTCCCCGGGGTCCGTGTACACCACGCCTCACTGTTGGGAATTAGAGTCTCAAACTTTTTGTCGAAAAGTGGACTCGCCAAAGTGTAATCCACTACGTTAGGCATATCTGGCATTATTTTGAGGACCGAACTGTGACCGTAACTTTTTTCCGACCACAGCGATAGCTCACGCAACCGCACAGCTGTTGTTGCAGCTGACTGTTTGGCCAAAATGTCTAAAGGCAATAGATGCAGTATGACATTAAGGGAGTTTGTTCCTGTCTTGCTGAATGCACCTGAGATACACAAGCACGCCATACGCTGAACTTTGTCTAAACTTGTCGGCTGGTGAAGTGCCGGCCGCCAGACTACAACACCATATAGCATTATAGGTCTAACCACTGCCGTGTATAGCCAATGTACAATTTTTGGTTTTAGTCCCCACTTCTTCCCTATTGCCTTTTTGCACGAGTATAAAGCTACCGTTGCTTTCCTCGCCCTTTCTTCAATATTAAGCTTAAAGTTCAGCTTCCTGTCCAAAATAACGCCAAGGTATTTTTCAAACTCCCTAAAGGGAATCTCAATACCCCCTAAGGAAATGGGTCTAACCGTGGGAGTTTTGCGCTCTTTGCAGTACATGACTAGTTCTGTCTTTGCAGGATTTACCCCAAGACCATTATCTTTCGCCCATTTCTCAGTCATCCGGAAGGCTCTCTGTATAATATCTCTAACTGTTGATGGGAATTTTCCCCTGACTGCTAGCGCCATATCATCTGCGTATGCCACCACTTTTATCCTTTCTTTTTCTAGGGAAACCAGAAGGTCGTTTATAGCAACATTCCAAAGAAGAGGTCTTCCTTAGAAGTTCGTCTAACAGCATAAGTATACCTGGATCAACATTCAGAGTTGTCAGTCCATTTAATATAGAGCTCGGATGGACGTTATTGAACGCCCCTTCGATGTCTAGAAACGCCACGATTGTGTATTCTTTGACAGATAGTGGGCTTTCAATAAAGCTGACTAGTTCATGTAATGCGGTCTCAGTAGACCTGCCCTTCGAGTATGCATGTTGTCGTTTCGAGAGCAAACTTGAATCGACGCTAGTTCTAAGATAAATATCTATCATCCTCTCCAGAGTCTTAAGTAGGAATGATGATAAGCTGATTGGTCGGAAATCCTTCGCATTCGAGTGAGAGGCTTTTCCCGCTTTAGGTATGAAAACGACTTTTGATTCCCTCCACTTTCGTGGAATATATGCTAAGTTGATACATCCTATATATATCGCCGACAACCAGGGGATAATTCTGTCAGCCACCGCTTGTAACTCCGCCGGAGTAATTCCATCAGGTCCGGGGGATTTGAATGATCCAAAGCTATTTAACGCTCATTTTATTCTAGATTCTGATACAATTTCCTCGATAGGAAACGACCGCTGGGCCACTGTGGCACCGCCAGTGCATGGTTCAACCGTCTGATTTCCAGGAAAATGTGTGTCCAAAGTTGGTAGAATTCTACAAAAAATGGTAGATTTTTCACTGTTTGGTAGATTGGTAGTAACAAAATTTTGACAAACTTTTCTATAGAAATATCATTTTGACAAAATTTTTTCATAGAAATAAAATTTTGACAAAATTTTCTATAGAAATAAAATTTTGACAAAATTTTCTATAGAAAATAAAAACTTGTAAAAATTTTCTATAGAAATAAAATTTTGACAAAATTGTCTATAGAAATAAAATTTTGACAAAATTGTCTATAGAAATAACATTTTGACAAAATTTTCTATAGAAATAAAATTTTGACAAAATTTTCGATAGAAGGTAAATTTTGACAAAATTTTCTATAGAAGGTAAATTTTGACAAAATATTCTATAGAAATAAAATTTTGACAACATATTCTATAGAAATAACATTTTGAAAAAAAAAAATTCTATTGAAATAACATTTTGTCAAAATTTATTATAAAAATAAAATTTTGACAAATTTTATTTCTATAGAAAATATAGAAATAAAATTTTGACAAAATTTTCTATAGAAATAAAATTTTGACAAAATTTTCTATAGAAATAAAATTTTGACAAAATTTTCTATAGAAATAAAATTTTGACAAAATTTTCTATAGCAATAAAATTTTGACAAAATTTTCTATAGAAATAAAATTTTGACAAAATTTTCTATAGAAATAAAATTTTAACAAAATTTTCTATAGAAATAAAATTTTAACAAAATTTTCTATAGAAATAAAATTTTGACAAAATTTTCTATAGAAATAAAATTTTTACAAAATAAAACTTAGACAAAATGTTCTATATAAATAAAATTTTGAAAAATTTTTCTATAGAAATAAAATGTTGACAAAATTTTCTATAGAAATAAAATGTTGAGAAAATTTTCTATAGAAGGTAAATTTTGACAAAATTTTCTATAGAAATAAAATTTTGACAAAATTTTCTATAGAAACAAATTTTTGAATGAACTTTTTTTGTAATTTCAGTGATGCTGCTGGGGCCACCAAACTTGATATACAAACCGTAAAACACACCGATCACAATTGTCCGGTATGGCGAGTTTGTTGGAATATGTTGGCTACTATGCTAATTTCCACAGGCGATGATGGATGTGTACGCATATGGAGAAGTATACGAATGAAGCTTTACACTCATTTAACATTTTTAATTAATTATTTGAATTTTTGCTTTCTTTTTTATAGTGAACTATAGTAAAAAATGGAAATGTGCTGCTGTACTTAAAGCTGAAGGTAGTGGTCCTCCATGTGAACCAACACTTAATTCACCCTCCTTTACGGCAGCGGCAACAGCAAAATATTATAAAAAGGGCATGATTAGTAATCCCAATCAAGTGCCACATCATTGATACAATAGCACATCCAAAGGAAAATTCCATTTCAGGGATGTTGAAAAAGTAGTCCCCCTACAATCAATACGTTATATTTAAATGTAGAGAAGTAAGTTTTTGGTTTATTGTTCTATAGCAGTTTTTTTGTGCGATTTCTGTAATAAAATCTTGTATTTGAAAGAAAAATAATGTTCGCAACGAAGATTTATAATGATCCCCTCGTCATATGTGATGCTAAATATGTTAAATGTAGCATAACCACGATGCAGCACATTAATTTCCAGGAATATTCACTCGAAGCCATCAATTGGCAAATGTGAATATGTAGATCATTATTTATACTATCACATCACATCCACATATGACATGAATATCATATGTAAATCTTGTTAGTCACGTAACCTTTAGGTAAGGGTCGCCGTACCTTTTTCCAACAATTTAATGAGCCATTAATTTTTGATCTCAATAAACAAAGTGTATTGAATTCTATCAAGGATAAACCGCCAAATTGTGTGTAGCATTTAATGATACATCACCGCAATAGAAATCAAATTATTTTTTTTTGTTTGTTATTTTTTTACCTCTACCACCCCATAATGTCATAGTAAAACAAACATTAGACCAATACCATCAATAGCAATTGCAATAATGACAAACATATGATTATTAAACGATGCAAGGAATACACAATGGTGTGATAGAGCTAACAATGATAATAACACCGCCAACAACAACAACGACATTAACATTAAGGGAAGGACAAGTTGTTGTCAACCCCCTTTTTCGTTTATTGATTCCACAGCAATTCCTTATGGCTGGGAAATAAAATCCAGTTAGATTCAAAAGCTACCAGGTCAAACAAAAAAATACACACAAACCGAAAATATGTTCTGTGTAATATGAGATTTTGTTGTGTGCCTGTTGATAGTACCCGCTTTTTATCAAATAATAATCCTCTTTATGATCCTTGTAACTGCACAATGGGATAGTGTGCAGTATTTACGGTTGCCACTCGAGTCAAAAATAATCTAACAAAACAAAACTAAAAAAAGGAAATTTTACAAAACAAAAAGTCTTGTTAAAAAATATTTCTATAGAAAATTTTGTCAAAATTTTACTTCTATAGAAAAAATTTTCAAAATTTTACTTCTATAGAAATTTTTTGTCAAAATTTTATTTCTTTAGAAAATTTTGTCAAAATTTTATTTCTATAGAAAATTTTCGAAAAATTTTATTTCTATAGAAAATTTTCGCAAAATTTTATTTCTTTAGACAATTTTGTCAAAATTTTATTTCTTTAGAAAATTTTGTCAAAATTTTATTTCTATAGAAAATTTTCGCAAAATTTTATTTCTATAGAATATTTTGTCAAAATTTTATTTCTATAGAAAAATTTCGCAAAATTTTATTTCTATAGGAAATTTTCGCAAAATTTTATTTCTATAGAAATAAAATAGAAAATTTTATTTCTATAAAAAATTTTCGCAAAATTTTATTTCTATCGAAAATTTGTCAAAATTTTATTTCTATAGAAAATTTTCGCAAAATTTTATTTCTATAGAAAATTTTCGCAAAATTTTATTTCTATAGAAAATTTTAGCAAAATTTTATTTCTATAGAAAATTTTAGCAAAATTTTATTTCTATAGAAAATTTTCGCAAAATTTTATTTCTATAGAAAATTTTGTCAATATTGTATTTCTGTAGAAAATTTTCGCAAAATTTTATTTCTATAGGAAATTTTCGCAAAATTTTATTTCTATAGAAAATTTTCGCATAATTTTATTTGTATAGAAAATTTTTGCAAAATTTTATTTATATAGAAAATTTTGTCAAAATTTTATTTCTATAGAAAATTTTCGCAAAATTTTATTTCTATAGAAAATTTTAGCAAAATTTTATTTCTATAGACAATTTAGTCTAAATTTTATTTCTTTAGAAAATTTTGTCAAAATTTTATTTCTATAGAAAATTTTCGCAAAATTTTATTTCTATAGGAAAATTTTCGCATAATTTTATTTGTATAGAAAATTTTTGCAAAATTTTATTTATATAGAAAATTTTGTCAAAATTTTATTTCTATAGAAAATTTTCGCAAAATTTTATTTCTATAGAAAATTTTAGCAAAATTTTATTTCTATAGACAATTTAGTCTAAATTTTATTTCTTTAGAAAATTTTGTCAAAATTTTATTTCTATAGAAAATTTTCGCAAAATTTTATTTCTATAGAAAAATTTCGCAAAATTTTATTTCTATAGAAAATTTTCGCAAATTTTAATTTCTTTAGAAAATTTTTGTCAACATTTTATTTCTTTAGAAAATTTTCGCAAAATTTTATTTCTATAGAAAATTTTCGCAAAATTTTATTTCTATAGAAAATTTTTGCAAAATTTTACTTCTATACAAAATTTTTGCAAAATTTTTTATTCTATAGAAAATTTTGTCAAAATTTTACTTCTATAGAAAATTTTGTCAAAACTTTATTTCTATAGAAAATTTTGTCAAAACTTTATTTCTATAGAAAAATTTCGCAAAATTTTATTTCTACAGAAAATTTTCTCAATTTTTAATTTCTTTAGAAAATTTTCGCAAAATTTTATTTCTATAGAAAATTTAGTCAAAATTTTATTTCTATAGAAAATTTTTGCAAAATTTTACTTCTATACAAAATTTTGTTAACATTTTATTTCTATAGAAAATTTTTTGCCAAATTTTACTTCTATACAAAATTTTTTTTAAATTTTTTATTCTATAGAACATTTTGTCAAAATTTTTTATTCCATAGAAAATTTTGTCAAAATTTGTTATTCTATAGAAAATTTTATCAAAATTTATTTTTATTTATTTATTTATTTGTGTAATTTTAGTACAACAAGACATAAAATCTTATAAATGACTGTACTAAAAAAATAAAAAAGAAAAAATACATGATTGTGCAACAAGTAAACAATAATCAATTAAAAATTTAAAGTTTATAAAATATAAATAAATATGTAAGTTTTATAATTGTACCGTTTTTTAAAAAAAATTAAACATTTTTGTGTTTTTATAATATTAGAATCTTTGAACTACGAATATAATTTGTAGAGCTCATTTTTAAATGCATTAGCATTGCTTAGTATTTGTATGTATTTTACTTCTATAAAAATTTTGTCAAAATTTTATTTCTATAGAAAATTTTGTCAAAAATTTATTTCTATGGAAAATTTTGTCAAAAATTTATTTCTATGGAAAATTTTGTCAAAAATTTATTCCTATGGAAAATTTTTTCAAAATTCTATTTCTATAGAAAATTTTGTCAAAATTTTATTTCTCAAGAAAATTTTGTCAAAATTTTTTTTCTATAGAAATTTTGTCAAAATTTTATTTCTAAAGAAAATTTTGGGAAATTTTAATTTCTTTAGAAATTTTTTGTCAAATTTTTATTTCTTTAGAAAATTTTGTCAAAATTTTTATTTCTATAGAAACTTTTCGCAAAATTTTATTTCTATAGAAAATTTTCGCAAAATTTTATTTCTTTAGAAACTATTACCAAAATTTTTGTTTCTATAGAAAATTTTGTCAAAATATTATTTCTATAGAAAATTTTGTCAAAATTTTATTTCTATAGAAAATTTTGTCAAAATTTGATTTCTATAGAAAATTTTGTCAAAATTTTATTTCTCAAGAAAATTTTGTCAAAATTTTATTTCTATAGAAATTTTGTCAAAATTTTATTTCTAAAGAAAATTTTGTCAATATTGTATTTCTATAGAAAATTTTCGCCAAATTTTATTTCTATAGAAAATTTTGGGAAATTTTAATTTCTTTAGAAAATTTTTGTCAAAACTTTATTTCTTTAGAAAATTTTGTCAAAATTTTTATTTCTATAGAAACTTTTCGCAAAATTTTATTTCTATAGAAAATTTTCGCAAAATTTTATTTCTTTAGAAACTATTGTCAAAATTTTTGTTTCTATAGAAAATTTTGTCAAAATATTATTTCTATAAAAAATTTTTTCAAAATTTTATTTCTATAGAAAATTTTGTCAAAATTTGATTTCTATAGAAAATTTTGTAAAAATTTTATTTCACAAATTTTAATTTCTTTAGAAAATTTTCGCAAAATTTTATTTCTATAGAAAATTTAGTAAAAATTCTGTCAAAATTGTATTTCTACAGAAAATTTTTGCAAAATTTTACTTATATACAAAATTTTATTTCTTTGGAAAATTTTGTCAACATTTTATTTCTATAAAAAGTTTTGTCAAAATTTTATTTCTATAGAAAATTGTCGCAAAATTTTATTTCTATAGAAAATTTTCGCAAAATTTTATTTCTATAGAAAATTTCCGCAAAATGTTTTTTCTATAGAAAATTTTGTCAAAATTTTGTATTGTATAGAAAATTTTATCAAAATTGTACTTCTATAAAAATTTTTTCAAAAATTTATTCCTATGGAAAATTTTGTCATAATTTTATTTCTCAAGAAAATTTTGTCAAAATTTTATTTCTCAAGAAAATTTTGTCAAAATTTTATTTCTATAGAAAATTTTGTAAAAATTTTACTTCTATACAAAATTTTGTCAAATGAAAATTTTATTAAATAATAATCCTCTTTATGATCCTTGTACCTGCACAATTGGGTGTGATAGCAAATGTCGCTCGTTTTTACCCACAAAAGACATGCAGGAGTAGAGCATAGTTTTTCTAATATTCATTTCCAAAGAGTATTTTTGGCGAAGATTTGGTTGGCTAACCTACAAAATTATTCTTTTGTTTTAGTTAAATTTAAATATGGTGGCCTTGAAGTTGAATTTCGAATGCAGAAAGAAATGTAGGATAGCGCCATCTATTTGATTTTGAAGACAATGACCATATGAGGAGTCAGCTAGGACAGCTGATGTAATGCGTGTGTGGGCGAACACAGCTATAGAACGTGTAAGTGGGCAACAGACTGGGCAGTTGGTTGGCGATCGCCAAGGAGGTAAGACTGAATTTTAGTTGGAGCCGTGTAAATCTCAGCCTAAAACAAAATAAACTAAACTCCTGAAGAGGATCACCGGCTCAGCTTGGCTTCGCCTGCGAAGGATAATCTTCGTTGGAAAAACTTCGTTGAAAAAAACCCCTCTTTGGTTGCGAAGTATAATCTTCATCAAAAAACTCCTTCCCCCGGTATGCGAGGAATAATCTTTGTCTGACACAGGCCTCACCGGCTCAGCTTCACTTGCCAAGGATATATTCGTTGAACAAACTTCTCCCTTTTTGGTTGCGAAGTATTATCTTCGTCAAACAAGCTCTTTCCCCATTTACCTGCAAAGACAAACTGCTTCCCCTCTACGCTAGCGAAGAATAATCTTTTTGAGACAAACACCTTTCCGCGCCTTCGAAGTTAGCGTAGGATAGCGCCATCTATTTGATTTTGGAGACAATGACCAGCTGGGAGTCAGGATCTTAGGGGTATTTTAGGTCCTCAAAAATACCTGTGTCGTATTTGATTTATATCGGTCCAGGTTTTGCTAAAGACTCCACACATATCAATTAGACTTCTTGGGGTTCTAGAGGTATTTTATCTGCATCGATCTCTCCTGCTCGCCTTGCTACTGTGTCTTCTGGCAGAACGTGAAACATAGTGCTGACTGCGAATATGTAGACTATATTGTCCATGACTGAAATATAAATCCCGGCAATGAATGACCTCATGGTAGAGGAGGTCATTTTGGTGTCAAGGCAAGCCCAGATGTCTGATCTTTGAGACTGCAGCTGCACCTATCGCTCCTCGATGGAATGGCAGGCCTGACTGTGAAATACATACCCCCGCTTATGGTCTTGATTGAGGTCTGATCTTTGAGACAAAAATCTGCTGCAGCTCTTATCGCTCCTCCATGGAACGGAAAGTCTGACTGTGTGAATAAAAACCCCCGCTTATGGCCATGATCGACCTTCATTTGGGTATTCAAGGGATAATCGTCTTATTTGGGTAGGTCATTTCCGACCTAGGGCACCAGATACCTGTAATTGTAGGCATAGCCCAGAACCATGATTACGGTAATGATTGATCTGGGGATATACTCCTCTGTTATCGATCAAAAATCATCAGAAAGGACGTGTTTGCGAACAGTGTCGGCTGGAGAACACATCGCCGAGGATATCCTGGCAAGATAATACAAAAATGTCTACCCCGACGACCTCAAAATTTGCTCCTATAATCTTCAAAGTTGACGGATAAGAGGGATGAGATTTTCTAATAAATAAACATATTTTCTCTAAGGGGAACACTACTATCTGAAGGGCCACCAAAATACCATTGAGTGGCAAACAACTGAATTAGAGTAGGTCAACAGTCGGCGGAAGGTCGTGTGAATTATGATCGGTTATCTAGAGTTGATTGTACTTTAATGGCAAATTTGCCACTTTTTTGGTGTGCCATTATTATGCCATACTTTTTACATTCTTGTGCCACTTTTTCGCCCTGTTGTGCAACTTTTTAATGCATTTCTTTGGATTAGCACTTCTCCAAGTTGCTACCACAACAACATCTGCCCTAACTGCAATCCCTTCTCGTTCAAGGATTGCAACAACCCCACGGGATTACAGGTTCGTCTGGAGAGCAAACCACCCAAATCATGCCACCTTCAGGAGGGCACCATCTGATAGCGCCAAGGTCCCCCTAGGCTGGATTTTATAGAGGACTTACAATCAATTAATCATCTGATCGGCGATGACAGTGAGCAGGGAATAAGGGCGGCATTGAAGGCTATGCACAGGCAGCGTTTAGGAAGGCAATATCGTCCTATCAGTGCAGCGTTGTTCTGGGTTGAAGATCACTTCCTTGAAGCGATGACAAAAGATGTATGCCTATAGAGACCGGATCTGTGTAATCTCAGCCACGTTCTGGTATATCTAGGTACCTGAACAGTTACCTCTCACTTCTGAACCCTGCAATTCAAGATGAATGCCTGAAGTGTGGACATTTGCCTCATACCACGGGACATCTCTGTGTGTTCTGCGATTCCACCAGACCTGACACCTAATACACTCTCCGCCCTTGTTGCAATCGGGTCTACGGCACGGTGCGGATACAGGGTTTTCAACCCTGTCCAAGGACTGCGAACCCCCATTTGGAGTATGCTTATTTTCCGAAAAAAAAACTCGAAAATACCAACTCCAAAGGGCTACAACAACAACCTACTACACTCTGGACTTATCCTGCAGAGGCAGCTTGCTTCCTCGATCTGGACTTTTGGCTAGAGATACCAGATCATTGCTATTTCAGCTTTGATCTGGCATCTGTAGGTACTTGTACCGTTACTTCTCACTTCTGAATGCAGCAAGTGAAGAAGAATTCCTGAAGTGTGGACATTCGACATACAATCACGAGGACTATCTTCGCGAATTTTGGGATTCATGCAGACCTGACACCAACTTCACTCTGGGCTTATTCTATAGAGGCAGCTCTGACTAGAGAGACCGGATCCGTGCTATCTCAGCTTCCATCTGGCATCCCTAGGTACCCGGACTGAACTTCTGCCCAGAGAGACCAGATCGGTGCTATCACAGCTACGATCTGGCATGTCTAGGTACTAAAGGGTGATACGGTCAAAATTTGGTCAATATAAACTTGACGTATTTCTTTCAATTTTGCATTTAAAAAACCTCATTTTGAAGGTGTGTGTGTGTAGAATGTTGCTCCTACTTTGATTCTTCAGTTATTCTTCAGTTGTCAAAATGCCGTCCAAGCAAGAAGAGCAGCGTATCAAAATTTTGCTCGCGCATCGCGAAAATCCGAGCTACTCGCACGCAAAGCTGGCAAAATCGCTAAAAGTTGTCAAATCAACCGTTACAAATGTAACTACAGTGTTTGGGGAACGTTTGTCGACAGCCAGGAAGTCTGGATCGGGGGGAAATCGAAAACCGGAAGCCGCTGAGACGACAAAGAGAGTTGCCGGTAATTTCAAGCAAAACCCTAACCTCTCTCTCCGAGATGCTGCAAATAAGCTGGGTGTATCGTCTACAACAGTGCATCGAGCCAAAAAACGAGCCGGACTATCGACTTACAAGAAGGTAGTGACTCCAAATCGCGATGATAAACAAAATACGACGGCCAAAGCGCGATCCCGGAGGCTGTACACGACGATGCTGACGAAGTTTGACTGCGTGGTAATGGACGACGAAACCTACGTCAAAGCCGACTACAAGTAGCTTCCCGGACAGGAGTTTTATACGGCAAAAGGAAGGGGAAAGGTAGCAGATATTTTCAAGCACATAAAACTGTCAAAGTTCGCAAAGAAATATCTGGTTTGGCAAGCCATCTGTACCTGTGGCTTGAAAAGCAGCATTTTCATAGTTTCCGGGACTGTCAACCAAGAAATTTACGTGAAAGAGTGTTTGAATAAACGTCTGCTGCCTTTCCTGAAGAAACACGGTTGTTGCGTACTGTTTTGGCCGGATTTGGCATCTTGTCATTACGGTAAAAAGGCCATGGAGTGGTACGCCGCCAACAACGTGCAGGTGGTTCCCAAGGACAAGAACCCTCCCAACACGCCAGAGCTCCGCCCAATTGAGATATACTGGGCTATTGTCAAGCGGAACCTAATGAAGACCATAAAAACTGCCAAGGACGAGCAGCAGTTCAAGGCAAACTGGCTTTCTGCGGCGAAGAAGGTGGACAAGGTGGCTGTACAAAATCTGATGGCAGGTGTCAAGCGTGAGGCCCGGCAATTCGGATTTGGAAAAGCGAAAGCCTAACTGAATATTTTTCCTGAATTTTATACTAATTGAACCTGAAAAAGAAATTTCATTTGATTTTTTAAATAAACGATTTCACCGATTTACACGCGTTTTACCTTGACCAAATTTTGACTGTATCACCCTTTAGAACCGTTGCCTCTCACTTCAGAACGCAGCAATTCAAGAAGAATGTCCGACGAGTGGACATTGGCCTCACATCACTAGGCATCCTCTGCGTGTCCTGCGATCCCAACATACCTGACACATACTTCACTCTGGACTCATCCTGCAGTGACAGCTTGCTTCCTTGATCTTTAGATATCTGACTTTGGAATTCAGCAATTCAAGATGAATGCCCGAAGTGTGGACGTTAGCTACACTATCACGAGGCATGTCTTTGGTGGTGAAAAAAATATCCTTTAGACCCATTGTGCAAACACTTCTTAAGTTTCACCTCAACGCCTGAGAACATGAATGACTATGAAATAATCAACAGCGTTTTAAGAAATTGCTGTTTTGTTTGAAATGTCCAATTGGAAATTGAATAATTTTGTGTTTGTGCGTTTACCCATGATGAGGGTTGGGATTTATGAGAATTTTAGGATATTAACATTTTGGCTTGTCCTTTTATGTTCCATTCCCATTGAGATTTTGTTGATGGTGTTAAGGGTGGTTATGGTGGTAGTTAGATGGTTGGTTGGTTGGTTGGTTGGTCTAGTTCAGCTGGGCCGCCTTACTAATGGTGGTGGTGTTGTTGTTCTTGTTGGTCTTACCAAGTTGATTGCATTGAACGACGGCGTGGGAAGTCATTTCAATTTCAACTCTCACGTGCTATTGTTATTATTTACCGACTTGTCTTTGGTACATTTTGTTTTTATTATTTCATAATTTTTTTTTCTATTTCGAAACCATTAAAAATTACCCTCAAAAGGGTATAAATTTACTCTTTGGATCTGAACCCATGTAGGTTTTTGGATATACAATTTGAAAAATATCTTTTTTTTAATTTGTTTGCAAAAATTCTGCTAAAACCCTCTTTTGGTTTGTATGTACTAGCCATTTATGAACTATTTTGAAGTTTCCTTATTGGATTGCAACGCAATAAATAAATATGGTTCCACCCACATAGAGAGTTTATATCCTTCCGGTGTCATCTACGCTATTAAATTGAACAAAAAACAAAAATGCACCATACCAGTATACAAAGGAAGTTGGTGTGTTCTATATCCGATTGGATTGGAGTAAGGATAACTGGTAGTGCGTTCTATATTTTTGTTTGCCATTTGAACTTTAATAAAAAGGCTTTCAAAAGAATGGTGGTGGAGCTATCTAAGGCAACGTGACAATAACTGATCCGAAGTGTTACCAACTCCCGCTAAAAATATTGATTGATTTTGGGGACAGAATCATTTCCGAGAAGAGTACGTTCATGAACTCACCGTACATAAATTTGAAAATATCCCACTGGCAATCTCAGTACCGGCTGGATAAAGCATGCGCTTGAATTGCTTTGGGTCGGAATTTCAATATCCGTCTGAACCTCCCAAGGTTTGCAGATCACAGGCCGCACCTAAGCGAGATAGCATCTGATGCCCCAAGCATCTGATGCCTCAACTCCCTCGAAATTCCGAACATTTGAAAACTACGGAATGTGGTTCCGATACTGAAATTAGGAAAACCAGGTACACTTTGCGGTTCTTATAAGTCAATTACTCTTCTGTCCCTGTTGATGAAGATGCTGGAAGCTATTATGCTTTCGCGTTTCATAGAACATCCAGTGTTGGCACAACATTTTCCATTCCATTACCCAAGAAGGTGTACATATAACGGTACAATAGTGGCGGCGCATAAGTTTGGGCAACAATTAGGGTTCGTCCTCATCTTTTTTTCAATAGGAAAGGCTCCTTGCCTTGCCGAGGCAGTATTGGTTTTTAGCCGATATCGTTAACCGTGATGGAGTCTGGCCCATGGTATATGGACGCAGTGCAACCCGGAAAAAAGAACCAAAAAGAGGCATTGCCATCCGTTATCATGTATATGGACTATGACTCTAAAATTGTCTCGGTGAAGAAGCGTGATGTAAGAAGCTTATCAGGTAGTTCGGGTTCGTCCTCATATTTTTTCAATAGGAAAGGCTTATTGCCACCTGATAACTTATGCGGATGATGGTTCTACAATTATGTTTGGTCAAAAGGTCATTGTGCTAGACATTCATATTCGATGCCGACATATTCCAACGTACAAGAACCGAAAGGTTCTTGGTGGAAGGTTTGACAACCTGGTCTTCCTGAAGTCAACAGCAGATTGTACATGTGGGAAATATCAAGAAACGATTCCTATTTGTACTTTCAGTATTATCGAGAACCAATAAAGAAAAATCTAAACGGTGGAAAATAATGCTCTTCGGGTCGCGATAAGTTATCAGTATCTTCAGTATGAGTTCAAATTGCTCTCGGTGTAGAAACATTTCCTATCCATCAACCATCTAGTGAAGAACCATGCTACCTTTAGAAGGTGACAGAAAGAATTAAGCTTGAGGCTTGACTTTTGACAATATGTTCCTCCTAATGACATTGTCACGTATCAATTGAAAGAAAGATAGAGAGACGATTCAAAAGATTCATTGCTTCATCGATTACGCATCTTTGGTCTTTCAGTATTAGCGAGACCCTATGGAGAAACATCCAAACGATTCAAAATAATGTGCTATGGGTTGTCACCGGTGTGTCCGAAATGCTCTCCATGAAGGAGCATTTCTTATCCATCAAACATCTAGATGGATACCACGCCACCTTTAGGATGATATTCCCTAAAAGAACTAAGACTAAGGTGTGAATTTTGACAACGTGTTCCTACTGAACACATAGAGGAAAAATAAAGAGATGATTAGTGTGGGCCAATGGAGAAACATCCAAGTTGTTTAAAATACTGTGCACACATCATCGTATCAGCGTAGCGCACAGTATCAGGAGAAGCCGTACTAGTGATAGCGGTAATGGTCCCAATAGCCCTTCTGGCAAATGAGCGAAGAAAGATTTCTCTTGCCAACCAAGAGCGCTACAAATTCGAAAGAGGACATCCAGCGAGAAACAATAGAGGAATGGTTAGAACGCTGCAGAAACCAGAAAAGAGAAAGGTAGACACTTATACCAGATGTTCAAATGTGGCGAAGGCACGGCTAAGTAAACTTCTTCACAATCCAGATGCTATCTGGCCACGGCTATGTTGGGAAATATTTGTACTATATGGGCAAATACAGTACATATACGTGCATATACGAGGAAGAAGAAATTGTTGATGGTGCTGAACATACCTTTTTTTCCAAAATTTAGCCCATGGACAGAACGACGTAGAGAACTGAAGAATGACATCGGTCGTATCTCCCCCAAAAATATAGTCCTGAGATGGAAGGAATACCCTGGGGTGAGGCCGGATGTGTTTTAGTCGGTATCATCAACTGTGACGGAATCCGGCACATGGCATATGGACATAGTGTCGGATACGTAAAACATTTTCCCCATCCTCACCCAGTAGGAATACGTGCATAGACGAGGAAGAAGAAATTGTTGATGAACATATATGTTTAAAATGTAGCCGATGGACAGAATGACACAGAGAACTGGAGAATAAGATCGGTCGTATCTCTCCCCTGAAATAGAGTCAGTACTGAATGAGAGGCACTGGGAGATTGGAAGCTGATACAGTATGTCAAGAAAGTCTTTTGACATTGCCAAATATTTAAAATTCCAGAAATAATTGAAGTAAAAATCGAGTTGTTAATTCGTTTTGAGAAAAATAAAATATGTATACTTTGCAAAATACATAATAAAATATTTTTTAAAATTAAATTATATTTAATTTTGGAATAAAACATAATTTTTATCCTATTGTCAAAACACTTTCTTGACATACTGTATGTGGAATACGTTGTTTGAAACAAGAAGACCAACATGTATGTGGAATATTTTTTTCGCAACAAGATGACCGACATGGATTTGGCGATGTGTTGAATGAATGCGGGAGTCTGGACGCAGACTAAGAAGATATGGGCATGATTCACGTTCGTATCTCTCCCCTGAAATGGAGTACTGAATGAGAGGCACTGGGAGGTTGGAAGCTGATATGTGGAATACGTTGTTCGCAACAAAAAGCGGGAGTTTGGATACAGACTAGCAATATATGGACATGAACCGCGATGGGCTCCACCTCGAAGTATTTCGAAAGCGCTTCTGAGGTGGAAAGTATACCACGGGCCGAGGCAGCATTGGTTTTTAGCCGATATCGTTAACCGTGATGGAGTCTGGCCCACGGTCTATGGACGCAGTGCAACCCGGAAAAAAAGAACCAAAAATACGGCATTGCCATCCGTTATCATGTATATGGACTATGACTCTAAAATGGTCTCGGTGAAGAAGCGTGAAGTAAGAAGCTTATCAGGTAGTTCTTCAGAAAGCATTTAGGTGTCATTGAATGCAGCATTATACTGGGTGGAAGGCCTATACTTACAAGCGAAGATGAGTGACTATATACACCAAAAGAAATGTGTTAGTAGACACATCAGAAAAATCTACTACCACAGCAAGAAGTCTGCATAACATCTGAACTTACAATGGACGTTGATAGTATAACCGAAATAAAAAAATTAAAATTTTTAAAGATATTTAATTTATAGAACAATTTTGTCAAAATTTTATTTCTATAGAAAATTTTTATCAAAATTTTATTTCTATAAAAAATTTTGTTAAAATTTTATTTCTATAGAAAATTTTGTCAAAATTTTATTTCTATACAATAATTTTGTCAAAATTTTATTTCTATAGAAAATTTTGTCAAAATTTTATTTCTATAGAACAATTTTGTCAAAATTTTATTTCTATAGGAAATTTTTATCAAAATTTTATTTCTATAAAAAATTTTGTCAAAATTTTATTTCTATAGAACAATTTTGTCAAAATTTTATTTCTATAGAAAATTTTGTCAAAATTTTATTTCTATAAAAAATTTTGTCAAAATTTTATTTCTATAGAACAATTTTGTCAAAATTTTATTTCTATAGAACAATTTTGTCAAAATTTTATTTCTATAGAAAATTTTGTCAAAATTTTATTTCTATAGAAAATTTTGTCAAAATTTTATTTCTATAGAAAATTTTGTCAAAATTTTATTTCTATAGAACAATTTTGTCAAAATTTTATTTCTATAGAACAATTTTGTCAAAATTTTATTTCTATATTTAGTCAAAATTTTATTTCTATAGAAAATTTTGTCAAAATTTTATTTATGTAGAAAATGTTGTCGAAATTTTATTTCTATAGAACAATTTTGTCAAAATTTTATTTCTATAGAAAATTTTGTCAAAATTTTATTTCTATAGAAAATTTTGTCAAAATTTTATTTCTATAGAAATTTTTTTCAAAGTTTTATTTCTATAGAAAATTTTATTTCTATAGCAAATTTTGTTTCTACAGCAAATTTTGTCAAAATTTTATTTCTATAGAACATTTTGTCCAAATTTTATTTCTATAAAAAATTTTGTCAAAATTTTATTTCTATAGAAAATTTTGTCAAAATTTTATTTCTATAGAAAATTTTGTCAAAATTTTATTTCTATAGAAAATTTTGTCAAAATTATATTTCTGTAGAAAATTTTGTCAAAATTTTATTTCTATAGAAAATTTTTATCAAAATTTTATTTCTATAAAAAATTTTGTCAAAATTATATTTCTATAGAAAATTTTGTCGAAATTTTCTTTCATTATTGTTGTTGAAGAATAAACCAACTGTAACAAAAAAAAAATATTTCTATAGAAAATTTTGTCAAAATTATATTTCTATAGAAATTTTTCTCAAAATTTTATTTCTATAGAACAATTTTGACAAAATTTTATTTCTGTAGAAAATTTTGTCAAAATTTCGGCATAAGCCGGCTATCAATGTAAAACCTTTTTTCGGAGGGTTCAAGTGTGGTTTTTGTTGGGTTCAATAAACTGCCTGAATTTACTCTGATAATTGGTTGATAGTTTTGCTGCAAGTAGAGGATGCTGATGAGGAATGTGGTAATTCCGAAACGTGCGTCCATCCAACCATCTTGCAGTTTATAGGGCTTTGCCCAAATAAATTTGACAAACATTCTTTTCCTCTGTTGGTTAAGCTACTCTTGTAGTTTAGTCAATGTATGGTTTTAAGCTGAAATAAAAAACAACAACAATGCTTAAAGAACAAAACCAACAATAACAAAACAAAACAAATGGAAAAAGAAGAGGAGGCACGCTCAAAATAAACCCAGCCATGTGAATTCAAATCGATGATTTGACAGTGGCATAGGAAAAGAGATATGTTTGTTTCGAATTTATTTCGGCATAAGCCGGCTATCAATGTAAAACCTTTTTTCGGAGGGTTCAAGTGTGGTTTTTGTTGGGTTTAATAAACTGCCTGAATTTACTCTGATAATTGGTTGATAGTTTTGCTGCAAGTAGAGGATGCTGATGAGGAATGTGGTAATTCCGAAACGTGCGTCCATCCAACCATCTTGCAGTTTATAGGGCTTTGCCCAAATAAATTTGACAAACATTCTTTTCCTCTGTTGGTTAAGCTACTCTTGTAGTTTAGTCAATGTATGGTTTTAAGCTGAAATAAAAAACAACAACAATGCTTAAAGAACAAAACCAACAATAACAAAACAAAACAAATGGGAAAATTTTATTTCTATAGAAAATTTTATTTCTATAGAACATTTTTTCAAAATTTTATTTCTATAGACAATTTTTTCAAAATTTTATTTCTATAGAAAATGTTATCAAAATGTTATTTCTATAGAAAGTTTTGTCAAAATTTTATTACATTATTGTTGTTGAAGAATAAACCAACAATAAAAAAAAAAAAAATATTTCCATAGAAAATTTTGTCCAAATTTTATTTCCATAGAAAATTTTGTCAAAATTATATTTCTATAGAAAACCTTGTCAACATTTTATTTCTATAGAAAATTTTGTCAAAATTTTATTTCTATAAAAAATTTTGTTAAAATTTTATTTCTATAGAAAATTTTGTCAAAATTTTATTTCTATAGAACAATTTAGTCAAAATTTTATTTCTATAGAAAATTTTGTCAAAATTTTATTTATGTAGAAAATGTTGTCGAAATTTTATTTCTATAGAACAATTTTGTCAAAATTTTATTTCTATAGAACAATTTTGTCAAAATTTTATTTCTATAGAAAATTTTGTCAAAATTTTATTTCTATAGAAAATTTTGTCAAAATTTTATTTCTATAGAACAATTTTGTCAAAATTTTATTTCTATAGAACAATTTTGTCAAAATTTTATTTCTATAGAACAATTTAGTCAAAATTTTATTTCTATAGAAGATTTTGTCAAAATTTTATTTATGTAGAAAATGTTGTCGAAATTTTATTTCTATAGAAAATTTTGTCAAAATTTTATTTCTATAGAAAATTTTGTCAAAATTTTATTTCTATAGATAATTTTGTCAAAATTTTATTTCTATAGAAAATTTTGTCAAAATTTTATTTCTATAGATAATTTTGTCAAAATTTTATTTCTATAGAAAATTTTGTCAAAATTTTATTTCTATAGAACAATTTTGTCAAAATTTTATTTCTATAGAACAATTTAGTCAACATTTTATTTCTATAGAAAATTTTGTCAAAATTTTATTTATGTAGAAAATGTTGTCGAAATTTTATTTCTGTAGAACAATTTTGTCAAAATTTTATTTCTATAGAAAATTTTGTCAAAATTTTATTTCTTTAGAAAATTTTGTCAAAATTTTATTTCTATAAAAAATTTTGTCAAAATTTTATTTTTATAGAAATTTTTTTCAAAATTTTATTTCTATAGCAAATTTTGTTTCTACAGCAAATTTTGTCAAAATTTTGTTTCTATAGAACATTTTGTCCAAATTTTATTTCTATAAAAAATTTTGTCAAAATTTTATTTCTATAAAAAATTTTGTCAAAATTTTATTTCTATAGAAAATTTTGTCAAAAATTTTTTTCTATAGAAAATTTTGTCAAAATTTTATTTCTATAGAAAATTTTGTCAAAATTATATTTCTATAGAAAATTTTGTCAACATTTTATTTCTGTAGCAAATTTTGTCAAAATTTTATTTCTATAGAAAATTTTGTCGAAATTTTCTTTCATTATTGTTGTTGAAGAATAAACCAACTGTAACAAAAAAAAATATTTCTATAGAAAATTTTGTCAAAATTATATTTCTATAGAAATTTTTCTCAAAATTTTATTTCTATAGAACAATTTTGACAAAATTTTATTTCTGTAGAAAATTTTGTCAAAATTTTATTTCTATAGAAAATTTTATTTCTATAGAACATTTTTTTCAAAATTTTATTTCTATAGTAAATTTTATTTCTATAGACAATTTTTTCAAAATTTTATTTCTATAGAAAATGTTATCAAAATGTTATTTCTATAGAAAGTTTTGTCAAAATTTTATTACATTATTGTTGTTGAAGAATAAACCAACAATAACAAAAAAAAATATTTCTATAGAAAATTTTGTCAAAATTTTATTTCCATAGAAAATTTTGTCAAAATTATATTTCTATACAAAATCTTGTCAACATTTTATTTCTATAGAAAATTTTGTCAAAATTTTATTTCTATAAAAAATTTTGTCAAAATTTTATTTCTATTGAAAATTTGAACATTGTTTTCTATAGAAAAGTTTGTCAAATTTTTTTTTCTATAGAAAATTTGTGAAGTACCTCTTAGTTGGAGAGGAATAGTTTGAAAAATCTACCAAAACACCAAGAATACTACCAATCTACCAAACAGTAAAAAATCTAAAATTTTTTGTAGAATTCTACCAACGGTGGCAACCGTGAAGGCGAGCCATAGTTTTATTTTTAGGTCATTCTTCAGGCTTCAGTTACATTTTGTTAGGGCTCATATTCATTATGAAGTGTGGCCCTGTTTCATTTGAGTTTTGGGACTCATTATCCGTTTAATACCGAGAGAATGTAGTTGTGCAGCATTGTGATGGCATCTCTAGGCATCTTAACATCTACCTGGTTTTAATATATGTCTACTGAATGGAGCTCACGCGAACTCAAGGTAGAAACTATTTGAGTTTCGGCCCGGCCGAATTCAATTCCATTCTTACTACCAATTCACTTCCTGTTTTAATTGAAATATTTTTTCAATTTATTCGCCATAGTAAATTTTCACGTGTGTTTGGACACAGATAAGTTACTACGTATGTTAAATACATGGCTGTTGTTAAATCTTAGCATAAAAACTAGTTAGCAATTTTTAAAAATTATATACAGAATTCCTCATAAGTCACGCATGCATATTCCTAATAATGAATGCATGCATATATGCATTTTAAATAATTTTTTAGGTGGAAATTTATAATTTAAAAGCATTAACTAAGAATAATCAACAAGAGTTCCTATACAAATGTTTAAAAAAAAACCGAGGGAAACTTGCATCTCAAAAAACACCCCCTGGCGATATACAGAGATATCCTAATATCTCTGCACAAATGGTCTTAAGGGTTATGGTGTATGGTCAGCTCAGCTCAGCAGGAGAAGTAAATAACCAGCAGCTATAGATTGTGACACCTTAGAACCCAGCATTCCGAATACTAATTAAAATGCAAACCCCCCAAAACCCACAACACAGTGGCGATCGCAAAGCAAGTTTTCCGCACATTTAATTATTTATGTAAATTAAAATTAGGAAAAAATGTACATATACACTTGGATTTACTCGAAGGGAAAAAGGATAACTAAATGGAAATATTAAAGGTAACTCAGAGACTGACCATTGACCACCATTGGTAGCATACCATAAGACCACTGACCACTGGGTTTCTATTTTATGTTAATCCTGTTTGAACGAATATCCTTTGGCATGGATACTACTACATATACATGAGTATGTATATGTGTTTTACACATGCATGTGGAAATAAACCAAATATTAAGAGATAATGAGTTATTTAAATAATCAGTGGTCATTTGTGTAACCACAGGGAAACCTACTGTCCATTCATCGAAAGAGATCAATGGTTATTGTAGAAATCTTTTCCAGGTTTACGTTGGAAGTATTTCTTGTTTAAACAGAATTATGGTGATAATTAGAGAAATTTTTATGCTGAAAATACAAGAACAAGATGACTAATTAAGATTTAAAACACGTGTGCCTTTCTATTTTTTATTTTATTTATTTATTTATTTTTTTTGAAAATTACAATTAAGGTTAGCGGATTATATTCTCTTCTGAATTTTGGTAATAAACGACGTATTGTTTTACATTATTCTATATGAATGAATTTTGAGTGATCCTTAATCAATGAAATTGTCCTTCCTTGAAAGAACAAGGAAGGACATAAATAAAATTTGGAATTTTTATGTTAGCCTCATATCAATGGTGGTTGGTTTTACGTCAAAATTAATTATCTACATATTTTTACAATTTTATACGAGCTTATTGGACAAGAACAAGTAGAAGGAATTAAAAGTATTGAAAAGAAAATGCCAGCTATCAACCTACACAATCCTAGCTATACATCTTTCATCGTTGGCTCGAGCGAATCGCTATAGTCTTCAGTATAGATATAATTGAAAAGGACAAACAAGCTGATTTTGTCAAAATTTTATTTCTACAGCAAATTTTGTCAAAATTTTATTTCTATAGAACATTTTGTGCAAATTTTATTTCTATGAAAAATTTTGTCAAAATTTAATTTCTGTAGACAATTTTTTCAAAATTTTATTTCTATAGAAAATTTTCTCAAGATTTTATTTTTATGGAAAATTTTGTCAAAATTTTATTTCTATCGAAAATTTTGTCAAAATTTTATTTCTATAGACAATTTTATTTCTATAGAAAATTTTATTTCTATAGAAAATTTTATTTCTATAGACAATTTTATTTCTATAGAAAATTTTATTTCTATAGAAAATTTTATTTCTATAAAAAATTTTCTCAAAATTTTATTTCTATAGAAAATTTTATTTCTATAGACAATTTTTTCAAAATTTTATTTCTATAGAAAATTTTCTCAAAATTTTATTTCTATGGAAAATTTTCTCAAAATTTTATTTCTATGGAAAATTTTGTCAAAATTTTATTTCTATAGAAAATTTTGGACTCCAGCATATTGAGATGAAAACCAATGGCAATTAGTAGACTTATAAATTGTAATTTCAAACACAATAAACGTATAATCGAAGGATGAAAGGATTCTCAGAATTGTTTTTCCAAATCGGACAAGCAAAACATTCAAATTGTAAAACGAACAGCAGTACCCGGGACTCATGTTAGATATTTTCAGTAATTTAAATGTTAAATAATATCTGTGAACATTAATTACATCCCAGCAAAACAAGAGTAGACAAAAAATTTTTTGTGGATCCGAAAAAAACTTTGTGCAAATTTGACTAAATAGCAATCAATTTTACATGGGCTTGTCACAAGGTGGATGTCCTCGAAATGGATCGGCATACTTTTCACATATTCTTTGGAAATTACTTATTTTACTGTGCTGATTTTTATATATCACCTCAAAAGAAATTCTTTTGAAGCGAAAATGTAAAAGTAATGACTAATGAAACACTTTCAATTTTTGTTGCTGGGATCTAATTTAGTGTCTGTATTTTTATAATCATAAAAAAAATATAAATTATATAGAAATAAATTAAATTAAAATTAAATTAAAAAATCAATAAATAAAATTTCAATAACAAATCAGTAATGCGGTATTGACATCACGGTTGCCACAGTTTGTAGAATTCTATCAAAAATGGTAGATTTTTTACTGTTTGGTAGATAGGTAGAATTCTTGATGTTTTGGTAAATTTTGCAAAATATTCTTCTCCAACTATGAGGTATTTCACAAACCTTTATAGAAATATTTTTATTGTGTTTTTTTTTCTATAGAAATAAAGTTTTGACAACATTTTTTATAGAAATAAAATTTTGACAAAACTTTCTATCGAAATAAAATTTTGACAAAATTTTCTATAGAAATAAAATTTTGACCAAATTTTCTATAGAAATAAAATTTTGACAACATTTTGTATAGATATAAATATTTGAACAAATTTTGACAAAATTTTCTATAGAAATAAAATTTTGAGAAAATTTTCTATAGAAATAAAATTTTGACAAAATTTTCTATAGAAATAAAATTTTGACATAATTTTCTATAGAAATAAAATTTTGACAAAATTTTCTATAGAAATAAAATTTTGGCCAAATTTTCTATAGAAATAAAATTTTGACAAAATTTTCTATAGAAATAAAATTTTGACAAAATTTTCTATGGAATTAAAATTTTGACAAAATTTTCTATAAAAATAAACTTGGACAAAATTTTCTATAGAAATAAAATTTTGACAAAATTTTCTATAGAAATAAAATTTTGACAAAATTTTCTATAGAAATAAAATTTTGACCAAATTTTCTATAGAAATAAAATTTTGAAAAAAATTTTCTATAGAAATAAAATTTTGACAAAATTTACTATGGAAGTAAAATTTTGACAAAATTTTCTATAGAAATAAAATTTTGTATAGATATAAATATTTGAACAAATTTTCTATAGACATGAAATTTTGACAAAATTTTGTATAGAAATAAAATCTTGACAAAATTTTCTATAGAAATAAAATTTTGACAAAATTTTCTATAGAAATAAAATTTTGACAAAATTTTCTATAAAAATAAAATTTGTACAAAATTTCCTATAGGAATAAAATTTTGATAAAATTTTGTATAGAAATAACATTTTGACAAAATTTTCTATAGAGATAAAATTTTGAGAAAATTTTGTATAGAAATAAAATTTTGACAAAATCTTCTATAGAAATAATTTTTTTTGCAAAATTTTATTAGAAATAAAATTTTGACAAAATTTTGTATAGATATGAATATTCGAACAAATTTTCTATAGACATGAAATTTTGACAAAATTTTGTATAGAAATAAAATCTTGACAAAATTTTCTATAGAAATAAAGGTTAGGTTAGGTTAGGTTAAAGTGGCAGCCCGATTAAGATTCAGGCTCACTTAGACTATTCAGTCCACTGTGATACCACATTAACTAAAAGTACCTATTACATATGGGCACTTCTAGTTTTAACCGCTGAACCTTCTTGATTATTTTTCTTTGTTGAACCAACCAGATTGTTCCAAAAACATTAGCAGACTGCTTAAGTTAACGTTTTCCAGATCCGCCAGTAATCTGAAGCTATATGCTCCTAAAAGTTGCTTGCGCTTTACACAAAATGCAGGACACTCACACAAGAGGTGTTTAATTGATTCTTTTTCCTCCGCATCATGACAGCTCATACAATAGTCATTATACTTCGCGCCAATAGTTTTTGCAAAATCTCCTATCAGGCAGCGACCCGTTATAGCAGATATCAGGAGTGATATCTGACGTCTCGAGAACATTAGCATATCTAGTGTGCGGTTTAAGTTGAAATGGGGCCATATTTGCTTGGTGTCGTTACAACCCTTGCAATTCTCCCATCGAACATTTGCCATCATAACAGCCTTCTCACGCAGCATGAGCTTGCAGGTAGCTAGGGGCATACCAACAAATTCTAGTTCCCCTGGAATATGTAAGGTAGTCCCTAGCCTTGCCAACTCATCCGCTTCCCAGTTCCCCGGTATGTTCCTATGGCCAGGCACCCATATTAGGTGAATATTGTACTGCTCAGCCATCTCATTGAGAGATTTGCGGCAATCGATGGCCGTTTTCGAGTTGAGGAACACAGAGTCCAAGGATTTTATTGCAGGTTGACTGTCTGAGTATATATTAATGCCCACATTTTTTGGAACATTACTTCTCAGCCAATTCACCACCTCTCTTATTGCTAATATTTCAGCCTGAAAAACACTACAGTGATTAGGTAATCTTTTCGCTATTTGAAGTTCCAAATCATTAGAATATACTCCGAAACCCACTTGTCCATCCAATTTGGAGCCATCAGTGTAGAAATCTATATATTCTTTATTCCCCGGGGTCTGTGTGCACCACGCCTCACTGTTGGGGATTAGAGTCTCAAACTTTTTGTCGAAAAGTGGACTCGCCAAAGTGTAATCCACTACGTTAGGCACATCTGACATTGTTTTGAGGACAGAACTGTGACCGTAACCTTTTTCCGACCACAGCGATAGTTCGCGCAACCGCACAGCCGTTGTTGCAGCTGACTGTTTGGCCAAAATGTCTAAAGGCAATAGATGCAGCATGACATTAAGGGAATTTGTTCCTGTCTTGCTGAATGCGCCTGAAATACACAAACACGCCATACGCTGAACTTTATCTAAACCAGTCGGTTTCTGAAGTGCCGGCCACCAGACTACAACACCATATAGCATTATAGGTCTAACCACTGCCGTGTATAGCCAATGCACAATTTTTGGTTTTAGTCCCCACTTTTTTCCTATTGCCTTTTTGCACGAGTACAAAGCTACAGTTGCCTTCCTCGCCCTTTCTTCAATATTAAGCTTAAAGTTCAGCTTCCTGTCCAAAATAACGCCAAGGTATTTTGCACAATCACCAAAGGGAATTTCAATACCCCCTAAGGAAATAGGCCTAACCGTGGGAGTTTTGCGATCTTTGCAGTACATGACTAATTCTGTCTTTGCGGGATTTACCCCAAGACCATTGTCTTTCGCCCATTTTTCAGTCATCCGGAGGGCCCTCTGAATAATATCTCTGATTGTGGATGGGAATTTTCCCCTGACTGCCAGAGCTACATCATCTGCGTATGCCACCACTTTTATCCTTTCTTTTTCTAGAGTAACCAGAAGGCTATTTATAGCAACATTCCAAAGAAGAGGTGATAGAACTCCTCCTTGGGGAGTGCCTCTGTTCACATACTTTTGTATGTTTGCTTGTCCTAGTGTGGCTGAAATACGTCTCTTCATTAGCAGTTCGTCTAACAGCCTGAGTATACATGGATCAACATTCAGAGTTGTCAGTCCATTTAATATCGAGCTCGGATGGACATTATTGAACGCCCCTTCGATGTCTAGAAACGCCACGATTGTGTATTCTTTGACAGATAGAGAGCTTTCAATAAAGCTGACTAGTTCATGTAGTGCGGTCTCAGTAGACCTGCCCTTCGAGTATGCATGCTGTCGTTTCGAGAACAAACTTGAATCGATGCTAGTTCTAAGATAAATATCTATCATCCTCTCCAGAGTCTTAAGTAGGAATGAGGATAAGCTGATTGGTCGGAAATCCTTCGCCCTCGAGTGAGAGGCTTTTCCCGCTTTAGGTATGAAGACGACTTTTGTTTCCCTCCACTTTCCTGGGATATATGATAAGTTGATACATCCTTTATATATCACCGACAACCAGGGGATAATTTTGTCAGTTACAGCTTGTAACTCCGCCGGAGTAATTCCATCAGGTCCAGGGGATTTGAATGGTCCAAAGCTATTTAGCGCCCATCTTATTCTAGTTTCCGATACAATTTCCTCGACAGGAAACGACCGCTGAGCAACTGTGGCACCGCCAGTACATGGTTCAACCGTCTGATTTCCAGGAAAATGTGTGTCCAATAGTACCTCCAGCGTCTCCTCACTGGACGTTGTCCAATTGCCCTCCGATGTTTTAATGAAACCTGGAGCGGAGTTGGTGGATGCTAGAACCTTCCGTAGTCTGGAAGCCTCGGACGTATTTTCAATACTGCTGCAGTAATCATTCCAAGAGTTATGCTGAGCCTTTCTCAGTTCTCGCTTGTATCCTCTCAGAATCTTCTTGTAAGCGTCCCAGTCCTCAGAAGCTCTGGTGGACTTTGCCTTGTTAAAGAGCTTCCTGCAGGATTTCCTCATATTACTTAATTCCGTAGACCACCATGGTGGTCGATGTTCAATCGAGTCATCAAGAATGTCCTCTTCAGAGATATCGGTGACTCTCGCAATAACCATAGGTTCAACTTTGGTGAGTTCTGAGGCAGTAGAAGCCTCCTCACGCATACGGTATCTATCCATGCCTTCAAATGTCTTGGTATCCCCCTCGACTTCGCAAGAGAATCCGCTTACTTCTGATTCAGACAGAGGCTTGTCCATTTCTGAATCCTTTAGCTGATCGTTTTTATACACCTTCATTTGGATATAATGAAAGCCATAACATACACGGCCCTGGGACTTTGCTAGATGTGGCAAAGACTGAGTGTTCAATATAAACACTGCATGCCGTCTTGGCCCATCCACTTCATCCAAACGGCCAACCTTCCAATCAGCTGTTGGAAGATCTGGATTGCATTGTTTCAGTCTATTTAAAATAGATTCAGGGTCAGGAGGGTTTGCAGGTATCCACGCATGTGCTCTTGGTCTAGCCGGTATGTCTTTCTTCTCGACTAACTCTAGAGCAGCTCCTTCCCAAACTTCACCAATTAGTATCAGAGCAGCTTTAAAACATTCTATAGACCTCTGGTCCTCAAATGCGACTAGCTTAAATCGTCCTTGATACCAACCAGCCTCTTGGTGTCGAGGATCTGGGCCGGGAAACTTTTCCAGCACCTGTGAGTAGACGCCAGACAAAGCATTCTCAATTTCCCCCCATTTTTGCTTTGGAACCATACCGTCCAATGCTCCTTTATTAATGATAGCCATCACAAGGCTGTCTTTAGCAACTGAGGCAAACGATCGTTGATCCCTTTTGGAGGATGGCAGCTCATCCGGTGATCGTTCCCTTTTTCCAGCCTCAAGAATTCCTTGAGCCCATTTTAAGGAATCGCTTTGTTTAGCCGACAACGTGCTTGGGTCGACTGATCCTAATTTCTTTAGGATAAACAAAGCATTTCTGCGTTCTTTGAATCTCTTTCGTGAGGGATTACCTCCTTTTGATGCCGTTACCTTGGAAAAGGTCCGACTTGTCAAATTGTCGCCACCTGTCGACCCGTCTACAGGTCGACTAATTGGGCCTAACTCTTGGTCATTGCCCAAATCTATAACTCCAGTCGATACTCGTCCACTGGGCCCTGAAGTTAGCAACCCAGTGGATGTCTTTGAATTTCTCTGCATGGTGGCCTAATATCCCACCACACTTGAAATTCGTAGTAGGTACTTATTACGATGATTTTATCCGCTATTAAAAAACACGTCCGTTCCGTGCGACGGTTGAAATTTGACAAAATTTTCAATAGAAATAAAATTTTGACAAAATCTTCTATAGAAATAAATTTTTTTGCAAAATTTTATATAGAAATAAAATTTTGACAAAATTTTGTACAGGTATAAATATTTGAATAAATTTTCTATAGACATGAAATTTTGACAAAATTTTGTATAAAAATAAAATCTTGACAAAATTTTCTATAGAAATAAAATTTTGACAAAATTTTCTATAGAAATAAAATTTTGACAAAATTTTCTATAAAAATGAAATTTGGACAAAATTTTCTATAGGAATAAAGTTTTGTATTGAAATAAAATTTTGACATAATTTTCTATAGAGATAAAATTTTGACAAAATTTTGTATAGAAATAAAATTTTGACAAAATTTTCTATAGAAATAAAGTTTTGACAAAATTTTCTATAGAAATAAAATTTTGACAAAATTTTCTATAGAAATAAAATTTTGACAAAATTTTCTATAAAAATGAAATTTGGACAAAATTTTCTATAGAAATAAAATTTTCTATAGAAATGAAATTTTGACAAAATTTTCTATAGAGAAAAATTTTGACAAAATTTTGTATATAAATAAAATGTTGACAAAAGTTTCTATAGAAATAAAATTTTACCGATATTTCCTATAGAAATAAAATTTTGAAAAAATTTTCTATAGAAATAAAATTTTGACAAAATTTTCTACAGAAATAAAATTTTGACAAAATTTTTTACAAATAAAAATAAAAAGAAATAAAATTTTGACAAAATTTTCTATAGAAATAAAATTTTGACATAATTTTCTATAGAAATAAACAAAAAAAAATTCTATAGAAATAAAATCTTGACAAAATGTTCTATAGAAATAAAATTTTGACAAAATTTGCTATAGAAATGAAATTCTGATAAAATTTTCTATAAAATGAAATTTTGACAAAATTTTCTATAGAAATAAAATTTTGACAAAATTTTCTATAGAAATAAAATTTTGACAAAATTTTCTATAGAAATAAAATCTTGACAAAATTTTCTATAGAAATAAAATTTTGACAAAATTTTCTATAGAAATAAAATTTTGACAAAATTTTCTATAGACATAAAATTTTGACAAAATTTTCTATAGAAATAAAATTTTGACAAAATTTTCTATAGAAATAAAATTTTGACAAAATTTTCTATAGAAATAATTTTGTGAGAAAATTTTGTATGGGAATAAAATTTTGACAAAATCTTCTATAGAAATAATTTTTTTGCAAAATTTTATATAGAAATAAAATTTTGACAAAATTTTGTGTAGATATAAATATTTGAACAAATTTTGTATAGAAATAAAATCGTAACAAAATTTTCTATAGAAATAAAATTTTGACAAAGTTTTCTATAGAGATAACATTTTGACAAAATTTTCTATAGAAATAAAATTTTGACAAAATTTTCTATAGAAATAAAATTTGGACAAAATTTTCTATAGAAATAAAATTTTGACAAAAATTTTTTATTGTGTTTCTTTTTCTACAGAAATAAAATTTTGACAAAATTTTCTATAGAAATAAAATTTTGACAAAATTTTCTATAGAAATAATATTTTGACAAAATTTTCTATAGAAATAAAATCTTGACAAAATTTTCTATAGAAATAAAATTTTGACAAAATTTTCTATGGAAATAAAATTTTGATAAAATTTTCTATAGAAATAAAATTTTGACAAAATTTTCTGTAGAAATGAAATTTTGACAAAATTTTCTATAGAAATAAAATTTAATTTAGAAAAAATAATTTTGATAGAAATAAAATTTTGACAAAATTTTCTATAGGCATAAAATTTTGACAAAATTTTCTATAGAAATATAATTTTGATAAAATTTTCTATGAAATATAATTTTGATAAAATTTTTTGTAGAAATAAAATTTTGACAAAATTTTCTATAGAATTAAAATTTTTACTATATTTTCTATAGAAATAAAATTTGGACAACATTTTCTATAGAAATAAAATTTAATTTAGAAAAAATAATTTTGATAAAATTTTCTATAGAAATATAATTTTGATAAAATTGTCTATAGAAACCAAATTTTGAGAAAATTTTTTATAGAAATAACGTTTTGAGAAATAAAATTTTGAGAAAATATTCTACAGAAATAAAATTTTTTGCAAAATTTTTTATAGAAAAAAAATTTTGCAAAATTTTCTATAGAAATACAATTTTGACAAAACTTTTGCAAACTTTTATAGAAATATTTTTATTGTGTTTCTTTTTCAATAGAAATAAAATTTTGACAACATTTTCTATAGAAATAAAATCTTGACTAAATTTTCTATAGAAATAAAATCTTGACAAAATTTTCTATAGAAATAAAATTTTGACAACATTTTCTATAGAAATAAAATCTTGACTAAATTTTCTATAGAAATAAAATTTTGACAAAATTTTCTATAGAAATAAAATTTTACCGATATTTCCTATAGAAATAAAATTTTGACAAATTGTGGCAAAATTTTCTATAGAAATAAAATTTTGACAAAATTTTCTATAAAAATATAATTTTGATAAAATTTGCTATGAAATATAATTTTGATAAAGTTTTTTATAGAAAACTAATTTTGAGAACATTTTGTATAAAAATCAAATTTTGAGAAAATTTTCTATAGAAGGAAAATTTTGACAAAAATGTCTATAGAAATATATAATTTTCATAAAATTTTCTATAAAATATAATTTTGATAAATTTTTCTATAGAAATGAAATTTTGACAAAATTTTCTATAGAAATAAAATCATGACAAAATCTTCTATAGAAATAAAATTTAAAATTTAATTTAGAAAAAATAATTTTGACAAAATTTTCTATAGAAATATAATTTTGATAAAATTTTCTATAGAAATAAAATTTTGACAAAATTTACTATAGAAATATAATTTTGATAAAATTTTCTATAGAAATATAATTTTCATAAAATTTTCTATAAATATAAAATTTTGAGAAAATTTTCTATAGAAATCAAATTTTAAGAAAATTTTCTATAGAAATAAATATATAAATAAAATTTTTTGCAAAATTTTCTATAGAAATAAAATCTTGACAAAATTTTCTATAGGAACAAAAGTTGTGAAAATTGTCCATAGAAATTAAATATTGATAAAATTTTTTATAGAAATAAAATTTTGGCAAAATTTTCTATAAAATAATATTTTTTGGTTTAGTAAAATTTTCTTCAAATTTTGGTAGATTATTTTTGGCTCGAATGACATCCGTGACAACTATTCATTTCCATAAAAAGCGTAATGAATTCAGTTTTGTATAAGCATACCATTAAAATAGAAACAAAAAATATTTCATGTAAAAACAAAAAAATAAATAAACATAGCTACCCAGCAAAAAAGCGTCGCCAAAAAAGTAATGAAAATGTTCTTATTGGATCCGGAAGTGGTGCAATATTGACGCAGAAGCGATGAATTTAACATGGACTTGTCATTGGACGAAAGTCCTTCATTTTCAACAGCCGTTCCACTGAATTTGCATCACTTCTTTAGGTGTGATCCGAATTCAATTTTTGGATGTAAATTAAAAAATTCTGTGATATTTTGTCAAATAAATAATTTTTATAATTTTTTATAATTTTTAATGGATTCTAACGCTTGTCGGAAACGTTTGACCTCAAATATTTTCAAAAATTCACAATTTTTTCAGATTGGATTTAGCATTTTCTTCGACAACATTTAAATGATTTGTACCATTTTATGAATTCTTACTCTGTTTTTAACCTATTTGAAACAAAAAAAGTTAAAATTACCCATTAAAAGTATGAAAAAACCAAGTTATACAAAAGTGAATTAAAAGAATTTCCAGGGTAGTTAAAATAAAGAACATCATTGGGAGTGCATCTTCTGGAAGTGCTTTTAAAGTTGTACCTTTGGAAGAACTTCTAAATTTTTTTGCTGGGTATTCATTTGAAAAAAATTACATAAAAACTAATTTTTCTATAAAAATATTAAATTTTTTTTTAAATATATATGTTTTAATTCAGTAACATTTTTATTTAAAAATTAAAAATTCTATCCTTGGGGGAGATCTTTAAAATGTACATATTTTCATTTGGTTTACCTGATAACAAATTCTCAAATTCTGGAAAAAGAAGGTGGAGCCCTTACGTTTTATTTACGATTTTTTCCAAACACTTTTTATTTATTACAATATTTATAAAAAAAAAGTTTAACTCCTTAAACTCTGAATCTGCAGATTGTCTTTCATTTTCTAAAATAAAATTGGGATAGTCTTTAAAATCATCTAACAGTGCTATCAGCATTTATATTTTTTGAGTAAAAAATCTGAAAAATGCCTATAAATCGGAAAAATTAGACGCCATGCCTATGCCTCTTTTGCAAGCATCTCACTTCCCCGAGATTTTTTTATCATCTTCTTTTTGTATTTTCTAGTATAGTTGATTTCGTTTCACTTCTCCCTTCATCCAGATTTCGCAATAAATAACACAACGAATTTTAAAAAATCTCTTTTTTCATTATTTTTTTTGTTTATTAAAAAATTTATAAAAATAAATATAGTATTTATATCAAATATTTATAATATCACCTTAATAATAAAATCGTACAAAAATATTTTCTGTCTCTCTCTCTCTCTTATAAAACTAATGACTTAGATCCTTTTTTTCTTGAGGTCTGTAGTAAAATTTTCAAAATTCAGTTTTGTTTTTCAATAAAAATAACTTTTAGCTATAATTTATAATAAATATATACAAAATATCTCTCAAGTTTTAGTTTATTTACAAATATATATTTGGTTTTCATTTTTAACTATCACACTTTGTGGGAGTTGAAAAATGTTAGATGATTTTTTTTCAAAATTTTTATAATAAAAAATTTTTTAGTATTTAATTCATTACCATATGGTATCAATAATTTTTACCCCTTCATTTAATTCACAATAGAGTTTTTTCGAAAGCTTTCATTTCGAATTTTTGACAAGATTTTTATAAAATGATTTTTTTCATGTATATATTTTTGCTTTTGTTGTATTTTAAAGTAATTTCAAAACTTTGAATTTACCAAGACTTTGATATGATTATTGGATATTTTGTATCAATAAAAGAGATATTATTCAGCTCTAGTGAAAGCTTTCATAGGCTTTTACAAAATCTCTCATGAAAGTTTGATCAAAGCTTTAAATATTACTAGAAGATTCCAAAAGCTTTAATAAACCGAACTTACTATCTTTAAATTTAAACCAAAGCTTTACTATTTTAAATAATTCAAAAGCTTTAATAAGCTGAAGTTATTAAAGCTTTTTGATATGATCACTATATATTTTTTAAGACATTCAAAAGCTTTAATAAACTGAAGTTATCAAAGCTTTTCGATATGATCACTATATTTCCCAATTTTATGATCTTTAAGGTTTGGCAAGCTTTAAAGAAATTAAAAAAAGCTTTTAGTAAAAGCTTTCTTAGAGTTTAAGCAACGTTTCCAAAAAGCTTTAAAAATTGGTTGTGATTTTTTGTTTTTTTATATCCAGTTTTTTTAATGTGAGAACTTTTCCCCCAAAGCTCTTCTAAAAAGCTTTCGTTTTAATTTTGGTCCTTCGTAGTGTTAACAAAAATTTAATTAAGCTCAAAGCTTATGACTTAAGATCATCTTGATAACCATGACTTTTCATATCATCAATTAAAGGGATTGCGGTTAGACCTTTCCATATTTTCGATTCCTTTAACCCAAAACCTTAGGGTTCCCTATTATTCAATTCAATAGGCCATCTCAGCACCCCATGGTCTATAGGGTTTGGAACCATTGGCTGTCACATATACTCCCGTCTGATGATTATATTCTTGACCTACACTCACTGGATATTGAGGTGGCATTGTTGTATAGCCCAAAGCTGAGGCGGGTACGGCTGATGGAACTTGACGATGTCCTGGATGGCCATGGGCATTGGTTAACTCAATATAGGTAGCTCCCTGATGACTGTGTTGATGTGTGCTTGATTCGTGTGTGGCATAATGATGATGCGTTTGAGGTTGTGGTTGTTGACTTTGTTGAGATTGGCTTTGTGGAGTTTGCTGCAAGTGGCTATCGTGAGAGGTGGGAGTTATTTGAGGGTGGGGAACATTTTGTTGGTTTGGAGTTTGTTGTTGGGTCTGCTGTTGGGATTGAGGTTGTTGTTGCTGTTGAGGTGAAGTGACTTGAGTTGGATTGTTGTGTTGGATTAAACCATGACCATCCTGAGCTGATCCCACTGAGTTGGAACGGACACTGTGTTGTTGCTGCTGCTGCTGCTGTTGGGTATGCATTTGTTGCTGACTGGCATTGGGTGATGAACTCAGTGTGGGATATTGATGTAATGCTGATGTTGAGGGCACATATGAGGAATTACCATGTTGAGATGTTGAGGATCCAGCCGTGGCATAGGCGTGATAGGGAGCTACCCCACAATTGGGCTGATAAGCTGCTGCCGCAGCAGCTGCCACCGATGTTGTTGCTGCTGCCGAAGGATGTACTGACCAAGCTGCTGCTGCTCCTGCTGATGTCGAACAATTTTTCACCGACAGTTCACGCTGTTGCACAAAATATTGCAAATGGGACATTAGACGTAAACGCAAAGGATCTTGAATGTCCATGCCCTCAATGGTCACTAAATATCTGGCCACTTCGGCAGCACATTCACGAAAACCAATGATGTGATAGTCCATGGCAAATCTTTGAGGATCATAGCCCAAGGCATCGGTACCTGAAGAGAGACAGACAAAAAGGGTTGTTAAAAAAGTTAATGACATGCTAACATGGGATACCCCTCGACGGGACATTGTGTGATGAGTATGTAAATAAATAAATGATGAGATTAAAAACGAAAACATTCCCACGAAAATGTGTCCGTCCCATACAAGCATTAACCCACCCATAAACCACCCTTATTATAGTTAATTGGAAACAAAGGCTAGGAAAGTCTGATAGGATTTGTTTTTCTATAGGGGTGGCCTCTTGCGAATCTTTTTTCTTCTTGATGGCCAGTGAGAAACTACTGGCAATAACGTCCCAACAAAAAGGCATCAAGTGCTTTCAGTGTCAGTATTGTAACTTTGTTATGGGGTGGTATTTTGGTCATGTCATTGTAGACTATTCGCCGCCTACTGAAACCGTGAGATAATCGTTTTGAACACTTAACCAAAAAACAATAACAGCAGGAGTATTAGTTCGAAAAAAAAAAACACATTAGCCTCACCAGTGTCAATTTAGCGGTTAAAACGCGTGAGAATCTTTATTTTTCCCAAAAGCTATGAGAGATTTTTTGATTTTCTATTATGGTGGGTGGTAGTTTTATTTTTTTTTTGCATGGGAATATTTTCTGATTAGGATTGGGTAAGATAAGGATATAAGGATAACAAAAATAGTTGTGGGAAAATTTTGATTGACTTGATGACAAAATGAAAATCATATTGGAAGACTGTTAAGATTCTCGGATGGTGAAAATTTGATAGAAGTGCCAATAAAATAATAACAAAAGAGAAAATAGAGAATCCTCATGAAAAAAGTCAATTAACTTGATTATAGCTCATGATTTAATTTTATTTTAAGTTCATGAAAATTATTTGTTAAATTTTACCAAATTTGATTTTAGTCAAATTTTACCAAATGTGAGAAAAATGTCTATATTTGAAAAAGTTTTTGTTTGATTTAACAAAAAATTGGTATAAAAAATTTATAAAAAAATTAATATTTTTTTTTATAAAATTCTCATTTTTTATTAAATTAGAGAATCTTACTAAATTTTTTTTCATAAGATTTTAAAATGAGTAAATTTTACTTAAATTGTTCCTGTCTTTAAAGGTGATGCTTTTCAGGAAGCTTTCAAAGAAAAATTATGAAATATTTTGGTTTGGCTCACTCACTTGACTGAACAGTTTAATCATTTCATTGAGATATTTGTGTCAATCGATTGCCGTTATTTTTATTTAATTTTAATTGTAACTTTGCTGTCAGATTGTATGTTTGTGTCAAATTTAGGAAGAACTTTTGTTACGTCCTATTTTTTTTGAGCTTAGTAAAGCACAGCTACAAGGGCCGTTAATGTAATATTGCATTTACTACCTACAAAAACAATTTTTTCTTTGCAAATAGTTTAGTTACGTAAATTACAACTATGTTTGGAAAATAGCACGGGCAGATCTCCCAGACACCATAGGCATGCGCATAATATAAAAATATAGACTATCTAAATTTCATCACAGGCACTTCATAGTCAAGTGACTTTTGAAGTCGATTTAAGAGTCAAGTCATATACTTAAATAGACTTCAAAAGTCACTTGACTAAGAAGTGTCTGTGGTGAAATTTTTATGGTCTATATTTTTATATTCTGCGCATGCCTATGGTGGCTGGGAGATCTGCCCGTGCTATTTTCCAAACATAATTGTAATTTACGTAACTAAACTATTTGCAAAAAAAAAATGTTTTTGTAGGTAGTAAATGCAATATTGCATTAAGGGCCCTTGTAGCTGTGTTTTACTAAAAGTCGCTCAGGTTTTTTTTTTTTGATTTTTGAGGGGCTGTTAAGGATTTTTAATGGTCTTATTCATTTATATTTCAATTTCGGTGTTAGGAATTCAAAATTCGAATTTTCGATTAATCGAGAGATTAATCGAGTGTCTGTATGAAATCGATATTCCCCATTGGTCTGACAGATTTGGCTGAACTGTGCACGTGCTCTTTTCCGACAATAGCTATTCATGTTCATGTAGCCTTACTATTTGTAAAGTATTTTCAAAAAAATTATGTTTTTCACGTTAGTAAATGCAATATGGCATTAAGGGCGCCTATACCTGTGTTATACTAAGAGCCGCTCAGTTTTGTTTTGTTTTTTTTTTTTTTTTTTTTTAATTTTTGAAGGGCTGGTTAATATACCATATAATAAGGGGTTTCAATGGCCTTTTCATTTATATCTAGATTTCTGTCTAATACTAGACTACGGTGTTAGGAATTCAAAATTCGATTAACAGCCAACTTAATCGTTTGCCTTTTGGAAATCGAAATATCCCATGGGTCTGGCTGAACTGTATAAGTGCTTTTCTCCGATTGTGGTTACGTATTTGTGTAATCTTAATACCATAGTTGTGGCGAACCTCTTGCCTATAGATAGTAAATGTAATATGACATTAGGGGCATTAATTTGTTTCAACAAAAATTCCCGTTTTTAGAGCTTTTATCACTGATCCCATTTTTTTCTTATTATAATAACAATTGGCGAGGTTTTTTTGGACACACTTCGTAGTTTGTTGTTTCTTTTTATCCATCATTTAAATTTAGTTTTTGTTTAGTTTTTTTTTTTTATTGCGATAATTACCTTTAGCTTGTAAATTTTTTAAATGTTCCACAGTCAATTGTAAAATTTCTGCTTTTTCCAATTTTGAAGAGCCTTGTTTTTCATATGCCGAAGGCACCAAACGTTTTAATTCGCTTAAAGAGGAATTAATGCGATCGCGGCGTTTCTTTTCAATAACGCCACGGCGTTTTTTGCGGCTCATTAATTGGCAACTGCTACCGTCACTGGGAGAAATTCTAAAAATAAAAAAGAAATAAACAAAAAATTAATTATGTGATAAAGTAAAAAATGCTTTTAAAAATATTTTTAAAAATTAAAAAAAAATAATTATTTGACAAAATAAAAATATTTTGTAATATATTTTTTAAAAATTAATACATATTTAAAAAAATAGAGACTCTAAAAAATTTAATTAATTAATAAAGTAATTATTTGACAACTTAAAAATATTTTCATAAATATTTTTAAAAATTAAAAAATAATTGACAAAGAAAAAAATAAAAGTTTTTGTATATATTTTTAAAAATTAAAAAAAATAATTTTTTGACAAAATTTTTATATATTTTTTAAAAATTAAAAAAAAATTAGAGATTCTAAAAAATTGAATTAATTAATAAATTAATTTTTTGACAAATTAAAAATATTTTCATAAATATTTTTAAAAATAAAAAATAATTATTATTTTATAGATAATTTTAAAAATTAAAAAAAAAATAATAGTTTATATAAATATTTTTAAAAATTAAAAAAATAATAAAAAATGATAGTTTTTATAAATATTTTTAAAATCTAAAAAAAAAATTGACAAAACAAAAATATTTTTATATATTTTTTAAAAATTAATAATTAAACAAAATAGAGATTCTAAAAAATAAATTAATTTTTTGGCAAATTAAAAATACTTTCATAAATATTTTTAAAAATAAAAAAAAAAATATTATTTGACAAAGAAAATAATATTTTATAGATATTCTTAAAAATTAAAAAAAAAATAATTATTTGACACATATTTTTATAATTATTTTTATAGATATTTTAAAAAAGATATTTTTTAGATATTTTAAAATTAAAAAATTTTAAAAATTAAAAAAATATTTTTTTTTGACAAAACAAAAATATTTTTATATATTTTTTATGAATTATTAATTAAAAAATTAAAGATTCTAAAAAATTGAATTATTTAATAAAATAATTTTTTGACAAATTAAAAATATTTTTATAAATATTTTTAAAAATAAAAAATAATTATTTGACAAAGAAAAAAATTTGTGTTTTTGTTGTTTATTCGATCTTTATTTTCAAATAAAAGTTTTTCTGTTTTTTCGAGCTTTAGATCTCAAGCTCGCAAAAACAAAAACTTTTACAAAGAAAAAATTATTTTATACATTTTTTTTAAAACTAAAAAAAAATAATTATTTGACACATATTTTCATAATTATTTTTAAAACGAAATTCTAAAAAATACATAATTTACAAATGAATTATTTGACAAAGTATTTTTTTATATAGATTTTTTTTAAATTAATAATTAAAAATTAAAAATATTTTTTAAAACATTAAAAAATAATTATTTGAAAAAGTAAACATATTTTTTATATATACATATTTTTAAAAATTAAACAAATTTTATTTGATATAGAAAAATTTGTTTTATATATAAATTTAAAAATTAATAAATTCATTATTTACAAAATAAAAATAGAGAAATTCTAAAAAAAAACAATATTTAATAAATTAATAAATAAAAATTATAAATGTTTTTAAAATTTTGAAAAATGAAAGAGAAATAAAAATAAATAAACCAAAAAAAAACTAAATACGTAAAAAATTATTTAGTTGACAAATTAAATATGTATTTATGAAAATCCTAAATATTTTAAAAATTTAAAAAAAATATTTTTAAAATTAAAAACAAAAATAATAAATTCATTATTAAAAAATAAAAATAGAGAAATTCCAAAAAAAAATTAATAAACGAAAAATTATAAATATTTTTAAAAATTAAAAAAAAACATGAAATTCGAAAAAAAAAATATTTAATAAATTATTTATTTGACAAATTAACAAAGTCTTTATTATTTAACAAAGTAAACATTTTTTATATATATATATATTTTTCAAAAATTAATAAATTTTTAATAATAAAAATAGTGAAATTCTAAAAACTAATAAATTAATTAGCAAAATAATAATATTTTTATAAAATAATAAAATGACAAAGTAAAAAAAAATATATATTTTTTAACAACGCAAAAATATTTTTCTGTATATATTCTTAAAATTTTTCCAATTGGATTTTGTTTTTAATTTCTGGCCAATTGTTGCTTTTCTATTAAACAAAAATACGTACTGCTCTTTGGATGATTCCTCGGAATATAAATCTTCACAATCACTTTCTGAAATGGCACGCTTAAGCGATTGAGTTTGTGGGGGTGGTACCCAATGATTTTGCGGCGTAGTTGGTACTGCGGCGGCGCCATAGCTCCAATGCAATGAGGCATTATTATGATGCATATTAAGATTGTGATCCATTTTTGTTAAATTTAATAAATTTTTTAATATATTTTTTTTTTCAAAAATTCACTTTCTTTGGCTATATTTGATAGCTTTTTAACTCTTTTTTTCTTTATGTTTTCAAATTTTCTTTTATTTAAATAAATTAAAAAAAAAATTTCCTTTTATTTTTGTTTTAATAAAAATGTTCACTTCACTATTTTCCGTTATATGGTATCTAGGCCGGAGCTAGTTTAAAACACGTGACTTATCGTGTGTACGAACGACGTTCGACTGATTTTGAAACGCGCGACCAGCATGTGCCACAACTCAAACTCTAGGCTAAAGTTCTATAGATTTTCACCAATAAAATCTGAATGCCACAAAACCACCCTCCTCCAATAAGCGCCAGTGTTGTTACTACTACCGCTGCTGCTGCTGCATCAATATAAGGTGGCAAGGCGAAGAAAACCACCCGTTTCATCAATATGATATAAGTCTTATAAGCCATGAGAGCTATTCTGATAAGGGTTAAAATTCAGTGTGATCTTTTCTCAGTCAGAGAGAACGAGAGAGAGAGAGAGAAAGAGAATCATAGTTTCCCATTAGAAAAGAACAGGAAAGAGAAATAACATTCAATAGGCATTGACAATAACAACTTCAACGGTGTTTTACCGCTATCGTTGGACGACGAATCATCATCACCATAAAGCTGAGCAATTACTGTCCACATATACAAGTGTATTAGGAAATGCCTTCGGCTCATGTCGTGTTTCGCCTTGCTTTGTTCATAATCGATTTATGCATAATACACAGAATTGCGTGTTTACATATCGGCCGTCGTTGTGTCGTCCGACCACCTGACCAAGCCTCTCTTGGCTTTGATAACAGACATGTGCTGAGCGCATGATGCTGCACTTGAAGCTTGTTGCATTTTTTAATGTTTAGGCTTTGTAACTAGCTCTCTCTCTCCCTCTCTATCTATCTCTTTGTATCTTAACCACAAAAATAAACATCGTTTTAGCTATAATCAAAGGATATTGTCCATTCGCATGTCTATTATTTTGCGATGCCGATTAACTAAAGCTTACAGAGAAGAATGCACGTTTTCGTTGTTATTTGGGCGCCACTTGACAATAATGTTTGTCAACAATTGTCAGCTTGTATTGTTGTTGTTGTTATTGTTCCTATTGCAGCCCATCATAATCATCATCGTCACAGCCTGCTATTTGCGTTTGTTGTGTAAATTTGTTAAGATTCTTGTCGTCGTCAAACGTCGCCAATGAATATGGAGCACACGTTTCCAACTTATGCTGGTCGTGTGTGCCCCAACAAGTGCATTTTGTCATCATCGTCACTGGAACCTGGGGCGTGTTTTCGTCGTCGTACTGGCTGTCTATACGAACTGATTTCCATTTCTAGGTCATTGGCCATAGTGAATTTTGGGCTGAATTTGGCCGTGTGCCATACATCCTGTGGCGTCCGACTTATATTTACACTATGGAATTAGGTTAATGTGGAGATCAGGTGAATTTCTATTCCATGAGCTTAGTCTTAAATGGAATGGAACGTGGGTGTAAAATTATGGTTTTGATTGATTTTTAATATGCTTGGTGGCTTTGAGGACCCGGGGAAAGATGTCTTGTGTCTAATGTCAAGGTCAAGGTTGAAGTTGTTTGTTAACCTAAGCAATCGACTCCGTGATTTGGTTAGGTTAGGATAATGGGAAAGGCCTGGAAATAAATTATTCTTAGTATCCCAGCAAAAAAAATTTGGAAGTTCTTCTAAAGGCACAACTTTAAAAGTACTTCCAAAAATGTCCTCCCAAAAAGGTCTTTATTTTAACTACCCAGGAGGTTATTTTGATTCAATTTTGTAGAACTAGCATTTTTCACATTTTTAATGTGTACATTTTAGTTTTTTTGTTTCAAATAGGTTATAAAGAGAGAGAATTAATGAAGTGGTACAATTGTTGAAAAACAGCGAATTTTTGAAAAGTTTTGAGGTTAAACATTTCAGACAAAAACTCAGAAAAAATTATAAAATATATTTATTTTGCAAAACATCATGAAACTTTTGAATACACATCCGAAACACTGAATTCGGATTACAACTTAAGAAGTGATGCAAATTCAGTGCAACGGCTGTTAACTTGGTGGACATCCGACCTATGACAAGCCCATTTTAAATTCATAGATTCTGCGCCAATTTTGCACCACTTCCGGATCCAAAAAGAACATTTGCACTACTTTTATGGCGACTCGTTTTTTGCTGGGATGATTATGATTTTACATTTTTTTGAAGATAAGAAGTTAGATTAGGAAATAGTTCTATCTGTTGACGAAGTTCATTTTGGATGAACTTATTTATTATCAAAGAATGGTACCTTGCTATAATCCTATTTGAACGGGTTATACCACAAAGTATGACACCTCTTTATCGGTATGCACCAAGATGGTTCCGTCTAGGTCTGAATACAGGATATCTTCTTTACAAGAGAAAACGTATGAGATAGGGAGTGGACAGAGAGAATGAAAGCGAAGAGAATCAAGGACAGAAAAGAAAAACTAATGTGGATAAGTATGGTCAATAATCATAAGTAATTAGACTATTCAAAATATATATAACATATATTTTGAAAATAAAGGGAGAAATAAAATTTTGAAACAATTTTCTAATGAAAAAAAATTTGACATTTTTCTATAGAAATAAATAAAATTTTTACAAAATTTTCTTTACAAATAAAAATTTGACAAAATTTTCTTTAGAAATAAAATTTCGAAAATTTCTATAGGGCTTTGCCCAAATAAATTTGACAAACATTATTTTTTTGCTCTGTTGGTTAACATACTCTTGTAGTTTAGTCAACGCAATAGTTTTAAGCTGAGATCAAAACAACAAATATGATTGAAGAACAAACCAACAATAAAAATTAAAACGAATTTTGACAAAATTTTCTATTGAAATAAAATTTTAACAAAATTTTCTATATAAATAAAATTTTGACAAAATTTTCTATAGAAATAAAATTTTGACAAAATAACATTGTTTTGTTGATAAATTTTCCCCAGTTTGTGGTAGATTATTTATTTTTAATCAATAGTTTAATTTTAATTTATTTATTAGAATAAAATTTTGACAAAATTTTTTATAGAAATAAAATTTTGACAAAATTTTCTTTAGAAACAAAAATTTTTACAAAATTTTCTTTAGAAATAAAATTTCGATAAAATTTTCTATAGAAATAAAATTTCGATAAAATTTTCTATATAAATAAAGTTTTGATAAAATTATCTATAGCAAAAAAAATTTTGACAAAATTTCTATAAAAATAAAATTATAACAAAATATCCTATAGAAAATTTTTTTTTTCAAAAATTTTCAATAATAAGAAAATTTTGTCAAAAATTTTCTATAGAAACGTTGATATAGAAATAAAATGTTGACAAAATGTTCTATAGAAATAAAATTTTGATAAAATTTTCTACATAAATAAAATTTTGATAAAATTATCTATAGAAATAAAATTTGGCAAAATTTCTATAGAAATAAAATTATAACAAAATATCCTATAGAAATAAGATTTTGAAAAAATTTTCTATAGTGATAAAATTTTTTCAAAAATGTTCTATAGAAATAAAACGTTGATAAAATTTTCTATAGCAATAAAATTTTGACAATATTTTCTATAGAAATAAAATTTTGACAAAATTTTCTATAGAAACAAAATTTTGACAAAATTTTCTATAGAAATAAAATTGTGACAAAATTTTCTAAAGAAATAAAATTTTGACAAAATTTTTTATAGAAATAACATTTTGACAAAATTTTCTATAGAAATAAAATTTTGACAAAATGACATTGTTTTGTTTAGTAGCTTTTTGGTAAATTTTCTCCAGTTTGTGGTAGATTATTTATTTTTAATCAATAGTTTAATTTTAATTTATTTATTAGAATAAAATTTTGACAAATTTTTTTATAGAAATAAAATTTTGACAAAATTTTCTTTAGAAACAAACATTTTCACAAAATTTTCTTTAGAAACAAAACTTTCTTTAGCAACAAAAATTTTTACAAAATTTTCTATAGAAATAAAATTTCGATAAAATTTTCTATAGAAATAAAATTTTGACAAAATTCCTATATAAAAATAAAGTTATAACAAAATATCCTATAGAAATAAAATTTTCTATAGAAATAAAATTTTGGACAAAATTTTCTATAGAAATAAAATTTTCTTTGGAAACAAACATTTTGACAAAATTTTCCATAGAAATAAAATTTTTGACAAAATTTTCCATAGAAATAAAATTTTTGACTAAATTTTCTATAGAAATAAAATTTTGACAAAATTTTCTATAAAATAAAATTTTGACAAAATTTTCTATAGAAATAAAATTTTGACAAAATTTTCTAAAGCAATAAAATTTTCATAAAATTTTGTATAGAAATACAATTTTGCAAAATAACATTTTTATACCCTGCGCCACACTGTGAAACAGGGTATTATAAGTTAGTGCATATGTTTGTAACACCCAGAAGGAGACGAGATAGACACATGGTGTCTTTGGCAATAATGCTCAGGGTGGGTCCGTGAGTCGATATAACCATGTCCGTCTGTCCGTCTGTCCGTCCGTCCGTCTGTCTGTGAACACATTTTTGTGATCAAAGTCTAGGTCGCAATTTAAGTCCAATCGCCTTCAAATTTGGCACATGTTCCTAATTTTGGTCAGAATAGAACCCTATTGATTTTGGAAGAAATCGGTTCAGATTTAGATATAGCTCCCATATATATCTTTCGCCCGATATGCACTAATATGGACCCAGCAGCCAGAGTTTTATACCGATTTGCTTGAAATTTTGTACAAACATAACACTTAGTCGTATATTCATGTGTGCAAAATTTGATTGAAATCGGTTCAGATTTAGATATAGCTCCCATATATATCTTTCGCCCGATATGGACTTATATGGCCCCAGAAGCCATATTTTTGGCCGAATTTGGTTGAAATTTTGGAGTAGGAGTACAATTAGTAGTATAGTCAAGTGTGCAAAATTTAATTGAAATCGGTTCAGATTTAGATATAGATCCCATATATATCTTTCGCCCGATATGGACCAATATGGTCCTAGAAGCCAGAGTTTTGGCCCAATTTGTTTGAAATTTTGCACTAGGAGTACAATTAGTACTCGGGTTTCAAAACTGGTCGAGCACATAACCGACATGGCCCGTTATTACGAAATTTCCTATATCGGGCCAACCTCATAGTTCATTCATACACAATAGTTGCGTGTTTACATCTGAGCCTTGTGTCAACCACATGATTAAGCTCTCCCTCTCGTCTGATAAGAGACGTGTGCACACATGATGCTGCTCTTGAAGTTTGGTGCATTTTTTAAGAGCCCAGAGATTTAATATCTCCGAAGGTTGAAAACTTCCCTTACCAATCTAAATTTTAACCACAAACAAAAGCATCGCTTTAGTTATAAACAAAGAAGGACGTTTGTCCGTCTTTGTGGCATTTGAAGATACCGATGATTAACTAAATCATGCAGAGTAGACTGCTTTGCTTGTTGTTAGTTGGTCGCCACTTGACAAAAATGTTTGTCAACAATTGGCGGCTCGTGTTGTGTTCTTGTTCCTATTGCAGCCAGTCGCCGCAACAGTCGCAGCCATCGTCATTGCCTTTTGCGTTTGTTCTGGTGAATTTGTTAAGATTCTTGTCGTCGTCAAATGTTCCAATGAATATGGAGCACGCGTTCCCAACTTATGCTGGTCGTGTGTGCCCCAACAAGTGCATTTTGTTATCATCATCATCATCATCACTGGAACCTGGGGCGTATACTATGGTCTGTATGGAACTGATTTTCATCTCAAGGTCAATGGCCATTTGGCAGTGTGCCATACAACCTGCGGCGTCCAACTCTTTTTACACTTTAGAATTAGGTCAAATTTTGGGAACAGGTGAATCTATTCCATGGGCTTATAAAGACGACGGTTATCTTAAATATGGAGTATGTGTGTGTGTATGTGAAATTCTTGTGATTGTTCTTTAATTTGCTTTGTGTGCTGACATCTGACAGATTTTTCCAGTGATAGCTCAATACATTGTTTATAAGCTTACAAAAGCATTTTGATCTACTGCATTCAGAAATGAAGATATTCGTGATGGAATTCAAGTGTGATAGTGTGATTGTTTTATATTTGGCTGGAAATCCACAAGTGGCTACCGTAGAGCTCTACAGCATTTAAATGTGAATAAACATATTTCATCTCGTATCATTGCTCGTTTAACAACACTAGAAATTGTCAGAAAAGTGAAGGCCAGATTTGATCGAAATCCGCATTGGATACATCCGCAGGAACACATATTGAAATATGAGCTTGGACTAAAGCCATTGAAGTTCTAAAAAGGACAAGATCTCACCGATGTACAAAAATAGTTAGACTGGAAACCGGGTTTGGTTTTCTACAATAAAATTTGTAAACAAGTCAAAGAGGTCAGCTGAGAATGGTGTGGTCCGCCATAAAATCCGATGGTCGTCCTCGCTCGTATTCATCGTCTGTGGGGTCAAAATAAATGCCAAAAATTAACGCACGTGGGGCATTTTGGAGAGTAAGGTTGGCACTAAAAAATATCAAATGTTGATCATCTCAAAACTCTGTTGAACTGTTCAGCCATCTCATTGGGAGATTTGCCACAGTCTAAGAACTTTTTAAAGTTATGAAATGAACTTCGAGGATTTGATTGCACATTGGCTGGAAATTTGATAATAACGCTGCCGGAAAGACACTTATCGGTTAAGGTAGCTCACTTAGATCGGTAGTCCATTGATATTAGGTGATTGTTTAATTGTTCAGCCATCTCGTTAAGAGATATGTCACAGTCAAAGGACATTTTCGAGTTATGGAACGTAGTTCAAAGGCATTGACTGAACGCTGTCGGAAAGAAAATTATCGTCTAAGGCAACTAATATAGATGGGTAGACCATTGGTATTAAGTGATTGTTGAACGGAGTTCATAGATTTCAATATACATTGACTTGACGCTGCCGGAAAGAAAACTATCGGCTAAGGCAGTTTAGATCCATTTGTATTAGGTAATTGTTGAACTGCTCAACCATATTCTTCAGAGATATGCCAAGGACTTTAAGGACTTTTTTGAGTTTTTCTATAGATATAAAATTTTGACAAAATTTTCTTTAGAAATAAAATTTTGATAAAATTGTCTATAGAAATAAAATTTTAACAAAATTTTCTATAGAAATAAAATTTTAACAAAATTTTCTATAGAAATAAAATTTTGACAAAATATTCTATAGAAATAAAATTTTGACAAAATTTTCTATCATAGTAAAGTTTTGACAAAACTTTCTACAGGAATAAAATTCTGACAAAAAATTTGTATTGAAATAAAATTTTGACAAAATTTGCTATAGAAAAAAATTTTGACAAAATTTCAAAAAAAAATTTGATCAATTTTTCTGTAGAAAAAAGAAATTGAAAAAAATTTCCATAGAAATTAGGTTTTGACAAAATTTTCTGTAGAAAAAAAATTGACAAAATTTTCTATAGAAAAACATTTTGACCAATTTTTCTATAGAACTAAAATTTTGAAAAAAAAATTTTATTGAAATTAAATTTTGACAAAATTTTCTATAGAAATTAAATTTTGACAAAAATTTTCTACAGAAATAAAATTTTGACAAAATTTTCTACAGAAATAAAATTTTTGGCACAATTTTCTACAAAAATAAAAAGTTGACAAAATTTTCTACTGAAATAAAATTTTGACAAAATATTCTATAGAAATAAATTTTTGACAAAAGTTGCTATAGAAAAAACTTTTGACACAATTTTCTATAGAAACAAATTTTTGACCAATTTTTCTATAGAAATAAAATGTTGACAAAATTTTCTATTGAAATTAAATTTTGACAAAATTTTCTATAGAAATTAAATTTTGACAACATTTTATACAGAAATAAAATTTTGACATTATTGTCTATAGAAATAATGTTTTTCCAAAATTTTATTTCGAAATAAAGAAAATTTTGGCAAAATATTATATAAAAATAAAATTAAAAAAAAAAAATCTACTGAAATAAAATTTTGACAAAATGTGCTTATTTCAATAGCAAATATTTTTTGAAAAAAAAATCTATGAAATTAAATTTTTACAAAATTTTCTACAGAAATAAAATTTTGACACAATTTTCTATACAAATAAAATTTTGCCAAAATTATATTTCGAAATAAGATTTTGGCAAAATTGTCTATCAAAGTAAAATCTTGACAAAATTTTTTACAGCAATAAAATTCTGACAAAATTTTCTACAAAAATAAAATTTTGACAAAATTTTCTACAGAAATAAAATTTCGACAAAATATTATATAGAAATTAAATTTTTACACTATTTTCTATAAAAAATAAAATAAGATTTTGGCAAAATTTTCTTTCAAAGTAAAATCTTGAGAACATTTTTTACAGCAATAAAATTCTGACAAAATTTTCTACAAAAATAAAATTTTGACAAAATTTTCTACAGAAATAAAATTTTGACAAAATATTCTATAGAAATTAAATTTTTACACTATTTTCTACAAAAATAAAATTTTAACAAAATTTTCTATAGAAATTAAATTTTGACAAAATTTTTCTATAGAAATTAAATTGTGATAAAATTTTCTACAGAAATAAAATTTTGACAAAACTTTCTACAGCAATAAAATTCTGACAAAATTTTCTATAGAAAAAATTTTGACAAGGATTTCAACAAAAATAAAATTTTGAAAAAATTTTCTACTGAAATAAAATTTTGACAAAATATTCTATACAAAAAAATTTTTGACAAAATTTGCTATAGAAAAAAATTGACCAATTTTTCTATAGAAATAAAATTTTGGCAAAATAAGATCTTTTTGTTTGGTAGTTTTTTGGTAAATTTTTCTCCAAAGTTTGTTAGATTATTTATTTTTGGCTCGAGTGGCAACCATGATGTCAATGTCATCTAAGGAGATGGAGTTAACTGTGGAAATTTTTCGTCCCAAGCAGTACATAATTAGGTTGCAAAAGACTTTCTGCAACATTCAAAACTAAAGGTGAGTTCCTCATAAAGGGTGATACGGTCAAAATTTGGTCAAGGGAAAACGCGTGTAAATCGGTGAAATCGTTTATTTTAAAAATCAAATTAAATTTCTTTTTCAAGTTCAATTAGTATAAAATTCAGGAAAAATATTCAGTTAGGCTTTCGCTTTTCCAAATCCGAATTGCCGGGCCTCACGCTTGACACCTGCCATCAGATTTTGCACAGCCACCTTGTCCACCTTCTTCGCCGCAGAAAGCCAGTTTGCCTTGAACTGCTGCTCGTCCTTAGCAGTTTTTTTGGTCTTCTTTAGGTTCCGCTTGACAATAGCCCAGAATTTCTCAATTGGGCGGCGCTCTGGCGTGTTGGGAGGGTTCTTGTCCTTGGGAACACCCTGCACGTTGTTGGCGGCGTACCACTCCATGGCCTTTTTACCGTAATGGCAAGATGCCACATCCGGACAAAACAGTACGAAACAATCGTGTTTCTTCGGGAAAGGCAGCAGACGTTTATTCAAACACTCTTTCACGTAAATTTCTTGGTTGACAGTCCCGGAAGCTATGAAAATGCTGCTTTTCAAGCCACAGGTACAGATGGCTTGCCAAACCAGATATTTCTTTGCGAACTTTGACAGTTTTATGTGCTTGAAAATATCTGCTACCTTTCCCCTTCCTTTTGCCGTATAAAACTCCTGTCCGGGAAGCTGCTTGTAGTCGGCTTTGACGTAGGTTTCGTCGTCCATTACCACGCAGTCAAACTTCGTCAGCATCGTCGTGTACAGCCTCCGGGATCGCGCTTTGGCCATCGTATTTTGTTTATCATCGCGATTTGGAGTCACTACCTTCTTGTAAGTCGATAGTCCGGCTCGTTTTTTGGCTCGATGCACGGTTGTAGACGATACACCCAGCTTATTTGCAGCATCTCGGAGAGAGAGGTTAGGGTTTCGCTTGAAATTACCGGCAACTCTCTTTGTCGTCTCAGCGGCTTCCGGTTTTCGATTTCCCCCCGATCCAGACTTCCTGGCTGTCGACAAACGTTCCCCAAACACTGTAGTTACATTTGTAACGGTTGATTTGACAACTTTTAGCGATTTTACCAGCTTTGCGTGCGAGTAGCTCGGATTTTCGTGATGCGCGAGCAAAATTTTGATACGCTGCTCTTCTTGCTTGGACGGCATTTTGACAACTGAAGAGTGAATTCCAAAATCAAAATAGGAGCAACATTCCAAACACACACACCTTCAAAATGAGGGGTGTTCAGGTTTTTTAAATGCAAAATTGAAAGAAATGCGTCAAGTTTATATTGACCAAATTTTGACCGTATCACCCTTTAGTTTTGTCCTATAGTGGCTAAAATACGTCTCATCATAAGGAGTTCTAATATTGTGTATTCATCGGCATATAGTGATTCCTCATTTTTAGTTCTCTCTCACATCTTCTGAGATTTTTCTATAAGCCTATCATTCTTCCAGGATTCTAATGGATTTTTAAGGTGCTCTCCCACCCATTAGTACCATCTCTCTTCGATCTCCAGATCATCGCAAAAATGTTTCTTTTTTTGGGCTATAAAAACAAACAAAAAATGCCCAATTATTATTTCTAATTGAATGTCCACATTCCATTTAAAAAACGAAGTAAATTAGTTCCCATATCGAGATCAAAATGTCAGGATTATTATTTTTTGTGTGCGCTCTTTTTCTCTTGTGCATACATTGTCAAAAAATCCGCAATTAATCAAAAAACAATATTGCCCCTGCTTCTTGATAAGTTACTCATAAAAAACAACAACAACAATAGACAGGATAACAATAAGTGAATCATAAGCACTGTGGGTGAATGAAATGAAGACCAAAGACCATGTCAACAAAATATTCAAAATCCCAAAAAGATTCCCGTGTGAGCCAAAAATGACAAGCCGACAAACCAAATAAAAACTCACCCTCAATAGCCTCGTTCGTAGATGCATTGCAAAGCAAAAGGCCATTTAAGCAAAAACACAAATTTAGTTCCCAGTGTAGGACTTGTGAATGAAACAACCAACCAACCAACCACCCACCGAAAACACCAACAACACCAAAGAAATCAAATAAAAATCATAAAACAACAACAACAACAGCAGCAGCATGAGTAGTAGTAATTGTAAACACAGTGAAAAGGATAAAAGTGACTGAGTGTATGTGTGTTCATCCCTCTCTTTCGCTCACAGCTAAGCTTTGAAAAATCCGAGGACGTGGGAAATGCACTATGAAGACGTTTCTCACGCATGTTGGACACGTGCTACGCCAACAAACGAAGCGAACTTTTAATGCAACCAAAATTGGAAATGGAGAACTTTTTGATGTGTGCCAAACAACGTCCAATGTACGTAGTAGAATATGATGACAACAACCGTAAATACTACTCCTTGGAGTATATTTTTGAGTGTCTACGTGTGTGTGTGGACAGGCTAGTGTACGAGATAGCCTTGAATGAAATACATAAAAATGTTAAGCTTACAAGATACAAATATGAAAATACAAGTATCTTAAACAATTTACAAACATAGGGTACAGTGATCCAAAGCAATTAAAAACAAATTTCTACATTTTTATGGAAATACAAATTTGACAAAATTTTCTATAGAAATAACATTTTTGACTACAATTTTGACCCAATTTTTTGTGTAGAAACAAAAATTTTCTCAAAATTTTATTTCTATAGAAAATATTGTCAAAATTCTTTTTTTATAAAAAATTTTGTCAACATTTTATTTCTATAAAAACATTTCTCAAAATTTTATTTCTATAGAAAATGTTGTCAAAATTTTATTTTGAGAAAATTTTCTATAGAAATCAAATTTTGACAAATTTTCTACACAAATAAAATGTTGACAAAATTTTCTATAAAAATAAAATTTTGACAAAATTTTCTGTAGAAATAAAATTTTGACAAATTTTTCTATAGAAATAAAATTGTGACAAAATGTTCTATAGAAATAACATTTTGACAAAATTTTCTATAGAAATAAAATTTTGAGAAAATTTTCTATAAAATTTTTTTACAGAAATAAAATTTTGACAAAATGTTCTATAGAAATAAAATTTTGACAACATTTTCTATAGAAATAAAATTTTGAAAAAATTTTTTATTGAAATAAAATTTTTCCAAAATTTTCTATAGAAATAAAATTTTGTTAAAATTTTCTATAGAGATAAAATTTGTACAAAATTTTTTATAGAAATAAAACTTTACCAAAATTTTCTATAGAAATAAAATTTTGTTAAAATTTTCTATAGAAATAAAATTTTGACATAATTTTCTATACAAATAAAACTTTACCAAAATTTTTTATAGAAATAAAATTTTGAGAAAATTTTCTATAGAAATAAAACGTTACCAAAATGTTCTATAGAAATAAAATTTTGTTAAAATTTTCTATAGAAATAAAAATTTACCAAAATGCTCTATAGGAATAAAATTTTGTTAAAATAGAAATAAAATTTTGACAAAATGTTCTATAGAAATAAAATTTTGAGAAAATTTTCTATAAATTTTTTTTACAGAAATAAAATTTTGACAAAATTTTCTATAGAAATAATATTTTGACAAAATTTTCTATAGAAATAAAATTTTGAAAAAATTTTTTATTGAAATAAAATTTTGAAAAAATTTTCTATAGAAATAAAATTTTGTTAAAATTTTCTATAGAGATAAAATTTGGAACAAATTTTTTTTAGAAATAAAACTTTACCAAAATTTTCTATAGAAATAAAATTTTGACAAAATTTTCTATAGAAATAAAACTTTACCAAAATTTTTATAGAAATAAAATTTTGAGAAAATTTTCTATAGAAATAAAACTACCAAAATGTTCTATAGAAATAAAATTTTGTTAAAATTTTCTATAGAAATAAAAATTTACCAAAATGTTCTATAGGAATAAAATTTTGTTAAAATAGAAATAAAATTTTGACAAAATGTTCTATAGAAATAAAATTTTGAAAAATTTTTTATTGAAATAAAATTTTTCCAAAATTTTCTATAGAAATAAAATTTTGTTAAAATTTTCTATAGAGATAAAATTTGGACAAAATTTTTTATAGAAATAAAACATTACCAAAATTTTCTATAGAAATAAAATTTTGACAAAATTTTCTATAGAAATAAAACTTTACCAAAATTTTTTATAGAAATAAAATTTTGAGAAAATTTTCTATAGAAATAAAACTACCAATATGTTCTATAGAAATAAAATTTTGACAAAATTTTCTATAGAAATAACACTTTACCAAATTTTTCTATTAGAATAAAATTTTGAGAAAAGTTTTCTATAAATATAAATTTTGACAAAACGTTTTTTAAAATTAAAATTTTAACAAATTTTCCATAGAAGTAAAATTTTGACAAAATTTTTGTATAGAAGTAAACATTTTGACGAATTTTCTATAGAAATAAAATTTTGACAAAATTTTCTATAGAAATAAAATTTTGACAGAATTTTGCATTGAAATAAAATTTTGACAAAATTTTCGATAGAAATAAAATTTTGACAAAATTTTCCATAGAAATAAAACTTTACCAAAATTTTCTTGTGAAGTAATATTTTATTAAAGTTTTCTAGAGAAATAAAATTTTGATAAAATTTTTTATAAATATAGACAAAACTTTAGATTTAAAATTTTAACAAAATTTTCTATAGAAATAAAATTTTGACAAAATTTTCTATAGAAATAAAACTTTGAGAAATTTTTCTATAAAATTTTTTTACATAAATAAAATTTTGACAAAATTGTCTTTAGAAATAAAATTTTGACAAAATGTTCTATAGAAATAAAATTTTGACAACATTTTCTATATAAATAAAATTTTGAAAACATTTTTTATTGAAATAAAATTTTACCAAAATTTTCTATAGAAATAAAATTTTGTTACAATTTTTTGTTACAAAGAAATAAAATTTTGACAAAATTTTCTATAGAAATAAAACTTTACCAAAATTGTCTATAGAAATAAAATTTTGTTAAAATTTTCTATAGAAATAAAATTTTGACAAAATTTTCTATAGAAATAAAATTTTGACAAAATTTTCTATAGAAATAAAATTTTGTTAAAATTTTCTACAGAAATAAAATTTTGACAAAATTTTCTATAGAAATAAAATTTTTTAAATTTTTCTATAGAAATGAAATTTTGACAAAATTTTCTATAAAAATAAAATTTTGACAAAATTTTCTATAGAAATAAAGTTTTGACAAATTTTTCTATAGAAATAAAATTTTGACAAAATTTTCTATAGAAACAAAGTTTTGACAAATTTTTCTATAGAAATAAAATTTTGACAAAATTTTCTATAGAAATAAAACTTTGAGAAAATTTTCTATAAAAATTTTTTACATAAATAAAATTTTGACAAAATTTTCTATAGAAATAAAACTTTACCAAAATGTTCTATAGAAATAAAATACTGTTAAATTTTTCTATAGAAATAAAATTTTGACAAAATTTTCTATAGAAATAAAACTTTACCAAAATGTTCTATTGGAATAAAATTTTGAAAAAAGTTTTCTATAAATAAAAATTTTGACAAAACGTTTTTTAGAATTAAAATTTTAACAAATTTTCCATAGAAATAAAATTTTGACAAAATTTTTTGTATAGAAGTAAAAATTTTGACGAATTTTCTATAGAAATAAAATGTTGACAAAAATTTTCTATAGAAATAAAATTTTGACAGAATTTTGTATTGAAATAAAATTTTGAAAAAATTTTCGATAGAAATAAAATTTGGACAAAATTTTCTATAGAAATAAAATTTGGACAAAATTTTCTATAGAAATAAAATTTTAACAAAATTTTCTATAGAAATAAAATTTTGAGAAAATTTTCTATAAAATTTTTTACAGAAATAAAATTTTGACAAAATTGTCTTTAGAAATAAAGTTTTGACAAAATGTTCTACAGAAATAAAATTTTGACAACATTTTCTATAGAAATAAAATTTTGAAAAAAATTTTTATTGAAATGAAGTTTTTCCAAAATTTTCTATAGAAATAAAACTTCACCAAAATTTTCTATAGAAATAAAATTTTGTTAAAATTTTGTATAGAAATAAAAATTTACCAAAATGTTCTATAGGAATAAAATTTTGACAAATATTTCTATAGAAATAAAATTTTGACAAAATGTTCTATAGAAATAAAATTTTGAAAAAATTTTTTATTGAAATAAAATTTTACCAAAATTTTCTATAGAAATAAAATTTTGGTAAAATTTTCTATAGAAATAAAATTTTGACAAAATTTTCTATAGAAATAAAACTTTACCAAAATTTTCTATAGAAATAAAATTTTGTTAAAATTTTCTATAAAAATAAAATTTTGACAAAATTTTCTATAGAAATAAAACTTTACCAAGATTTTCTTTAGGAATAAAATATTGACAAAATTTTCTATAAATTTTGACAAAACGTTTTTTAGAATTAAAGTTTTGACAAAATTTTGTATAGAAGTAAAAATTTTGACGAATTTTCTATAGAAATAAAATTTTGACAAAATTTTCTATAGAAATAAAATTTTGACAAAATTTTTTATAAATATAAATATTGACAAAACTTTCTATAGAATTAAAATTTTAACAAAATTTTCTATAGAAATAAAGTTTTGACTACATTTTCTATAGAAACTAAATTTTGAAACCATTTTTTATTGAAATTAAATGTTACCAAAATTTTCTAATAGAAATAAAATTTTGTTAACATTTTCTATAGAAATAACATTTTGACAAAATTTTCTGTAGAAATAAAACTTTACCAAAATTTTCTATAGAAATAAAATTTTGAGAAAATTTTCTATAGAAATAAAACTTTACCAAAATGTTCTATAGAAATAAAATTTTGACAAAATGTTCTATAGAAATAAACCTTTGAGAAAATTGTCTATAAATTTTTTTTACATAAATAAAATTTTGACAAAATTGTCTTTAGAAATAAAATTTTGACAAAATGTTCTATAGAAATAAAATTTTGAAAACATTTTTTATTGAAATAAAATTTTACCAAAATTTTCTATAGAAATAAAATTTTGTTAGAATTTACTATAGAAATAAAATTTTGACAAAATTTTCTATAGAAATTAAACTTTACCAAAATTTTCTATAGAAATAATATTTTGTTGAAATTTTCTATAGAAATAACATTTTCACAAAATTTTCTATAGAAATAAAATTTTGACCAAATTTTCTATAGAAATAAAACTTTACCAAAATGTTCTAGAGAAAAAAAAATTGTTAAAATTTTCTATAGAAATAAAATTTTGACAAAATTATCTATAGAAATAAAACTTTACCAAAATTTTCTATAGAAATAATATTTTGTTAAAATTTTCTATAGAAATAACATTTTGACAAAATTTTCTATAAATAGAAATAAAATTTTTTTAAAATTTTCTATAGAAATAAAATTTTGACAAAATTTTCAATAGAAATAAAATTTTTACAAAATTTTGTATTGAAATAAAATTTTGACAAAATTTTCTATAGAAATAAAATTTTGACAAAATTTTCGATAGAAATAAAATTTTGACAAAATTTTCCATAGAAATAAAAATTTACCAAAATTTTCGATAGGAGTAATATTTTGTTAAAGTTTTCTATAGAAATAAAATTTTGACAAAATTTTCTATGGAAATAAAACTTTACCAAAATTTTCTATAGAAATAAAATTTTGTTAAAATTTTCTATAAAAATAAAATTTTGACAAAATTTTCTATAGAAATAAGACTTTACCAAAATTTTCTATAGAAATAAAATTTTGTTAAAATTTTCTATAGAAATAAAATTTTGACAAAATTTTCTATAGAAATAAACTTTTGTTAAAATTTTTTATAAAAATAAAATTTTGACAAAATTTTCTATAGAAATAAAACTTTACCAAAATGTTCTATAGAAATAAAATTTTGTTAAAATTTTCTATAGAAATAAAATTTTGACAAAATTTTCTATAGAAATAAAACTTTACCAAATTTTTCTTTAGGAATAAAATTTTGACAAAATTTTCTATAAATTTTGACAAAACGTTTTTTAGAATTAAAGTTTAGACAAAATTTTGCATAGAAGTAAAAATTTTGACGAATTTTCTATAGAAATAAAATTTTGACAAAAATTTCTTTAGAAATAAAATTTTGACAAAATTTTCTATAGAAATAAAATTTTGAGAAAATTGTCTATGGAAATAAAATTTTGACAAAATATTCTATAGAAATAAAATTTTGACAAAATTTTTTATAAATATAAATATTGACAAAACTTTCTATAGAATTAAAATTTTAACAAAATTTTCTTTATAAATAAAATTTTGACTGCATTTTCTATAGAAACTAAATTTTGACATAATTTTCTCCAGAAATAAAACTTTACCAAAATTTTCTATAGGAATAAAACTTTGAGAAAATTTTCTATAAAATTTTTTTACATAAATAAAATTTTGACCAAATTGTCTTTAGAAATAAAATTTTGACAACATTTTCTATAGAAATAAAATTTTGAAAACATTTTATATTGAAATAAAATTTTACCAAAATTTTCTATAGAAATAAAATTTTGTTAAAATTTTCTATAGAAATAAAATTTTGCCAACATTTTCTATAGAAATAAAATTTTCATTTGTTTTGTTTTGTTTTGTTATTGTTGGTTTTGTTCTTTAAGCATTGTTGTTGTTTTTTATTTCAGCTTAAAACCATACATTGACTAAACTACAAGAGTAGCTTAACCAACAGAGGAAAAGAATGTTTGTCAAATTTATTTGGGCAAAGCCCTATAGACTGCAAGATATGTTTGTTTCGAATTTATTTCGGCAAAAGCCGGCTATCAATGTAAAACCTTTTTTCGGAGGGTTCAAGTGTGGTTTTTGTTGGGTTTAATAAACTGCCTGAATTTATTCTGATAATTGGTTGATAGTTTTGCTGCAAGTAGAGGATGCTGATGAGGAATGTGGTAATTCCGAAACGTGCGTCCATCCAACCATCTTGCAGTCTATAGGGCTTTGCCCAAATAAATTTGACAAACATTCTTTTCCTCTGTTGGTTAAGCTACTCTTGTAGTTTAGTCAATGTATGGTTTTAAGCTGAAATAAAAAACAACAACAAGAAATAAAATTTTGTTAAAATTTTCTATAGAAATAAAATTTTGACAAATTTGTCTATAGAAATAAAATTTTGGCAAAATTTGCTATAGAAATAAAACTTTGAGAAAATTTTCTATAAATATTTTTTATATAAATAAAATTTTGACAAAATTGTCTTTAGAAATAAAATTTTGACAAAATTTTCTATAGAAATAAAATGTTGTTAAAATTTTCTATAGAAATAAAATTTTGACAAAATTTTCTATAGAAATAAAACTTTACCAAAATTTTCTATAGAAATAAAATTTTGTTAAATTTTTCTAAAGAAATAAAATTTTGACAAAATTTTCTATAGAAATAAAACTTTACCAAAATTTTCTATTGAAGTAATATTTTGTTAAAGTTTTCTATAGAAATAAAAGTTTGACAAAATTTTTTATAAATATAAATATTGACAAAACTTTAGAATTAAAATTTTAACAAAATTTTCTATAGAAATAAAATGTTGGCTAAATTTTCTATAGAAATAAAATTTTGACTAAATTTTTATAGAAACTAAATTTTGACAAAATTTTCTATAGAAGTAAAATTTTAACAAACTTTTCTATAGAAATAAAAATTTTGACAAATTTTCTATAGAAAAATTTCTATAAAAATAAAATGTTTAGAAAATTCTATAGAAATAACATTTTGCAAAAAGTTTCTATGGAAAGAAAACATTGACAAAATTTTCTATGGAAATAAAATGTTAACAAAATTTTCTATAGAAATAAAAATTTGACAAAATTTTCTATAGAAAAAAAATTTTGACAAAATTTTCTATAAAAATAAAATTTTGACAAAATTTTCTACAGAAATAAAATTTTACCAAAATTTTCTATAGAAATAAAATTTTGACAAGATTTTCTATAGAAATAAACTTTGGACAAAATTTTCTATAGAAATAAAACTTTACCAAAATTTTCTATAGAAATAAAATTTTGAGTAAATTTTCTATAGAAATAAAATTTTGACAAAATTTTCTATAGAAATAAAATTTTGACAATATTTTCCATAGAAATAAAATTTTGACTAAATTTTCTATAGAAATAAAATTTTAACAACATTTTCCATAGAAATAAAATTTTAACAAATTTTTCTATAGAAATAAAATTTTGACAAAATTTTCTATAGAAATAAATTTTTGACAAAAAATTTATTTCTATACCAAATTTTTCTATAGAAATAAAATTTTGTTAAAATTTTTATAGAAATAAAATTTTAACAAAATTTTCTATAGAATTAAAATTTTAACAAAGTTTTCTATAGAAATAAAATTTTGAGTAAATTTTCTATAGAAATTAAATTTTGACAAAATTTTCTATAGAAATAAAACTTTAACAAAATTTTCTATAGAAATAAAATTTTGACAAAATTTCCTATAGAAATAAAATTTTTTACAAAATTTTCTATAGAAATAAATTTTTGACAAAAAATTTCCAAAGAAATAAATTTTTGCAAAAAAATTCTTTAGAAATTACATTGTGACAAAATTCTGTCACTATGTAGCTGTAATGGAAAATTCACTCATCGTTTTGTTTTTCATCTTTGAGCCACTGTTTGGAGAGTACATATCACGCTTCCCATGTATATAGGGAATATTATATTAATGGATACATGTGTAACAAAACAGAGTAACAAAAATATTGTTTATAATTTTGCTGCTACTACAAGCTATACATGCATCCCCCCAAGTCATCATCCCATTCGTCCATCCACGTGCCCATGACAATGGATTTTAGTAACGAGTGCTTTTGTTGTTCTACTCTATTCCGTCGTTTTTTGGTTTTTTGTTTTGTTCGTCTAGATTTCTAGTGGTTTTGCTTGCATTCTCTTCAAAAGAAAATTGTTATTATTTTTGTTGTAAATGTTTTACGACCATTTTTTCAAATAATGGATCTCAGAATTTTACGCAATAATATTTTTGGTGTTGTTGTTGTGAAATGTTAATTAGAAATACAACATAAAGCAAAATGTTATAAAAGACGGAAGGAGTGTGAGTGGGATGGGAGAAATAAAGTCTAAAAGCGAATGACATTGATTGGCATGAACGACCTTTTAGATATGAAACTTACTTGAATTTAAATTAGAAAAATAAAACTTATTTTTTACTTCAATTAATTATTTCTTTAAATCAATTTAGGTTGAATAAAATTGAATTAATATGCTGAGGCTAAACAACCCATCAGCAGTATCGGAACTCTCAGACGATCGTTATGAGCTCCAGAATCATGGAGTAATAAGAGAATTGTAGAATCATGGAGTAATAAGAGAATTGACGAACACAAGCATGCCTAAAAGATCTGAAGCAACGTATCCAGGCTCTGGCAAATATAAGCTGTGAACCTCCATAAGAGCCTCGGCGAACCACAGTTAGAGGAATGTCATGAATTCAGTTATTTAGGTGACCTGGCGGTAACAGCTTGGAAGACGATAAACACTACACACTTTTGCAACAACAACACACGTTTCCCCGTAGATGTGTTACAATCTGTGGGTCACGAGAGACACCTTGCGCTCCGGTATGTAGGACCGACTGCCGGGTATGCCTCAACCACTAATGGAATTTCGACTATCTTGAAAACAGAACACTTGGAAGACTCGCATCGGCCAAGTATTCTTCTGTCGTCTGCTATCAAGATTCTGGAAGCTATTCTAATGATCCAAGTGGCAGTGCAATGTCGCAGAACATGAGCATGGTTGCGCTAGGGCGAGACCACAACACACATTAAAGGTAAGTGATTCTAGGAGAAGGAATTAACTAGGCTTGTCTCAAGTTAGAGTTCCGTTCCCTCTATTTTTCAATTTCTACGTGGCAAATGGTCCACTACTACCACCTGAGAGCCTATGAAGATGATTGTTCCATAGTTATATCAGGTAAAGAAGCCAAGGTATCTTAGGTTAGGTTAGGTTATGTGGCAGCCCGATGTATCAGGCTCACTTAGACTATTCAGTCCATTGTGATACCACAGTGGCGAACTTCTCACTTATCACTGAGTGCTGCCCGATTCCATGTTAAGCTCAATGACAAGGGACCTCCTTTTATAGCCGAATCCGAACGGCGTTCCACATTCCAGTGAAACCACTTAGAGAAGCTTTGAAACCCTCAGAAATGACACCAGCATTACTGAGGTGGGATAATCCACAGCTGAAAAACTTTTTGGTTTTCGGTCGTAGCAGGAATCGAACCCACGACCTTGTGTATGCAAGACGGTCATGCTAACCATTGCACCACGGTGGCTCCCTATCTTATTGTGGCCAAATCATTCCCGCGTTCGAGAAAACCAATATTTTTGAAGTGACGCTTGGTAACATGGTCCTCTTTAAACCTACGTGTGTGTTGCCAGCCAATACCTTTGGGTGGAAGATAAGGAAAAGGAGTATAACGGACGGTTGGCCGTTCCCTAATCGATTCCGTAGCCATGAATCCAACCTACGTGTGTGTTGCCAGCCAATACCTTTGGGTGGAAGATAAGGAAAAGGAGCATAACGGACGGTTGGCCGTTCCCTAATCGATTCCGTAGCCATGAATCCAAATATTTCACGATGAACGAGAGACTTGTCTATGAAATTGGGAGCCACTGTGGTGCAATGGTTACTGTGGTGCAATGGTTACCATTTGTGGCCAATCATTCCCGCTTTCGAAAAAAAAAACAATATTGTTGAAGTGACGCTTGGTAATATGGTCCTCTTTAAACCTATGTATGTGTTGCCAGCCAATACCTTTGGGTGGAAGTTAAGGAAAAGGAGTATAATGGACGATAGGTGGTTCCCTAATCGATTCCGTAGCCACGAATCCAAATATTTCACGATGAACGAGCGACTTGTCTCTATGAAATTGGGAGCCACTGTGGTGCAATGGTTACCATGTCCGCCTTACATACAAAGGGTCATGGATTTAATCCCTGTTTCGACTAAACACGTTTTCAGCGGTGTATTATCCTCTCTCTGTAATGTTGGAGACATTTCGGAGCGCTTCGGTGGCTTCACCGCAGTGTGGAACGTCGTTCGGACTCCCTTATGAAGTAGTAAAACGTAGTCCCTTGTCATTGAGCTAAACATAGATTCGGACAGAATCACCACTATGGTATCACAATGGACTAGTCTATGTGAGCCTGAAATATCTGGCTGCCACTATACACGCAGAGAAGGAATATGATCACCCCAACCATGTTCCAACAGCAAAATGTTACTTTTCACGGAAAACATATAGCATGTTTGTCGAAACCATGTTCTTTTCTCGGAGATTATGTATCTGATTTCGGAAAGCATATTATGTTTGACGAGAAAATAATATTTTTGCGACAAAAATGATACATGGTCGCTGTGAAAAAGTAACATGGTGCTCTTGAAACATGTTTGAGGTAATCATATTCCTTCTCTGGGTGTACCTAACCTCTATGAAATTCCTTAGACGGGGTACTCATGGTGGAGCTCCATTCCCTCCGTTCTCCGTACAAAGGCTTTTCTACCACCATCAGATAGCCTAAGTAGATAATTATTAAGTTCTAGGATTTGTGGTAAGTTCTAGGATTTGTGGTAAGGATCATTTAAGATGCCGAAAGTAATCTTCAATTTTCTGCTCCTAAATCGTCAACAATAATATTCCTTTGAGCGTGATTTCAAAATACTTTCGTCGAAACATACAATGCAGTGGTTTCTCACATAATATGCTAACTTTCGGAGAGAACACACGCAACGAATTGAGCCATCACAGGGTAGACTTCACAATACTAATCACCTGGTCGGAGACACTAGTGTTGCGGAAATACAGGCGGGATTAATGTTAGTTCTAACATTACACCCAGTGCAACAAAATCATCCCGGAATACAAGTACGCATGTTTACCCTATCACATTCCCCAATCGAAATCTAAATCCCAATCCCGACCACATGGATTTTTTCTTCTGGGACAGAATTTGCCGGTAAGTCCGCTTATAATCCTCCTACTTCTTTTGGTCGGCAACCAGTGAAGTACAAATGTCCAGCCTCGAGCATAAATTATCTGAAAATTTGTGCCTCTAAATCGCCGGAAACCATTTTCACATCGTGGTCCAAAGAGGTGAACCTGGGGCTCGATATCCACATACTCGGCCAGAGTATTCACACGTGCATGAATCCCTAGGTCTTTTGTGTGACGTTCCACAGCCTGATCTTCTTTGGTAAACATGGGGAAATGGTCGCTAAAAAATTGGGAGAAGAAACAAAATCCAGAAATCATTGGCTGGTAGTGCTTGGGGCAAATGATTGAAATGGCATTTCCGTTCTTGCTGTGATGTTTGTCCCTTCATCGAATATGAGCCCCTCTTTTGTTCTCCCAGTATTAGCGAGACCCAATAAAGAAATATCCAAACGGTGCAGAATACTGCGCTGCGGATTGCACCTCTAAGATAGCGGAACAGCATCTGAGTCCCAAATGCTCTCGGTGAGGGAACACTGAGACCTCCTTCTCATCAGCACCTGATAAAGTTGCAAGGGGACAAACCAAACAAACCATGCTACCTGAGGCCCCCGTTTTGTTTCCCAGTATTAGCCAGGCCCAATGGTGAAATCTCCAAACGGTGCAGAATACTGCGCTTCTGATTGTCACTAACACATCGGTACAGCATCTACAGGTTGAGTCCAAAATACTCTCGGTGAGGCAACACTGTGACCTCCTCTGTGATCAGCACCTGATAAAATGGCTAATCACTTTCAGGGGGCACCACCTGAAAGAGTCGAGACTTACATTCAATTAATCCTCTGATCGGCGATGACTACGTAGGTCAAGTTTCGGAATTTCTGCCTCTAAATCGCCGGAAAACATTTTCACACATCGTGGCACAAAGACTTGAACCATGAGCTCGATATCAACATACTTGGCTAGAGTATTCTCACGTGCAAGAACCCTAAGGTCCCTGGTGTGACGTTCTACATTTTGTTCTGGTCGTCCCCCTTTTGGGTCCGCAGTATTAACGAGACCCCATGGATAAATCTCAAAATCGTGCAGTATACTGCGCTATGGATTGCCACTCGAAGATACCGGAACATCATCTAAAGGATGAATCTAAAATGCTCTCGGTGAGGCAACACTACGACTACTGATTAAGTGGCAAACCAGATAAACCATGCCATTTGAGGACCCCGTTTGGTTTCCCAGTATTAGCGTGATCCGATGGAGAAATCTCCAAATGGCGCAGAACACTGAACTGCGGATTGCTGCTCTAAGAGTCCAAAACAACGTCTGCAGGATGATTTCAAAATGCTCTCGGTGAGGCAGCACTGCGACCTCCTCTCCCACCAGCACCTGATAAAGTGGAAAGTGGTCATGTCATTTAAACCATGCCAACTTCGAGGTGGCACCATCTAAAAGAACCAAACCCACCTGGTTAGACTTCAGAAAAGAGTTCTCACCTGATTGGCGATGACAGTGGTGTCCCGTGTTGACATATGGTAGTCTTTACAAGTCCACACTGGGAGGAGGATAGCCTTCTGAACCGCTGCCATGAAGGCTATTCAGATGCTAGTGGTTCAGAAGGCTATCTTCCTACCTGTGTGGACTTGTAATTGGTGGAAGACTACCATCTGTCACCTATGACGAGGAACGTCTGACTAGGGAGGCCGCATCGGAGCTATCTTAGCTACGATCTGTCATCTCCAGACATCTGAACAGTTACCTCTCACTTCTGAATCCAGAAATTCAATATAAATTCAATTCTGGACTCATCCAGTAGAGGCAACGATCTGTCATTGGTTCAGAAGGCCATATCTTTCTACCAGTACGAGGAGTCTCTTTGCGTATTTTGCGAAGCCAACCGACCTGACACCTACTCACTCTGGACTCATCCAGTAGAGGCACGATCTGTCATCTCCAGGTACCTGAGAAGTTACCTCTCACTTCTGAACCCAGCAATTCAATATGAATGTCCGAGGGCATTGGTTCAGAAGGCCATATCTTTCTACCAGTAAGAGGAATCTCTTTGCGTATTTTGCGAAGCCAACCGACCTGACACCTACTCACACTGGACTCATCCAGTAGAGGCAACGATCTGTCATCTCTAGGCAACTGAAAAGTTACCTCTCACTTCTGAACCCAGCAATTCCATATGAATGTCCGAGGGCATTGGTTCAGAAGGCCATATCTTTCTACCAGTAAGAGGAATCTCTTTGCGTATTTGGCGCAGCCAACCGACCTGACACCTACTCACTCTGGACTCATCCAGTAGAGGCAACGATCTGTCATCTCCAGGCAACTGAAAAGTTACCTCTCACTTCTGATCCCAGAAATTCAATTTGAAGGCCCGAGGGCAACATACTCAAACCATGCCTCCTTCAGGAAGGCACCACCTGATACAGGCAAGGCCACCCTGATCGACTTTAGAAAAGACTTACAATCAATTCATCACCTCATCGGCAATGACAGTGATGAGGGAAAACGGCCGGCATTGGTTCAGCAGGCAATCTACCAGTCGGTGGGAGACAATCACCTTTTAGCGACGACAACAGCTGACTGATTAGAGAGTTTAAATCGGTGTTATTTCAGCTACGATCTGGCATTTCCAGGCACCTGAACAGTTGCCCGTCACTTCTGTACCCAGAAATTCAATATGAAGGACCGAAGTATGGACACGAGGCATATCTTCGCGTGTTTTGCGAAGCCAACCGATTAGACACCTACTCTGGAATCATCCAGTAGAGGCTGCTCGCTACTTAAAATTTTAAACTCAATGTAATTGTTTTGTAGGGAGCCACCGTGGTGCAATGGTTAGCATGCCCGCCTTGCATACACACGGTCGTGGGTTCGATTCCTGCTTCGACCGAACACCAAAAAGTTTTTCAGCGGTGGATTATCCCACCTCAGTAATACTGGTGACATTTCTGAGGGTTTCAAAACTTCTCTAAGTGGTTTCACTGCAATGTGGAACGCCGTTCGGACTCGGCTATAAAATGGAGGTCCCTTGTCATTGAGCTTAACATGGAATCGGGCAGCACTCAGTGATAAGAGAGAAGTTCACTAATGTGGTATCACAATGGACTGAATAGTCTAAGTGAGCCTGATACATCGGGCTGCCACCAAAATGCTCTCGGTGAGGGAACACTGAGACCTCCTTCCCATCAGCACCTGATAAAGTTGCAAGGGGACAAACCAAACAGACCATGTTACCTGAGGCCCCCGTTTTGTTTCCCAGTTATAGCCTGACCCAATGGTGAAATCCCCAAACGGTGCAGAATACTGCGCTTCTGATTGTCACTAACACATCGGAACAGCATCTACAGGTTGAGTCCAAAATACTCTCGGTGAGGCAACAATGTGACCTCCTCTGCGATCAGCACCTGATAAAATGGCAAATCACTTTCAGGGGGCACTACCTGAAAGAGTCGAGACTTACATTCAATTAATCACCTGATCGGCAATGACTACGTAAGTCAAGTTGCGGAATTTCTGCCTCTAAATCGCCGGAAAAGATTTTCACATCGTGACACAAAGACTTGAACCAGGAGCTCGATAACCACATACTTGGACAGAGTATTCTCACGTGCAAAAACCCTATGGTCCCTGGTGTGACGTTCTACAGTTTGTTCTGGTCGTCCCCCTTTTGGGTCCGCAGTATTAACGAGGCCCCATGGATAAATCTCCAAATCGTGCAGTATACTGCGCTATGGATTGCCACTCGAAGATACCTAACCTAACCTTGTTTTGTATACCGGACATCTGTAGTATTTGAACATTTACCTCTTCGTTAAGGACATCGACTTCGTGAAATAAAGGAAGGATATTATGGAATAAAGTTAGAGTGTAACGACAAGCCAAAAACAGGCATAGATGGGTTTTGCAACCGACTTGGGACAAGGAAATCTGAATCCTCTTCTCAATCTAACCCTAATCCAATCCACAAGTCGGATGTTTACCGAAGACGATGAAACCTTGGAATGTTTCTTCTGTCACTGTTCATAACGAGCCGAATGCTGGCTTAGGAATATTTCTGCGAACATGAGAGGTAGGAAATCCGAGGACTCCTTTTAGCCTTTGTCGAAACTATGCGAATACATTATTGCTCCTTATACTTACAATTTCCCAAGTAAGAAACACCATCCTTCATTCTTCATGGATAATAAATTGTTTAATATTGCATATCTGTTTTTTTTTCTTGATTCTAAACAGGGCGCTTAGTAGGAATATTGTGCAGAATATAAATTTACATATCTATGGTAGGCATGATGATAATATTTTAAGGACACTTTATATAAGTATATATAAAAAAAGTATAAGAATATACAACAATGAGAGCGTGATTAGCTTCTTCCTCATCTCTACTCCAGATCCAACCAAGTTTCCAGAGTAGTAGAACTTGAACGTAAACTTGATTTTGCTGGTGAATCATTGGCATTCATATCAAAACTCGGAAAATCATCATCATCTTCTAGAGAATTTCCATTGATATCCCATTTTACCACGGGTGTTAATTTATAAAAATAATCTCTTTCCTCACCAATAAACAGCTGATGATAGTTACCATCGGTGATACAACCTAAACTAACATTGAGTGGAAGTATATGATTCGATTGTTGTTGGTATTGCTGATGATTTTGTAGTTGACCGGGAACCTTTTCACTTTCATCGCAAGGATCTTTGATAAGGAGATTGTTATGCGTTTCAAGGCCTCTAGTGATATAGGTGTCGCTACCTTTGCCAGTTGATTGAAGACAATTGAGATTAATATTACCATGACTACCATTGAATCTATTGCAGATGGTATTATTGGTAGTATTCAATATATTCTCATGATCCTCATCATTTGCATCATCATTGATTATATAATTATCTAGGCTACAAGTGGACGGTGTATGTCTTAGATATCGTACATCTTCTTTGTACTTGACTTTTTCAAAAACAACCTCAATTCTAGATCCATCGTCATTCTCCTCATCATCGTCGTCGTCGACGGCTTTATTGATGAATGACTTGGGTCTTTGGCGTTTTTCTTCTTCGTCATCTTCATTTATGGCCGTTTCACTAAATTTTGGATCGTAGGGTATAATTTCTGAAGCTGTATCACTTCGTAATTGTTGCAAGCGACGAAATTCATAACCATCGGCGGTAAGGAATAATTTTGAGGTTAAACTTTGTAGGACGGGTTTATCACTATTCAGCTCTTCAAAATGTATGGTCAATTTTCTCTTAACACTCTCTTTGGATAGATCTTCCAAGGATCGTGCAGTTGTTTCTTCATCTTCTGCTGGTTTCTTTGATTTGCCACGCGGTGAACGTTTCTTTGGTGTAATTTGCACATTCTGATTAACATCTTTCTCTCTGGCCTCCAATGATATGTCCACATCTTGTGAGATCTCTTCCTCCTCGAGACGTTTAAGGAAAATCTGTTTACTTGATAATTTTCGCATTAACTAAAAAGAAAGAAAGAGAAATCAGATTGTAGATTTATTACCAAACCAGTAGTAGGACAGTATGAGAGAAATCATAGATATATCAGAGGTTTTAGAGGTAGCCTGATGAAAAACCATTCCAAATTGAGCAGTTTGTGAACGAACAAAATGATCGGGTTTATTTGCCAAATATGTTAGCCGAAAAACACATATTTTTTGTCAAAATTCGTTTTTATTATTCAACATAGTACCCTTCAAGAGCGATACAACGACTATAACGAACTTCCAATTTTTTGATACCATTGTGGTAGTACTCCTTCGGTTTTGCCTCAAAATAGGCCTCAGTTTCGGCGATCACCTCTTCATTGCAGCCAAATTTTTTCCCTGCGAGCATCCTTTTGAGGTCTGAGAACAAGAAAAAGTCGCTGGGGGCCAGATCTGGAGAATACGGTGGGTGGGGAAGCAATTCGAAGCCGAATTCATTAATTTTTGCCATCGTTCTCAATGACTTGTGGCAAGCATATAATGTTCAAAAATAGCACAACATGTTTGGAACATATATGTTAGAAGATATTATTTATGTTTAGGACATACAATTTTTGTAAATATAATATGCTTGGATGCCAACATATATTATAAACATATATGTCATATTTGTCAAAATTTTATTTTATAGAAAATTTTGTCAAAATTTTATTTTATAGAAAATTTTCTCAACATTTTATTTCTATAGAAAATTTTGTCAAAATTTTATTTCTATAGAAAATTTTGTCAAAATTTTATTATTTTTTTTAAATTCTGTCAAAATTGTGTTTCAATGGAGAATTTTGTCAAAATTTTATTTTAATGAAAAATTTTGTCAAAATTGTGTTTTAACGGAGAATTTTGTCAAAATGTTATTTCTATAGAAAATTTTGTTAAAATTTTATTTCTATAGAAAATTTTGCCAAAATTTTATTTTTATAAAAAATTTTGTCAAAATTTTATTTCTGTAGAAAATTTTGTCAAAATTTTATTTTTATAAAAAATTTTGTCAAAATTGTATTTCAATCGAGAATTTTATCAAAATTTTATTTCTATAGAAAATGTTGTCAAAATTGTATTTTTATAGATTTTTTTTTTTAAATTTTATTACTATGGAAAATTTTGTCAAAATTTTATTTAAAAAGAAAAATTTGTCAAAATTTTATATCGATAGAAAATTTGGTCAAAATTTTATTTCTATAGACAATTTTGTCAAAATATTATTTCTATTGAAAATTTTGTCAAAATTTTATTTCTATAGAAAATTTTGCCAAAATTTTATTTTTATAAAAAATTTAGTCAAAATTTTATTTCTGTAGAAAATTTTGTCAAAATTGTGTTTCAACGGAGAATTTTGTCAAAATTTTATTTCTATAGAAAATTTTGTCAAATTTCATTTCTAGAGAAAATTTCGTCAAAATTGTATTTTTATAGATTTTTTTTTTTTAATTTTATTTCTATAGAAAATTTTGTCAAATTTCATTTCTAGAGAAAATTTTGTCAAAATTGTATTTTTATAATTTTTTTTTTTTTAAATTTTATTACTATGGAAAATTTTGTCAAAATTTTATTTCTATAGAAAATTTTGTCAAAATTTTATATCGATAGAAAATTTTGTCAAAATTTTATTTAAAAAGAAAAATTTTTCAAAATTTTATATCGATAGAAAATTTGGTCAAAATTTTATTTCTATAGACAATTTTGTCAAAATCTTATTTCTATAGAAAATTTTTTCAAAATTTTATTTCTATAGAAAATTTTGTCAAAATTTTATTTCTGTAGAAAATTTTAACAAAATTTTATTTTTATAAAAAATTTTGTCAAAATTTTATTTGTATAGAAAATTTTGTCAAAATTTTATTTCTATAGAAAATTTTGTCAAAATTTTATTTCTATAGAAAATTTTGTCAAAATTTTATTTCTGTAGAAAATTTTGTCAAAATTTTATTTGTATAGAAAATTTTGTCAAAATTTTATAATTTTTTTTTTAAATTCTGTCAAAATTGTGTTTCAATGGAGAATTTTGTCAAAATTTTATTTTAATAAAAAATTTTGTCAAAATTGTGTTTTAACGGAGAATTTAGTCAAAATTTTATTTCTATAGAAAATTTTGTTAAAATTTTATTTCTATAGAAAATTTTGTCAAAATTTTATTTTTACAAAAAATTTTGTCAAAATTTTATTTCTGTAGAAAATTTTGTCAAAATTTTATTTTTATAAAAAATTTTGTCAAAATTGTGTTTCAATCGAGAATTTTATCAAAATTTTATTTCTATAGAAAATTTTGTCAAAATTGTATTTTTATAGAATTTTTTTTTTTAAATATTATTACTATGGAAAATTTTGTCAAAACTTTATTTAAAAAAAAAATTGTCAAAATTTTATATCGATAGAAAACTTGGTCAAAATTATATTTCTATAGACAATTTTGTCAAAATATTATTTCTATAGAAAATTTTGTCAAAATTTTATTTCTATAGAAAATTTTGCCAAAATTTTATTTTTATAAAAATTTTAGTCAAAATTTTATTTCTGTAGAAAATTTTGTCAAAATTGTGTTTCAACGGAGAATTTTGTCAAAATTTTATTTCTATAGAAAATTTTGTCAAATTTCATTTCTAGAGAAAATTTTGTCAAAATTGTATTTTTATAGAAATTTTTTTTAAAAATTTTATTTCTATAGAAAATTTTGTCAAATTTCATTTCTAGAGAAAATTTTGTCAAAATTGTATTTTTATAATTTTTTTTTTAAATTTTATTACTATGGAAAATTTTGTCAAAATTTTATTTCTATATTTTATATCGATAGAAAATTTTGTCAAAATTTTATTTCTATAGACAATTTTGTCAAAATCTTATTTCTATAGAAAATTTTTCCAAAATTTTATCTCTATAGAAAATTTTGTCAAAATTTTATTTCTGTAGAAAATTTTAACAAAATTTTATTTTTATAAAAAATTTTGTCAAAATTTTATTTGTATAGAAAATTTTGTCAAAATTTTGTTTCTATAGAAAATTTTGTCAAAATTTTATTTCTATAGAAAATTTTGTCAAAATTTTATTTCTGTAGAAAATTTTGTCAAAATTTTATTTTTTATAAAAAATTTTGTCAAAATTTTATTTTTATACAAAATTTTGTCAAATTTTTATTTTTATAAAAAATTTTGTCAAAATTTTATTTCTACAGAAATTTTTCTAAAAATTTTAATACTATAGAAAATTTTGTCAAAATTTCATTTCTAGAGAAAATTTTGTCAAAATTGTATTTTTATAGAAAATTTTGTCAAAATTTTATTTTTATAAAAAATGTCAAAATTTTATTTCTATAGAAAATTTTGTCAAAATTTTATATCGATAGAAAATTTTGTCAACATTTTATATCGATAGAAAATTTTGTCAAAATTTTATTTAAAAAGAAAAATTTTTCAAAATTTTATATCGATAGAAAATTTGGTCAAAATTTTATTTCTAAAGAAAATTTTGTCAAAATTTTATTTCTATAGAAAATTTTGTCAAAACTTTATTTCTATAGAACATGTTGTCAAAACTTTATTTCTATAGAACATTTTGTCAAAATTTTATTAAAAAAAAATTTGTCAAAATTTTATTTTAAAAAAATTTTGTCAAAATTTTATTTTTATAAAAAATTTTGTCAAAATTGTGTTTCAATGGAGAATTTTGTCAAAATTTTATTTCTATAGAAAATTTTGTCAAAATTTTATTTCTATAGAAAATTTTGTCAAAATTTTATTTCTATGGAAAATTTTGTCAAAATTTTATTTCTATAGAAAATTTTGTCAAAATTTTATTTCTATAGAAAATTTTGTCAAAATCTTATTTTTATAAAAAATGTTGTCAAAATTGTGTTTCAATGGAGAATTTTGTCAAAATTATATTTTTATAAAGAATTCTGTCAAAATTTTATTTTGATAAAAAATTTTGTCAAAATTGTGTTTCAGCGGAGAATTTTGTCAACATTTTTTTTCTATAGAAAATTTTGTCAAAATTTTATTTCTATAGAAAGTTATGCCAAAATTTTATTTTTATAAAAAATTTTGTCAAATTTTTTATACCCTGCACCACACTGTATTATAAGTTAGTGCATATGTTTGCAACACCCAGAAGGAGACGAGATAGACACATGGTGTCTTTGGCAAAAATGCTCAGGGTGGGCTCCTGAGTCGATATAGCCATGTCCGTCTGTCCGTGAACACATTTTTGTAATCAAAGTCTAGGTCGCAGTTTTAGTCCATTCGACTTCAAATTTGGCACAAGTATTTGTTTTGGCTCAGAATAGATACCTATTGATTTTGGAAGAAATTGGTTCAGATTTAGATATAGCTCCCATATATATATTTCGCCCGATGTGGACTTATATGGCACCAGAAGCCAGAGTTTTACCCTAATTGCTTGAAATTTTGCGCAAGAAGAACAATTAGTACTATAGTCAAGTGTGCCAAATTTTATTGAAATCGGTTCAGATTTAGATATAGCTCCCATATATATCTTTCGCCCGATATGGACTAATACAGTCGCAGAAGCCAGAGTTTTAGCCCAATTTGGTTGAAATTTTGCACTAGGAGTACAATTAGTAGTGTAGTCAAGTGTGCCGAATTTGGTTGAAATCGGTTCTGATTTAGATATAGCTCCCATATATATCGTTCGCCCGATTTACACTCATATGACCACAGTGGCCAATCTTTTACTCCGATTTAATTGAAATTTTGCACAGGGAGTAGAATTAGCATTGTAGCTATGCGTGCCAAATTTGGTTGAAATCGGTTCAGATTTATATATAGCTCCCATATATAGCTTTAGGCCGATTTACACAAATATGACCACAGAGGCCAATTTTTTGCTCCGATTTAGTTGAAATTTTGCACAGAGAGTAGAATTAGCATTGTAGCTATGCGTGCCAAATTTGGTTGAAATCGGTTCAGATTTAGATATAGCTCCCATATATATGTTTTTCCGATTTCGACAAAAATGGTCAAAATACCAACATTTTCCTTGTAAAATCGCCACTGCTTAGTCGAAAACTTGTAAAAATGACTCTAATTTTCCTAAACTTCTAATACATATATATCGAGCGACAAATCATAAATAAACTTTTGCGAAGTTTCCTTAAAATTGCTTCAGATTTAAATGTTTCTCATATTTTTTTTACTAACATTGTGTTCCACCCTAGTGCATTAGCCGACTTAAATTTTAAGTCTATAGATTTTGTAGAAGTCTATCAAATTCTGTCCAGATCGAGTGATATTTAAATGTATGTATTTGGGACAAATTTTATTTTTATAAAAAATTTATTTTTATAAAAAATTTTGTCAAAATTGTGTTTCAACAGAGAATTTTGTCAAAATTTTATTTCTATAGAAAATTTTTTCAAAATTTAATTTCGAGAGAAAATTCTGTCAAAATTTTATTTAAAAAAATTGTTAATATTCCAATATCGTATTAATTACTCTCTGTTTAAGTTTATCAAGTTTTGAAAGTCAGTTAAAATTTTAAATTAACACCTTTTTGCTTTACTTGATAGTTTGTAGTACTTTTCGTAGTACTTATTAAAATGCTGTTTTTTTACATGTATTTGTATGATATTGCAGTTGTATTTCCATTGAAAAAATCCATCACCAACACTGACACCCTCACAATCACATTTCTTTTTGCCACAAATAGTTGTGAATAACTTTTATTTGTTTCTTCTGTTTAAGTCCTTAAGCTTTTCATTACCTTTCACTGGTCATTAAATAATCATGGTTCCAAGAATTATCCTTTCATTTCGTAAAATCCAACACACACAATTAATATTGATTTTTTTTAATAGTCCTTAGCCAAAAATATACAACAGGAATAAATGGAATTTATTTTCGTTGTTAATCGCTTTCTTTAGAATTTAAATATTTCGCTTATGGGTCGGTAACTCAAAAAGGACACTTACCTTAATGCAGGACTTTTTTGTACGTTTCAATAGATGAGACATTTTTTTGTCTTTACTGGAGTTATTGAATTTTCATTTAATATTCTCAAAGCCATTACCAATGAAATAAAATGAAAATGGACACCACTAATTTGGGTCTATGTCCTGGCTTTTTGGTGTTTTGAAAACTTCCTGCACTGTTTGGTCATATTTCACGGAAGAAACAAAACCATCGACCGACCGACCCGTAATCGACCAAGACCAAGTATCGGTTGGTTCTTCTATGGCCGTCTGACACCGTGAACCCCAATGAAATGACTGCATTACCATGGTAAACTGTAGTGGCCTACTGTATGGAAGGGGGGGAGGGGAGGCTTTGGCGCTTACATACACACTCTCTCTATATGTTGCTCTATTGTCTTCTGTTGGTGTCCGTTTGCCGACACAGTAAAGCTTTTAACAGCTTAACACCCATTCGGTCACAAATATACGAGGACGTAGATGAAGCCTGTTAGTAAACCATTGTGAGGTTCCCCAAGCTACATGCCTTCTGCTTGATATTCTAGGGGTTTCGGTCATTTGTTTTTGTGTGTTGCACAGTACAGGCGAGGATAAAAGACTACTTAGCCTAGAGAGTTCTCCTTTTGGCACAAGACTACATTTCCATAAGGCCTCTAACAATTTATGAACATTTGCGTACACTGTGTGTTATTCTGTTAGCACAATGAATGAGTGGCGTTCACTGTAGTCCTCTAATGTGGCCTTTACATATATTCAAGAGGTAGAGTTGCCATCATTTAAATTGTTTTATAAACAATAAGGCTAAAAACATTAGAAAAAAAGTTTGTACGTGAATAGTATGGCGAAAGGGAAATCAATAAATGAGATAAGCATCGTAGTTTTAAAATCTAGATAATTTCCTATTTATTTTTAAAGAAATAAAAATATTTTTTGTCTTCAATCACGTAATTAATTGATCCAATTAAGTTTTAATTGAAATTTCTTCAATAACAGAAATGATAGTATCAATAACCAACGTTAATAAAAAACTGAATTGATCCAATTAAAAATTTAATTGACACTATTAATTTTTGTGATTGATTTTTGTTTCAATTAAAAAAATTTGTTGGGCCAATTAAAGTTTTAATTGAAAACTTTTTAGAATTCAATTAAAAATTTTATTGGAAAAATTTTGAGTGTCAAATTATTTGCCAAGACCATTTTCTAAATATCGTAAAGCCAATATGAGCTTAAAATGTTTGCTGCGACGACGAATTCGTATTTGATTTCTGTCAAATATTTGCCCAGTGTGACCGTACCGTCAGCCTTACAATTCGTGGGAATATATTAAATTGGCAACACTGGTGATTATCCATACTATAAAAATGTCAATATGTATTATTAGAGAACGAATAAATAAGTATGTGTGTATGTATGTATATGCTCTTTTTATTGGGAAATGATTCATAATACGAGTAAAAATGCTTCTGTATTTTTCATCCAAAATGGGGCACAGTGGTTTGATGGCATTTATAATTTTTGCCAATATTTGATAAAAAATTTTATTTTTATAGAAAATTATGTCAAAATTTTATTTCTTTAGATAATTTTGTCAAACTTTTATTTCTATAGAAAATTTTGTCAAAATTTTATTTCTATAGAAAATTTTGTCAAAATTTTATTTCTATAGAAAAATTTGTCAAAATTTTATTTCCAAAGAAAAATTTGTCAACATTTTACTTCCAAAGAAAAATTTGTCAAAATTTTATTTCTATAGACAATTTTGTCAAAATTTTATTTCTATAGAAAATTTTGTCAAAATTTTATTTCTATAGAAAATTTTGTCAAAATTTTATTTCTATAGAATTTTTTTTAAAAATTTTATTACTATAGAAAATTTTGTCAAAATTTTATTTCTATAAAAAATTTTTTAAAACTTGTATTTCTATAGAAAATGTTATTTCTATAGAACATTTTGTCAAAAGTTTATTTCTATAGAACATTTTGTCAAAATTTTATTTCTATGGAAAATTTTGACAAAATTTTATTTCTATAGGCAATTTTGTCAAAATTTAATTTCTATAGAAAATTTTGTAAAAATTTTATTTCCAAAGAAAATTTTGTCAAAATTTTATTTCCAATGAAAAATTTTTCAAAATTTTATTACATAGACAATTTTGTCAAAATTTTATTTCTATAGACAATTTTGTCAAATCAAAATTTTAATACTATAGAAATTTTTTTTAAAAATTTTATTTCTATAGAAAATTTTGTTAAAATTGTATTTCTATAGAAAATTTTGTCAAAATTTTATTTCTATAGAAATTTTTTTAAAAATTTTATTTCTATAGATAATTTTGTCAAAATTTTATTTCTATAGAAAATGTTATTTCTATAGAACATTTTGTCAAAAGTTTATTTCTATAGAACATTTTGTAAAAATTTTATTTCTACGAAAAATTTTGACAAAATTTTATTTCTATAGACAATTTTGTCAAAATTTAATTTCTATAGAAAATTTTGTAAAAATTTTATTTCCAAAGAAAATTTTGTCAAAATTTTATTTCCAATGAAAAATTTGCCAAAAATTTATTCCATAGACAAATTTGTCAAAATTTTATTTCTATAGAATTTTTTTAAAAATTTTAATACTATAGAAAATTTTGTCAAAGTTTTATTTCTATAGACAATTTTGTCTAATATTTATTTCTATAGACAATTTTGTCAAATTTTTATTTCTATATAATAATTTGTCAAAATTTTATTTCTATAGAAAATTTTGTCAAAATTTTATTTCGATTATTAATTTTGTTCGGCATGAGGTCATAGAAACAATCGATTATGGATTTGTTTTAATATTTATTTCCAATATTTCGGTTAGTGCCATCTTCTGGGATTTTGTATTTGAGTTCTTGTGCTGCTGTTTGTTTCGCAATTCACCGTAGACTATAGATTTTTTCTATAGATTTTTTTTTTTTAATTTTGTTTCTATAAAAATTTTTGTTTATAGAAAATTTCCTCAAGATTGTATTTCTATAGAAAATTTGGTCAAAATTTTATGTCTATAGAAAATTTTGTCCAACTTTTATTTTTATAGAAAATTTTACTTCTATTGAAAATTCTGTCAACATTTTATTTCTATAGAAATTTTTTTAAAAATTTGATTACTATAGAAAATTTTGTCAAAATTTTATTTCTGTAGAAAATTTTGTCAAAATTTTATTTCTATAGAAAATTTTGTAAAAATTTTATATCTATAAAAAATTTTGTAAAAATTTTATTTCTATAGAAAATTTTATTTCTATAGAACATTTTGTCAAAAGTTTATTTCTATAGAACATTTTGTCAAAATTTTATTTTTATGGAAAATTTTGACAAAATTTTATTTCTATAGACAATTTTGTCAAAATTTAATTTCTAAAGAAAATGTTGTAAAAATTTTATTTCCAAAGAAAATTTTGTCAAAATTTTATTTCCAATGAAAAATTTGCCAAAATTTTATTCCATAGACAATTTTGTCAAAATTTTATTTCTATAGATTTTTTTTTTAAATTTAATACTATAGAAATTTTTTTAAACATTTTATTTCTATAGACAATTTTGTCAAAATTTTATTTCTATAGAAAATTTTGCCAAAATTGTGTTTCTATAGAAAATTATGTCAACATTTTATTTCTTTAGAAAATTTTGTCAACATTTTATTTCTATAGACATTTTTTTTTTAAATTTTATTAGTATAGAAAATTTTGTCAAAATGTTATTTCTGTAGAAAATTTTGTCCAAATTGTATTTCTATAGAAAATTTTCTCAAAATTTGATTTCTATAGAAAATTTTGTCAACATTTTATTTCTATGGAAAATTACGTCAACATTTTATTTCTATGGAAAAATTTGTCAAGATTGTATATCTATGGAAAATTTTGTCAAAATTTTAATTCTATAGAAAATTTTGTCAAAATTTTAATTCTATAGAAAATTTTGTCAAAAATTTATTTCTATAGAAAATTTTGTCAAACTTCGATTTTTATAGAAAATTTTTCTTCTATTGAAAATTTTGTCAACATTTTATTTCTATAGAAATTTTTTTTTAAAAATGTTATTGCTATAGAAAATTTTGTCGAAATTTTATTTCTGTAGAAAATTTTGTCAAAATTTTATTTCTGTAGAAAATTTTGTCAAAATTTTATTTCTATAGAAAATTTTGTCAACATTTTATTTCTATGGAAAAGTACGTCAAAATTTTATTTCTATGGAAAATTTTGTCAAGATTGTATTTCTATGGAAAATTTTGTCAAAATTTTATTTCTATAGAAAATTTTGTAAAAATTTTATTTCTATAGAAAATTTTGTAAAAATTTTTATTTTTATAAACAATTTTGTAAAGATTGTATTTCTATAGGAAGTATTATTTCTATCGAACATTTCGTCAAAAGTTTATTTCTGCACAGAAAAAAAGTAAATTACATTATGGGAAAAATGAACTATCTCGTGCGGAAATTGAACTAAATTGGTATTCCAAATTTTGAGATTCATTAAACTAAAGAAAATTTTCCGATATTTTTGGATTTTTAATTACCATTTACGAAATTCATCTTCCTCGAAAAGAAAAAATGAACTAAAAATAAAGAAAAAATCTTAAGCGCCAGATCATTCCCATTTTTACCATGCTGTAGTTCATTCTTACTATTTTTGAGAAGTGTTCGAAAAACTTCTTCTGTTTTAGTTAGAATTGAACTAATTTGTATGCGATTAAAATTTTACTGCCATTGAGTTCATAAAATTTTTGAGACATACTTGGAATAAAGAAAAAATCGTTGAACTGAGGAAAATTTCTTACAACATTTTAAAAATGAACTAACACAAAATAAAATGTTTGCAATACATATTAGTTCATCTTAGCATCAGTTTCACAACAGACATTTGTTTTCTGTGTATAGAACATTTTGTCAAAATTTTATTGCTATAAAAAATTTTGTCAAAATTTTATTTCTATGTGAAATTTGATGAAAAATTTATTTCCACAGAAAATTTTGTCAAATTTTTACTTCTATAGAAAATTTTGTCAAAATGTTATTTCTATAGAAAATTTTGTAAAAATTTTATTTCTATAAAAAATTTTGTAAAAGTTGTATTTCTATAGAAAATTTTATTTCTGTAGAGCATTTTGTCAAATTTTTTTTCTATAAAAAATTTTGTCAAAATTTTATTTCTATAAAAAATTTGGCAAAAATTTTATTTCTATAGAAAATTTTGTCAAAATTTTATTACTATAGAAAATGTTCTCAAAATTGTATTTCTATAGAAAATTTTGTACAAATTTTATTTCCAAAGAAAAATTTGTCAAAATTTTATATCTATAGAAAATTTGGCAAAATTTTATTTCTATAGAAAATTTTGTCAAATTTTTATTTCCGTAGAAAACTTTGTCAAAATTTTATTTCTATAGAAAATTTTGTCAAAATTTTATTTCTGTACACATTTTTTAAAAAATTTTGTTTTTATATATTTTTTTTTAAGTTTGTTTCTATAAAACGTTTGTCAAAATTTTATGTTTATAGAAAATTTCCTCAATATTGTATTTCTATAGAAAATTTTGTCAAAATTTTATTTCTATAGAAAATTTTGTAAAAATGTTATTTCTATAAAATTTTGTAAAAATTTTATTTCTATAAAAAATTTTGTCAAAAATTTATTTCTATAGAAAATTTTTTCAAATTTTATATCCTTAGAAAATTTTGTCAAAATTTTATTTCTATAGAAAATTTTGGCAATATTTTATTTCTATAGAAAATTTTATTAAAATGTTTGTTACTATAGAAAATTTTGTTAAAATTTTATTTCTATAGAAAACTTTGGCAAAATTTTATTTCTATAGAAAATTTTGTCAAAATTTTATTTCTATAAAAAATTTTGGCAAAATTTTATTTCTATAGAAAATTTTGACAAAATTTTATTTCTATATAAACTTACCAAAAATATTCCTAACACCACTGTACATCTCACCAATTCCTTACACGTGCAAAAATACTTTGCCTACCATATTCGGTGAAATATTTTACTCACATAGCTTCATGGAGGATTTTTATTCATGTGTGTGCAGCACAGGCGCATTGAGAATTTGTTTGTCACTAACATTTTCCTTGTTTACGGCTCATGTGGTTCTTCTTCTACGAAAGAAATTGACATCATACCCAAGCGGGAAATTTCATTCATTCCAAAGGATAGGCCAAGTCAGAAGCCTAAAGCCCTCTCACATATTAAATCGTTAAACTTATGTGCAAGATGAGATAAATATATTTTTTTATTATTATTTACTGGACTCCATAACAATTACAAGGAGCGGAGAGAGAGTGGGTGGTCTGGTGTTCAATATTGCACATATGTCTGGAAGTATATTTACTCAAACTGGTGTCATAGGTCGGTCGGTCGGTTGGTCCTTGGACATTAACTAATAAATATAACAGTATTATGCTTTAATATTTCATGGTTACTCAAACCAAAACAATGTGAAACAAATGAGAGAAGACATGGGAGAGAGAGAGGCAGAGTAAGGTTGTTTTAGGCTTTATTAGTAGGAGCGAGAGAGGCTATGAATGTTGTGGCCCTTTAACATTAAAGTTTTGTATGGCCTATGTTTTCTTTTCAAAGACAAATTTTATAACATATTCTGCCGAAGGACTAAGGATATAATTTTTTATAGTTAAACTTTAAGAGGCCACCATTTGGTTGTATTTCAACTTAAAGAGATCTCACAATGTTTAATGTGTGTATTTTGGTGAATTATCTCCTTGTTGATTTTCATGTTCTTATTGTGGAGGAAAAAAATAAAATAAATTTTTGTGTGTCTTTTCGTCCTGCTGTTGTTATGTAATTTTATAGTATTTTTGGTTTTCATGTTGATTTGCTTTTCCATCACGTCATCGCTTTAGGAATTTCTTTTCCCATTCTGTTTTTAGACCACATACTATATTCGAGTATGAGTAGGTTATGGATATTATTGTACACTTCATACTAAGTTCATTCACGCGAAAAAGGTTTATTGACCTAAAAAAAAACACAACATAGTACACGAAAGAAATTTAATTTTAAATCAAGCCTACGTCGATTGTAGGGGGATTCGGATATGGCCTTGGTATTCGGAAATTCATTATTTATTCATAGTTTCCGTGAACTTATGACCTAAATGGCATAATTTTAAATTATTTCAACGAATTCTATGGAATACAGGCGATAACAATAACTGAGGGCGTTTTACAAAACACTTGAAAAAAAGTTGGCTGGGATCCATATGAGGGTTGCCTTTTATATTTCGGTATTAGAGAATAGAAAAAAATATTAATCATCGGAAATTTTGGTTATTTGTAGAAAAATTAGACTAATTTAATGTCACGCCTATTTCACAAAAATCAGTAAAATTTTTTTGAAAAATTCGCTAAAATTTCGTAGACATAAATATCACTTATTAAGAAAATTTTGTAGTTTGAAGGAAAAAATACAGTTCAAACTTGGAAAATGTATTTAGTGCTATACGAAGTTCAAGATGGGCGCATTATTGGTAAAGTTTTGCAAATTATAAGAAATTCTGAACTATTTTGTGGGAGACACGAATTTAGTAAATCTTTATGCTTCTTTTGTATATAATTTTTTTTTCGCTTTTTTTAGTTAATTCAAGTAACGTATGCAAAAAATTATTAAAGTCAAGAAAATTTTCACAAAACATAATAATTCTATGAATTAAAATAAAGTTAAATTGATTTTAGTGAAATATAGGGTTCACATTCTTTTGAGTATGGGGGATGCCTTTGAACACTTTACTCTAAAAACGTTTTTCAATGCAAACATAGCATAATTTCTACTTGAAGTCGAGTTTGAAACACGGTTGCCACTCGAGCCTACCAAAACTTGGAGAAAAGTTTACCAAAAAACTACCAACCAAAAATATTATTTTGCTAAATTTTTATTTTTTTATTTTAAAATTTTATTTCTATAGAAAATTTTCTCAAAATTGTACTTCTATAGAAAAGTTTGTGAAAATTTTATTTCTATCGAAAATTTTGTCAAAATTTTATTTCTATAGAAAATTTTGTCAAAATTTTATTTCGATAGAAAATGTTCGCAAAATTTTATTTCTACAGAAAATTTTGTCAAAATTTTATTTCGATAGAAAATTTTGTAAAAATTTTATTACGATGGAAGATGTTAGTTAAAATTTTATTTCTATAAAAATTTTGTCAAAATTTTATTTCTATAGAAAATTTCGTCAAAATTTTATTTCTATAGGAAATGTTGTTAAAATTTTATTTCCATAGAAAATTTTTTGTCAAAATTTTAATTCCATAGAAAATTTTGTCAAAATTTTATTTCTATAGAAAATTTTGTCAAAATTTTATTTCTATAGAAAATTTTGTCAAAATTTCATTTCTATAGAAAATTTTGTCAAAATTTTATTTCTATAGAAAATTTTGTCAAAATTTTATTTCTATAGAAAATTTTGTCAAAATTTGATTTCTATAGAAAATTTTGTCAAAATTTGATTTCTATAGAAAATTTTGTCAAAATATTATTTCGATAGAAAATGTTGTCAAAATTTTATTTCTACAGAAAACTTTGTCAAAATTTTATTGCGATAGAAAATTTTGTAAAAAATTTTTACGGTGGAAAATGTTAGTTAAAATTTTATTTCTATAAAAATTTTGTCAAAATTTTATTTCTATAGAAAATTTTGTCAAAATTTTATTTCTATAGGAAATGTTGTTAAAATTTTTAATTCCATAGAAAAATTTGTCAATATTTTACTTCAATAGAAAATTTTGTCAAAATTTTATTTCTATAGAAAATTTTGTCAAAATTTTATTTCTATAGAAAATTTTGTCAAAATTTGATTTCTATAGAAAATTTTATTAAAATTTTATTTCTTTAGAAAATGTCAATATCTTATTCCTAAAGAATTTTTTTTGTAATTTTTTTTCTATAGAAATTTTTGTCAACATTTTATTTCTATAGAAAATTTTCTCAAAATTTTATTTCTATAGAAAATTTTCTCAAAATTTTATTTCTATTGAACATTTTGTCAAAATTTTATTTCTGTAGAAAATTTTGTCAAAATTTTATTTCTATAGAAAATGTTGTTAAAATTTTATTTCTATAGAAAATGTTTTTAAAATTTTATTTCTATAGAAAATTTTGTCAAAATTTTATTTCTATGGAAAATTTTGTCAAAATTTTATTCCTGTAGAAAAATTTGTCAAAATTTTACTTCTATAGAAAAGTTTGTGAAAATTGTATTTCTTTTTTATTTCTACAGAAAATTTTGTCAAAATTTTATTTCTATAGAAAATGTTTTTAAAATTTTATTTCTATAGAAAATTTTGTCAAAATTTTATTTCTATAGAAAATTTTGTCAAAATTTTATTCCTGTAGAAAAATTTGTCAAAATTTTACTTCTATAGAAAAGTTTGTGAAAATTTTATTTCTTTTTTATTTCTACAGAAAATTTTGTCAAAATTTTATTTCGATAGAAAATTTTGTAAGAATTTTATTACTGTGGAAAATGTTAGTTTAAATTTTATTTCTATAAAATTTTTGTTAAAATTTTATTTCTACAGAAAATTTCGTCAAAATTTTATTTCTATAGGAAATGTTGTTAAAATTTTATTTCTACAGAAATTTTTGTTAAAATTTTATTCCGATAGAAAATTTTTTGTCAAAATTTTATTTCCATAGAAAAATTTGTCAAAATTTTACTTCAATAGAAAATTTTGTCAAAATTTTATTTCTACAGAAAATTTCGTCAAAATTTTATTTCTATAGAAAATTTTGTTAAAATTTTATTTCTTTAGAAAATGCCAATATTTTATTTCTAAAGAATTTTTTTTAAAATTTTTTTTTCTATAGAAATTTTTGTCAACATTTTATTTCTATAGAAAATTTTCTCAAAATTTTATTTCTATAGAAAATTTTGTCAAAATTTTATTTCTATAGAAAATTTTGTCAAAATTTTATTTCTATAGAAAATGTTGTTAAAATTTTATTTGTATAGAAAAATTTCTCAAAATTATATTTCAATAGAAAAATTGTGTCAAAATTTTATTTCTATAAGTTAGGGTAGGTATAGTGGTAGCCCGATATTTCAGGCTGACTTAGACTATCCATTGTGATACCACATTGGTGAAGTTCTCTCTTATCACTGAGTGCTGCCCGATTCTATGTTAAGCTCAATGACAAGGGACCTCCGTTTTATAGCCGAGTCCGAACGGCATTCCACATTGCAGTCAAACTACTTAGAGAATTTTTGAAACACTCAGAAATGTCACCAGCGTTACTGAGGCGGGATAATCCACCGCTGAAAACTTTTTGGTGTTTGATCGAAATTGGGTTTGAACCTACGATCCTGTGTATGGAAGGCGGGCATGCTAACCATTGCACCACGGTGGCTCCCAATTTTTTCTATAGGAAATTTTGTCAAAATTGTATTATGATAGAATTTTTTTTGTTAAAATTTTATTTCTACAGAAAATTTTGTCAAAATTTTACTTCAATAGAAGTTGGTGTTAAAATTTTATTTCTATAGACAATTTTGTCAAAATTTTATTTCTGTAAAAAATTTTGTAAAAATTTTATATCTATAGATTTTTATACCCATAGAATGGTGAATGGTGACCGGGGTATAATAAGTTTGTCCTTCCGTTTGTAACACGTCGAAATATCGATTTCTGACTATATAAAGTATATATATTCTTGATCAGGGAGAAATTCTAAGACGAAATAACCATGTCCGTCTGTCTGTCTGTCTGTTGTAATCACGCTACAGTCTTCAATAATGAAGCAACCGTGCTGAATTTTCGCACAACCTCGTCTTTTGTCTGCAGGCAGGTCAAGTTCAAAGATGGGCTATATCGGCCCAGGTTTTGATATAGTCCTCATATAAACCGACCTCCCGATTTGGAGTCTGGGGCTTATAGAAACCGTAGTTTTTATCCAAGTTGGCTGAAATTCGAAATCTAGAAGTATTTTAGGACCATAAAGAAGTGTGCCAAAAATGGTGAGTATCGGTCAATGTTTTAGTATAGCACCCATATAGACCGATCCCCCGATTTTACTTCTTGGGCTTATAGAAACCGTAGTTTTCATCCAATTTGACGGAAATTTGAAATCTAGAGGTATTGTAGGACCATAAAAAGGTGTGCCGAAAATGGTGAGTATCGGTCCATGTTTTGATATAGCCCCCATATAGACAGATCTCCTGATTTTACGTTTTGGGCTTCTAGAATCCGCTCTATGGGAAATGGATCAACCACAGGACCGATACAGGAGTAGTCCCTGGTGTCTATGGACCAGTCCTAGTTCTGGTGAAGACGCATGGAAGGGACCATAGGCAGGTCCTCATGAACCAGTCTTGGATAAACTCTTAGGAATCTGTTTCATTTTTATACCCACCACCATAGAATGGTGACGGGGGTATAATAAGTTTGTCATTCCGTTTGTAACACATCGAAATATCGATTTCCGACTATATAAAGAATATATATTCTTGATCAGAGAGAAATTCTATGACTATATAGCCATGTCCGTCTGTCTGTCTGTTGTAATCACGCTACAGTTCACTTCTTGAGGGCATAGATCATGAAAATTGCTTGAAATTGAATGTAAAATTTCCAGATTTTACTTCTCGCAATCATTTAAATAATGGGGGTGAATATCTACAGATTTTAGATATCAACTTAAGGCGTTATTTCATCATTTTTTTGCACACTTACAAGAGATGTTAATGATCCTTTAAAACTCAAACAAAAATATTTCTTAAAAATGCAGAATCTGTTATAGTTTTCGTAGGAAAAATCTTTACATGTAAAGGGTGGTTAAAATTTCAAGGGCCGATGTTGATTTGGAATAAAACACAAACTATTTAGGAAATTATTGAAATTTTATTTTATTATGATATATTGGTACTACTCAATTATGTATGGAACAAAATATCGGCCAAATGGGCGCCGCGACCTCGGTGGCACACCTTCATCCGATGGTCCAAATTTTCGATGACGCTGAGACATAATGGAGGTTCTATGCCGTTAATGTGCCGAATTATCTCATCTTTTAGCTCTTGAATTGTTGCTGGCTTATCGACGTACACCTTTTCTTTCAAATAACACCAAAGAAAAAAGTCCAACGGTGTCAAATCACATGATCTTGGCGGCAAATTGACATCGCCATTACGTGAGATAACACGGCCATTGAATTTGTTGCGCAAAAGAGCCATTGTTTCGTTAGCTGTGTGGCAAGTGGCACCGTCCTGCTGAAACCACATATCGTCCACATCCATATCTTCCAATTCGGGTCATAAAAAGTTCGTTATCATCTCACGATAGCGAACACCATTCACAGTAACTGCCTGACCGGCCTCATTTTGGAAAAAAATACGGCCCGATGATGCCGCCAGCCCATAAACCGCACCAAACAGTCACTCTTTGTGGGTGCATTGGTTTTTCGACAATCACTCTTGGATTCTCATTCGACCAAATGCGGCAATTCTGTTTATTGACGAATCCACTGAGGTGAAAATGTGCCTCATCACTGAAGATGATTTTCTTCGAAAATTTATAATCCACTGTTGCCATTTCTTGGAACCATTTAACACGTTGTTGGATTGTGTATCTCTCCATGGTTCAAATTGAGTAAGTCTGAAATAGAGAAATGTCAAATAAAATTCGGAAAAAAACTTGGCGTTTAGGTGTGGTTCACATTCAACATCGGCCCTTACAATTTAACCACACTTTATAAGGAAACTATGATATTTTATTCATGGTGGTGGGTATTTAAGATTCGGCCCGGCCGAACTTACTGCTGTATATACTGGTTTTTTGTTTTTTAAATTTTATTTCAATAGACAAATTTGTCAAAATTTTATTTGTATATAAAAAATGTATTTCTTTAGAAAATTTTACTTCAATAGAAGTTTTTGTCAAAATTCTACCTCAATATGTTTTTTGTTTTCAATTTTTTTTTTCTATACAAAATTTTGTCAAAATTTTATTTGAATAGAAAATTGTTCAAATACCTCTTAGTTGCTATTTTTATGTTAGCCTGATATCAATGCAGGCTGGTTGCACTAAAAAAAACGTGAACTCTCTATTTCACTAAAGCCAATTTAACTTTATTTTAGTTCATGGAATTATTATGTTTGTAGAAAGTTTCATTTACTCTAATAATTTTTGTGTACTTTAGTTAAATTAACTAAAACTGAGGAAAAAAATACACTCAAATGAAGCATAAAGATAAACTAAATTTGTGTCTTCCACAAAATAGTTCAGAATTTCTTTAAATTTGTAAATTTTACCAAAAATGCATCCATCATGAACTACGTATGTCACTAAAGATATTCTTGCAATTTTGAACTCCAAGTTTTTCCTTCAAAATACAAAATTTTCTTTAACAAGTGAAAAAACCTAGTTATGTCTAATAAATTTTCTTGAATTTGTCGAAAAATATTTACTTATTTTTATGACATCGGCGTGATGCCAACGTTTGTAATACTGTTTAGTTAAAATTTTCTACAAATATTCAAAATTTTCTGAAATTAACGGAAAGTTTTCTTCCTGGTGGGTTCACTGTTTTTCAGTGTAGAGAGGAGTATTTTTCAAAATCTATCAAAATATCAAGAATTTTTTTGAATTCTCCCAACTGTGGCAACAACGGTCTGAAATGGGAAATTTAAGTTGTGGTTAACACTTTTTTAAAGGAGTGCAAACTTGGATCATCTCCAATGAATTTGGCATGGGCTTGTCATAGGACGGAAGTACTCCCTTTTTGGATCCTTTAAAAGAAGTGTTTGTGGTAGAACTTAAACATTTTTTTTTTTGCTGAGATCTTTGATCCGGCGTGTTGTAATTTTTATGTAGCCGCATGTATATAAGATAAGATAATTTCATATTATGCTATCATTAAATTGATTAATGGACCACATTAATGGACCAAGATGCTCTCTTACACGATATTTAAAGTTCAAAAAATTACCTAAAATCCATGAAATAAAAATCAAGTGTTAAACAAACTTCATTAATTTTGTGCCGAGGAATAAAAGAAAATACCTCCGACAAATGATAAATGAATTGAGTGGAAAAATTCAAATAATTCAAATTTAAATATCCGGTTTTTGAAAACAGGATATGGACCTTCTTTCTGTCACAAAACAATCAAAACAAAACATCATTTACATTCCAAATCGAATGGATCAAAAAAAAAAAACATCAAAAACAACAACCACATAAATTTTAAATAAAAATGTTAAACCACTAAAATGAAATGCGAATGAATAAAAAAAAAATACAGAGAACTCACACGAGTCAAAAGGAACAATTAAAGTGACATTAACACTAATGTTATGGGCCAATGTAGGTTTTTTTTTTAATTACAATTGAAAAATCGTGTTAAATGAAATGAAACCACAGAACAAATGTCTGTCTGTATGGCCTTTTTTGAATTTGATTGTTTTTTATTTTGTGGGCGCATTGGTCACATCACTCACTCATCAGGACATAAAAAACTCACACACACAGCCATACAGACATCCCTTGAAATTTATTTTGCCATTTAGTTTAAATTTCCCAATACTTTTGGCCACAAATACTAACCACCAACGGCCTTCTATTTGAAGTTGTTTGCCTTGCATGTTTTTATTAAAGCGTAAAAAAGTTTTTAAACATAACCATTAAATTTTATTTGTGGTTGTTGAAATGAAAATTGTGTTTTCTGTTTTGTTTTATTTTCAACCTTGAAGTTGTTGTGAAGTTTTTCTCTCCATTTCATGGTGTTTCCAAATGTATTGGTGACTTCTTTTTTTTAATGAAATTAATAAAGTCCTGCGTGAAAAATTTTCACCACTTCATTTTTAAAGTGCATTTGCCAATTTTTTTCAATTAGGAAGAAAGTGATCATTCAATATATTTTTGACACATTTTGAATGTGTGCTGATTTCGTATGTGTTCTTTCGCTATCATGCCAATGGCCATAGAAAATTTGATATGTCATCGACCGTGAATTTTTAAGAAAGAGAGAGGGAGTGGAAATTCAATAGCAATTATTGATTGCTATTGATTACAAATGGCATCCTTTCATGCTATCCCTTCAATTATATTTATTTTTTATTAAAGGCAATGCACTGGATTTTTTCATCAGCTGAAGGCAGCCCAATTCTCTGATATATACAGTGTGACTGATATGGTTAACAACCAACATGAGGTTGCTATCATTTCTAAAACGCTCGTCTGAAATAAAGGTAGAAACACCCAAGTGGCTATCGTTAGAAATATGTTATAGAAATACAATTTTAACAAAATTTTCAATAGAAATAAAATTTTGACAAAATTTTCTATAGAAATAAAATTTTGACAAAATTTTCTACAGAAATAAAATTTTAACAAAATTTTCTATAGACATAAAGTGTTGACAAAATTTTTTATAGAAATAAAATTTTGACAAAATTTTCTATAGAAATAAAATTTTGACAAAATTTTCTACAGAAATAAAATTTTAACAAAATTTTCTATAGACATAAAGTGTTGACAAAATTTTCTATAGAAATAAAATTTTGACAACATTTTCTATAGAAATAAAATTTTGACAAAATTTTCTATAGAATTAAATTTTTTCTATAGAATTAAAATTTTGACAACATTTTCTATAGAAATACAATTTTGACAAAATTTTCTATAGAAATAAAATTTTGACAAAATTTTCTATAGAAATAAAATTTTGACAAAATTTTCTGGAGAAATAAAATTTTGAAAAAATTTTCTAGAGAAAAAACAAATTGACAAAATTTTCTATAGAAATGAAATTTTGACAAAATTTTCTATAGAAACAAAATGTTGACAAAATTTTCTATAGAAATAAAATGTTGACACAATTTTCTATAGAAATAAAATGTTGACAAAATTTTCTATAGAAATAAAATTTTGACAAAATTGTCTATACAAATAAAGAACCAACATGAGGTTGCTATAATTTCTAAAACGCTCGTCTGAAAAACAATTTTGACAAAATTTTCTATAGAAACAAAATTTTGACAAAATTTTCTATAGAAATAAAATTTTGACAACATTTTCTATAGAAATAAAATTTTGACAACATTTTCTATGGAAATAAAATTTTGACAAAATTTTCTATAGAAATAAAATTTTGACAAAATTGTCTATACAAATAAAATTTTGAAAAAATTTTCTTTAGAAATAAAATGTTGACAAAATTTTCTATGGAGATAAAATTTTGACAAAATTTTCTATAGAAATAAAATTTTAACAAAATATGCTATGGAGATAAAATTTTGACAAAATTTTCTAAAGAAATAAAATTTTGACAAAATTTTCTATAGAAATTAAATTTTGACAAAATTTTCTATAGAAATAAAGTTTTGACAAAATTTTCTATAGAAATAAAATTTTTAACAAAATTTTCTAAAGAAATAAAATTTTGACAAAATTTTCTATAGAAATAAAATTTTGACAAAATTTTCTATAGAAATAACATTTTGACAAAATGTTCTATATAAATTAAATTTTGACAACATTTTCTATAGAAATAAAATTTTGACAACATTTTCTATGGAAATAAAATTTTGACAAAATTTTCTATAGAAATAAAATTTTGACAAAATTGTCTATACAAATAAAATTTTGAAAAAAAATTCTTTAGAAATAAAATGTTGACAAAATTTTCTATGCAGATAAAATTTTGACAAAATTTTCTATAGAAATAAAATTTTAACAAAATATGCAATGGAGATAAAATTTTGACAAAATTTTCTATAGAAATAAAATTTTGACAAAATTTTCTATAGAAATAAAATTTTGACAAAATTTTCTATAGAAATAAAATTTTGACAAAATTTTCTATTGAAATAAAATGTTGACAAATTTTTCTATAGAAATAAAATTTTAACAAAATTTTCTATAGAAATAAAATTTGGACAAAATTTTCTATAGAAATAAAAATTCGCCAAAATTTTCTTTGGACATAAAATTTTGCCAAAATTTTCTATAGACATAAAGTTTTTACAACATTTTCTAGAGAAATAAAATTTTGACAAAATTTTCTATAGAAATAAAATTTTGACAAAATTTTCTATAGAAATAAAATTTTGACAAAATTTTCTATAGAAATAAAATTTTGACAAAATTTTCTATAGAAATTAAATTTTGACAAAATTTTCTATAGAAATTAAATTTTGACAAAATTTTCTATAAAAATTAAATTTTGACAAAATTTTCTATAGAAATAAAATTTTAACAAAATTTTCTATAGAAATAAAATTTTAACAAAATTTTCTATAGAAATAAAATTTTGACAAAATTTTCTATAGAAATAAAATTTTGACAAAATTTTCTATAGAAATACAATTTTGACAAAATTTTCTATAGAAATAAAATTTTAACAAAATTTTCTATAGAAATAAAATTTTGACAAAATTTTCTATAGAAATAAAATTTTGACAAAATTTTCTATAGAAATAAAATTTTGACAAAATTTTCTATAGAAATAAAATTTTGACAAAATTTTCTATAGAAATTAAATTTTGACAAAATTTTCTATAGAAATTAAATTTTGACAAAATTTTCTATAAAAATTAAATTTTGACAAAATTTTCTATAGAAATAAAATTTTAACAAAATTTTCTATAGAAATAAAATTTTAACAAAATTTTCTATAGAAATAAAATTTTGACAAAATTTTCTATAGAAATAAAATTTTGACAAAATTTTCTATAGAAATAAAATTTTTACAAAATTTTCCATAAAAATTAAATTTTGACAAAATTTTCTATAGAAATAAAATTTTAACAAAATTTTCTATAGAAATAAAATTTTAACAAAATTTTCTATAGAAATAAAATTTTGACAAAATTTTCTATAGAAATAAAATTTTGACAAAATTTTGTATAGAAATTAAATTTTGACAAAATTTTCTATAGAAATAAAATTTTGACAAATTTTCTATAGAATTAAAATTTTGACAACATTTTCTATAGAAATAAAATTTTGACAAATTTTCTATAGAATTAAAATTTTGACAAAATTTTCTTAGAAATAAAATGTTGACAAAATTTTCTATAGAAATAAAATTTTGCCAACATTTTCTATAGAAATAAAATTTTCACAAAATTTTCTAAAGAAATAAAATTTTGACAAAATTTTCTATAGAAATACAATTTTGACAAAATTTTCTATAGAAATAAAATTTTAACAAAATTTTCTATAGAAATAAAATTTTGACAAAATTTTCTATAGAAATAAGATTTTGACAAAATTTTCTATGGAAATAAAATTTTGACAATTTTCTATAGAAATAAAATTTTGACAAAATTTTCTATAGAAATAACATTTTGACAAAATTTTCTATAGAAATAAAATTTTGACAAAATTTTCAATAGAAATAAAATTTTGACAAATTAGCTATAGAAATGAAATTTGACAAAATTAGCTATAGAAATAAAATTGTGACAAAATTAGCTAGAGAAATAAACTTTTGACAACATTTTCTATAGAAATACAATTTTGACAAAATTTTCTATAGAAATAAAATTTTGACAAAATTTTCTATAGAAATAAAATTTTGTCAAAATTTTATATCAATAGAAATACGATTTTGACTAAATTTTCTATAGAAATAAAATTATGAAAAAATTTTCTATACAAATTCAATTTTGACAACATTTTCTATAGAAATAAAACTTTTACAAAATTTTCTATAGAAATAAAATTTTAAAAAAAATTTTCTATAGAAATAAAATTCTTGAACGGGAAACCGTAAACTCGAGTGTATGTTAAAACACAGATCTCACCTGGGATGCTAACTATATTTTAGATCGAAAATTATAAAAACAGTGTTACATTATAAAAGAAATTTCAAAAGTAGCACAAGCTAAAAAAAAAACAAGTGACAAAAAATTTAAAAAATATGGCACAACAAAAAAATTGAAACAAAAGTATCGTGGCAATTTTGCCACTAAAGTTTTGCAACTATATCACCAAAATATTTCTAATTCAAAATTCAAATTGGGCTTGAAAATTTAATCCTTTAAAAAATTAATTGATGCAATTTACTTTTAATTAAATTAAAAAAAGGTAGTTAAGAAAATTATTGAAAATTAAAAAAAAAAAATGATAATTTAGGTTTGTGACCAAAATCAATTAAATTTTTAATTGAGTCCATTAAAAAATTAATTGAAAGAGTGGAAGGAATCAAATCATTTTTTAATCAAGTATATATATTTTATTTCTAATTAATTCTGTAATGGATTTTTGGGATTGTTTAAAAATCTATTCGATCAAATAATTTCGTGATCAGAAAATTATTTTGATCGTTCTACCTACTTACCTACTACGGAGATTTTTTCAGATCTCAAGAAAACCTATTTTTGAGACGGATTAAAAAAATTGGTCCAAGTGAGATAGTGAAAGATTTTATTGAAAAATGAATTACCGCTTTTCCAAGATGTTTGTATCATTTTTACAACTCTTTCAAATTTTTAGTGCTAGATTCATTTATGAAAAGATAGACCATAATTGAATATGGAAGAGTGTCGGAGAAAAATATCAAATGAAAACAAAAAAAAAAAAAAAACATAAGACCTCGAAAAGAGTTGTCAGTCATTGGTCAAATCCCAACGCCAAAGGGATAATGACAAAGCACCATTTCCCATTGATCAATAGATCATCAGCCAATAAAAAAATTGATTGATTAGCTGAATGAGTTTTTGTAAATTAAATGCTACGGGGAATCCTTTTTTTGCGAAAGGTTTGGAATATAACAGTAGGCCAATTTAATTGATTTGCTATTTCTTATTGATTTTGGCGCATCACTAGATTCGTTTCCACTAGATTCGTCATCATCATCATCATAGTCAATTGCATTCTTGTCGATTATCATCGGCAGACCAATAGAGATACACTTCACTTATTTTTTTTTTCATTGGGGGAAAATTAAATTGTTATGATACCCATACGTTTGTCCATGCCATCTAGTGTCATTGACATAGATGTCATTGTCACAGACAGTGTCACATGCCACCTTATTGTTGTTGTTGTTGGCTTTGTGAAGAGTCAGTCAGAATATGTTTGTTTGGTTGCTCTTAACATGCCATGAAATTTAACACCCCTTTGTGGATGAATCAATTTTTAAAACGTCAATAGATGAATGCGAGTGTTACAAGGACCTTACCTTTATGGTGATAGGCATTACCAACACACACACACACACACATACATACATACATTTATTTCATTTTTGTATTTTGTAGCACACTAGGCCACTCCAAGTGAAGGATGTTGTTGTCGTGGCAATGTCCGATCTCATACAAAGGTTTGCAATACTAGTGACGATGGTGATGATGATGATTGGGTGGTGGTTGATGTTAATAAATGTACAATTCTATTGTATTTTTAATCTACAGTATCTGATTATGATATTTTAGGGGGAATATCCTCTTTGCCATAAGAAATAAATAAAATATACCAATTTTAATTCTCGAGTAATGGGGGCAAAAATCTGTAGAATTTATATTGAAAATCAAATGTCGAATTTAAAAATCGCAAAAATTAATTTTTTGAAAATTCGAATGAAATTTAGATTTTTCGACTTTTCCATACTAGCAAAAAAAAAATTGGAAGATATTCTAAAGGCAAAACTTTAAAAGCTCTTCCCAAAATGTCCTCCCTAAGGAGTTCTTTATTTTAACTACAAAGATATTCCATTGCAATAACTTGGATAGTACAGTTCTGTGATAATGGTTTTTAAGTTTGATTATGCACGTTTTACATTAGATTATTGATTTATTTATATTTTAATTGTCGTGAAGTCCAGTTTTATATAAAATAATTGAAATAATTGACATGAAATTATTTATCAATAAAAAAAACCCTGTTGAAAAAGTCGGAAAAACCCGAAAAAATGTTTCAGACAAGCGCTAGAATGCATTAAATTAAACATCATAAAAAAATTATTAAAATTATTTATTTTGCAAAAAAATACAAATTTTTTTTTAATTCACATCCAAAATAGTGAATTCGAATCACACATTAAGAAGTAATGCAAATTCAGTGCAACGGCTGTTGATATGGTGGATATCCGTCCTATGACAAGCCCATGTTAAATTCATAGCTTCTGAGCCAATTTTGCACCACTTCCCTATCCAACAAGAACATTTTCACTACTTTTTCTTTGGCGCCACACTTGTCTATAAAAACTGTTGTGTTATAAAATTCAGAGCATCGTTGCGATTTTATCAAACTATTAGAAATTTTAAAACAATTTTTGGTAAACCACAATATGTTTAACAAAAATCTTCAACAATTTTCTTTGAAAATCAAATTTTGCAAAAATTTTCTAAAGAAAGGAAATTTTTTATAAAATTTCCTATAGAAATGAAATTTTGGCAAAATTTCCTATAGTAATGAAATTTTTATAAAATTTCCTATAGAAATATAATTTTGACAAAATTTCCTATAGTAATGAAATTTTAATATAATTTCCTATGTAAATCAAATTTTGAAAAACTTTTCCTATAGAAATGAAATGTTGACAAAATTTCCTATAGAAATGAAATTTTGACAAAATTTCCTATAGAAATAAAATTTTGACAACAAGCTTAAGACCGTAGCAGTCACAGCTTGCTATTATATTTATAATTCTATTGTAAATGTAATAACTAAATAAATAAAAAGTTTTGACAAAACTTCCTATAGAAATATTATTTTGACAAAATTTCCTATAGAAATGAAATTTTAATCTTTGGAATTTTTGGAAATAAAATTTTGACAAAATTTGCTATAGAAAAGCGAAATAAAATTTTGACAAAATTTCCTATAGAAAGGAAATTTTGACAACATTTCCTATAGAAATTTTAATCTTTGGAATCTTTGGAAATGAAATTTTGGCAAAATTTCCTATAGAAATATAATTTTGACAATATTTCCCATAGAAATGAAATATTGATAAAATTTCCTATAGAAATGAAATTATGTCAAAATTTCCTATTAAAATAAAATTTTGACAACATTTTCCATAGAAATAAAATTTTGATAAACTTTTCTATTGAAATAAAATTTTGACAAAATTTCCTATAGAAATGAAATTTTGACGAAATATCCTATAAAACAAAATTTGGACAAAATTTCCTATTGAAATTAAAATTTAATAAAATTTCCTATAGAAATGAAATTTTCATAAAATTTCCTATAGAAATGAAATTTTGACGAAATTTCCTATAGAAATAAATTTTGACAAAATTTTCTTAGAAACAAATATTTGACAAAATTTCCTAAAGAAGTAAAATTTTGACAAAATTTCCTAAAGAAATAAAATTTTAAAAAAATTTCCAAAAGAAGTGAAATTTTGACAAAATTTCCTATAGAAATAAAATTTTGACAAAATTTCCTATAAAACTTAAATTTTGACAAAATTTCATATAGAAATGAAATTTTGACCTAATTTCCTATAAAACTTAAATTTTGACAAAATTTCGTATAGAAGTAAAATTTTGACTTAATTTCCTATAAAAATGAAATTTTGACCTAATTTCCTATAAAAATGAAATTTTGATAAAATTTCCTATAGAAATGAAATTTTGCCAAAATTTCCTATAGAAAGAAATTTTGCAAAACTTTCCTATAGAAATGAAATTTTAATCTTTTGAAATAAAATTTTGACAAAAGTTCCTATAGAAATGAGAAATACAATTTTTATAAAATTCCCTATAGATATGAAATGTTGACAAATTTCCTATAGAAATAAAATTTTGAAAAAATTTCCTAAAAAAATAAAATTTTGAAAAAAAATCCTAAAGAAGTAAAATTTTGACGAAATTTCCTATAGAAATGAAATGTTGACGAAATTTACTATAGAAATAAAATTTTAACAAAATTTCCTATAGAAATAAAGTTTTGATAAAATTTCCTATGGAAATGAAATTTTGATAAAATTTCCCATAGAAATGAATTTTTCATAAAATTTCCTATAGAAATGAAACTTTGACAAAATTTCCTATAGAAATAAAATTTTGAAAAAATTTCCTAAAGAAATAAAATTTTGAAAAAATTTCCTAAAGAAATCAAATTTTGAAAAATTTCCTAAAGAAGTAAAATTTTGAAAAAAATTCCTATAAAAATTAAATTTTGACAAAATTTCGTATAGAAATGAAATTTTGCCAAAATTTCCTATAGAAATGAAATTTTGCCAAAATTTCCTATAGAAATGAAATTTTGCCAAAATTTCCTATAGAAATGAAATTTTGCATAAAATTTTGATAAAATTTCGTATAGAAATTAAATTTTGACAAAATTTGCTATAGAATTGAAATTTTGACAAAATTTCCTATAGAAATGAAATATTGATAAAATTTCCTATAGAAATGAAACTTTGATAAAATTTCCTATAGAAATAAAATTTTGACAAAATTTCCTATAGAAATGAAATTTTGACGAAATTTCCTATAGAAATGAAATTTTGACAAAATTTCCTATAGAAATGAAAGTTTGCATAAAATTTTGACAAAATTTCGTATAGAAATGAAATTTTTACAAAATTTGCTATATAAATGAAATTTTGACAAACTTTCCTATAGAAATGAAATATTGATAAAATTTCCTATAGAAATGGAATTTTGACGAAATTTCCTATAGAAATAAAACTTTGACAAAATTTCCTATAGAAATGAAATTTTGACTTAATTTATTATAAAAATGAAATTTTGACCTAATAAAAATGAAATTTTTGATAAAATTGCCTATTGAAATAAAATTTTGATAAAAGTTACTATAGAAATGAAATTTTCATAAAATTTCCTACAGAAATGAAATTTTGACGAAATTTTGCTGCAAGTAGAGGATGCTGATGAGGAATGTGGTAATTTCGAAACAGCTGTACATCCAACCATCTTGCAGTCTATAGGGCTTTGCCCAAATAAATTTGACAAGGCTTTAAGCTGAGATAAAAAAAAAAAAACAAAAAAAAATCCTATAGAAATAAATTTTGACAAAATTTTCTACAGAAACAAAATTTTGACAAAATTTCTTATAGAAATGAAATTTTGACGAAATTTGCTATAGAAATGAAACGTTGACAAAATTTCCTATAGAAATACAATTTTGAAAAAATTTCCTAAAGAAATAAAATTTTGACAAAATTTCCTAAAGAAGTAAAATTTTGACAAAATTTCCTATAGAAATAAAATTTTGAACTAATTTCCTATAAAAATGAAATTTTGATAAAATTTACTATAGAAATGAAATTTTAATCTTTGGAAATAAAATTTTGTCAAAATCTCCTATAGAAATGAGAAATAAAATTTTGATAAAATTTCCTATAGAAATGGGAGCCACCGTGGTGCAATGGTTAGCATGCCCGCCTTGCATACACAAGGTCGTGGGTTCGATTCCTGCTTCGACAGAACACCAAAAAGTTTTTCAACGGTGGATTATCCCACCTCAGTAATGCCGGTGACATTTCTGAGGGTTTCAAAGCTTCATTAAGTGGTTTCACTGGAATGTGGAACGCCGTTCGGACTCGGCTATAAAAAGGAGGTCCCTTGTCATTGAGCTTAACATGGAATCGGGCAGCACTCAGTGATAAGAGAGAAGTTCACCAATGTGGTATCACAATGGACTGAATAGTCTAAGTGAGCCTGATACATCGGGCTGCCACCTAACCTAACCTTCCTATAGAAATGAAATGTTGACAAAATTTCCTATAGAAATAAAATTTTAATTTTTGGAATCTTTGGAAATAAAATTTTAACAAAATTTTCTGCAGAAATATAATTTTGGCAAAATTTTCTGCAGAAATATAATTTTGGCAAAATTTCTTATATAAAAGAATCTTTGACAAAATTTCCTATAGAAATGAAATTTTGACAAAATTTCCTATAGAAATAAAATTTTGACAAAATTTCTTATAGAAATAAAATTATGACAAAATATCCTATAAAGCAAAATTTTCTATAGAAATTAAAATGTTACATAATTTCCTATATAAATGAATTTTTGAGAAAATATCCTCTAGAAATGAAATTTTTAAAAAATTCCTATAGAAATTAAATTTTGATAATATTTCCTGTAGAAATGAAATTTTGATAACAATTTCCAATAGAAATGAAATTTTGACAAAATTTCCTATCGAAATGATTTCTTGAAATTTTTAGTTTTGTGGAATATTTGGAACATTTTTAGTTTACAAAAAATTTTGTCAAAATTCTATTTAAACTTTTTTTCTTATAATTTGTTAAAATTTTATTTTTATAGAACATGTAATCAAACCATTAGAGATTTTACACAATTTTTGGTAAATCCCAATATGTTCAAAAAATTGTTCATTAAACAAATAGTATAAAGTAAAATATTCTACGAAAGCAGAAAACTTCAACAAAATTTTCACAAATATATATTTTTCTATAGTAAAGAATTTTAACAAAAAATTCTATAGAAATCAATTTGTGACAAATTTTTGTATAGAATAAAATTTTGACAAAATTTTCCATAGAATACAATTTTTATTTATTTATTTATTTTATTTATTTATTTAAGTCTATGGATTACAATCCTTACAGACTAACAATCTTAAAAATAAATTAAATCTAAAGTATTAATAAATTTATTTAGAGAAATTGAAAACTCTAAATTAAAGATATTATTCAACTTGTTAAATTCTTTTAAAGCTCTCAAAATGGGCTCGCAAGAAGCATAATTACTCCTATGAAAAGGAATATTAAAATAGTCTTTTCTATAGAATAAAAATTTTATAAACATTTTCTAGAGTAAAAAATTTTTACAAAATTTTCTATAGAAAAAAAATTTGTAAAAATTTTTTTACATAAATAAATTTTTTCAAGTTTTTCTATTGTAGTAAATTTTTAACAAAACTTTGGACAGAAATAAAATTTTGACAAAATTTCCTATACAAAAAAAATTTTGCAAAAATTGTCTATAGAAATAAAATTTTATGTATATTTTTTTCAACAGATGATATTTATCTTTTTGTGTTTTCTAAGTATTTTGCGAATAATCCTCGACATGATTAAATGTGTATATGTAACGATTATTGAGTTCAATACTCATTCTCGGCTACTCCTTAATATGATGACCTGATACTGTAGACGAGAGAGACGCTTATAAAGGCGTACATCAACGTGTGTATCAACGACACTTGAGTTCAAATTTTATTGAAAATGGAAAATTATCATTTTATTAATAATTTCGATTTCAATGTGCGTATCAAACATTTGTAATCAATTTAATGGAAAATGCTAATAATTGAGGATAGTGTCCTCATGCATCAAACCAAAGGATGGGTCATTGGATTCGATGCATACATTAAAATTATTTACAATTGCAAATATTATGCATCGTAAATTTAAATTTTGCCACAATATAATCGTGGATTGGCAATTGGTTTGGTCCGGCCACCCTCAATAGTCCACTATTTGTTGAGGGTGTGATAATTTCCTAAGAGATGGTTGCGTGTGTATATGCTTCCATTCTAATGTAAAGGACATTTAATGTTGTCCTTTTTTTGTTTGACCAATACCTATCGTTAGGGATTGATACAAAAGAAGGTCATAAACAATTTAATTTCATTTCTCGTGACCTTTTGTTTTAGCTAATTTCATTTTACAATTAGTGGACTTGTTGTTCTGGTCAATTTTAAGGATCTTTTATTCTTCCTCACGTTCGAGTTGTTAAGATGATCTGTCTTCATGCGTTCTATTGTGGTGGGCACGAGAAGGTCATTTATCACAGATGTTATTGAAAGTAGTCCTTGGAATTCACTGTTCAATGGATGTGCTAAAGTTGCGTCCATAGGGATTTTATATAATCGACCATTAGGTGCTTATGGCTAGTGGTGAATTCTTTAGAAAATATCATCTGATGGAAAAAACTATGTATAAATTTTTATTTCTATAGGAAATTTTGTCAAAATTTCATTTCTATAGGAAATCTTGTCAAAATTTCATTTCTATAGGAAATTTTGTCAAATTTTCGCTTCTGTAGGAAATTTTGTCAAAATTTAATTTCTACAGAAAAAGTTGTCAGAATTTGATTTCTATAGGAATTTCATTTCTATAGGAAATTTTGTGAAAATGTCATTTCTGTAGTAAATTTTGTCAAAATTTCATTTCTATAGGAAATTTTGTCAAAAATTCTTTTATATAAGAAATTTTGTCAAAATTTCATATCTATAGGAAATTTTGTCAAAATTTCATATCTATAGGAAATTTTGTCAAAATTTCATATCTATAAAGTTTTTTTTCAAAATTTCATATCTATAGGAGATTTTGTCAAAATTTCATATCTATAAGATATTTTGTTAAAATTTCATATCTATGGGAAATTTTGTCAAAATTTCATTTCAATAGGAAATTTTGTCAAAATTTCATTTCTATAGGAAATTTTGTCAAAATTTCATTTTCTATAGGAAATTTTGCCAAAATTTCATTTCTATAGGAAATTTTGTCAAAATTTCATTTCTATAGGAAATTTTGTCAAAATTTCATTTCGATACGAAATTTTGTCAAAATTTCATTTCTATGGGAAATTTTGTCAAAATTTCATTTCTATAGGAAATTTTGTCAAAATTTCATTTCTATGGGAAATTTTGTCAAAATATCATTTCTATAGGAAATTTTGTCAAAATTTCATTTCTATAGGAAATTTGTCAAAAATTCTTTTATATAAGAAATTTTGTCAAAATTTCATATCTATAGAAAATTTTGTCAAAATTTCATATCTATAAATTTTTTTTTTTCAAAATTTCATATCTATAGGAGATTTTGTCAAAATTTCATATCTATAAGATATTTTGTTAACATTTCATATCTATAGGAAATTTTGTCAAAATTTCATTTCGATAGGAAATTTTTGTCAAAATTTCATTTCTATAGGAAATTTTGTCAAAATTTCATTTTTATAGGAAATTTTGTCAAAATTTCATTACTATAGGAAATTTTGTCGAAATTTCAGTTCTATAGGAAATTTTGTCAAAATTTCATTTCTATAGGAAATTTTGTCAAAATTTCATTTCTATAGGAAATCTTGTCAAAATTTCATTTTTATAGGAAATTTTGTCAAAATGTCATTTTTATAGGAAATTTTGTCAAAATGTCATTTCTATAGGAAATTTTGTCCAAATTTAATTTCTATAAGAAATTTTGTCAAAATTTCATTTCGATAGGAAATTTTGTCCAAATTTCATTTCCATAGGAAATTTTGTAAAAATTTCATTTCTATAGGAAATTTTGTCAAAATTTAATTTCTATAGGAAATTTTGTCAAAATTTAATTTCTATGGGAAATTTTGTCAAAATTTCATATCTATAGGCAATTTTGTCAAAATTTCATAACTATAGGAAATTTTGTCAAAATTTCATATCTAGAGGAAATCTTGTCAAAATTTCACATCTATAGGAAATTTTGTCAAAATTTCATATCTATAGGAAATTTTGTCAAAATTCATTTCTATAGGAAATTTTTGTAAAAATTTCATTTCTATAGGAAATTTTGTCAAAATTTCATTTCTATAGGAAATTTTGTAAAATTTCATATCTATAGGAAATTTTGTCAAAATTTAATTTCTATAGGAAATTTTGTCAAAATTTCATTTCAATAGGAAATTTTGTCCAAATTTAATTTCTATAGGAAATTTGTCTAAATTTCATATCTATAGGAAATTTTGTCAAAATTTCATTTATATAGGAAATTTTAACAAAATTTCATTTCTATAGGAATTTTTTTCAAAATTTCATTTCTATAGTAAATTTTGTCAAAATTTCATTTCTATAGAAAATTTTGTCAAAATTTCATATCTATAGGAAATTTTGTCAAAATTTCATATCTATAGGAAATTTTGTCAAAATTTCATTTCTATAGGAAATTTTGTCAAAATTCCATTTCTATAAGAAATTTTGTCAAAATTTAATTTCTATAGGAAATTTTGTCAAAATTTCATATCTATAGGAAATTTTGTCAAAATTTCATATCTATAGGAAATTTTGTCAAAATTTCATTTCTTTGGGAATTTTGTCAAAATTTCATTTCTATTCCTTTGGGAAATTTTGTCAAAATTCCATATCTATTAAAATTTTGTTTCTGTAGGAAATTTTGTGAAAATTTCATTTCTATGGGAATTTTGTCAAAATTTCCTTTCTATAGCAAATTTTGTTTAAATTTAATTTCTATAGAAAATTTTGTAATAATTTTATTTCATTTCTTTAGGGAATTGTCAAATTTTAATTTCTTCGAAATACTTTTATTTATTTCGTTTATTGTAATACACTACTCTCTGAAGATTAAATCCATTAAATCGGCAAGCTAATGGTAAACTATATGCTCCCATATTGGGGAATATTAAAAAATCTTCACATTCTAGATCGGGTAATTGAATGTTTTCAATAATCTGCAATAAATAAAAAAATAAAAAAAAAAATATAATAATAATTGGAATCCCTACAATTGGAAATTTTTATGTACTACCTTATCGGCCGAATCACAAGTAGGACCCCATAGACAAGATTTAAATCTAGGCAGTACAGATTTTTCTTCATTCTGGAAAATTTAAATATTAACTAATGATCATTTAAGACGAAATTAGAACACTTACCAAAAGATGATGAACTTCCGTATAAGCTGGTTCTGTTATGACATAAATAAATGAACAGAATACTCCATCATTAAGATAATAATGCTTGATAAGTCCATTTCCATGGGGATCTTTTGTTTCCTTTTTGCTATGAATTTTACAAATTAAAGTAAATGCAGAGGCAACAAAAAATCTGCCAGGTTCAGCTATGACTTTTACACTATCATCGGGGAAATTGAGACTCAACGAGTCATTTACAATTTTAGAGATCTACGATTTTAGAAAAAGAAAATTTTTAACATAAAGGAAGATACAAATTTGGAAGTTTACTCACTTCCTTAAATGCTTTCTCATCCGTTCCAGGAAAACCTCCACCTATATCTAATAAATGCATATTGAATCCCATTTCTGAGCCACGCCTGAAAATTTCTTTGGCAAGGGTTATGGCACGATCATAAACAGGCAATTCATTGCAACCAGAGCCTACATGGAAACTTGCTCCCACAACCTATAAAAACAAAGAAAGTGTATTTGAAAGAGAACATTTTGCAAACATTTAATTTCTAAGGAAAATATTGCAAATTTTTATTTTTATGCCAAATTACTGCAAAATTTTATTTCTATAGGAAATTTTGTCAAAATTTTATTGCTATAGAAAATTTTGTCAAAATTTATATAAAAAAACTTTGTCAAAAAGTCAATTCAATCAAAAACTGCCAAAATTTCATTTCTATAGGAAATTTTGTCGAAATTTCAATCTATTGGAAATTACGTCAAAATATTATTTCCATAAAAAATTATGTTAAAAATTTCATTTCTATGGCAAATTTTGTCAAAATTTCATTTCTATAGGAAATTTTGTCAAAATTTAATTTCTGTAGGAAATGTTGTCAACATTGTATTTCTATAGGAAATTTTGTCAAAAAATTTCATTCAATTTTGTCAAATTTTATTTCTATAGAAAATTTTGTAAAAATTTCATTTCTATAGGAATTTTCTCAAAATATTATCTCTATAGGAAATTTTGTCAAAATTTCTGTGCTATAGGATATTTGGTAAAAATATCATTTCTATACGATTTTTTTAAACTTCATTTCTTTAGGAATTTTTGTTCAAAATTTCATTTAAAATTTTTCAAAATTTTATTTCTATAGGAAATTTCTTAAAAATTTTGTCAAAATTTTATTTCTATAGAAAATTTTTGTCAAAAGTTCAATCTATTGGAAATTACGTCAAAATATTATTTCTATAGAAAATTTTGTTATTATTTTATAATTTTCAAAATTGCATTTCTATAGGAAATTTTGTCAAAATTTAATTTCTGTAGAAAATTTTGTCAAACTTTTATTTCTATACAAAATTTTGTCAAAATTTCATTTCTATAGAAAATCTTGTCAAAATTTCATTTCCATAGGCGATTTTGTCAAAATTTCATTTCTATAGGAAAATGTTGTCAAAACTTCATTTCTATAGAAAATTTTGTCGAAATTTTATTTCTATAGGAAATTTTGTCAACATTTTATTTCTATAGGAAATTTTGTTAAAGAATTCTTTTAAAGAAAATTTTTTGCTATAGGATATTTGGTAAAAATATCATTTCTATAGGATTTTTTGTTAAATTTCATTTCTTTAGTATTTTTTTTCAAAATTTTAATTCTGTAGGAAATTTTGGCAAAATTTTATTTCTATAGGAAATTTTGTTAAATAATTTTTTTTAAAGAAAAATTTTTGCTATAGGATATTTGGTAAAAAATATCATTTCTATACGATTTTTTTAAACTTCATTTCTTTAGGAATTTTTGTTCAAAATTTCATTTAAAATTTTTCAAAATTTTATTTCTATAGGAAATTTCTTCAAAATTTTGTCAAAATTTTATTTCTATAGGAAATTTTTGTCAAAATTTCAATCTATTGGAAATTACGTCAAAATATTATTTCTATAGAAAATTTTGTTATTATTTTATAATTTTCAAAATTGCATTTCTATAGGAAATTTTGTCAAAATTTAATTTCTGTAGAAAATTTTGTCAAACTGTTATTTCTATACAAAATTTTGTCAAAATTTCATTTCTATAGAAAATCTTGTCAATATTTCATTTCCATAGGCGATTTTGTCAAAATTTCATTTCTATAGGAAAATGTTGTCAAAACTTCATTTCTATAGAAAATTTTGTCGAAATTTTATTTCTATAGGAAATGTTGTTAAAGAATTTTTTTAAAGAAAATTTTTTGCTATAGGATATTTGGTAAAAATATCATTTCTATAGGATTTTTTCTTAAATTTCATTTCTTTAGTATTTTTTTTCAAAATTTTAATTCTGTAGGAAATTTTGGCAAAATTTTATTTCTATAGGAAATTTTGTTAAATAATTTTTTTTAAAGAAAATTTTTTGCTATAGGATATTTGGTAAAAAATATCATTTCTATAGGATTTTTTTTCTAATTTCATTTCTTTAGGATTTTTGTTTTTCAAAATTTAATTTCTGTAGGAAATTTTGTCAATATTTTATTTCTATAGGAAATTTCGTCAAAATTTCATTTCTATAGGAAATTTTGTCAAAATTTTATTTCTATAGGAAATTTTTTCAAAATTTCATTTCTATAGGAAATTTTGTCAAAATTTCATTTCTATAGGAAATTTTGTCAAAATTTCATTTCTATAGGAAATTTTGTCAAAATTTCATTTCTATAGGAAATTTTGTCAAAATTTCATTTCTATAGGAAATTTTGTCAAAATTTCATTTCTATAGGAAATTTTGTCAAAATTTCATTTCTATAGGAAATTTTGTCAAAATTTCATTTCTATAGGAAATTTTGTCAAAATTTCATTTCTATAGGGAATTTTGTCAAACTTTCATTTCTATAGGAAATTTTGTCAAACTTTCATTTCTATAGGAAATTTTTTCAAAATTTCATTTCTATAGGAAATTTTTTCAAAATTTCATTTCTATAGGAAATTTTTTCAAAATTTCATTTCTATAGGAAATTTTGTCAAAATTTCATTTCTATAGGAAATTTTGTCAAAATTTCATTTCTATAGGAAATTTTGTCAAAATTTCATTTCTATAGGAAATGTTGTCAAAATTTCATTTCTATAGGAAATTTTGTCAAAATTTCATTTCTATAGGAAATTTTGGCAAAATTTCATTTCTATAGGAAATTTTGTCAAAATTTCATTTCTATAGGAAATTTTGTCAAAATTTCATTTCTATAGGAAAATTTTGTCAAAACTTCATTTCTATAGAAAATTTTGTCGAAATTTTAGTTCTATAGGAAATTTTGTCAACATTTTATTTCTATAGGAAATTTTGTTAAAGATTTTTTTTAAAGAAAATTTTTTGCTATAGGATATTTGGTAAAAAATATCATATCTATAGGATTTTTTTTGTTAAATTTCATTTCTTTAGATTTTTTTTCATAGTTCTATTTCTGTAGGAAATTTTGGCAAAATTTTATTTCTATAGGAAATTTTGTTAAATAATTTTTTTTAAATAAATTTTTATACCCTCCACCATAGGATGGGGGGTATATTAACTTTGTCATTCCGTTTGTAACACATCGAAATATTGCTCTAATATATATTCTATATCTATATATTCTGGGTCGTGGTGAAATTCTGAGTCGATCTGAGCATGTCCGTTCGTCCGTCCGTCCGTCCGTCTGTTGAAATCACGCTAACTTCCGAACGAAACAAGCTATCGACTTGAAACTTGGCACAAGTAGTTGTTATTGATGTAGGTCGGATGGTATTGTAAATGGGCCATATCGGTCCACTTTTACGTATAGCCCCCATATAAACGGACCCCCAAATTTGGCTTGCAGAGCCTATAAGAGAATCTTACTTTATCCGATCCGGCTGAAATTTGGTACATGGTGTTGGTATATGGTCCCTAACACTCATGCAAAAATTGATCTATATCGGTCAATAATTATATATAGCCCCCATATAAACCGATCCCCCGATTTGGCATGTTGAGCCTCAAAGAGAAACAAATTTCATCCGATCCGGCTGAAATTTGGAACATGTTGTTGGTATATGGTCCTTAACATCCTTGCAAAAATTGGTCCACATCGGTCCATAATTATATATAGCCTCCATATGAACAAATCCCCAGATTTGGCTTGCGAAGCCTCAAAAAAAAGCAACTTTCATCCGATACGGCTGAAATTTGGTACATTGTATAAGTATATGGTCTCTAACAACCATGAAAAAATTGGTCCATATCGGTCCATAATTATATATAGACCCCATATAAACCGATTAAGAGAAGAAAATTTCAATTTCATTTACCACAATTTTATTTCTATAGAAAATTTTACCAAAATTTTATTTCTAGAAAAAATTTTATTTCTATAAAATTCTATTTGCAAAATTTTATTTCTATGATAACTTTTTTGTGCAAAATTTTATTTTTATAAAAATTGTTTTTTCTATAAAAAAAGAAAAAAGAATTGTAAAAAATGCTGCCATACCTTTAGATTTAATTTCTTAGCCAGTTCCATTAATTTAGGTGCTTCATTTTCAGGGTCACATCCAAATTTATTGCCCAAAAGGGAGAGAGCATTTTTGGCATCGCAACGAAAACGTATCACCAAACTACGAAAAAGATGGAATTTTTACAAAAAATTCTTTGAAGTCTTTTTTAAATTGCTTACTTGCATTCTGGATAATATTTATGAATTTTATAAATTTCACATTCAGTATCCACGGTGGTTGTCATAATACCATTTTCTTTGGCATATTTAATATGCGGTATCATTTTAGTGGGATGGGCGAATATTATGCGCTCCGATCGAATACCCAAATCTAAGATTTGTTTTATTTCACTCTTAGAGGCACAATCGAAATTTGTGCCCAGTTCAGCCAATGTTTTTAGGACACCAGGTTCATCATTACATTTTACGGCTGAAAAAAAAAAACATTAATTCAAATTCTTTGGATAGTGGCTGCTTTAAAAAAGGGCATCGTGGTAACAATCAAAAGAGAACTAGGGATAGAAAAATCGAAAATTTTGAGAAAAACAATCAGACACTTTCAAATTTAAAAAAAAATTAGAAAAGCCGATTTTTTGTTTTTTTTTTTTTAAATGAGAATCAGAAAGTCAACTTATCGATTTTTGCAAATTTTGGAAAAGTCTATTTTTTCGACTTCTAAAACGAAGAAGATTGGAAATCGAGTCATATAGATTTTTTATAGCAAAAAAATCAAACATCGCCTTTTTCAAAATTTTAAAAAGTCAAAAAATCAAGAGTCGATAAGGCGACATTTTGATTCTCATAACAGTCTCCCAAGTGGGAAAATTGACTTCTAGAATTTTTAAATGTTGAAAAAAATCAAAATTGTGATTCCTTTTAAAATACCCAATTCCCACCATCCAAACGCTCTTTGATATTTTATTTTTGATACTTGGATGAGGGTGGACCGATGAGTACTTAGCGTTACCGCCTGCCACTAAATTATCTTGAGAAAGTTTTCTCCAAAAGTTTCCTGCAAACCAGTTACTATAGACATTTCAACCAGCTCGACTGGGATTTTTGGTTCTACCAGGAGAGTTATTTTTAGGGGGGGCTATGTACATATCGGACCACCCACCTTTTATTTTATTTCATGATATTCACCATAATAAGGTTTAACACGAGGCATTTCCTTTATCCATAATTCATATTTTTCCTTCAATCGTTTCAAATCACAAACATATAGGGCTTCATCACTATCTTTTAAATTTTGTTCATCGATCACTTGGTGTATATTGAGTTTACTATCATAGAAATTAATTTTTTCACTGGAAGACATGTTACTCTGAGTTCTTAAATTAATAAAAAAAATTATTTGGAAAGTAATTTTCGATGGAGAAATTAATATAGGTTTGCTTTGCTGGAACTTTTACTAGCTAATAATGACATTAAAATTTGTTTGAAATTATTTCGAACTTTTTAGATACCTTTCTTTAACTTATCTCGAATATAATATGGCCCATTGAATAAAATCAAGCACTAATCAATTTTTAATATTTCTAAACGGTGTTGGATAGATTGCTTGCTATGTACACAGAAAAAAATTTCACAAAAAAAAATTCCAATTAAAAATTTAATTGAGTTTTTAAAAATATCCAATTAAAAATTTAATTGAATCAAATTTTTTAATTGGAACAAAAATCAATCACAAAAATTAATAGTACCAATTAATTTTTTAATGGGATCAATTAATTTTTTAATTGGCCTTCAATTAATTTTTTAATTGGTACTATCATTTCTGTGATTGAAGACATTTCAATTAAAAAATTAATTGGATCAATTAATTTCGTGATTGAATCAGAAATTTTTTTTGTGTGTATTCATAAAAATCACTTAATTGCTACACAGATGAAGATTGTAAGAGAAATATTATTGATATATACTGAAAAACCAGAAAGGAAATTTTGGACAAACAATTTTTATACCCACCACCATAGAATGGTGACGGGGATATAATAAGTTTGTCATTCCGTTTGTAACACATCGAAATATCGATTTCCGACTATATAAAGTATATATATTCTTGATCAGGGAGAAATTCTAAGACGATATAACGATGCCCGTCTGTCTGTCTGTCTCTCTGTTGTAATCACGCTATAGTCTTCAATAATGAAGCAATCGTGCTGAAATTTTGCACAAACTCGTCTTGCATACACAAGGTCGTGGGTTCGATTCCTGCTTCGACCGAACACCAAAACGTTTTTCAGCGGTGGATTATCCCACCTCAGTAATGCTGGTGTCATTTCTGAGGGTTTCAAAACTTCTCTAAGTGGTTTCACTGCAATGTGGAACGCCGTTCGGACTCGGCTATAAAAAGGAGGTCCCTTAGCATTGAGCTTAACAAGGAATCGGGCAGCACTCAGTGATAAGAGAGAAGTTCACCAATGTGGTATCACAATGGACTGAATAGTATAAGTGAGCCTGGTACATCGGGCTGCCGCATAACCTAACCTAACCTAACCTTGGGGTCTTGGGCTTATAGAAATCGTAGTTTTTATCCAATTTGAAATCTAGATCTAAATTTTCTATAACAATAAACTTTTGAGAAAATTTTCTATAGAAATAAAATTTTCTATAAAAATAAAATTTTGACAAAATTTTCTATAAAAATAAAATCTTGACAAAATTTTCTATAAAAATAAAATGTTGACAAGATGTTCTATATAAACAAAATTTTGACAAGATGTTCTATATAAATAAAATTTTGACAAGATATTCTATATAAATAAAATTTTGACAAAATTTTCTATAGAAATAAAATCTTGACAAAATTTCCTATAGAAATAAAATTTTGAAAAATTTTTCTATAGAAAAAAAAATTGACAAAATTTTCTATAGAAATAAAATTTTGACAAAATTTTCTATAGAAATAAAATTTTGACAAAATTTTCTATAGAAATAAAATTTTGAAAAAAATTTCTATAACAATAAACTTTTGAGAAAATTTTCTATAACAATAAAATTTTGACAACATTTTCTATAGAAATAAAATTTGCTATAAAAATAAAAGTTTGACAAAATGTTCTATAAAAATAAAATTTTGACATAATATTCTATATAAATAAAATTCTAACAAAATTTCTATAGAAATAAAATTTTAACAACATTTTCTATAGAAATAAAATTTTAACAAAATTTTCTATAGAAATAAAATTTTAACAACATTTTCTATAGAAATAAAATTTTAACAAAATTTTCTATAGAAATAAAATTTTTAAAAAAATTTCTATAGAAATAACATTTTGACAAAATTTTGTAGAAACGAAATGTTGACAAAATTTTCTATAGAAATAAAATGTTGACAAAATTTTCTATAGAAATAAAATTTTGACAAAATTTTCTTTAGAAATAAAATTTTAACAAAATTTTCTATAGAAATAAAATTTTTAAAAAAATTTCTATAGAAATAACATTTTGACAAAATTTTCTATAGAAATAAAACTTTGACAGAATTTTGTAGAAACGAAATGTTGACAAAATTTTCTATAAAAATAAAATTTTGACAAAATTTTGTAGAAACGAAATGTTGACAAAATTTTCTATAGAAATAAAATGTTGACAAAATTTTCTATAGAAATAAAATTTTGACAAAATTTTCTTTAGAAATAAAATTTTAACAAAATTTTCTATAGAAATAAAATTTTTAAAAAAATTTCTATATTATTTTATTATTTTTCTTTTCTAATTAAAAACAAGTATATACGGCCGTAAGTTCGGCCAGGCCTAATCTTATGTACCCTCCACCATGGATTGCGTAGAAACTTCTACGAAAGACTGTTATCCACAAATTTCAACTCACACGGTTGTTAAATATCATATACTACCACCACGTACCAAATTTCAACCAGATCGGATGAATTTTGCTTCTCCAAAAGGCACCGGAGGTCAAATCTGGGGATCGGTTTATATGGGGCCTATATATAATTATGGACCGATATCGGCCAATTTTTGCATGGGCGTTTGAGGCCATATATTAACATCACGTACCAAATTTCAACTGCATCAGATAAATTTTGGTCTTCCAAGAGGCTCCGAAGGTCAAATCTGGTGACCGGTTTATATGGGGGCTTTATATAATTATGGACCGATATGGACCAATTTTTGCATGGCTGTTAGTGACCATATACTAACACCATGTACCAAATTTCAGCCGGATCGGATGAAATTTGTTTCTCTTAGAGGATCCGAATGCCAAATCGGGGGATCGGTTTATATGGGGGCTACATATAATTATGGACCGATGTGAACCTATTTCTGCATGGTTGTTAGAGACCATATACTAACACCATGTACCAAATTTCAGCCGGATCAGATGAAATTTGCTTCTCTTAGAGGCTTTGCTAGCCAAATCGGGGGATCGGTTTATATGGGGGCTATATATAATTATGGACCGATGTGGACCAATTTTTGCATGGTTGTTAGCGACCATATACTAACACCATGTACCAAATTTCAGCCGGATCGGATGAAAATTGTTTCTCTTAGAGGCTCTGCAAGTCAAATTTGGGGGTCCGTTTATATGGGGGCTATACGTAAAAGTGGACCGATATGGCCCATTTGCAATACCATCCGACCTACATCAATAACAACTACTTGTGCCAAGTTTCAAGTCGATAGCGTGTTTCGTTCGGAAGTTAGCGTGATTTCAACAGACGGACGGACGGACGGACATGCTCAGATCGACTCAGAATTTCACCACGACCCAGAATATATATACTTTATGGGGTCTTAGTTAATATACCTCCCATCCTATGGTGGAGGGTATAAAAATTATGTATCTTTACTCATTCTTTATTCTTCTCTTTTATAATTTATTATTGCTAGTTTTTATTCTAATTTTTATTTTGTTATTTTTGGTCAAACTTTTATATATTTAAAGTTACTTTTGAAGTTTTTTTTTTTTTTTATAACCATTTTGTATTGGCCTAAAGGCTTGACTATTTTTACAATAAATATAAATAGAAAATAAAATGTTCTATATAAATAAAATTTTAATAAAATTTTCTATAGAAATTAAATTAACAAAATTGTCTATAGAAATAAAATTAACACAATTTTCTATAACAATAACTGTTTTTTTCTATTAAAAAAAATTGAAAAAAAATTTCTATAGAAATGACATTTTGATAAAATTATTTATACCAATAAAAATTTACTATATATAAATAAAATTGTAACAGAATTTTTTATAAAAATAAAATTTTGAGAAAATTTTCTATAAAAATAAAATTTTGAAAAAATTTTCTATAGAAATAAAATGTTGATAAAATTTTCGATATAAGTAAAATTTTAACTAATTTTTTTCTTAAATTAAATTTTCTATAGAAATAAAATTTTGACAAATTTTTCGATAGAATAAAAATTTTGACCAAATTTTCTATAGAAATACAATTTTAACAAAATTTTCTATAAAATAAAATTTTAACAAAATTTTCAATAGAAATAAAATTTTGATTAAATATTTAATAGAAATAAAATGTTGACAAAATTTTATATAGAACTAAATTTTTAACAAAATTTTCTATAAAATAAAATTGAGACAAAATTTTCTTTAGAAATAAAATTTTAACAAAATTTTCTATAGAAATAAAATTTTAACAAAATTTTCTATAAAAATAAAATTGTGACAAAATTTTCTTTAAAAATAAAATTTTGACAAAGTTTTTTTATAGAAATAAACTTTTGACAAAATTTTCTTTAGAAATTAAATTTTGACAAAAATTTTTATAGAAATAAAATTTTGACAAAATTTTCTATAGAAATAAAATTTTAACAAAATTTTCTATAGAAACAAAAAATTAACAAAATTTTCCATAGAAATAAAATTGTGACAAAATTTTTTTTTAGAAATAAAATTTTAACAAAATTTTCTATAGAAATAAAATTTTAACAAAATTTTCTATAGAAATAAAATTTTGATAAAATATTTAGTAGAAATAAAATATTGACAAAATTTTATATAGAACTAAATTTTTAACAAAATTTTCTATAAAATAAAATTGAGACAAAATTTTCTTTAGAAATAAAATTTTAACAAAATTTTCTATAGAAATAAAATTTTAAAAAAATTTTTTATAGAAATAAAATTTTAACAAAATTTTCTATAGAAATAAAATTTTACAAAATTTTTTATAGAATAAAGTTTTAACAAAAGTTTCGATAGAAATACATTTTTTGATAAAAATAAAAAGACATTTGTATAGAAACAAAATTTTAATTAAATTAAATTTACTTTAAGGAATAATTGTCTTTTTACAAATGCTTATGACTTTAACGGAGAGACACAAATTTCAAAGATTTGTGACCTAAATTTAAAGAATAAGATTTTTAAAGCAAAGATTGTGATTTTTTTTCAATTAAAATGTCATTATTTTAAAGAAATTTTAGGACAAGCAACTTGTCCTAAAATTTAAGTTACATTTTATTTTTTTTTTTGTCAAACTTTTTTTCATACTAGGTTTATAGTTTTTTCAGTGTAGGTTTGAATAAGAAAAATTGTGCTCGACCAAAACTGAGGCCTCTTATTTATATAGCTCTATCATTATTCTAAGGCTACCCCAATAAATAAATATAAATAATTATTAAATAGAATATTTGATAAGCATTTTATTCAAACCAAACCAAACCAATGACATTTTACTTGTTTAGCTTATCATAATAGATAATTTTTTCCAACATATAACCATTAAAACGACTTGCCAGAGTCAATGTGTAGGCTCCCATATTGGGAAAGATTAGAAAATCTTCACATTGTAAATCGGGTAGTTGTATGTCTGCAATAATCTATTTGGGCGAAATGTAGCGAGTTTTTAATTTTGAATGGAAAATTTGAAAGTATACCTTATCGCGGGGATCACATGTGGGACCCCATAAAATAGATGGATATTTATTAAGTGACTTTTCTTTATCCTAAAATGAGATCGAGAATATGATAAATAATTAAAATTAAAATGTTGCCAAACAAAAAAAAAATATTGGAAATACTTACCATAAAATAATCAATTACAATGGGAATAGGTTCCTGGGAAACATTCATAAAAGAATTATAGACTCCTGCATTTAGATAATAATGTCGTATGGTTTCATTTCCTATCTGCGTTTCCTTTTTGCCATGAATTTTACAAATGAGAGTGAATGCTGCTGTTACAAAAAATCTTCCTGGTTCAGCTATAACCTGGACCTTCATGTCTGCGAAATTTCGAAGCAAAGATACATTGACTATATCACAGATCTGACAACAACAAAAAAAGAGAAATATATACAGTGTTAGTTCCGACACTCAAAAAAAAAGTTTACTCAGATCCAAACATTGTAACTTTCCCTTAACTATTTTATTGATTCCCAGTCGAAAGTTGGGATTTCTTTAAAATAAGGAAAATAGTTTGGGGACCTATGTATATAACTTTAAATCTTGGCTCTATCAAATTAAAATTAGGATACAGATCTCAGTCATTGAATTTTCATTTCACTTTAACCAAGCTCTTGATGTATAAATAAAAGTCAGTCAAAATTTTTTCATATTATAACAGATATTTCAAAGTAAAAAATATTTTCTTAATTATATTTGAAGCTTTTTTATCTTTCATCCTAAGATTCACTATTTCAGTTAATTTAAAAATTATTTCTTTAAATCAAAAATGATTTTCTTTACTTTAATAAAAATTAGCCTCAAATAAGTATTCGCCAATCAATATTTCAGTCAATTTATTATTTCTTTAAATCGAATATGATTTTTTCCCTTTAAGAAAAATTAGCCTTACTTCAAAGGCATACGACTTTAACGAATGAACGCAAATTTCAAAGATATGTGTCCCAAATTTAAAGAATGCAAGTTTTAATGCAATGTTTATTAACTTTCACATAATTAAAATTTCTTTCTCGTGACCTAAAAATTAGTTGCATAATCTTTCATATTAGCACAATATTTTTTTCAGTGTATATATATTTTGTATACCAACTTTTTTGAATGTGATATCATCAGAGCCTGGAAAACCACCTCCTATATCCAGCAAATGCATATCAAATCCCAACTCCAAACCATATTTAAAAATGCTCTTGGCCATAGTTATGGCACGATCGTAAACAAGAAATTCATTGCATCCGGAACCTACATGGAAACTGACACCAATAACCTAAAACAAGAACAAACAAAACGAGATAATATTATTACTATTTTGTCAAAAAATTTTTTCTATAGAAAATTGTGTCAGATTTTATTTCAAAGAAAATTTTATCAAATTTTTTATTGCTATAGAAAATTTTACCAAAATTTTATTTTTATAGAAAAGTTTGTTAACATTTAATTTCTATAGGAAATTTTGTCAAAATTTTATTTCAATAGAAAATTTTGTCAAAATTTTATTTCTATAGGAAATTTTGTCAAAATTTTATTTCTATAGAAAATTTTGTCAATTTTATTGCTATAGAAAATTTTGTCAACATTTTATTTCTGTAGAAAATTTTGTCAAAATTTTATTTCTATAAACAATTTGGGCAATTTTTATTTCTATAGAGAATTTGTCAAAATTTTATTTCTATAGAAAAGTTATCAAATTTTTTATTTCTATAGAAAATTTTGTTAAAATTTTATTTCTATAGAAAATATTATCAAGATTTTATTTCTATCGAAAATTTCGTCAAAATTTTATTTCTATAGAAAATTTTGTCAAAATTTTATTTCTATAGAAAATGTTATCAAATTTTTTATTGCTATAGAAAATTTTGTCATATTTTTTATTGATATAGAAAAGTTTGTCAAATTTGTTTAATGCTGTATAAAATGTTGCCAAAATTTTTATTGCTATATAAAAATTTGTCAACATTTTATTTCTATATAAAATTTTGTCAAAATTTTATTTCTATAGAACATGTTTTCAAAATTTTATTTCAATAGAAAATTTTGTCAAAATTTTATTTCAATAGAAAATTTTGTCAATATTTTCTTTCATAGAAAATTTTGTCAAAATTTTATTCCTATAGAAAATTTTGTCAAAATTTTATTTCTATAGAAGTTCTGTCAAATTTTTTATTGCTATATAAAATGTTGTCAATATTTCATTTCCATAGAAAATTGTGTTAAACATTTTATTTCTATAGAAAATATCAAAATTTTTTTAATGCTGTATAAAATGTTTCCAACTTTTTTATTGCTATATGAACATTTTATTTCTGTATAAAATTTTGCCAAAATGTTATTTCTATAGAGAATTTTGTCAAAAAATTTTTTCTATAGAAAATTTTTTCAAAATTTTATTTCAATAGAAAATTTTGTCAATATTTTATTTCTATAAATAATTTTATCAAATTTTTTATTGCTATAGAAAAATTTGATAAAAATTTTATTTCTATAGAAAATATTATCAAAATTTTATTTCTATAGAAAATTTTGTCTAAATTTTATTTCTATAGAAAATTTTGTCATAATTTTATTTCTGTAGAAAATTTTGTCAAAATTTTATTTCTATAGACAATTTTGTCAAAATTTTATTTCTATAAACAATTCAAAATTTAGTTCTATAGAAAATGTTTTATTGGTATAGAAAAATTTGGAAAATTTTTTTAATGCTATATAAAATTTAGCCAAATTTTTTATTAGTATATACAATTTTTGTCAAAATTTGTTATTACTATATAGAATTTTGTCAAAATTTTATTTCTATAGAGAATTTTGTCAAAATTTTATTTCTATATAAAATTTTGTCAAAATTTTATTTCTATAGAGAAATTTGTCAAAATTTTATTTCTATAGACAATTTTGTCAACATTTTTATTTTTTTTTTATTATTTATTTAAGTTTATTTCAGAACATAATATCAAATTTCGTAGTGCCCCAGCGCCTTATAGACATTTTAGGGGCGAGTTGGCAATGTGTATTACAACAAAAAATATATATTATACAATTTATAGTTTTTCAGATATTACAGTTCATTTACTATCCAGTTGTTAAATTACATTAGAAGCATTTCAATATTTTGAAGAAGATATTGTCTTAATTGTGTTTTAAACGAGGATATTGTACATATTGTCTTCAGATGAAAAGGCATCTGATTATATTCTATAGCACCAATGTGTCCAATTCTTTGTTTCGTTAATTCTAGTCTACATCTCTTTACTAATAAGTTAGAGCTATTTCTAGTATTAAAAGCTGTCTGGTTAATGTGAAATTCTATAGGACAATGTCTAATATTACGGATAGACTTAAACATATATACAAGCAATTGCATTTTGTAGATACCATTAATTGGCAAAATAGTCTTTGCAATGTTCTGATATAAGGATATTGTTGAGTACATACGCGGAAGTTCGTATACAATACAAGGGCCTTATTTTGCATTCTTTGTAAGGATTTTTCTGTAGGCGTAGACAATAGGCAGGTAGTTCAAGTGGCTATGTATTAAACTATTATATAACAGTAAATTTGTTCCATCACTAAATTTGTACCTAAATTTGTACAACAGACCAATTGCCGGAGCAATTTTCCCCTTAATACTCTGTATGTGTAAATCCCATGCCAAATTGCTCTGTAGATTTTCTATAGAAAATTTTCTCAAAATTTTTATTGCTATAGAAAATTTTACCAAATTTTTTATTGCTATAGAAAATGTTGTCATATTTTTTATTGCTATAGAAAAGTTTGTTAAATTTTTTAATGCTGTATAAAATTTTGCCAAATTTTTTATTGCTATATAAAAATTTGTCAAAATTCTATTTCAATCGAAAATTTTGTCAAAATTTTATTTCAATAGAAAATTTTGTCAATATTTTATTTCAATAGAAAATTTTGCAAAATATTATTCCTATACAAAATTTTGTCAAAATTTTATTTCTATAGAAATTCTGCCAAATTTTTTATTGCTATAGAAAATGTTGTCATATTTTTTATTGCTATAGAAAATTTTGTCAAAATTTTGAATGCTGTACAAAATTTTGCCAAATTTTTTTATTCCTTTATAAAATTTTTATTGCTATACAAAATTTTGTCAAAATTTGTTATTGGTATATAGAATTTGTTATTGCTATAGAAAATTTTCTCAAAATTTTATTTCAGTAGAAAATTTTGTCAAAATTTTATTTCAGTAGTAAAAATTTATTTACATAAAAAATTTCATCAACATTTTATTTCTATGGAAATATTTAAAAAAAAAATTATTTCTGTATAAAATTTTGTCAAAATTTTATTTCTATTGAAAATTTAGTCAAAATTTTATTTCAATAGAAAACTTTGTCAACATTTTATTTCAATAGAAAATTTTGTCAGAAATTTATTTATATTGAAAATTTTGTCAAAATTTTATTTCTGTAGAAAATTTAGACAAAATTTTATAAGTTTGTACGAATTTATTTCGGCGCAAGCCGGCTATCAATGTAAAACCTTTTTTCGGAAAGTTCAAGTGTGGTTCATTGTTGGGTTTAATGAACTGCCTGAATTTATTCTGATAATTGGTTGATAGTTTTGCTGCAAGTAGAGGATGCTGATGAGGAATGTGGTAATTCCGGAGCGTGCGTCCATCCAACCATCTTGCAGTTTATAGGGCTTTGCCCAAATAAATTTGACAAACATTCTATTCCTCTGTTGGTTAAGCTACTCTTGTAGTTTAGTCAACGCAATGGTTTTAAAGATGAGATCAAAATAACAAATATGATTGAAGTACAAACTAACAATAAAAAAAAACAAAAACGAATTGTGTTGAAATTTTATTTAGATAGGAATTTTCGTCAAAATTTTATTTCTACAGAAAATTTTGTAAAATTTTTTATTGCCATAGAAAATGTTGTCAAAAATGTATTTCTATAGAAAACTTTATCTTATAGAAAATTTTCTCAAAATTGTTATTGCTATAGAAAATTTTGTCAATATTTTATTTTAATAGAAAATTTTTTCAAAATTTTATTTCAATAGAAAATTTTTTCAAAATTTTATTTCAATAGAAAATTGTGTCAAAATTTAATTTCTATAGAAAATTTTGTAAAAATTGTATTTCTATAGAAATTCTGTCAAATTTTTTTATTGCTATAGAAAATTTTGTATAATTTTTTATTGCTATATAGAATTTTTCAAAATTTTATTTCTATAGAGAATTTTGTCAAAATTTTATTTCTATAGAGAATTTTGACAAAATTTTATTTCTATAGAAAATTTTCTCAAAATTTGATTTCTATAAAAATTTTGTCAAATTTTTTCATTGCTATAGAAAATTTCGTCAAAATTTTACTTCTATAGAAAATTTTTTTACAATTTTATTTCTGTAGAAAATTGTGTCAAAATTTTATTTCTATAGAAAATTTTGTCAAAATTTTATTTCTATAGACAATTTTGTCAAAATTTTATTTCTATAGAAAATTTTATTTCCATAGAACATTTTGTCAACATTTTATTTCTATAGACAATTTTGTCAAAATTTTATTTCTATTCACAATTTTGTCAAAATTTATTTCTATAGAAAATTTTGTCAACATTTTATTTCTTTAGAAAATTTTGTCAAAATTTTATTTCTATAGAAAATTTTTTAAAAATTTTTATTTCTGTAGAAAATTTTGTAAAAATTGTATTTCTATAGAGAATTTTGTCAATTTTTTTATTTCTGTAGAAAATTTTATCAAAATTTTTTTTCTATAGAGAATTTTGTCAAATTGTTTCATTGCTATAGAAAATTTCGTCCAAATATTATTTCTATAGAAAATTTTGTCAAAATTTTATTTCTATAGAGAATTTTGTCAAAATTTTATTTCTGTAGAAAATTTTTCAATTTTTTACATTGATATAGAAAATTTTGTCAATTTTTTCATTGCTATAGATAATTTTGTCAAATTTTTTCATTGCTATAGAAAATTTCGTCAAAATTTTACTTCTATAGAAAATTTTGTTACAGTTTTATTTCTGTAGAAAATTGTATCAAAATTTTATTTCTATAGAAAATTTTGTCAAAATTTTATTTCTATAGACAATTTTGTCAAAATTTTATTTCTATAGAAAATTTTATTTCCATAGAACATTTTGTCAAAATTTTATTTCTATAGAAAATTTTATTTCCATAGAACATTTTGTCAAAATTTTATTTCTATAGACAATTTTGTCAAAATTTTATTTCTATAGACAATTTTGTCAAAATTTATTTCTATAGAAAATTTTGTCAACATTTTATTTCTTTAGAAAATTATGTCAAAATTTTATTTCTATAGAAAATTTTGTCAAAATTTTCTGTAGAAAATTTTGTAAAAATTGTATTTCTATAGAGAATTTTGTCAAATTTTTTATGTCTGTAGAAAATTTTATCAAAATTTTTTTTTCTATAGAGAATTTTGTCAAATTGTTTCATTGCTATAGAAAATTTCGTCCAAATATTTTTTCTATAGAAAATTTTGTCAAAATTTTATTTCTATAGAGAATTTTGTCAAAATTTTATTTCCTCAAGAAAGTTTTTCAATTTTTTACATTGATATAGAAAATCTTGTCAATTTTTTCATTGCTATAGAAAATTTTGTCAACATTTTATTTCTATAGAAAATTTTTCAATTTTTTACATTGATATAGAAAATTTTGTCAATTTTTTCATTGCTATAGATAATTTTGTCAATTTTTTTCATTGCTATAGAAAATTTTGTCAAAATTTTATTTCTATAGAGATTTTGTCAAAATTTTATTTCTATAAAAAATGTTGTCAACATTTTATTTCTGAAAAAAATATTTGTCAAAATTTTATTTTTATCGAAAATTTTCTCAAAATTTTATTTCTTTAGAAAATGTTGTCATTTTTTTTTTGCTATAGAAAATTTTGCGAAATTTTTATTTCTATAGACAATTTTGTCAAAATTTTATTTCTATAGACAATTTTTTTCCTTACATAAATTTACAAAATTTTGATGATCTGAAAATTACATGGATTTCTCATAACCTACCTTTAAATTTAACTTCTTTGCTAAAGCCATTAGGGCGGGAGCTTCTTTTTCTGCATCACAGCCAAATTTCTTACCCAAAATGTGAACAGCATCTTTGGCATCACAACGAAAGCGTATCACCAAACTACCATGTAGAAAGTAATTCATTTTAATTTTAAATATATATCATTACCAAAACTTACTTGGATTCCGGGTAGTGTTTGTGTAATTTATAAATTTCACATTCTGTATCCACGGTACTGGTCATAACGCCATTCTCTTTGGCATATTTGATATGAGGTACTAGCTTACAACTTTGGGCGAATAATATCCGATCTGGTTGTATTTGTAAATCAAAAAGTTGTTGTATTTCTCTTTTCGAAGCACAATCGAAATTTGTACCCAATTGGGCTAAGGTTTTAAGAACTCTTCGATTATCATTGCATTTCACAGCTGTAGTGATGAAGAAATCGTTTAGGAGAATTTCAAATGTCTGGCATTGTTATATTCACCATAAAAAGGTTTCACTTGAGGCAAGCATTTATTCCACAATTCATATTTCTCCTTTAATTTATTTAGATCACAGACATATAGAAGATGATCGGTTTGTTGCAAAATTTGTGCAGCAATTACTTTTCGCAAATCTACTTTCCTTCTGTAAAAGTTCGTTTTTTCAAATTCTAACATTGTTTTAAGAAAAATCGATTTTTTTAACGGGAATGAATATGAATTCAAGTTAAAATTCAAAACTCTTTGGGAATGTTGTCTTTTGTCACTTTACAACTATTGTAATAATGACCGGTGAGTTGTATTTATATGAAAAATCGTTGATGCATTTGATCACAGTAATGGGATTAGTTCTCCTATTCACCACGTTTCATTAGAATTGCCTCTGTTTGGAAATTAGTTCCAATTAATCACGTGCTGTTTATTATACACCAAGAGGAAAAGCATTTTAAAAATGAATATGAGAGCTTATTTTAAATATTGGGGTATGTTCTTGATTTCACATTAAAGGCTGGCGGGAAACTTTTCCCTTTGAGGTGGGAAATATATTCACGCCTCTTATTACAATAGTGAAAGCAAATGAAATCTTTCTTAAATGTATGCAAAGAGAAGCATTTGAAACCCAAGTAAATCTTTCTATTATCAATATGTGGGAGCCACCGTGGTGCAATGGTTAGCATGCCCGCCTTGCATACACAAGGTCGTGGGTTCGATTCCTGCTTCGACCGAACACCAAAAAGTTTTTCAGCGGCAGATGCTGGTGACATTTCTGAGGGTTGCAAAGCTTCTCTAAGTGGTTTCACTGCAATGTGGAACGCCGTTCGGACTCGGCTATAAAAAGGAGGTCCCTTGTCATTGAGCTTAACATGGAATCGAGCAGCACTCAGTGATAAGAGAGAAGTTCACCAATGTGGTATCACAATGGACTGAATAGTTGAGTTGTTGTTAAAAATTGGGAGTTATTACAAACTTGTTGTTTTTTTATTATTTATGTTCGAAACGACAGAATATAACAGCTTATTGAAAATATTACGTTATGTTCTTGGTTACACATGAGAGGCTGACGGGAAACTTTTCCCTTCGAGGTTGTTCGCCCCACAGAGGGAAAACTAATCACACGTGTTATTACGACGATGAAAGTTAAGAAAATCTTCCATATGAGCAAAGAAAAGCAAATCTTTCTAGTATCAATGTGTAATACGTTTTCTATTTTCTTGATAAATATTGGATGATAAAAACATGAAAATCCATTAAAATCAAAAATACAAAATAGCCACAAAATCGGCACGATTTTCTTTTTAATTGCTGCTACAAATTGGGAGTTGTTTAAAAGCGACATTATTTGACAGTTTTTTGTAAATATAAAGGTACGTTAGATTTTTCACATGAAAATCTGAGGGGAAACTTTTCCCCTCGTGATTGTTCTAATTCGCCCCACGGATGGGAAAACTATTCACCCCATTTAGGACGGTGGGAGCAAAGGAAATCTTTCTTATATGCAAATAGAAGCGATTGAATTTATGCTCGAAACTATAGAATTTGAGAGCTTTTTGTAGATATTGGGGTGTCATGTGAAAGGCTGGAGGGAAAACTTTTCCCCTCGAGATTCACTTTTGAACCCACAGCTGATGCTTTTTTTATACCCTCCACCATAGGATGGGGGTATATTCACTTTGTCATTCCGTTTGTAACACATCGAAATATTGCTCTAAGACCCCATAAAGTATATATATTCTGGGTCGTGGAGAAATTCTGAGTCGATCTAAGCATGTCCGTCCGTCTGTCCGGCTGTCCGTCCGTCTGTGGAAATCACGCTAACTTCCGAACGAAACTAGCTATCGACTTGAAACTTGGCACAAGTAGTTGTTATTGATGTAGGTCGGATGGTATTGAAAATGGGCCATATCGGTCCACGTTTACGTATAGCCCCCATTTAAACCGATCCCCAAATTTGGCTTGTAAAGCCTTCCGGAGCAGCAAAATTCATCCGATCCGGCTGAAATTTGGTACGTGGTCTAAGTATACGGTCTCTAACAACCATGCAAAAATTGGTCCATATCGGTCCATAATTATATATAGCCCCCATATAAACCGATCCCCAGATTTGACCTCCGGAGCCTCTTGAAGGGGCAAAATTCATCCGATCCGGTTGAAATTTGGTACCTGATGTTAGTATACGGTCTCTAACAACCATGCAAAAATTGGTCCATATCGGTCCATAAATATATATAGCTCCCATATAAACCGATCCCCAGATTTGACCTCCGGAGCCTCTTGGAGGAGCAAACTTCATCCTACCCGATTGAAATTTGGTACGTGGTGTTAGTATATGGTCTCTAACAACCATGCAAAAACTGGTCCATATCGGTCCATAATTATATATAGCTCCCATATAAACCGATCCCCAGATTTGACCTCCGGAGCCTCTTAGAGGGGCAAAATTCATCCGCTCCGTTTGAAATTGGGTACCTGATGTTAGTATACGGTCTCTAACAAGCATGCAAAAATTGGTCCATATCAGTCCATAATTATATATAGCTCCCATATAAACCGATCCCCAGATTTGAACTCTGGAGCCTCTTGGATGAGCAAAATTCATCCGATCCAATTGAAATTTAGTACGTGGTGTTAGTATATGGTCTCTAACAACCATGCAAAAATTGGTCCATATCGGTCCATAATTATATATAGCTCCCATATAAACCGATCCCCAGATTTGACCTACGGAGCCTCTTGGAGGAGCAAAAGTCATCCGATGCGGTTGAAATTTGGTACATTTCGTTAGTATATGGCCTCTAACAGCCATGTAAAAATTGTCAAATTTTATTACTATAGAAAGTTTTGTCAAAATTTCATTTCTATTTTATTTCTATAACAATGTTTGTCAACATTTTATTTCCATAGAAAATTTTGTCAAAATTTTATTTCTATGGAAAATTTTGTAAAAAATTTATTTCTGTAGAAAATTTTGTCAACATTTTATTTCTATAGAACATTTTGTCAACATATAATTTCTATAGAAAATTTTGTCAACATATAATTTCTATAGCAAATTTTGTCAACATTTTATTTCTATAGAAAATTTTGTCAACATTTTACTTCCATAGAAAATTTTGTCAACATTTTATTTCTATAGAAAATTTTGTCAAGTTTTTATTTCTATAGAAAATTTTGTCAAAATTTTATTTCTATAGAAAATTTTGTCAAACTGAATTATATACGTATTTAAACGGCCTTTTTTTGTTTAATATATACCCCTTATGGAATAACTGACAATTTAGAAGACAGTGTTAAAAAGTTTTACGATACCTTGCCATCGGCAAGTGTTATCGCAACCCAAGTAATTCGATTGTGGATGACAGCCTTTAGTAGAAGTTCCTACGCAATCCATGGTGGAGGGTACATAAGATTCGGCCTGGCCGAACTTACGGCCGTATATACTTGTTGGTTTTTAAATTCAGTCATTTTTGTTTAACATTAACATTTTTCCGCAAACCTTAGGTTTTTCAACGATTTCCATTTTTTTACGTGAAAATAATGACCACCAGATGGCAATGCAAAGTTGAAGAACAAATTTATTTGAAGCGAAACCAAGAGCATCAAAATTTTATTTCTATAGATTTTATCAAAATTTTATTTTTCATAGAAAATTTTTTCAAAATTTTATTCCTATAGGATAGGAATAAAATTATTTCCATAGAAAGTTTTTTCAAAATTTCTATAAAAAAATTTGTTAAAATTTTATTTTCTATAAAAAATTTTGTTAAAATTTTATTTTGTGGTTAGTATGAACAAAATGTTTTTTTTTTCACAGAAATGTTTTATTATAGAAGTTTATTTCAGTATTTGCCATATTATATAGTATGATCTCTCCTAGTAGCGACAATTTTTTGACAATTTTTTTATTTATATAGAAAGTCATATCATATCATATCAATTTTGTCAAAATTTTCAAAATTCTATAGAAATAAAATATTTTGACAAAATTTTATTTCTATAGAAAATTATGTCAAAATTTTATTAGAAATAGACAATTTTGTCAAAATTTTATTTCTATAGAAAATTTTTTCAAAATTTTATTTCTATAGAAAACTTTGTCAAAATTTTATTTCAATAGAAAAATTTGTCAAAATTTTATTTCTATAGAAAATTTTATCAAAATTTTATTTTTCATAGAAAATTTTTTCAAAATTTTATTCCTATAGAAAATTTTATCAAAATTTTATTTTTCATAGAAAATTTTTTCAAAATTTTATTCCTATAGAAAATTTTGTCAAAAATGTATTTCTATAGAAAGTTTTGTCAAAATTCTATTTCTATAGAAAATTTTGTCAAAATTTTATTTCTATAGAAGATTTTGTCAAAATTTTATTTTTTCTATAGAAAAATTTTATTTCAATAGAAAATTTTATCAAAAAAAATTTATTTTCTATAGAAAAGTTGGTCACAATTTTATTTCTATATTTTTTTTTCTTAATTTTATTGCTATAGAAAATTTGTAAAAATTTTATTTCTATATAAAGTGATGTCAAATTTTTATTTCAATAGATGTTGTGATTCAACATTTGGTGTTATAGGAAAACTAACCATTTAATCGGTTTGCAATATTTGAGTCTTATTCATTCAACGACCAAAACTTAAATGATTAATTTAACACCAGAAAAAAGTCAATGAATTTTTTTATAGCCGATTTAACTATAATTTAGATCAGGAAAATTAGTTGATTTTAGTTCAATTTTGCCAAATGTGGGAAAATTTTTCATATTTTAATTTTCTTACTTACTTTAATGACGTGAACTAAAAATGAAAAAAAAAATATATACAAATGAAGTACACAAGTTTACAAAGTATGAAAATAGTTCATATGTTTCTCAAAATCGGCGAAGTTCATAAGTTTCTCAAATGAGTAAATTTTACTTAAATTCTGTATGTCTAGAACTTCATATAGCGCTAAACACATTTTAACAATTTTTAATTCCAATTTTTGCTTCCGAAATACGAAATTTTATTAAACAACCGAAAAAAATTATTATTTTTAATAAATTTTCTTCAATGTGATAAAAATTATTAACTCAATTGTATCATGTTACAATTACTAAAATATTTTAGTTAAAATTTTCTAATATAAATCTACATTCAGTTTTTTCTGGATGTTGAAATTTATAGTTCATGGGAGAATTCGGTTTATTTCCTTGCCTTTTTTCAGGCGTCACAATTATCCGCTTGATAATACTATGGTTGGAGAAGGTAACCATGCACAAATTTATTAAAAAAAAATATTTTTAATGGGATCCGGTATCCAACGGAAATTATAGCACTAAAAAAGGAATTAATTAAAAAGTGGCATAGCATGGCTAATATGTGGCTAATATGTGGCACATTTTTGTGCCACTTTATCGACGCTTTGTGCTACTTTTTTACCACAAACCCTGTTAAGATTACACATCCATAATCTTAAAATCGCTGCCTTAACATATAATCGAGTTTACGCAACGTATACTATATTTGTGATCACTTTCATTTCACATGCCATAATGTTTCATGTGGACATAAGTAGCGCCTAAAACTATGCAACGTATTTTGTCTATAGTATGTCAATAGTGTTACTCCTCTGGACTGTTAACTTCAAATGGTTACTTACGATGAAATCGTAAATAATTTAAATTTAATTTGTGAAAAAGTGATTTCATAATTCTATTAAGAAAAATAAAATGCATTTAATTTGTACTTAATTTTCTTTGTGGAAAGGTATGCTACTTTTTGTGTCACTTTTTAAAATGGTCATGCCTCTTTATAATGGCACTAGTGGCACCTTTTCTGTCATTCCCAACGCTGCCCCCAGCTACAATAGATATGGAGTATCGTGATAATAGATTATAAAAATGACACAAAAGATTATTTTATTTAACCCTGGACAGTCATCCTTCGTCAAAATGACGACGCGTAATTTCATTTTCGATTTAAAATGCATTTTAGTCGTTTGGGAAATCATAAATTTAAGTTATACTAATTCAACCATTTTACGAATTTTTGTTTTATACTAATTAAAAACAAATTGAACAAGAAAATAAACACAATTTTGGTTCTCATTTTTGCTTACGATGTAAATTATAGCGTCTTGAAATAAGCCGTAGTCAAAATGACGAAGGATGACGTTAGTGTATAAAAAATAAGGATGACTTTCCAGGGTTAATTATTGCTCGAATTTTGATTTTCCTCAATCACTGATGAATTCTTTTCCACAATGTACTATAAAAAGCTTATAGAAAAAAACGTTATACAAAAATTATTCATGGATTTAATGTTGGATTTACTACTGTTTTGCAAAGATTTGCCATATTTTAACAAAAAAACAAAAAAGAAAATGGGAATTTTCACTAAGGCTCGGATAGATTCTAGTATTGTATGAAATTATAAATTCCTTACTTTTGTTGCGAAAATATTAAAACACCATTTGATATAAAATTAACCATAGACAGATTGTCTTTTATTAGCTACCTTATCATAATAAATAATTTGTCTTGACATAAAACCATTGAAGCCACACGCTACGGGTATGGTATATGCGCCCATATTGGTGAACACTATAAAATCATCACACTGCAGATCGGGTAATAGAACATTTTCGGCAATCTAAAGGGGAAAAGTAATGAAAATCCTGTAATTCTTTAAATAATAAAACTGAAGTTTACCTTATCCGCTGGATCACAGGTAGGACCCCAGAGTATGGACTTAAATTTAGGTACACGAGAATTTTCCTCATCCTGGAAAAAGAAATAATTTTTTATAAAATATCATATATCATATCATATCATATCATATATCATATCATATCATATATCATATCATATCATATCATATCATATCATATCATATCATATCATATCATATCATATCATATCATATCATATCATATCATATCATATCATATCATATCATATCATATCATATCATATCATATCATATCATATCATATCATATCATATCATATCATATCATATCATATCATATCATATCATATCATATCATATCATATCATATCATATCATATCATATCATATCATATCATATCATATCATATCATATCATATCATATCATATCATATCATATCATATCATATCATATCATATCATATCATATCATATCATATCATATCATATCATATCATATCATATCATATCATATCATATCATATCATATCATATCATATCATATCATATCATATCATATCATATCATATCATATCATATCATATCATATCATATCATATCATATCATATCATATCATATCATATCATATCATATCATATCATATCATATCATATCATATCATATCATATCATATCATATCATATCATATCATATCATATATCATATCATATCATATCATATCATATCATATATCATATCATATCATATCATATCATATCATATCATATCATATCATATCATATCATATCATATCATATCATATCATATCATATCATATATCATATCATATCATATCATATCATATCATATATCATATCATATCATATCATATCATATCATATCATATCATATCATATCATATCATATCATATCATATCATATCATATCATATCATATCATATCATATCATATCATATCATATCATATCATATCATATCATATCATATCATATCATATCATATCATATCATATCATATCATATCATATCATATCATATCATATCATATCATATCATATCATATCATATCATATCATATCATATCATATCATATCATATCATATCATATCATATCATATCATATCATATCATATCATATCATATCATATCATATCATATCATATCATATCATATCATATCATATCATATCATATCATATCATATCATATCATATCATATCATATCATATCATATCATATCATATCATATCATATCATATCATATCATATCATATCATATCATATCATATCATATCATATCATATCATATCATATCATATCATATCATATCATATCATATCATATCATATCATATCATATCATATCATATCATATCATATCATATCATATCATATCATATCATATCATATCATATCATATCATATCATATCATATCATATCATATCATATCATATCATATCATATCATATCATATCATATCATATCATATCATATCATATCATATCATATCATATCATATCATATCATATCATATCATATCATATCATATCATATCATATCATATCATATCATATCATATCATATCATATCATATCATATCATATCATATCATATCATATCATATCATATCATATCATATCGTATCGCATCATTTCCAACTCACCACAAAATGTTTGATTTCAGTGTGATTAGGTGCTATCATCACTAAAACGAATGAGCCATACGTTCCATCATTTAGATAATAGTGCTTTATGGGCATATCGCCATTTGTTACTGGGGGTTCACGTTTCGAATGAATTTTACATATGAGAGTCATTGATGTGGCAACAAAAAATCTTCCTGGCTCAGCTATAATATTCACATCATTATCGGGAAAGTAACGATTTAATGATTCGTTGACAATTTCACACACCTAATAAAAGTGAGACGTTTTTTTGTCATTAAATTCCTACAACAAAATTACCAAGTGTGCATATATGTATACCTTTATAAATTTATGATTATCTGTACCGGAAAATCCTCCACCAATATCCAAAACATGCATATCGAATCCAAGTTGTTTGCCATATTCAAAAAGATATTTCGATTTGGCAATACCTCGTTCATACGAAGGTAGTTCCGTGCATTCTGAGCCAACATGGAAACTAATACCAATAACCTGGTATTAAAAATAAATTGGTAATAGATTTAGATGGAGCTTTTATAACATACACTGAGAGAAAAAATTACTTACATTTAAATTTAATTTTTTAGCTAACAACATTAGGGCTGGTGCCTCTCGATCACCATCACATCCAAATTTCTCTCCCAAACAGGCATATGATTCTTTGGCATCACAACGAAACCGGATCAATATACTGGAAATGATTTGAAAGAAGAATAGATTTATTTATTATTCCATTATTACTGATGTTTTGATATTATGGAAAAATAAATATGCAGCTTGAAATGTCAAGAAGGCAAATATTTGGGCAATATACTGAGGTGGTGTACTTTGAAAATAAAAATGGGGTTGCTTTATTCCCTTCGTTGGGAATGTTGGATGTTTAAAGCTCATTCCTCATTATAGAATATTTTGTTCTTTATTTTTTTTTTTACCTTTTTTTTTGTTTTTTGTTTTTTTTTTTATTTTTTAATTTTTATTAAATTTAATTTCATTTCGAAAACTTACTTTGATTCTGGAAAATATTTTTGTATTTTATACAATTCACACTCGGAATCAACTGTGCTTGTCATCACTCCATATTCCTTGGCATATTTGATGTGTGGTATCATTTTACATGTATGAGCATATATGATACGTTCTGGTCCAACACCCATATCCAATATTTGTTTTATTTCACCCTTGGAAGCACAATCGAAATTTGTACCCAAATTGGCCAAAACATTGAGAACATGAGGATCATTACAACATTTCGTAGCTATAAGAAAAATAATTGGAATACAAAAATTATAATTTTTAATTTTATTACTATTTATTCAAATTATATTGTAATTAATTAATATAATTACATTGACCTAATGATTGGTATTGATTCCAACACAAAAAAAGTGTTTTTTTAATAAAAAAATTAGGAAGAAATCTGGCTTTAAATCTATGCCGTATAAAATTAAAATTAGGATACAGATCTTATTTGTCGAATTTTCATTTTCTTTTCGTGACAGAGTAACAAAGCTCTTTTCGTACAAATAAAAGTAACTAGAAAAATTCAAATTATAACAAATACTTAGAGTAAAGAGTTTTTTCTTAACTCTTAAAAAATCTTTAAATCATAGATTCAAAATCCTCAAAATATGTCTATATATTTGAAGCCTTTTTTAATCATTAATTCATAGATTCAATTTCTTAGTGAATTTAATGTATATTTCTGTGGATCAAAAATAATTTTCTTTATTTTAAGGATATATTTATTTCGAGCCTAAGAGGTTGCTTCTATAAAACTGTTTACTCAAGTCCATTAAAAACCTATTTTAATTCAATTCAATGCATTTCGTAATTGAATCAATCGAAATAGTTATTTAAAGAGAAGATAAAAATCATTTAAATTAAATTAATTGTCTCAATATTAATTACAATATTAATACAGTTTTTAAATCGATTAAATAATTAGTTGAATCAATTAAAAAATTAATTGAATGTATCGAAGAAAACAATGTTATTTTGTAAGTTTTATTATACCCTCCGCCACACTGTGGAACAGGGTATTATAAGTTAGTGCATATGTTTGCCACACCCAGAAGGAGACGAGATAGACACATGGTGTCTTTGGCAATATTGCTCAGGACCGGCCCCTGAGTCGATCTAGCAATGTCCGACTGTCCGTCTGCCCGTCCGTCCGTCTGTCTGTGAACACATTTTTGTAATAAAAGTCTAGGTCGCAATATAAGTACAATCGACTTCAAATTGGGCACAAGTATGTACTTTGGGTCAGAACAGAACCCTATTGATTTTGGTAGAAATTGGATCAGTTTTATCAGCTCCCATATATATCTTTCGGCCGATATCTACTAATATGGCCCCAGAAACCAGAATTTCAGCCTGATATACTTTAAATTTTGCACAAGAAGTGCAATTGGTAGTGTCGAAAGTATATCTTTCGCCCGATATGCACTTGTATGGCCTAGAAGCCAGAGTTTTGCCCTAATTTGCTGTAAATTTTGCATAGGGAGTAGAATTAATATCGTCGCTATGGATGCCGAATTTGGTTGAAATCGGATCAGATTTAGATATAGTTCCCATATAAAGGGTGATTCTTTTGAGGTTAGGATTTTCATGCATTAGTATTTGACAGATCACGTGGGATTTCAGACATGGTGTCAAAGAGAAAGATGCTCAGTATGCTTTGACATTTCATCATGAATAGACTTACTAACGAGCAACGCTTGCAAATCATTGAATTTTATTACCAAAATCAGTGGCAGAAAATCCGCTTTTTTATCGACAAATTTTGTTCAGCGATGAGGCTCATTTCTGGTTGAATGGCTACGTAAATAAGCAAAATTGCCGCATTTGGAGTGAAGAGCAACCAGAAGCCGTTCAAGAACTGCCCATGCATCCCGAAAAATGCACTGTTTGGTGTGGTTTGTACGCTGGTGGAATCATTGGACCGTATTTTTTCAAAGATGCTGTTGGACGCAACGTTACGGTGAATGGCGATCGCTATCGTTCGATGCTAACAAACTTTTTGTTGCCAAAAATGGAAGAACTGAACTTGGTTGACATGTGGTTTCAACAAGATGGCGCTACATGCCACACAGCTCGCGATTCTATGGCCATTTTGAGGGAAAACTTCGGAGAACAATTCATCTCAAGAAATGGACCGGTAAGTTGGCCACCAAGATCATGCGATTTGACGCCTTTAGACTATTTTTTGTGGGGCTACGTCAAGTCTAAAGTCTACAGAAATAAGCCAGCAACTATTCCAGCTTTGGAAGACAACATTTCCGAAGAAATTCGGGCTATTCCGGCCGAAATGCTCGAAAAAGTTGCCCAAAATTGGACTTTCCGAATGGACCACCTAAGACGCAGCCGCGGTCAACATTTAAATGAAACTATCTTCAAAAAGTAAATGTCATGGACCAATCTAACGTTTCAAATAAAGAACCGATGAGATTTTGCAAATTTTATGCGTTTTTTTTTTAAAAAAGTTATCAAGCTCTTAACAAATCACCCTTTATATCTTTCGCCGGATATGCACTTTTACGGCCCCCGAAACCAGAGTTTTGCTCTAATTCGATGTAAATTTTGCACAGGGAGTAGAATTAATATTGTAGCTGTGCATGCCGAATTTGGTTGAAATCGGTTCAGATTTAGATATAGCTCCCATATATATCTTTCGCCCGATATGCACTTATATGGCCCCTGAAGCCAGAGTTTTGCTCTAATTTGCAGTAAATTTTGCATAGGGAGTAGAATTAATATTGTAGCTGTGCATGTCGAATTTGGTTGAAATCGGTTGAAATCGGTTCAGATCTAGATATATCTCCCATATATATCTTTCCCCCCATTTTCACGCAAAAAAAAAAAAAAAATAATTGGACCAATTAAAACAGTAAATGAAGAATGCAACATCCTATAAATAATTCATCTATAGACTGTGAATTAGTGTTTTTATCTTTTATACTAAATTTAAAATTTGTTGAGTTATGAAATAAATCAGATATAACGAAATTAATTTAATTCACATAAAATAAATTAATAATAAAAGTATAAAATTAATATGAGAATTTATAAATAAAAATAGAAATTAAAACAAAACTAACACTAACCAAAATTAAACTTTAACTTTAGCAAAGGTATTCCCGGAGAAATAAATGTCAGCTAAAACCCAAAACTATAACAGAGACCTACAACTAAAAAAAATTTTCTTACTTCAAAAAAACGAAACTCAATCGCAAATGCAACATTATATTCTAAATAATTCATAGCATATATCTGATGTTTTTTATACCTTCCACCATAGGATGGGGGGTATATTAACTTTGTCATTCCGTTTGTAACACATCGAAATATTGCTCTAAGACCCCATAAAGTATATAAAGGGTGATTCTTTTGAGGTTAGGATTTTCATGCATTAGTATTTGACAGATCACGTGGGATTTCAGACATGGTGTCAAAGAGAAAGATGCTCAGTATGCTTTGACATTTCATCATGAATAGACTTACGATCTGCCACAACGTCGAATTTTCAGTGAATGGGCCCTAGAAAAGTTGGCAGAAAATCCGCTTTTTTATCGACAAATTTTGTTCAGCGATGAGGCTCATTTCTGGTTGAATGGTTACGTAAATAAGCAAAATTGCCGCATTTGGAGTGAAGAGCAACCAGAAGCCGTTCAAGAACTGCCCATGCATCCCGAAAAATGCACTGTTTGGTGTGGTTTGTACGCTGGTGGAATCATTGGACCGTATTTTTTCAAAGATGCTGTTGGACGCAATGTTACGGTGAATGGCGATCGCTATCGTTCGATGCTAACAAACTTTTTGTTGCCAAAAATGGAAGAACTGAACTTGGTTGACATGTGGTTTCAACAAGATGGCGCTACATGCCACACAGCTCGCGATTCTATGGCCATTTTGAGGGAAAACTTCGGAGAACAATTCATCTCAAGAAATGGACCGGTAAGTTGGCCACCAAGATCATGCGATTTGACGCCTTTAGACTATTTTTTGTGGGGCTACGTCAAGTCTAAAGTCTACAGAAATAAGCCAGCAACTATTCCAGCTTTGGAAGACAACATTTCCGAAGAAATTCGGGCTATTCCGGCCGAAATGCTTGAAAAAGTTGCCCAAAATTGAACTTTCCGAATGGACCACCTAAGACGCAGCCGCGGTCAACATTTAAATGAAATTATCTTCAAAAAGTAAATGTCATGGACCAATCTAACGTTTCAAATAAAGAACCGATGAGATTTTGCAAATTTTATGCGTTTTTTTTTAAAAAAAAGTTATCAAGCTCTTAACAAATCACCCTTTATATTCTGGGTCGTGGTGAAATTCTGAGTCGATCTGAGCATGTCCGTCCGTTGAAATCACGCTAACTTACGAACGAAACAAGCTATCGACTTGAAACTTGGCACAAGTATTGTTATTGATGTAGGTCGGATGGTATTGCAAATGGGCCATATCGGTCCACTTTTACGTATAGCCCCCATATAAACGGACCCCCAAATTTGGCTTGTGAGGCCTCTAAGAGAAGCAAATTTCGTCCGATCCGGCTGAAATTTGGTACATGCTGTCAGCATATGATCTCTAAAAACCATGCAAAAATTGGTCGAAATCGGTCCACAATTACATATATAGCCCCTATATAAACCGATCCCCAGATTTGACTTCCGGAGCCCCTTGGAAGAGCAAAATTCATCCGATTCGGTTGAAATTTGGTACGTGATGTTAGTATATGGTATCCAACAACCATGCAGGAATTGGTTCATATCACTCCATAATTATATATAGCCCCCATATAAACCGATCCCCAGATTTGACCTCCGGTGCCTTTTGGAGAAGCAAAATTCATCCGATCTGGTTGAAATTTGGTACGTGGTGGTAGTATATGATATTTAACAACCATGCCAAATGTGGTCAATATCAGTCCAGTCAGATTTGGCCTTGGAGACTGTTGGAGGAGCAAATTTCATCCGAGTGAGTTGAAATGTGGTACATTGTACTAGTATATGGCCGTTAACAACCATGCCTAACTAGGTCCATATCGGTCTATAGTTATATATAGCCCTCAGATAAATCGATCCCCAATCACACAAAAATTGGTCCATATCAAGTGCATAATTCTATATAGCCCCCATATAAGCGACCCCTGTATTTCAATTCTGGCTCTCTACGTACCGTGCAAAAAGTCCATATCGATTCGTAGTTATTTGTAGACTTAACTATACATAACCTTTTTGTCTAATATATATCACGTATGAACTAACTCACAATTTAGAAAACGATGTTAAGAAGTTTTAAGCTACCACTTGGGTTGCGGTAACACTTGCCGATGGCAAGGTATCTTAAAACTTCTTAACTCCGTCTTCTCAATTGTAAGTTAGTCCATACGTAAATAAATAAAATACGTAAATAATTTAGTTTGGCAAAATTTTCTATGGAAATAAAATTTTGACAAAATTTTCTATAGAAATAAAATTTTGACAAAATTTTCTATCCAAATAAAATTTTTACAAAATTTTCTATAGAAATAAAATCTTGACAAAATTTTCTATAGTAATAAATTTTTTACAAAATTTTTTATAGAAATAAAATTTTGACAAAATTTTCTATAGAAATAAAATCTTGACAAAATGTTGTATAGTAATAACATTTTGGTAGATTATTTTTGAGGATCGGCTATATATAACTATAGACCGATATGGGCCAATTTTTGCATGGTTGTTAGAGACCATTTACTAACACCATGTACCAAATTTCAGCCGGATCGAATAAAATTTGCTTCTCTTAGAGGCTCCGCAAGCCAAATCTGGGGATCGGTTTATATGGGGGCTATATAGACCATATAGTACCACCATGTACCAAATTTCAGCCGGATCGGATGAAATTTGCTTCTCTTTGAGGCTCCACAAGCCAAATCGGAGCATCGGTTTATATGGAGGCTATACGTAAAAGTGGTCCGATATACCATCCGACCTACATCAATAACAACTACTTGTGCCAAGTTTCAAGTCGATAGCTTCTTTCGTTTGGAAGTTAGCGTGATTTCAACAGACGGACGGACATGCCTAGAACGACTCAGAATTTCACCACAACCCAGAATATACATACTTTATGGGGTCTTTGAGCAATATTTCGATGTGTTACATACGAAATGACAAAGTTATGGTGGAGGGTATAAAAATTGCAAATAAAAATAAAACTAAAAAAAATGTTAACTTTATCAAAGATATAAATAAATAAATGTACAACGAAATTTTTTTCTTACTTAAAAAAAAAAAAAAAAAAAAAAAAAAAAACAAGACAAACTTTCAATCAAAAATGCAACATTCTTAAAATAATTCATTGCTTTTATATGAAGCCTGTTTTATCTTCAAAATTCTATAGCCTAAGTAATTTAGATATAATTTCTTAAAAATTTATTAAATTTAATTATTATGCAGGATCAGTTAAATTAATTCAATTTAATTATTAATAATAAATTAAATTAATAATAAATTAAAAATTAAACCAATAAAAATAAAATAAAAACATCATTTAATTTATTATGCAGGATCAGTTAAATTAATTTAATTTAATTTAATTATTAATAATAAATTAAAAATTAAACCAATAAAAATAAAATAAAAAATCATCATTTAATTATTATGCAGGATCAGTTAAATTAATTTAATTTAATTATTAATAATAAAATAAAAATTAAACCAATAAAAATAAAATAAAAAATCATCATTTAATTATTATGCAGGATCAGTTAAATTAATTCAATTTAATTATTAATAATAAATTAAATTAATAATAAATTAAAAATTAAACCAATAAAAATAAAATAAAAAAACATCATTTAATTATTATGCAGGATCAGTTAAATTAATTTAATTTAATTTAATTTAATTATTAATAATAAATTAAAAATTAAACCAATAAAAATAAAATAAAAAATCATCATTTAATTATTATGCAGGATCAGTTAAATTAATTTAATTTAATTATTAATAATAAATTAAAAATTAAACCAATAAAAATAAAATAAAAAATTCATCAAATTTATTCCTGAATAAAAATCCAAATAAAATATATATATAATAAATTTAATTATTATGCAGGATCAGTTAAATTAATTAAATTTAATTATTAATAATAAATTAAATTAATAAAAAATTAAAAATTAAACCAAAAAAAAAATAAAATAAAAAATCATCATTTAATTATTATGCAGGATCAGTTAAATTAATTTAATTTAATTATTAATAATAAATTAAAAATTTAACCAATAAAACTAAAATAAAAAATCATCATTTAATTATTATGCAGGATCAGTTAAATTAATTTAATTTAATTATAATAATAAATTAAAATTTAACCAAAAAAATAAAATAAAGCATTCATCAAATTTATTCCTGAATAAAAATCTAAATAAAAATCCACTTTCAAGTAAAAAAAATTTTCATAATTTAAAAAAAAAAAACACTGTGACTGAAGAATCTAATAAACTAAAAATAATTCATAGTCTATATGTGAAGGGTTTTTATCTTTAATTTAAATATGCAATATATCAAGTAATTTATTTGTTATTTCTTTAAATATATTTAATTAATTTAATAATTATGAAATAAATCAGATACAACTGAAGTAATTTAGTTCAAATAAAATTAATTAATGGTATTTTTACCATTATTGAAATTAAAGCAAAAATAAAAATACTTGTAACAAAGATATTCTTGAAGGAATAAATGCCACAAAAGTTTTCATAATTTAAAAAAAAAAAAAAACTTCAATCAAAAATGCAACATTCTCAAAATAATTCATAGCATATATGTGAAGCCTTTTTAATCTTTATTTCAAACATTCAAACTCACAAGTAATTTTAATATTATATTTTTATATTATATAAATTTTAAATGTTCTTATTAATTTATTTTATTTGTATTAAATTAAAGTTACATCTGCCAAAATAATTTAATTCAAATAAAAAAATTAGTAATAAAATTTAAATCCAAAAAAATAAAAATGAAATAAAAAATGCAGTTATTTTTGAATAAATAAAAAAGCTTAAAAATTTCGTGTAGGTATATAAAAACCAATAAAAATAATATAAAAAATTCATCAAATTTAGTCCTGAATAAAAATCCAAATAAAAATCCACTTTCAAGTAAAAAATTTTCATAATTAAAAAAAAAACACTGTAACTGAAGAATCTAATAACCTAAAAATAAGTCATAGTCTATATGTGAAGGGGTTTTATCTTTAATTTAAATATGCAATATATCAAGTAATTTATTTGTTATTTCTTTAAATATATTTAATTAATTTAATAATTATGAAAAAAATCAGATACAACTGAAGTAATTTAGTTCAAATAAAATTAATTAATCATTATTGAAATTAAAGCAAAAATAAAAATAATTGTAACATAGATATTCTTGAAGGAATAAATGCCACAAAAGTTTTCATAATTAAAAAAAAACTTCAATCAAAAATGCAATATTCTCAAAATAATTCATAGCATATAGCCTTTTTAATCTTTATTTTTAATCTTTATTTCAAAGATTCAAACTCACAAATAATTTAAATATTATTTCTTAATTTTTTTACCAATTTTATTATTATGAAATAAATTTTAAATGTTCTTATTAATTTATTTTATTTGTATTAAATTAAAGTTATATCTGCTTAAATAATTTAATTCAAATAAAATAAATTAAAAGGAAATAAAAATAAAACTAAAAAAAATGTTAACTTTATCAAAGATATAAATAAATAAATGTACAACGAAATTTTTTTCTTACTTAAAAAAAAAAAAAAACAAGACAAACTTTCAATCAAAAATGCAACATTCTTAAAATAATTCATAGCTTTTATATGAAGCCTGTTTTATCTTCAAAATTCTATTATTTTATTTGTATTAAATTAAAGTTATATCTGCTTAAATAATTTAATTCAAATAAAAAAAATTAATAAAAAAATTTAAATCCAAAAGATAAAAATGAAATAAAAGATGCAGTTATTTTTGAATAAATAAAACAGCTTAAAAATTTCGTGTAGGTATATAAAAAATCCAAATTAAAATCCGCTTTCAAGTAAAAAAGATTTTCTTTATTAAAAAACAAAAAAAATTAAATATAAAATAAATTAGACGAATAAAAAATTTAAAAAAAAATCTACTTGGTTAGGATACAATTAAGTCAAACTATCAGAATGACTTTTTCATTAATTTTAGTTTTTAATATGTGGTTCGTAAAAAGTTTGATTATTCAAATAATATTTGGAGAAAATCTGATTGGACGTTGAAAGTTTTTTTTTAATGTTTTATAAAAATATCATAATTTGCAGATTTTCCTTTTTTAGTTTCAGTTTCTTTATATTAATAGAAAACTCCATTAATATATTATATTTAATTCATAGTTTAACGATTTTATCGATTGTTTGAATAAAAAATAATATTCATTTGTTAACACATTAAAATTATTAATTTGTTTTAAAATATTGATCCAAACTTTTGGATATATCCTATTTATTAGGATTATAAATTGTTTTGTTACTATTTTTCATATTTCTTTTGATATATTTTTTAATTTTATTATTCACTAACCATAGTAGGGTTTCACACGAGGCAATAATTTATTCCACAATTCATATTTTTCTTTTATTTTACTCAAATCACATATGTAGAGCGGCGCATCACTATCTTTCAAATTTTGTTCAACAATCACTTTTTTCAAATCGATTTTATTTTCATAAAAATGTATTTTTTCCTTTATTGACATTTTTTATATAGTCAGTCCTGCGTATTTTCGATTTTGACACTTTGAGATTTGGTTAACGAATAATGATGTGAACTCCATTTGCTTACCTATAAAAGGGACAAATCTTTTTCGTATAATGGAAATTCTAGTGCAAATAATCAACAAAATATTTGTGGGTTTTCATATACAATATTTTGAGATAACTTCATATATGTTACGTCTTATCTCATATATGCATATATGTACAAAAAAGAAAAAAAGAAATTATTATAGTTACCAAAACCTAATATTTTATTTGTATTTGTATTGAATAAAACTAGGTCATTGTTTGTTTTGATGATGAATCAAAAATACGTTGTAGTCAATATATGAATTTTTCAAAAATTATACATAGCGAAAAAAAAACAATTTTCGACAAAGATCATGTTCTTTTAATTACTAGAAAACTATTCACCACAAAATAACTCATAATTCCGACGTTTGTGTATATCCCAAAAATAATATTTTCAATACTTTTTTGGCGACGTTTTTTTTTTGCTGGCTTGTTATTGAAAAATATTTTGGTATTTTGTAAAATATTTTAAATCTTCATTATCTATAGCCTGGTTCCCATTTAATCCAAATTTTGTTACATTTCCCAAAACATTTCTAGACACTATTTCATATTGTCTCCCCGAGTTAATATTTAATTTAGCGATAACCTTTGAGTCACACAAAACTCATTCAGCAGATACACAATTACAGCGAGTTCAATGCAATAGTCGTTTACCTAAGCTCTGTGAAAACACAAGCATTTTGTCTTATTTTTGTTTTAAATCTATCGTCTAAAAATGTTCAAAGAAAATGAAATTAATTTCTATGAAAATAATATCGATGCAAAAGAAATTATAAAAGCTCAAAATCTCGATAAATGTGACGAGGCTTTATTTATTTGTGATTTAAATAAATTGAAAGAGAAATATGAATTGTGGAATAAAGCAATGCCACGGGTAAAACCGTATTATGGTAAATATTTTGCAAAAAAAAAAAAAAAATTAATGGGACATTTTTCCTAAATATTCGTGTTTTTTTCTATTTAGCGGTAAAATGCAACGATGATATTCATGTGGTAAAAATTCTTGCTGAATTGGGTACGAATTTCGATTGTGCCTCTAAGGGTGAAATTCAACAAATTTTAGATTTAAATGTAACACCCGATCGTATAATCTTTGCCCAGCCTTGTAAACCTGTTTCCCATTTGGAATATGCCAAAGAAATGGGAGTAATGACAAGTACTGTGGATACCGAATTTGAAATTTATAAATTGCATAAACATTTTCCGGAATCTAAGTAAGTTTTTCAAAAACCTTTTTTATGAATAAGCAAAGTTTTAATTGCATATAATTTTCCATCTAAAAGTTTAGTGATACGTTTCCGTTGTGAGGCTAAAGATGCTCAATGTCCTTTGGGTGATAAATTTGGTTGTGATGCTGAGAAAGATGCCACAGCATTGATGCTTTTGGCTAAGAGTTTAAATTTAAAGGTAACTATAAAATTCGATTTGAGTGCAGTTGGCTGGGTTTATTTAACAAAACAAAACGAATGAAATATTTTTTTTTTTTAAATTTCTATAAAAAATTTTCTATAGAAATAACATTTTGACAAAATTTTCATAGACATAAAATTTCGCCAAATTTTCTATAGAAATAAAATTTTCACAAAATTTTCTATAGAAATAAAATTTCAACAAAATTTTCTATAGACTTACAATTTCGACAAAATTTTCTATGGAAATAAAATTTTGACAAAATTTTCTATAGAAATAAAATTTTGACAAAATTGTCTATAGAAATAAAATTGTGACAAAATTTTCTATAGAAATAAAATTTCGACAAAATTTTCTATGGAAATAAAATTTTTACAAAATTTTCTATAGAAATAAAAGTTTTACAATATTTTCTATAGAAATAAAATTTCGACAAAATTTTTTATGGAAATAAAATTTCAACAAAATTTTCTATAGAAATAAAATTTGGACAAAATTTTCTATAGAAATAAAATTTTGACAAAATTTTCTATAGAAATAAAATTTTGACAAAATTTTCTATAGAAATAAAATTTTGACAAAATTTTCTATAGACATAAAATTTCGACAAAATTTTCTATAGAAATAAAAGTTTTACAATATTTTCTATAGAAATAAAATTTCGACAAAATTTTCTATAGACATAAAATTTCGACAAAAGTTTCTATGGAAATAAAATTTTGACAAAATTGTCTATAGAAATAAAATTTTGACAAAATTTTTTATGGAAATAAAATTTCAACAAAATTTTCTATAGAAATAAAATTTGGACAAAATTTTCTATAGAAATAAAATTTTGACAAAATTTTCTATAGAAATAAAATTTTGACAAAATTGTCTATAGAAATAAAATTGTGACAAAATTTTCTATAGAAATAAAATTTCGACAAAATTTTCTATGGAAATAAAATTTTGACAAAATTTTCTATAGAAATAAAAGTTTTACAATATTTTCTATAGAAATAAAATTTCGACAAAATTTTTTATGGAAATAAAATTTCAACAAAATATTCTATAGAAATAAAATTTGGACAAAATTTTCTATAGAAATAAAATTTTGACAAAACTTTGTATAGAAATAAAATTTTGACAAAATTTTCTATAGAAATAAAATTTTGACAAAATTTTCTATAGACATAAAATTTCGACAAAATTTTCTATAGAAATAAAATTTTGACAAAATTTTCTATAGACATAAAATTTCGACAAAATTTTTCTATGCAAATAAAATTTTGACAAAATTTTCGATAGAAATAAAATTTTTACAAAATTTTCTATGGATATAAAATTTTCACAAAATTTTCTATAGAAATAAAATTTTGACAAAATTTTCTATAGAAATAAAATTTCGACAAAATTTTCTATGGTAATAAAATTTCGACACAATTTTCTATAGAAATAAAATTTTGACAAAATTTTCGATAGAAATAAAATTTTGACAAAATTTTCTATAGAAATAAAATTTCGACAAAATTTTCTATGGAAATAAAATTTTGACAAAATTTTCTATAGAAATAAAATTTCGACAAAATATTCTATAGACATAAAATTTCGACACAATTTTCTATGGAAATAAAATTTTGACAAAATTTTCTATAGAAATAAAATTTTGACAAAATTTTCTATAGAAATAAAATTGTGGCAAAATTTTCTATAGAAATAAAATTGTGGTAAAATTTTCTATAGAAATAAAATTTTGACAAAATTTTCTATAGAAATTAAATTTTGACAAAATTTTCTATAGAAATAAAATTTTGACAAAATTTTCTATAGAAATAAAATTTTGGCAAAATTTTCACAACATTTTCTATGTAAATAAAATTTCTAAAAAATTTTCTATAGACATAAAATTTCGACAAAATTTTCTATGGAAATAAAATTTTGAAAAAATTTTCTATAGAAATAAAATTTTGACAAAATTTTCTATGGAAATAGAATTTTGACAAAAATTTGGTCATAAACTTCAAAATTAGATTTTTGAAATTTGGTAGATTATTGGTAAAATTTTCTTAAATTTTTGGTATGTTCGGCATTACCACATTCCTCATCAGCATCCTCTACTTGCAGCAAAACTATCAACCAATTATCAGAATAAATTCAGGATGTTCATTAAACCCAACAATGAACCACACTTGAACCTCCCGAAAAAAAGGTTTTACATGATAGCCGGCTTATGCCGAAATAAATTCGTACAACCATATCTCTTTTCCTTTGCCACCGTCAAATCATCGATTTGAGTGCAGTTGGCTGGGTTTATTTAACAAAACAAAACGAATGAAATATATTTTTTTTTTAATTTCTATAAAAAAAAAATTTGACAAAATTTTCTAAAGACATAAAATTTTGACAAAATTTTCTATAGACATAAAATTTTGATAAAATTTTCTATAGAAATAAAATTTTGACAAAATTTTCTAAAGACATAAAAATTTGTCAAAATTTTCTATAGAAATAAAATTTTGACAAAATTTTCTATGGAAATAAAATTTTTACAAAATTTTCTATAGAAATAAAATGTTGACGAAATTTTCTATAGAAATAAAATTGTGACAAAATTTTCTATGGAAATAGAATTTTGACAAAAATTTGGTCATAAACTTCAAAATAAGATTTTTGAAATTTGGTAGATTATTGGTAAAATTTTCTTCAATTTTTGGTAGGTTCGGAATTACCACATTCCTTATCAGCATCCTCTACTTGCAGCAAAACTATCAACCAATTATCAGAATAATTTCAGGATGTTCATTAAACCCAACAATGAACCACACTTGAACCTTCCGAAAAAAGGTTTTACATGATAGCCGGCTTATGCCGAAATAAATTCGTACAACCATATCTATTTTCCTTTGCCACCGTCAAATCATCGATTTGAGTACAGTTGGCTGGGTTTATTTAACAAAACAAAACGAATGAAATATTTTTTTTTTAATTTCTATAAAAAAAATTTTGACAAAATTTTCTAAAGACATTAAATTTTGACAAAATTTTCTATAGACATAAAATTTTCTATAGAAATAAAATTTTGACAAAATTTTCTATAGAAAAAAAAAATGTTGTCAAAATTTTCTATAGAAATAAAATATTGACAAAATTTTCTATAGACATAAAATTTCGACAAAATTTTCTATGGAAATAAAATTTTTACAAAATTTTCTATGGAAATAAAATTTTGACAAAATTTTCTATAGAAATAAAATTTTAACAAAATTTTCTATAGAAATAAAATTTTGACAAAATTTTGACAAAAATTTCTATAGAAATAAAATTTTCACAAAATTTTCTATAGAAATAAAACTTCGACAAAATTTTCTACAGACATAAAATTTTGACAAATATTTCTATGGAAATAAAATTTTGACAAAATATTCTATAGAAATAAATTTTTGACAAAATTTTCTATAGGAATAAAATTTTGACAAAATTTTCTATAGAAATAAAATTTTGACAAAATTTTCTATAGAAATAAAATTTTGACTAAATTTTCTATAGAAATAAAATTTTAACAAAATTTTCCATAGAAATAAAATTTTGACAAAATTTTCTCTAGAAATAAAATTTTGACAAAATTTTCTATAGAAATAAAATTGTGACAAAATTTTCTATAGAAATAAAATTTCGACAAAATTTTCTATGGAAATAAAATTTTGACAAAATTTTCTATAGAAATAAAATTTCGACAAAATTTTCTATGGAAATAAAATTTTGACAAAATTTTCTTTAGACATAAAATTTCGACAAAATTTTTATGGAAATAAAATTTTGACAAAATTTTCTATAGAAATAAAATATGTACAAAATTTTCTATAGAAATAAAATTTCGACAAAAATTTCTATAGAAATAAAATTTTCACAAAATTTTCTATAGAAATAAAATTTTGACAAAATTTTCTATGGAAATAAAATTTTGACAAAATTTTCTATAGAAATAAAATTTTGACAAAATTTTCTATAGAAATAAAATTTCCATAAAATTTTCTATAGACATAAAATTAAGACAAATTTTCTATGGAAATAAAATTTTGACAAAATTTTCTATAGAAATAAAATTTCCATAACATTTTCTATAGAAATAAAATTTTGACAAAGTTATCTATAGAAATAAAATTTTGACAAAATTTTCTATGGAAATAAAATTTTGACAAAATTTTCTATAGAAATAAAATTTTGACAAAATTTTCTATAGAAATAAAATTTCCATAAAATTTTCTATAGAAATAAAATTTTGACAAATTTTTTGATAGAAAAAAAATTTTGAAAAAAATTTCTATAGAAATAAAATTTTGACAAAATTTTCTATGGAAATAAAATTTTGACAAAATTTTCTATAGAAATAAAATTTTGACAAAATTTTCTATAGAAATAAAATTTTGGCAAAATTTTCTATAGAAATAAAATTTTGACAAAATTTTCTATGGAAATAAAATTTTGACAAAATTTTCTGTAGAAATAAAATTTTGACAAAATTTTTTATAGAAATAAAATTTTGACAAAATTTTCTATAGAAATAAAATTTTTGCAAAATTTTCTATAGAAATAAAATTTTAACAAAATTTTCTATAGAAATGAAATTTTGACAACATTTTCTATAGAAATAAAATTTTGGCAAAATTTTCTATAGAAATAAAATTTTCACAAAATTTTCTATAGAAATAAAATTTTGACAAAATTTTCTATAGAAATAAAATTTTGACAAAATTTTCTATAGAAATAAAATTTTGACAAAATTTTCTATAGAAATAAAATTTTAACAAAATTTCCTACAGATTTTTCTATAGAAATAAAATTTTGACAAAATTGTCTATAGAAATAAAATTTTGACAAAATTTTCTATGGAAATAAAATTGTAACAAAAATTTGGTCATAAACTTCAAAATAAGATTTTTGAATTTTGGTAGATTATTGGTAAAATTTTCTTAAATTTTTGGTAGATTATTTTAAGCAAGAGTGGCAAGCTTACCTGATTGCCACCTGGTCAAGGTTGTTGTTAGATTAATTTAGATTTAAATCAATTAATTAATTCTACCGCTATTCAGAAATTCTCTATGGTAACACTAGCCTATTGTTAAAAATTTTTTAGCGTAGAATAATTTTTTTATTTTTCTTTAATTAATTTTTACACTAATAAGATAACAATATTCCATATTCAAGGTCATTGGCACTAGCTTCCATGTGGGTTCTGGCTGTAATGATTTACCGGCCTATGATCGTGCGATTACCATAGCAAAGAATCTCTTTAAATTTGGTTCATTGCTTGGCTATAACATGACATTGCTAGACATCGGTGGAGGATTTCCGGGCAGTGATGATAAGAAATTCCATAAGGTTAGTTATTAATCACAAAAAATGTCTATTACATTGGTGACATGAATTGGAAAATATTCTTTTTGTTTTTTGTTTTTTTTTGTATTAGATTGCTGATATTGTGAATAAAGCAATAATGCGACATTTTCCCGATGAGTCAGCGGTGAATATTATCGCTGAACCTGGCAGATATTTCGTAGCTTCAGCCTATACTCTTATATGTAAGATCCATGCAAAACGTGAGGCCCGTTTACCCAATGGAAAACTATTAACGAAAATGTATTATCTCAACGATGGAGTCTATGGTTCATTCAATTGTATTCTCTATGATCATCAACATGCTGAAGTTCAACATTTTGTGGTAAGTTTTAAAACCAAATCGGCGAATGTCATAAAATTTGTTTATTATTTGTTTTGTTTGGCAGCAATATATTTCAAGGTCATTAAACGAAATTTGCAAAGTATGTTTCCATGCTTTATCACCTAGGGACATAGTTATATATACAAGCAGTTATCAGTTTTCTCAATTGTCTGACCTAGTTTTTGGGGTTTTCTAACGTGTCATGGCAGTTTTGTTTTGTTATAAATATGCAGCTGATACTAAATTCTTTGAATGTTCTTACTTTTCTTTTTGCTTTTATAATTGCGTGATAGTTTGCGAATTTTTTTTAGCCATATCTCTAAATGGAATTTTTTTTATTGGTATATACCAAATGGTACCTGACCTAATTTTGATGATTTACTATCAAAAATTTGTATAATGCGCAACATGGTACGATGGATGCAGCTGAAATGAATAGTCATGTGGTCAGTGTTGCCAGATGCTGTTTGAAAAAGGAAACTCTTCAAAGCAAGGGTACCAGAGAGAAGTTCACCAATGTGGTATCACAATGGACTCTAAGTGAGTCTAAATGAGCCTGATACATCGGGCTGCAACCTAACCTAACCAAACCTAAGGGTGCCGAAAATCGGCAAAAACAATATGAAAAATTATAAAATTGTTTGAAGTTTTCGTGAAGGACCGAATTAATAGCATTTTGTTAATATTTTAGTAAAGGCCTATTTTATAAAATTTTAATTTACCTTTTAAAAATTATGCCATTTTTTGTAGGATGAAGAGAATGCCATTGTTCCGAAATTCAAATCCCTAATCTGGGGTCCTACTTGTGATGCCTTGGATAAGGTATAGAATTGTATTTTATATGTTAGTTTAATTAAATACTTTAAATAATTCTTGTAATTTTTTTTTGTAGATAGCTGAAGATGTACAATTACCGGACTTGAAATGTGGTGATTATTTGGCCTTTCCAAATATGGGTGCTTACACTTTACCCATAGCAAGCCCTTTCAATGGTTTTAAGCTACCTAAAGTTTTGTATTTTAATAAAACAAAAACCTGACTAAAACCAAACAAATATCAAATAAATTTCAAATATACCTTATAACAATATCTTTAGATTTTAATTCAAACAAGTATAAACGGCCGTAATTTCGGCCAGGCCGAATCTTATGTACCCTCCACCATGGATTGCGTCAATCGAATTACTTGGGTTGTGGTATCTTAATTCGTTTTCTAAATTGTGTGTTAGTCCATACGTGGTATACATTAGACAAAAAAAGTATGTGTAGGTAAGTCTACAAATAATTACGAATCGATATGGACTTTTGCACGGTACGTAGGGAGCCAGAATTGCAATATGGGGGTCGCTTATATGGGGGCTATATACAATTATTGATATGAACCAATTTTTGCGTGATTGGGGATCGATTAATCTGAGGGCTATATATAACTATAGACCGATATGCACCTAGTTAGGCATGGTTGTTAACGGCCATATACTAGCACAATGTACCAAATTTCAACTAATTCGGATGAAATTTGCTCCTCCAAGAGGCTCCAAAACCAAATCTCGGGATCGGTTTATATGGGGGCTATATATGATTATGGACTGATATGGACCACTTTTGGCATGGTTGTTAAATATCATATACTACCACCACGTACAAAATTTCAACCAGATCGGATGAATTTTGCTTCTCCAAAAGGCACCGGAGGTCAAATCTGGGGATCGGTTTATATGGGTGCTATATATAATTATGGACTGATATGAACCAATTCCTGCATGGTTGTTGGATACCATATGCTAACATCACGTACCAAATTTCAACCGAATCGGATGAAGTTTGCTCTTCCAAGGGGCTCCGGAGGTCAAATCTGGGGATCGGTTTATATGGTGGCTATATATAATTACGGACCGATTTCGACCAATTTTTGCATGGGAGTTTGAGGCCATATATTAACACCACGTACCAAATTTCAACTGAATCAGATGAATTTTGGTCTTCCAAGAGGCTCCGGAGGTCAAATCTGGTGATCGATTTATATGGGGGCTATATATAATTATGGACCGATGTGGACCAATTTTTGCATGGTTGTTAGAGACAATATACTAACACCATGTACCAAATTTCAGCCGGATCGGATGAAATTTGCTTCTCTTAGAGGCCTCGCAAGCCAAATCGGGGGATCGGTTTATATGGGGGCTATATATAATTATGGACCGATGTGGACCAATTTTCGCATGGTTGTTAGAGACCATATACTAACACCATGTACCAAATTTCAGCCGGATCGGATGAAATTTGCTTCTCTTAGAGGCCTCGCAAGCCAAATCGGCGGATCGGTTTATATGGGGGCTATATATAATTATGGACCGATGTGGACCAATTTTTGCATGGTTGTTAGAGACCATATACTAACACCATGTACCAAATTTCAGCCGGATCGGATGAAATTTGCTTCTCTTAGAGGCCTCGCAAGCCAAATCGGGGGATCGGTTTATATGGGGGCTATATATAATTATGGACCGATGTGGACCAATTTTTGCATGGTTGTTAGAGACCATATACTAACACCATGTACCAAATTTCAGCCGGATCGGATGAAATTTGCGTCTCTTAGAGGCCTCCCGAACCGAAACATGTACAGTCCAGGCGTGTATAGATTGGTATCTGGTGTTTTCTTTTCAATGGCTCTATTAACCATGTTCCTTAATCTATATCTGTCCATAAAGCTCGAAGAATAATTGTATAATTAGATATAATGCATTTGGACGTCAATTGCCTGTTTCGGTATCAGGCTAACATGAAATATAATGAAAAAAATTTACTGTTGTTTTTGATTTCAGCTTAAAACCATGTATTGACTAAACTACAAGTGTAGCTTAACCAACAGAGGAAAATAATATTTGTCAAATTTATTTGGGCAAAGCCCTATAGACTGCAAGATGGTTGGATGGACGCATGTTTCGGAATTACCACGAAATTTTCTAAAGATATATAATTTTGTAAAATTTTCAATAGAAATAAAATTCTGCAAAAATTTTCTATAGAACTAAAATTTTGCAAAAATTTTCTATAGCAGTACAAAATTTGACAAAATTTTCTATAGAAATAACAAATTTGACAAAATTTTCTATAGAAATAAAATTTTTATAAAATTTCTATGGAAATAAAATTTTGACAAAATTTTCTATAGCGCTAAAATTTTGACAAAATATTCTATAGAAATACAAAATTTGACAAAAGTTTCTATAGAAATAAACTTTTGACAAAATTTTCTATAGAAATAAAATTTTGATAAAATTTTCTATAGAAATAAGATTTTGCAAAAATTTTCTATAGAAATAAAATTTTAAGAAAATTTTCTATAGAAACTAAATTTTGCGCAATAAATAAAATGAATAGATAGAAATAAAATTTTGCAAAAATTTTATAAAGAAACAAAATTGTGCGCAATTTTTTAAAGAAATAAAATTTAGCAAATATTTTCTATAGAAGTAATATTGCAAAAATTTGCTATAGAAATAATTTTGCAATAATTTTCTATAGAACTAAAATTTTGACAAAATTTTCTATAGCAATACAAAATTTGACAAATTTTTCTATAGAAATATCAAATTTGACAAAATTTTCTATAGAAATAAAATTTTGATAAAATTTTCTATAGAAATCAAAATTTTGATACAATTTTCTATAGAAATAAAATGTTGATAAAATTTTCTATAGAAATAAAATTGTGACAAAATTTTCTATAGAGCTAAAATTTTGACAAAATTTTCTATAGAAATACAAAATTTGACAAAAGTTTCTATAGAAATAAACTTTTGACAAAATTTTCTATAGAAATAAAAGTTTCCAAAACTCTCCTAAAGAATTAAAATTTTTGACAAAATTTTCTATAGAAATAAAATGTTGACAACATTTTTTTATAGAAATAAAATTTTATTTGTTGTTTTGATCTCAGCTTTAAAACCATTGCGTTGACTAAAGTACAAGAGCATAGTTGGCCTCTGCCTAAATAAATCTTTGTACAAAATTTTCGATAGAAATAAAATTTTGACAAAATTTTCTATAGAAATAAAATTTTATATTACATGTTAGCCTGATACCGAAACAGGCAATTGACGTTGATAAAATTTCTATAGAAATAAAATTTTGACAAAATTTTCTATAGAAATAAAATTTTGACAAAATTTTCTATAGACTTACAATTTCGACAAAATTTTCTATGGAAATAAAATTTTGACAAAATTTTCTATAGAAATAAGATTTTGATAAAATTTCTATGGAAATAAAATTTTGACAAAATTTTCTATAGAGCTAAAATTTTGACAAAATATTCTATAGAAATACAAAATTTGACAAAAGTTTCTATAGAAATAAAATTTTGACAAAATTTTCTATAGAAATAAAATTTTGACAAAATTTTGTATAGAAATAAAATTTTGACAAAATTTTCTATAGAGATACAAAATTTGACAAAATTTTCAATATAAATAAAATTTTGACAAAATTTTCTATAGCAATAAAATTTTGACAAACTTTTCTATAGAAATAAAATTTTGATAAAATTTCTATAGAAATAAAATTTTGACAAAATTTTCTATAGAAATAAAATTTTGACAAAATTTTCTATAGAAATAAAATTTGATAAAATTTTGACAAAATTTTCTATAGAACTAAAATTTTGACAAAATTTTCTATAGAACTAAAATTTTGACAAAATTTTCTATAGAACTAAAATTTTGACAAAATTTTCTATAGAACTAAAATTTTGACAAAATTTTCTATAGCAATACAAAATTTGACAAATTTTTCTGTAGAAATAACAAATTTGACAAAATTTGATAAAATGTTGATAAAATGTTCTATAGAAATAACAAATTTGGCAAAATAGAAGTATAGAAATAACAAATTTGAAAAAATTTGCTATAACAAATTTGACAAAATTTTCTATAGAAATAAAATTTTGACAAAATTTTCAGTAGAAATAAAATTTTGACAAAATTTTCTATAGCAATAAAATTTTGACAAAATTTTTATAGAAGTAAAATTTTGAGAAAATTTTCTATAAAAAAAAATGTTGAGAAATTTTTCTATAGAAATAAAATTTTGAAAAAGTTTTCTATAAAAATAAAAATTTGCAAACATTTTCAATAAAAATTTGCAAAAATTTTCTACAGAAATAAAATTTTGAGAAAATTTCCTATATGAATAAAAATTTGCAAACATTTTTCACAAAATTTCCTATAGAAATAAAATTTTGATAAAATGTTGACAAAATTTCTATTGAAGTAAAATTTTGAGAAAATGTTCTATAGAAATAAAATTTTAACAAAATTGTCTATAGAATTAAAATTTTAACCAAATTTTCTATAGAAATAAAATTTTGACTAAATCTTCTACAGAAATACAATTTTGAAAAAATTTTCTAAAAAAAAAAAATTTTCAATAAAAATAAAAATTTGCTAAAATTTTCTACAGAAATAAAAATTTGGAAAAATTTTCTACAGAAATAAAATTTTGAAAAAATTTTCTATAAAAATAAAAATTTGCAAAAATTTTCAATAAAAATAAATATTTGGAAAGTTTTCTACAGAAATAAAATTTTGAAAAATTTTTCTATAAAAATAAAAATTTGCAAAAATTTTCTACAGAAATAAAATTTTGAGAAAATTTCCTATCGAAATAAAATTTTGAGAAAATTTCCTATAGAAATAAAATTTTGACAAAATTTTCTATAGAAATAGAATTTAGTGAAATTTTTCTCTTTGCTAACTAAATATCGATATGAGAACCTATAACGAATTTATACATACCTCTATATTACCCCTTCAAATAAAATTCATACATTTTTTATTTACTCCGCTCTAAAGTTTATTGGATGTTATCATCATTATCGCTTGCACGATTCCATTTATATATTTGGTGTATATGGTTATTGTAAAAATTATGTAAAGTACACGTTATAAAACAAATATATATTTTTTAATTTAATTTAACATATAAAGTAAACATAATTAGTATATAAAGCGAGATTATAAACTCTCAACAAGTTGACCCAATAAATATTTGTTTTGTCTATAATGAGTTTTAAATAATTTCGGTTTATATATATCCGAAATAAATTTCTTAAAATTAAATTAAAGCTTATATTCGTAATAAAATTATATAAATAATATGATATAAATTTTTTTTCTAACAAGGAACATAGAATTATAAAAATCTTATATAAATTAGTCTTTTATAAAAAATATAAACAAGAAAAACTTTTTATTATCATTTATTTGTCTCTGATGTTTTTTGCTGACCCTAGTTGATCAGAGATCTAACAAATGATTTAGAAAGTTTTGAGTATTTGGAATTGAGGAAAACAAAAATCAACAATAATATTTTTCTTTAATGTAAATATATATATATAAAAATTACAAAAAAAAAAGAACATTCTTATAAAAATTTTCATAAATTTTTAACAATTTTCGCTTTTGGTTGCTTTGAAAAATATTTGCTTTTAGTTGTGAGTTCTTAAAAAAGCCCCGTTATATTTCTTAACGTTTCTCGATTGATGTGGCACTTAAGATGATATGTTTCGTTTTAAAATATTTTTTATTTTTGGTATATTTGTAAATACGACTTGTGTGATATGTCTATAACGTATTTATGGATTTTGCTTGCCTGAAGCTATTATAGCGCATTTGTAACTAACAATATTTTTCAAAAATAGTGTTTTTGTATTCTAGCATTCTTCGAAATGAGCTACAAACCACTTATTTTGTGTGTGTGTTTTTTTTAAATCAGTTCTTCTTATAACTAGGAATGTTTTTGGTTTTTTTTTTCTATTTAAGCTTAAGCAGTTAATATTTTTTTATTTTATTCCCCTAAACTTAAAATGGGGAAAGAAAGTTTATTTTTGTGATAAACTGCTTAAGTTAAGTTTAATACTAAAAAAATTATTATTCAAAACATTTCGCAATTTTTTATTGCAATTTTAATTTTGAAATAATGTTTGTTTTTATATATCCATTTGTAAACATTGAGATTTTAGATTTAGTTTGTTTTTCAAAAAAACGAAAAGGAAAATCATAAACCATAGGTAAATGATTGTATCTCACAACAACGACGACATTTAGTTTATATTTAAAATACATATTTTTTTGGGATTTTTTTTTTATTTTTCCTTTGGCTATAGGTTATTGTTAGTAAGCATTTTTTTAAGGGTACACTTAGAAATTTTTTTTGAAAACCTTTTCAACTATTTGCCAGGAATTTGAAAGTGTAACTCATTGAGCTTCCTGTAGATGATTATTTTCTAAATGCTTTTTTCATAGTGTTAAGGGATGAGCAGACTTATTATATGAAGAAAATGTGAAAATATAGTGCACACATAAGACTCTTTTATAAATTATTAAAGGTTGTCTAACTTCCGAGAAGAAATTGCTTGATTGTGTAGCATATCAATTCGCTTGATTGTGTGATGGTGATGTTTTATGGGATGTTCGATTAAAAAAAAAATAAGTAAATTTCCGAATGCACTAATTTACAAAAACAAAAATCATATACACTTGATGAAAATCAACTTATGTATTTTGAGCTGCTGAATTCGACAAAAATTGTTAATTTTTTTTTTGTGGAACAGTTTTTGAGATATCCCGTTATTTTTAAAATTTCGCTCTTTTTTTCACTAAACACAATATATCTCGAGTTAATGTTGTTGGTACTTAAATGAAAGGTAATAAGATGACGAATAATCTTGTGTTACTAGATCTGTGATAAGTTAAGTGTTAAAAAAATATCAATGCGAAAATTCAAAATTTTCAAAGAAATCGTATTTTACAATGGAACTTTACCGTCAGAAAAGTATAAACAATTTAAAAAAAAAAATCTCTTCATTGTCGTATAGACGATACTCTAAATAAGACCAACTAGAAGAAAAACGACAGAAAAATGACAATGTTATAAGCAATTGAATGATGTGAAATCATTCAATCACTCACCCACACAAAAATGCATTTCTCTGTGGCCGAGAGAAATTTGTTGATTTTCATCAAGTGTACATTTTGAGTGTAAACTGGTGATATTAATTGCACACATGTACTGCTTTTAAAAATTATGAAAGTTCGTCTTATGCTTGAATAAATTCTGCTACAATTTAGAATATATCAATTATATTTATCAATTATATCAATTATATTTTAATAAAGGTTATGTGTAATATGCATTTCTCTGTGGCCTAGAGAAATTTGTTGATTTTCATCAAGTGTACATTTTGAGTGTAAACTGCACACATGTACTGCTTTTAAAAATTATGAAAGTTCGTCTTATGCTTGAATAAATTCTGCTACAATTTAGCATGCATCAATTATATTCGTTTTTTAATAAAGGTTTTGTGTAATATTTAGTAAAAGTGGGAATTTTTAAAATTTTATAATTAAGCTGCACTCACCCAAGATTCAGGCGTGTTAGGAAAGTATATCCGAAGATATAAAAAATTCTGAGTGCATTTTAAGAATATCAATTGAATTTAAACAATTTTTTTTTAATGATGTGATGCACACATAAAGTTCTTTAATAAATTGTGAAAGAGTGTTCAATGATTGAGAAGAAATTTTTTTATTTTGTTGGATATCAATTTATGTGGATTTGTAAATGACTTTTTTTTGGGAAGTCTGTTAAAATCGTAATGAAAAATGTGTATTTATCCGAATATTAATTGCACACATTTATTGTTTCTAAAAATTATGGAAGTTCGTCTAAAGCTTAAGTGTATACTGCAAAAATTTAGAGTTTATCAATTGTATTTGTTTTAACCCTCTAATGTCCAAGCTTCATTTAATAAGGAAGCTTTTAGTAAAACACACTTTAAGACAACCACAAATGGGCAAAATAAAAAGAAAACTTATTTGAAACTATTCAAGAGGCTTTGCAGCATATGCTGACCGTATACATTTTTCTTGCTTAGTTCTCTTGCTTTTGTGTCGTTAACATTGAAAATTTAATCAGCTGGCAAAAAATTGGGGCATTACAGGTTTTGAATAATGCTTGGTAAAAGAAGCATTTATTTTAAATTAAAGCCAAATTAAAGCTAAACTGCACACACCAAATATTGAGGCTTGTTAGGAAAGTTTATCTAAAGATATAAAAAAACTCTGGTTGCATTTGAGGAATATCAATTAAATATAAAATATTTTTCCATAGTTAATGTGATGCAAACAGAATACTCTTTTATAAATTGGTAAAGTGTGTTCACTGTTTGAGAAGAAATTGCTTGATTTTGTTGGCTATCAATTTATCTTAATTTGCAACTGATGTTTTATAAGACGTCTGTTAAAATAAAAAAATTAAAATTTCCTAACATCAATTGCACACATCTACTTCTTCTAAAAATTGTGAAAGTTCGTCTAAAGCTTATGTAAATACTACCACAATTTGGATGATGTCAATGGTGTTTTTTTTTTTTTTTTTTTAATAAAGATTTATGTCAGGTTTAGTAAAAGTTGAAATTTTTATAACTAAAGTTAGAAATAAACTGCACACACAAAATATTGGGGCATATTAGGAAGTACATCTGAAAAAGTAAAAAATCTCTGATTGAATTTGAAGGATATCAATTTAATTTAAAATGAATATGAGATCGATTTCATGGGTAACTAAAATTGATACAAATTCAAGAATATCAATTTAGTATAAAATGTTATTCGATTTTCACATGGCGAATATGAGATCCCTATATAATTTTTTTATAAGCGGATAGCATTTATAGCTAGTGCTTTAATTTTTATTATAGCTTTTGAAATTGTAATAAATAATAATTTTTTCTAAATTCTTTTCACGGACTTAAGTGACGAATTTACAGACGCCTTAACCCTTGGGTCAATTTTCACGACCTATTGCCTAACATAGTATGTTTAGCAATCTATTTTGTATTTTAATCTTCTATGCCGTATTTATTGAATGAAACTATTCACTGATATAGTGATAGACATTTGAAGTATTGATTGGTTATTTTTTGTTCCAATCAATAATTTCCAATAAACCAAATTTTACGGAATCAATTCGTTGGAAATTTTCCATCCAATTTTTTTATTGTTTTTTTTTTTTTTTGTTTTTAATCCAATGGTTTTCATGAATATTTTTGTAATTTAATTTGAAATTTTGGTAGAAAACCGAATATAGTACTCATCTCAAAGGGGAAATTAAAAGACTACACGAATTGATATTGGAAATGTGATACAAAACTATTTGTATGTTTTGTATTAGCTTTAAAAATAGAGTGGTATATATTGTGTGTGCAACGGCTATAACGTCCATGGCTGAATCATATTTTCTAATATTTTATGGTATTGAACGAATTGATTCAGGCATAAGGGGCATATTATTCAAAAGATTATGAACTCCCATATTCAAACAAAACTAAGTTTATTAAGTGTGCAGCTCATTATTCGGGGAAGTGTCAGAATAAAGTCCTATATATTTTTTTATGGAATTTGTTTGATATAATATATTTTATTTCATTTCAAGACTAATATAATTGATTGTGAAAATTTAATACAATTTAGTATTTAAGCTTTGTCTTTTCTTTCAGAAAAATAAAATTCACATCATGTGTGCACTTGGTTTTATCTTCCACGATCCGGTAATCACAACTCGCATGATTTTAACACAAACCATAAAATCTTAATCTAACATGTTGCGCATTATTCTCATTCATTAAGACTTTTAAATACTATATGGGCTTAAGCTATCCTGTGCAAGAGTTCGGTAAGTATAAGAATATCAAAGTATTGCGATTTGCAATTACGATTATATAAACATGGGGGTATATTTTACTTTCTCTTGAATGAGCGAACTATTTTTTTTCGATTGTTTTGCAATTTATAATATCCAATGAATTAATTCAAAGAATCGGATATAAACATCCGATAATACATAAACTATCATATTCGAATGATGTCATGTTTGCATTGTGTGCAGCCCGTTAATCTGGGAAGAGTCTCAGACCATTATTATTTTTTTTTGGGGAATGTGATTTTATTTTATATATTTCATTTCAAGGCTGTATGAATTGATTGCGGACATTTTATATAGTTTAACATTTACGCTTTGTGTTAGCTTTCAGTTTGGAGTGGTTCATATTATGTGTGCAAACTGTTATAAGTTTTAGCTTATTTAGTATGATCAAAATATTTATTAGTAATATTTTTGTCATTTTATAATTTTGATTTGGAGAAATTAAGGCAAATATTTAAAGGCCTGAAGGCTTCCAATTTCGAATAAAATAAAAACTGTTATGTGTGCGCACATCATTATTGTGTGAACAATTCAGGATAAAGCCAAATATATACGAATTTTTATGTTGTATTCTATAAATACTGGATATCTATCTTATGATCGTGGAAACTTTATATAGCTTAACATTTAAGCCTGTATGTTAGCTTTCAGAATAGTGTCGTTTGCATCATGTGTGCAATATCTTATAAAATTTAGCTTATATTGTATGATCAAATTATTTATTTATTATTTATTATTTTTGTTTTTTGTTTTATAATATCATGCGAATTAATTTGGAGAAATGAAGACCTATATTTAGGCCTGAAGACTTTTAATTTTAAATAAAATAATGGCTGATATGTGTGCACATCATTTTTGTGTGAAAAATCCAATATATATGATTTTATATATTTCATTTCACGGCTATACGAATTGATTGTGGAAATTTTATATAGTTTATTATTTACGCTTTGTGTTAGCTTTCAGTTTGGTGTAGTTCGTATCATGTGTGCAAACTGTTATAAGTTTTAGCTTCTATAGGATGATTAAAATATTTATTAGTAAAATTTTTGCCTTTTTATAATTTCAAATGAATTAATTTGGAAAAATTAAAGCATATATGTAAAGGCCTGAAGACTTTTAATTTTAAATAAAATAAAGAGAACTATGTGTGCACATCATTATTGTATGAAAAGAATTAAGATAAAGTCCAATATCTATAAATTTTGATATATAATTTTATAGTGATATTTTTGCCATTTTATAATTTCAAATGAATTGATTTAGAGAAATGAAGACCTACGTTTAAAGGCCCGAAGACTTTCAATTTGGAATTAAATAACGATTGTTATGTGTGCACATCATTATTGTATGAAAAGAATTAAGATAAAGTCCAAAATCTATGAATTTTGATATATAATTTTATAGTGATATTTTTGCCATTTTATAATTTCAAACGAATTGATTCAGAGAAATGAATACGTACGTTTAAAGGCCTGAAGACTTTCAAATTGAAATAAAATAACAATTGTTGTGTGTGCACGTCATTATTGTATGAAAAAAAAAAAAAACAATAAAATAAAGTCCCATATTTATGAATTTTGATATGGAACTCCTAACTCATATCCTCGTTAAATTCTAAAGTTTAAGTCCAAATTTGAATTTAATTTTGAATTTGTAAATTTTTCGTCTGGGCTATAGTCATTTCTTAAAATTTGTGGTGGTGATTTTTTAGACCAATCTCTATGTATTTTGATATAGAAATGCCATTTTATAATTTCCAACGAATTGATTTGGTGAAATTAAGACCTACGTTTAAAGGTCTGAGGACTTTCAATTTTAAACAAAATAAAAATTTTTGTGTGTGTACATTATTATTGGATGAAAAAAATTAAAATAAAATCGCATATATATGAATTTTGATATAGAACTCCTATCTCATTATCCTCGTTAAATTCTAAAGTTTAAGTCCAAATTTGAATTTAATTTTGAATTTTTAAATTTTTCGTCTGGGCTATAGTCATTTCTTAAAATTTTTGGTGGTGTTTTTTTTGGAAAACTTAGTCTGCTCAATTATTCCCTTTTGTAGATTTTTCTTTGGTATAGCCTAAAGGCTACATCATGATATGTTTTCGATAAGATTTTCTGTGAATATCTGGTAATGCGTAAAGATACTCAAATATACTATAAATGTTTCTTATTATATATTCCTAATAGCTAGTGATATGATTTCGATATAAATTTAAAGATAGTTTTGTTTTTTTTTTCTATGAAAACAATTTGTTTTTTTTTCAGTGTACAATAAGAGATACAATTTCTTTTGTTTTTTTTTTTTTTTGAAAATTATCAACCATTAATCCCTAGGAGTTACTTGATTGTTATACATACAAACCTATGTATGTATATGTGTGTATATATGTATATAGATACTATAAATTTAAATATTAAAGTAAAATCGAATTGTTACACATTAAATTGCACATATAGTAAATATTAAAGAGAGTGAGTGAGTGAGAGAGAGCTAAGGTAGGGTTTCACAAACATATGACTTATACACAAATACATGTATAGTATAGATATGTATAAATATAGAGATTTATCAAAAATCAAATAATTGATTATTTATCAGCTAATAAGAAACAAAAAAATAAAAATCTTACAAAAATAAAATAGTTCACATTTTTTTTGGGGTTTGTTTTCATTTTTCAAACCAAAGCAATAGCAATGCCTGTATCTATGACAATTGTCTTTGTCTTTAGTATGCGTTTCTTCCTTTGTAATACTAAATCTAAAGTATTTTATTCGGTTATGTATTTTGGATGTTCGAGTTGTTCTTGTTGTAGATATCTGTAGATTCGAATGTTGTTGCATTTTTAGCCTGATAAAAATTTCGAAAAAACCCCAAAAATCTTTTTCAAAATTTTCAAATTTCTTTCTTTGTTTTTTGTTTTGCTTATTATTTTTTTGGTGTTTCGGAGTTTCAGAGTTCATTTTGGGTGTGACAATTTTTTTTTTTCGTTAGTAGTTATGTCTGTTTACCACTTCCACCACATGATTCCTTTAAAAAGTACACAAAAACGTCACAAGCATATTTACTGGCAGTAAATGCCATAACAACACACCATTTGTGTCCAGTAAATCACTTGCTTCACTTGCCGACAGACCGGCACAATGCATTTTCTCCAATGGCATAGCCTGCACATAGTATTCCCGATTCTCAACGGGCATATGACAGACGGGTTTCTTTTTCTGGGCCATTTCATCATCCTTATTTTTGAGATCTTGCAATAGTTTGGGGAACCAGGTCAGCTCACACGAACACGTTAGGGGATTATCTAAAAGAAGAAAAGGTTAAATTCAAATATCTCTATACGGGCCCAAAGGGGTGGGAAATTTTGAATATCATCAATTGGGCTTTTATGGCCACAAATGCACTTGCCTGTTATATCGATTATTCGCAGGGTATCGATAATATGCTCCATAATGTCTTGTGGCAAACGTGTTAGTTTATTATTTTGAATATTTAATGTTTCCAGGGAATTTAAATTTTCAAATATCATGCTAGGTAATACCTTGATACTAAAAGAAATTGCTTATAAATAGGATTTATTTCTTTTGTGTTACAGATAGACATAGACATACATAAATAAGTGTTACGAAGCTTTTTGTTTACTACTGTTGTGTATTCCTTAAAGTAAAAATTTAAATTGTATTCTACTTATAATAGATCGATTTCAGGTTTTTCCTAAAAATCTTTGTTAACTTCAATCGATTTCCATCACCTATGATAATATCAAGTTAGAAACAACTGCCAGTTTGAATAAAAATAGGCTTGATATTAAATCTCATTATATTATGGCAAATTATCACATTTTTTTTTGGGACGAATTTAATGCCAAATTCAAATCCCTAACTTGTGATATCTTGTAAAAAATATTTTATATGTTGATAATATGCTATAAATAATTCTTAATAATATTTGTAGCTAGCTGAAAACGTAAAATTACCGGATTTTAAATATGCTGATGATTTGGCTTTTCCAAATAAACAAATTTACAAAATTTTCTACCGAAATAAAATTATGCAAAAATTGTCCATAGAAATAAAATTTTCTATAGAATTAAAATGTTGAGAAATTTTTCTATTGAAATAAAATTTTGAGAAACTTTTCTGTAGAGATAAGTATTATATTGAAAAAAAAAAATTTTGAGAAACTTTTCTGTAGAAAAAAATCTTGAAAAAAAATTTCTATAAAAATAAAATTTTGCTAAAATTTTCTATAAAATTGAAATTTGTACACAATTTTCTAAAGAAATTTTTCTACAGAAAAAAATTTTGAGAGCATTTTCTATAGAAATAAAGTTTCTATTCAAATAAAAATTTGAGAAAATTTTCTACAGAAAAAAATCTTTCTATAACAATAAAAATTTCCCAAAATTTTCTATAAAATTGAAATTTGTACAAAATTTTCTATAGAAATAAAATTTGTACAAAATTTTGTATAGAAATAACATTTTGAGTAAATTTTCTACAGCAAACAAAATCGTACAAAATTTTCTATACAAATAAAATTTTGACAAATAGAGAAGAAATTTTCACAAAATTTTCTATAGAAATAAAATATTGACAAATTTTTGGTGAGAAATTATTTTATGGAAATAAAATTTTGATATACAAATTTCCTATACAGAGTAGAAATAAAATTTTGAGAAACATTTTTTATAAATAAGCAAAATTTTGAGACAATTTTCTACAGAAATAATATTATGAGAAAGTTTTCTATAAAATTAAATTTTTGAGAAATTTGACATAAATTGCCACAGAAATAAGATTTCACAAAAATTTTCTATAGAAAAAAATTAATACAATTTTCTATAGAAATGAAATTTTATCAAAATTTCCTACAGATATATAAAATTGTGATAAAACTTTACTATATAAATAAAATTTTTATAAAATTTTCTACAAAAATGAAATTTCGACACAATTTACAATAAATATGAGATTTTGACAAAATTAGAAAATTAAATTTTGGCATCATTTTCAATAGAAATAAAATTTTGCAAAAATGAAGTTTTGAAACCATTTTCTATTGAAATTAAATTTTAACAAAAATTTCCTGTTTTTATATAAATATATAAAAAAAATGGTTAAGATTTTCTATGAAAATAAAATTTCCATTTTCAATAGAGTAAATAAAATTATGACAAAATTGCCAATAGAATAATTTAACAAAATTTTGCAAATAAATTTTCTATACAAAGTAGAAATAAATTTTTGAGGAAATTTTCTGTAGAAATAAAATTCGGGCAAAATTTTCTATAGAAATAAAATTTTGACAAATTTTATTATAGAAATAACATTTTGACAAAATTTTCTAGAGAAATAAAATTTTGACAAAATTTTCTAGAGAAATAAAATTTTGCCAAAATTTTCCATAGGAATAAAATTTTGAGAAAAATTTGTATTGAAATATTTTTTTCTATAGCAATAAAATTTCCACAAAATTTTGACAAAAATATCTATAGAACTAAAATGTTAACAAAAAATTCTATAGAAATAAAATATTGACAAAATTTTCTATAGAAATAAAATTTGGACAACATTTTCTATAGAAATAAAATTTTGACAAAATGTTCTATACCAATAAAATTTTTACAAAATTTTTTATAGAAATAAAATTTTGCCAAAATTTTCTATGGAAATAAAATTTTGACAATAATATTTTGAGAAATTTTTCTATAGAAATAAAAATTTGACAACACTTACTAGAGAAAAAAATTTCACAAAAATTTTCTATAGAAATAAAATTTTAGAAAATTTTTCTATTGAAGTAAAATTTTGCAAAAATTTTCTATACAAGTAAAATTTTGGCAATTTTTTGTTTGTAAATAAAATTTTCATAAAATTTTCTATAGAAATAAAATTTTGATACAATTTTCTACAGAAATAAAATTTGTAAGCCATTTCCTATAGAAATGAAATTTTACCAAAATGTCGTATAGATAAAGAAAATTGTGATAAACTTTCTATGGAAATGAAATTTTGAAAAAATTTCGATTATATTTACTATAAAAATTATTTTTATTTTTGACAAATATTTATATAGAAATAAAATTTGGGAAAAATTTTCTATAAAATTTTCTATAGTAATAAAATGTTGACATCTTTTTCTATAATAATAAAAATTTGATCAACTTTTCTATAGAAATAAAATTTGGACAAATTTGTCTATATTAATAAAATTTTGACATTTTTTTTATAAAGACAAAAAAAAATAATAAAATTTTCAATACAAATATAATTTGGAACACAATTTTTATAGAAGTAAGATTTGTACAACATTTGTATAGAAAAAAAATTGACAACATTTTCTATAGAAATAAAATGTTGATAAACTTTTCTAGAGAAATAAAATTTTGCAAAAATTTTGCAAAAAATTTCTATAAAAATAATTTTTCTATAGAAATAAAATTTTGAAAAAAAAATCGAATGAAATAATGTTAATGTTTCGGGAATAATCTGGTTGGTTCAACAGAAGAAAATAATCGAGTAGGTTCAGTGGTTAAAACGAGAAGTGCCCATACGTAATAGGGACATTTAGTAAAATGTGGTATAACAATGGACTGAATAGTCGTAATGTGCCTGAAAATATATCGGGTTGCCACTTTAACCTAACCTTTCAATGAAATAAAACAATAGATTTGTTTAGAAATAACATTTTGCAAAACAATTTGAATAGAAATAAAATTTTGACAATACCTTGTATCGAAATAAAATTTCCTATTTTGATAAAAAATTCTATGGAAATTAAATTTTGACTAAATTTCCTATAGAAATGGAATTTCGACAAAATATCGTATAAGAATGAAGTTTAAACAAAAAAAATTTCTTACAGAAATAAAATGTTGACAAAATTTCCTACACAAATAAAATTTTACAAAATTTTATATAGAAATAAAATTTGAACAACATTTCGCGGCCATTTTCATGTAGCTCCGTTATACTTTAACTACCAGTTAACAGAAAGTAAAATGGAAATATCTTCTCCCCGGTTAACTTTAACTGAAAAATTTTTAGCAGTTAAGTTCCTAACTGACATATAGAATATATAGGCAAGATGACAGATATATCCATAGTACGGTTTAAAAGTTCGTTAGCTAACGCAGCACTAACGGAGTTTCATGAAAATTGGGGTCAATAGGAATAAAATTCCGGCAACCATTTTCTATAGAAATGATATTTTTAACAAAATTTTCTATAGATATATAACTTTGTATAAACATTAAATTTTGACAAATTTTCCTTTAGAAATTAAATATTGACAAAATTTGCTATACAAATATAACTTTGACGAAATTTTATATAGAAACAAGTATATACGGCCGTAAGTCCGGCCAGGCCGAAGCTTATGTACCCTTCACCATGGATTGCGTAGAAACTTCTACTGAAGACTGTCATCCACAATCGAATTACTTGGGTTGCGGTAACACTTGTCGATGCACACAAAAAATTTTTTTTTCTGATTCAATCACCAAATTAATTGATTCAATTAATTTTTTAATTGAAATGTCTTCAATCACGAAAATGATAGTATCAATCACAGTTTTAATTGGGCATAGAAAAAATTCTTGATTAAAGAATTAATTGATTTTTTCAGAAAATTTCAATTAATTTTTTAATTGATTCAATTAAAAATTTAATTGATGTTGATTGCAAAACTCAATTAATTTATTAGTTAAAAAAGGTAACTATTTTTAATTACTCTCTGAATTGACTTAGAGTTTTTATTTGGATTAACAAATGATTGTTTGAAATACATTTTTAATTAAAAATTAAACAAAATCAGCACTTTTTTTAACTGAATTAGTCTTCCGAATTTGATTAAAAAGTTAATTGTATCAATTAATTTTTTAATTAAAAATTTTAAAATTTTCAATCATTGGCCTTATTAACTTAATGTTTCTATCATGATTAAAAAGTTAATTGTATCAATTAATTTATTAAGTGAAAACATTTTCAACTCCAATTAACTTTTTGATTGGAAATATTTTGATGATATTTTTTTCTGTGTGGCAAGGTATCCTAAAACTTCCTAACACCGTCTTCTAAATTACAAGGTAGTCCATACGTAGTATATATTAAACTAAAAAAGGCCTATTAAATACGTATATAATTAAGTTTAAAGTTTCTATAGAAATAAAATTTTGACAACATTTTCTATAGAAGTAAAATTTGGAAAAAATTTTCTATAGAAATAAAATTTAGACAAAATTTTCTATGGAAATAAAATTTTCACAAAATTTGCTGTAAAAATAAAATTTTTACAAAATTTTCTATAGAAATAAAATTTTTACAACATTTTCTATAGAAATAAAATTTTTACAAAATTTTCTATAGAAATAAAAGTTTTACAAAATTTTCTATAGAAATAACATTTTGACAATGTTTTCCATAAAAATAAAATTTTGGTAGATTATTTTTGGCTCGAGTGGCAACCATGAATATGAACCGATATGGACCAATTTTTGTGTGATTGGGGATCGGCTATATATAACTATAGACCGATATGGACCAATTGTGCCATGGATATTGGCGGCCTCATACTAACACCACGTTGCAAATTTCAACCGGATCGGATGAATTTTGCTCCTCCAAGAGGCTCCGGAGATCAAATCTGGGGAACGGTTTATATGGGGGCTACATATAATTATGGACCGATATGGACCAATTCTTGCGTGTTTGTAAGAGACCACATTCTAACACCCTGTTCCAAATTTCAACCGGATCGGATGAATTTTGCTCCTCCAAGAGGCTCCGGAGGACAAATCTGGGAATCTATTTATATGGGGGCTATATATAATTATGAACCGATATGGACCAATTTTTGTATTGTCATTAGAGAACATATACCAACACCATGTACCAAACTTCAGCCGGATCGGATGAAACTTTCGTTTCTTAGAGGGTCCGCAAGCCAAATCGGGGGATCGGTTTATATGGGGGCTATATATAATTATGGACCGATGTGGACCAATTTTTGCATGGTTGGTAGAGACCGGATACTAATACCATATACAAAATTTCAGCCGGATCGGATGAAATTTGGTTCTCTTAGAGGCTCCGCAAGCCAAATCGGGGGATCGGTTTATATGGGGGCTATATGTAATCATGGACCGATATGGACCAATTTTTGCATGGTTGTTAGAGACCATATACTAACACCATGTGCCAAATTTCAGACGGATCGGATGAAATTTGCTTCTCTTAGAGCGATCGCAAGCCAAATGTGCGGGTCCGTTTATATGGGGGCTATACGTAAAAGTGGACCGATATAGACCAATTTTTGCATGGTAGTTAGAGACCATATACTAACACCATGTACCAAACTTCAGCCGGATCGGATGAAATTTGCTTCTCTTAGAGCAATCGCAAGCCAAATTTGGGGGTCCGTTTATATGGGGGCTATACATAAAAGTGGACCGATATGACCCATTTGCAATACCATCCGACCTATATCAATAACAACTACTTGTACCAAGTTTCAAGTCGATAGCTTGTTTCGTTCGGAAGTTAGCGTGATTTCGGACGGACGGACGGACATGCTCAGATCGACTCAGAATTTCACCACGACCCAGAATATATATTTTATGGGGTCTTGGAGCAATATTTCGATGTGTTAGAAACGGAATGAAAAAGTTAATATACCCCCGTCCTATGGTGGAGGGTATGATAAAATTTGGAAAACATTTCTATAGAAAAACTTATTTGAAAAAAATTCTATAGAAAGAAAATTTGACCAAATTTTCTAGAGAAATAAAATGGGGTTTGGAACCATATTTGACCATCTCGAACGATATTTGTGCAAATCGGAACGTTTTGGGACTATATTTTTTCAAAGCCATCAATATTTGCACAAATCAGAACGTTAACTAAATCTTAACCGATTTTGTGGTAAATATAGCATATACAGTGTGTTGAATATGAATATGTAAAATGTAGGTACTCTGGTCATATTAGCCTAAATCGAACGAAAATTTATATTTTGGTGGTCTAGAGGCCCAATTGTTTTTTTGATTGATCATGAATTAACGTTATTAACATTTTAATATGATTTTTTTTTTTGTGAAAAACGTTGAAACCCTCCCATCAATTATGTGGTCATTAAAATATAAAAAAGATTACTTAAACAGCAAGAAATACTATTGTGAATTATCAATAAAATTTTATTGTGAATGTTCAAAGTATCAAAATTGAACTTGAAACGACAAGGGAGATTTGTAATGATGAGCTTTTCTGTGAAGAACATTATCGCAATGATCTTTTTCTCTTTTTTGCATCAGAATAAAATTTTTAAGAGAGATAAGGTGTCACATGTGATTGTCTTAAATCCTAAACTTCTTTCTTTTACCTACGTAATTGTCATACCAATTATTCTGTATTGTAGTGTGTGAAAAATGCATTTCTATCAGAACGAATGAAGCAACAGAAAAACTAATTGGTTCAACGACAAAAACTTACTCATTTTTCTGAAGATTAAGGAAGGTCAAAGAATCACCGTAACCGCTGAAAGCATCATCACTAATAACACTGATGTTGTTATTTCTCAAATCCAAATGGCGTAAACGATGTAGGGGACGTAAAGCCTCACTGGGAATGGCCTGCAGATTATTATCGCCCAAACGAAGATATTGAAGATTTTCTATAATAACACAAATTGAATCGAATTAAAAGAAGAATTCTGCAGTTAACTATTTATGAGGCATTTACGAAAAAATTAGAAACTTTGAAGCCAAACAATTCCAGTTAATCGTCTGGAAGGAAGTTTGTGAGATTTTCTATTACTTGCAAGTTTTACCCCCATATTTCGAAATTAGGAATCACAAAATTTTCCATTGACAATAATTTCTTATAAATTTCAATCTTGATAGTATAGTCCTCTTTAATGAGAAGTTCAAATTAAAATTGTTTTGGAGTATCTCTATTTTTTCGTTACAAGAAAAGTAAATTCTTGCGATTTGCGATTCCGAATATCGGAACATGGGGGTTAGATTATTTTGTGAATATTTTTTGTTCCAAATCAAATTTGGCTTCCATGGTTCAATTTTGTATGTAATGCCCCATATAGATCTAAATAAAAACCTTCCAATCCCTTAAAGGCATCTTTGTCAATGGTCGAAATTTTATTGCCTTCCAATTCCAAAGAGTTGAGAAGATTCAAATGTGAAAATACATTTGCCGGAACAGCAGTTATCATATTGTGGGCCAAGATCAAAGAGTCCAAATTTTCCAATCCTAGAATATAGAGATGCATTAGAAATAAAATAGTCCATATATCCATCCATTGATATAACTTACCAGCAAAATCTCCTTCTCGTATAATTCGGATTTTATTTTCTTGAACTTCCAATTTCTTTAAATTATCCAATATCGACAACGCCTGTTGGGGGACCATGGTTAATTCGTTGCCTCCCAAATTTAAACGTTTGAGGCGTCTACAAGAAAAATTTTAGATATTGCTAAGTTTAATATTTGTTTCTAGCCATTTTTCTTCATACTCACTTTTCCAAACCCCGAAAAGCTTCTGGTTCCACATTGTTGATTTTATTCTCATAGAGTGTTAGAATTTCCAATGTATCCAAGCCCTCAAAGGCATTATTGTGAATTACCGTAATTTTATTGTGATTTAAATTCAATATCAGTAGATGATATAAATGTTTCAAAGCGGTTGAGGGTACCGTTTTCATTTGGTTCAGAGAAACATCCAGTTGAGTGAGACCCTTACCTGAAATAAAGAATGGACAGATATTTGATTAATATAAAAAATAGATTCCTCTAAGAAAAAAAATTCTACTTTTCAGTTCTATTAATAGCATGAGAGATATTTTGTGATGGGTCCAAAATAGTAGGTGCTAGAAAAGTAAAGTCGGGAAATCGTTTCTTAGTTGTGATATATCAAACATTGAGTCTACTCATCAGTTCAGGTCAAGAGAATGAAGCGCACCTTCTTTTTTTGTCGAGGGCGACTGACACTCCATTTTTCGACTGGTTAAAATCGGCGGCTTCGTACTCTGTTCAGATAGATGAAGTACAGAAGTGAAGAGGCTTAAAACAGGCCTCATAAGGATAGCTAGGCACGTACCAGGACCAATAGATTTCCGAAAGAATTCAAAGGCCATGATGACTCAGTATGGAAGACTAATAAGGAGTATATTGAATATAGGCAGTTTAAGCGAAAGATTTCAGGGGGAGAGGATTCGCCTTTAGAAGATTCAGGCCAAAGGAATACAATAACGTTTCAACGTAAGATCCCCCCTGGAAAGTAAATCCTTTTTGAGACCTATACGCAATCGGTAGCTTCGTACTTTGCTCTGAGGGAAGAAGTACAGAATCGGAGCCTTCATATTCTGCTGTGATGGATGAAGTACAGAAGTGGAGTGGCTTAGATAAGCCCTCATATGGGTATCTGGACCAGTACCAGGACCAAAAGATTTCCGAACGAAGTCAAACTCCACGAAAATTCAGTTTGGAAGACTAATAAGGTGTAAACTGAATATAGGAAGTTTAAGCGAGATATTTTAGCGGGAGAGGATTCACCTTTAGAAGATTCACGCCAGGCTAAAGGGTTGATACCTATATCTAACCCCAGGCAATGGCAGACCATACGCAACGCAAAGCGGAGTTAATAGAGGATAACGTGATACTGTTGATAGATATCATTTCCGGTCGGCGTGGGCCATGAAAGGATCCCATCTGTACAATCCTAGCTATCCATGTTTCATCGCCAACTAATCTTATGTATGTCGGTTTGAGGTAGATGACTCATTCTGGATCACTCATGTCTTGCATATTCCCCTAAGCTTGACATGAAGCAAGGGTATCATTCATTCCCTAACCTGGAAAGGAGAGTTTTGGGAGAGTTTCCGAAGACTTACAGACTGTTAAGTATGACATTTTTCTACGGGAAGAGTAGTCATCTTTCTACGGGAAGAGTAGTCGGTGGCTAACCGAGTCGGGAAAGGAGATTTATGCGCTTCCTAAGACCCGCAGGCCGATAAGTTTGCAGAGGATAGGATAATAAGGTCTTTAGCTAGCTGCATCGCTATCAGCTGCATCCAGCTGCATCGCTATCATTTCCCAGCTGCATAGCTATAACAAGACCCAAAGATGACCCATTGTGGGTCTTATATGGAGTTGAAAGAAGCTGGAACAACACGGACCATTAAAGTATATTGCGGAAAGAGACCAGGATAAAAGGAAACGAAAACGCCAACACTCCGGCGTTTAAAGACAGTGCGATACAGGGGGTATATATAGCCAGGCCAATAAAGTCCAAGGGCACTTAGGAAATATGTAGGAGTATCGGCAGTAGGAAAAGGGTAGAAACCCACCGAAAGAGATTAAGGGTATGAGCATTATAATCGTCACAGAACGAGACTGTAACAAGACGGATCATTAATTCAATTGAGGGTGGGCGATATTATTATACAATAACGGTTGGATACCAGAGTTTCCTCTACCCTGAAAAAGGCAGCATTCTGACAGCAATCGTCAGTGGGATGGAGGAGATATGTAGATATAGAGAACGCCAAGTCCAAGTGGGCTGAGCTGAAGGAATGGTCACTGGGCACAGATGTAGTAGATTCGGAATTCGGAAATAACACTGTGGATAATCAGATAATAGTCGGTTGGATATCCGAGAAAATCATACCGGAATTAGAGGAAAAGAAAAATCCAACACAAAAAAATAACACAGCGGTGTTAAAAGACAGTGGGATATAGAGGGTCGACATGGAGAATGACAGGTCCATAGAGTCCATTGGAGCTTAATGAGTGGGCACATAAGTAGGAGACGGAAGGAGTCTGAAGTCGGAAATAACACTATAGGTAACTAAAACGAGGATATGAGAGAAAACGAATGAAAAAGATTAAGGTTCCGCAGGAGAATTCTTGCGGAGCGAGACAGGAAAAAGGACCCTATTACGGGACAGATACTTAGGGTCTATTACGGGTAATAGTGGGTATTATAGCATAGAAGACTATTGGATACCAGGAAAACCTGGTATCCACACCGGAATAAGAGGGAACAAAAAGGGGAATACTCTGGCCTTCAAACCAGTGGGAAACAGGATGTAATCAGAATGAGGGAAAAGACCCGAAACCCATCAAAAGGGATTAAGACAATTCTCACGGAACGAGACTGGAACATGACGGACAATTCGAGCATCTTGCAGGTAAAAGTGGGAGATTCTATTAAACAATAACAGATTGTTCAATACCACTAGGCAACCAGAATAAGACCAAACGAAAATGTGATATTTCGGCGTTAAATCACAGTGGAATACATGAGGCCATGTCCAAAGAGCCCAAGGCGGCTGAACTGAAGGAATGGACACTCGGTGTCTGAAGTCGGTAATAACCCTCTGATGAACCAGAACGTGCAAATCGTCAGAAAACCATCGAAAGAAATTAAAACTATGATCAGTAGAATGATGAGAATTCTTACGAAAAGAGACAGAAGGTTAAACCGAAGGAATGAGCTTACGACGCATATGTACGAATGTCTGAAGACGTAATTGATCCTCTGGGGAGTTAGAACGCGTCAGGAAACCCCGAAAGAAATTAAAACTATGATCACTTGAATCAAGAGACCGAGGCTGGAAGAAGACGGACCATTAGAGCACATTGCAGGTAAAAGTGGGAGATGCCAATAACAAATTGCTGGATACCCTAGGAAACCCTGCGTATTGCACCAGAATAAGAACAAAAGAAAATTTCGACATTTCGGCGTTAACAACCAGTGGAATACAGTAGGCAAACATAGAGAATACCAGGTCCAAAGAGTCCAAGGACGTTGAGCCGAAGGAATCGACACTGATACCCTAGGAAACCCTGCGTATTGTATCAGAATAAGAACAAAAGGAAATGTCGACATTTCGGCGTTAAAAACCAGTGGAATACAGTAGGCAAACATAGAGAATACCAGTTTCAAAGAGTCCAAAGACGTTGAGCCGAAGGAATGGGCACTGGACACATATGGACGACACTATGATCATTTGAATTAAGGGAATTGAGTCTACCCGAGACTGGAAGAAGGCGCACCATTACAGCATCTTACAGGTAAAAGTGGGAGATGATATTAAACAACAACAGACGGTTGGATACCCAAGGAAACCCTGCCCAGTGCACCAGAATAAGAGCAAAAGAAAATGTCGACATTCCGGCGTTAAAAGCAAGGGGAATACAGGAGGTAAATAAAGAGAATGCCAGGTCCAAAAAGTCCCAGGTCGCTGATTAAAGGGTGATACGGTCAAAATTTGGTCAAGGGAAAACGCGTGTAAATCGGTGAAATCGTTTATTTAAAAAATCAAATTAAATTTCTTTTTCAAGTTCAATTAGTATAAAATTCAGGAAAAATATTCAGTTAGGCTTTCGCTTTTCCAAATCCGAATGACCGAGCCTCACGCTTGACACCTGCCATCAGATTTTGTACAGCCACCTTGTCCACCTTCTTCGCCGCAGAAAGCCAGTTTGCCTTGAACTGCTGCTCGTCCTTAGCAGTTCTTTTGGTCTTCTTAAGGTTCCGCTTGACAATAGCGCAGTATTTCTCAATTGGGCGGAGCTCTGGCGTGTTGGGAGGGTTCTTGTCCTTGGGAACCACCTGCACGTTGTTGGCGGCGTACCACTCCATGGCCTTTTTACCGTAATGGCAAGATGCCAAATCCGGCCAAAACAGTACGGAACAACCGTGTTTCTTCAGGAAAGGCAGCAGACGTTTATTCAAACACTCTTTCACGTAAATTTCTTGGTTGACAGTCCCGGAAGCTATGAAAATGCTGCTTTTCAAGCCACAGGTACAGATGGTTTGCCAAACCAGATATTTCCCCAAACACTTTAATTACATTTGTAACGGTTGATTTGGCAACTTTTATCGATTTTGCCAGCTTTGCGTGCGAGTAGCTCGGATTTTCGCGATGCGCGAGCAAAATTTTGATACGCTGCTCTTCTTGCTTGGACGGCATTTTGACAACTGAAGAGTGAATTCCAAAATCAAAATAGGAGCATCATTCTACACACACACCTTCAAAATGAGGGGTGTTCAGGTTTTTTAAATGCAAAATTGAAAGAAATACGTCAAGTTTATATTGACCAAATTTTGACCGTATCACCCTTTATTTCAGCGTGAAACTCAGCGCACATATTGGAGTGTCTGGATTCGGAAATAATCCTCTGGGGAATCAGAATGAGGACCAGCCCAGAAAACCACCGAAAGAGATTAAGTGGAATGCAGGGAGCCACCGTGGTGCAATGGTTAACATGCCCGCCTTGCATACACAAGGTCGTAGGTTCCCTTCCTGCTTCGACCGAACACCAAAAAGGTTTTCAGCGGTGGATTATCCCACCTCAGTAATGCTGGTGACATTTCTGAGGGTTTTAAAGCTTCTCTAAGTGGTTGCACTGAAATGTGGAACGCCGTTCGGACTCTGCTATAAAAAGAAGGTCCCTTGTCAGCACTCAGTGATAAGAGACCATTTCACCAATGTGGTATCACAATGGACTGAATAGTCTAAGTGAGCCTGATACATCGTGCTGCCACCTAACCTAACCTAAGTGGAATCCAGGAGCTTAATAAAGAGAACGCCAGGTCCATAGAGTCCTAGGTGGCAGAGCTGAAAGAATGACACTCTGCGCACATTAAGGAGTGTCTGAAGTTGAAGATAATCTTTCGAGGAATCAGAATGACAACAATACCAAAAAATTACCGAAAGAGAATAAGGCGACGATCAGTAGAATCATGAGAATTCTAGCGGAATAACAAACGAGATATGCGGTAGTCGGTACCGAAAGGGCTACGATACTTTAAAGCATTCCCACTGCAATGATATTACACAAAATCTGAGTCTAGTTCTAGGCAACAGAGACGAAGGAAAGGATGGGAAAAACTCGCAGAGTCCGAGATCCTAAACTAGACACATAGCGGAAAGTGAGTCTTAGAGCTCACATCAAGTCTGTAGAATCCACTTTTCAAAGTAACCTACGCCTATGGTATATGCGCAAGGGCATGTCCTACGCCCATAGAAAAAATCATGAATGGCGAGCTCATTTCAAAACGATCCGTTCATGAAAGTGAATATGGGTCAAATGGTGAGCCAACGGAGTCAATCCGACGACGATGAAATGAAATCATGCGTAATGGTTACGCATTTATAAACAAACAAATAAAAATAAATCCGCTACCGTGACTCGAACCTGGATTGCCTTCACCATACGTGCTAACTTTATCGCATTGCACCACCGACGGAGTTGCCATAAGAATATCTAACGAATATTTTAAGACTTCTCATCGCCAAAGAGAAACGAAAGCTGTTCATGAAATCGTGAATGCCCGTGGACGAAACCGTGATCATTCCGTTTTGATTTTTCTGAACGGTTCCGTTTCATTTTGTTACCGTCCATTCACAATTTTGGAACGTAAATTTTTCTATTAGTGTACGGGGAATGTACTTAACGGCAATATTAGCAAGAATTAACTGTGTGTGGGAGCCACCGTGGTGCAATGGTTAGCATGCCCGCCTTGCATACACAAGGTCGTGGGTTCGATTCCTGCTACGACCGAACACCAAAAAGTTTTTCAGCGGTGGATTATCCCACCTCAGTAATGCTGGTGACATTTCTGAGGGTTTCAAAGCTTCTCTAAGTGGTTTCACTGGTTAGCATGTCCGCCTTGCATACACAAGGTCGTGGGTTCGATTTCTGCTACGACCGAACACCAAAAAGTTTTTCAGCGGTGGATTATCCCACCTCAGGAATGCTGGTGACATTTCTGAGGGTTTCAAAGCTTCTCTAAGTGGTTTCACTGGAATGTGGAATGCCGTCCGGACTCGGCTATACAAAGGAGGTCCCTTGCCATTGAGCTTAACATGGAATCGGGCAGCATTCAGTGATAAGAGAGAAGTTCACCAATGTGGTATCACAATGGGCTGAATAGTCTAAGTGAGCCTCATTCATCGGGCTGCCACCTAACCTAAGCTAACCTAGGTTGGTGAGCTGAAAGAATGACACTCAGCGCACATGAAGGAGTGTTAGAAGTCGGAGATAATCCTCTGATGACTCAGAATGAGAACAAAAAATCACAGAAGGAGATTGAGGTAATGATCAGTAGAATCATGGGAATTCTGGCGGAATAGCAAACGATAGCTACGGTAGTACACATATGTGGTGTCAAACGGAGAGCAAATGGTGTCAATCTGACAACGATAAAATGAAACCATGCGTATTGGTTACTAATTTATAAATAAAAACATCCGCTACCGTGACTCGAACCTCGACTAAATGGTTGCGTTTCATTTTGTTACCGTCCGTGCACGATTTCAGAACGTATTTTTTTCTATTACTGTATGGGGAATGTACTTCTCTGCAGTATTAACAAGAATATGAACTTACTCATGAAAATCTGTCGTATGGTAATCGAAACAGACCTGTAATGATAAGTCATTATTCTCAAGCATACGAGAATAATGACTTGGCACCAATGCTCTTGCTCAGCAGATTTCCTCCCTATCTTTGCTGGACACTTTAAAAAAATCACATGATTCACAATAATCTTCCCAATTCTCTCAAAAAAATTACTGTGGCTCATTGAGTCACGAAATTACATTCAGACTTTTCTCCATATCTACTACAAATCGAACAACAACAACAACTGCTCTCAAATAAATTTATCTTACGCTGCTAATCATACTCACCCAAAGAGCTGAGAGAATTCTCCTCGATGGCCGCTAAACTACTATTGTGAATGGTTAAATGACGTATATCCAATGCCAAAAAAAGGAAACCTTGTAATTTTGGCAAATTATTATGACGTAGCTTCAAATAGAAAATAATGGGACTTTTGCCCTTTAGAGTGCTCATCGATTTGGTGATGTGACTCAAATCCGTTGTCTCGCATAGAATATCCAAACCATTCTTCTTTACCGTACACACACAGGGAGATATTTCACTTTGCTCGGGACAGACTTGTTGTTGAGCTTGATTCGATTGAGCAGCCACTGGTTGCCAGCATAAGAGTACGATAGAGGATAAATACAATACTACGATGGCTTTGGCTGTCATGGATTGAGATACCGATGTAGATCGTATGACATGCTCTGCACTGTTTGATGGCATTTTGTCAACTAAACCCATGATGATGATGATGGTGACAAAGGTGAAAGCTTTAGGTGTTCGATGATGATGATGATGATGTTGATACTGAGGAAATGCGTTGTGTTGTGCGATCCACTCTCCTCCCTTTCTTTTCTCTATTTATGCGCTAATCCAATCTCACACCTTTTATTCCAACTTTCTACTCAGCTCTTATTGGGATTAGGATCTCCTCTCTGGGATGTTTCTCTCTTTGTCGATTTATTTAATTTAGATGGTTTTGTAGATTTCCAATTGTGTTAAATGGCCGTTGACTGACTGACCTGAGGGTGAAAACAAGTGAAAGAGAAAAAGGTAAGTAATCGTATGTATAAAAATAATTAATTAAATTTACTCATAAACTCTCTATTAGGGGTATATATAAAAATAAAGTGACTGGGCGTTTTTGAAAACACAAACAAAAAATTAAATAAAAAATAGGAAATTATTAAATACGTGCCACGTGTGGTGGTTTTATTATCGCAAAATTTAATAATTTTTATTTTTATTTGGCATATTCAATTCCAATGGCATACACGTAATTCCATAAATTTTAAAAGAAATTTATTAAATTTCCCATAGCATAATTCCCTAAATTAGTGGTCTTAAATATCTCTTAATAATAATTAAAAAATCTGTTTAATTTTTTCCGTTTGTTTGTTTCCTTATCCAAGAATATACATTGTGGCTGATATCCCTAGCGGAAATTGGTGCAAATTGCCACCGACGGACCTCCTGTGATAGGTCCAGGTGGTACAGGTGCTCTAGTTTTTTTTCGAAATTTTCAAATTTTCACATACTCTATTGATTGATTTCTAAACAGTCTTGGTATTAAAATCTGTTTGCAATTCGAACGCTTAAAATAAAACAGGTCCCTAAGAAGTTGTCCCAGACTGGTTTGGTAGAATTCTTGATGTTTTGGTAGATTTTGCAAAATATTCCTCTCTAACAAAGAGGTACTTAAATTTTCTATATATAAATAAAATATTGTCAAAATTTTCTATAAAAATTAAATTGTGACAAAATTTTCTATAAAAATAAAATTTTGACAAATTTCCTATAGAAATAAAATTTTGACAAAATAGAAATAAAATTTTCTATAGATCTAAAATTTTGAGAAAATTTTCTATAGAAATAAAATTTTGGCATAATTTTAATTCTATATTTTATACAGAAATAATTTCTATTTTTTATCCAGAAATAAAATTTTGACTAAATTTTCTATAGAAATAAAATGTTGACAAAATAGAAATAAAATTTTGACAAAATTTTCTATAGATCTAAAATTTTGAGAAAATTTTCTATAGAAATAAAATTTTGACATAATATTAATTCTATGTTTTATACAGAAATAATTTCTATTTTTTATCCAGAAATAAAATTTTGACTAAATTTTCTATAGAAATAAAATTTTGAAAAAAATTTCTATAGAAATAAAATTTTGACAAAATTTTCTATAGGAATAAAATGTTGATAAAATTTTCTCTAGAAATAAAATATTGAGAAAATTTTCTATAGAATTTAAATTTGGCTAAATTTTCTATAGAAATAAAATTTTGACAAAATATTCTATAGGAATAAAATTTTGACAAAATTTTCTATAGAAATAAAATTTTGATAAAATTTACTCTGGAAATAAAATATTGAGAAAATTTTCCATAGAATTTAAATTTGGCTAAATTTTCTATAGAAATAAAATTTTGACAAAATATTCTATAGAAATAAAATATTGAGAAAATTTTCTATAGAATTTAAATTTGGCTAAATTTTCTATAGAAATAAAATTTTGACTAAATTTTATATAGAAATGAAATTTTGACAAAATTTTCTATAGAAATAAAATTTTTACAGAATTTTCTATAGAAATAAAATTTTTTTTTAGAAATAAAATATTGAGAAAATTTTCTATAGAATTTAAATTTGGCTAAATTTTCTATAGAAATAAAATTTTGACAAGATTTTCTTTAGAAATAAAATGTTGACTACATTTTTATATAGGAATAAAATTTTGACAAAATATTCTATAGAAGTAAAATTTTGACAAAATTTTCTAAATTTTCGATAGAAATAAAATTTTGACATAATTTTATTTCTATATTTTTTTATCCGGAAATTAAATTTTGACTAAATTTTCGATAGAAATGAAATTTTGACAAAATTTTCTATAGAAATAAAATGTTGAAATTTTCTATATAAATAAAATGTTGACAAAATTTTCTATAAAAATAAAATTTTGACAAAATTTTCTGTAGAAATAAAATGTTGACGATATGTTCTAAATAAAATTTTGGCAAAATATTATATAGAAATAAAATTTTGACAAAATTTTATATAGAAATAAAATTTTGACAAAATTTTCTATAAAAATAAAATTTTGACAAATTTCCTATAGAAATAAAATTTTGACAAAATTTTCTATAGATATAAAATTTTGAGAAAAATTTCCATAGAAATAAAATTTTGACATCATTTTATTTCTATATTATATACAGAAATAATTTCTATTTTTTTATCCAGAAATAAAATTTTGACAAAATTTTCTATAAAAATGAAATTTTGACAAAATTTTCTCCAGAAATAAAATATTGAGAAAATGTTCTATAGAATTAAAAATTTTGATAAAGTTTTTTCTAGAAATAAAATATTGAGAACATTTTCTATAGAAATAAAATTTTGACAAAATTTTCCAAAGAAATAAAATTTTGACTAAATTTTCTATAGGAATAAAATTTTGACAAAATATTCTATAGAAGTAAAATGTTGACAAAATTTTCTATGGAAATAAAATTTTGACAACATTTTCTACGGAAATAAAATATTGACTAAATTTTCGATAGAAATAAAATAATGAAATAAAGTTTTGAAAATAGAAATAAAATTTTGACAAAATTTTCTATAAAAATAAAATGTTGACATAATTTTATTTCTATATTTTATACAAAAATATATTCTATTTTTATCCATAGAAATGAAAATTTGACTAAATTTTCTATAGGAATAAAATTTTGACAAAATATTCTATAGAAGTAAAATGTTGACAAAATTTTCTATGGAAATAAAACTTTGACAACATTTTCTACAGAAATAAAATTTTGGCTAAATTTTCCACAGAAATAAAATTTTGACTAAATTTTCTATAGAAATAAAATTTTGTCTAAATTTTCGATAGAAATAAAATTGTGCAACTATTTTCCATAGAAATAAATTGTGCAAAAAATTTCCACAGAAATAAAATTTTGACAGAATTTTCTATAAAAATAAAATTTTGACTAAGTTTTCTATAGAAATAAAATTTAAAATTTTGAAAATTGTTGTTGTTTTTTTATTGCAGCGTAAAACCATACATTGACTAAACTACAAGAGTAGCTTAACTAACAGAGGAAAAGAATGTTTGTCAAATTTATTTGGGCAAAGCCCTATAGACTGCAAGATGGTTGGATGGACGCACGTTTCGGAATTACCACATTCCTCATCAGCAGCCTCTACTTGCAGCACAACTATCAACCAATTATCAGAATAAATTCAGGCAATTCATTAAACCCAACAATGAACCACACTTGAACCTCTCGAAAAAAGGTTTTGTATGATAGCCGGTTTATGCCGAAAATTTTCTATAGAATTAAAATTTTCACTAATCTTTCTATAGAAATAAAATTTTGACACAATTTTTTTATAGAAATGAAAATTTGACTAAATTTTCTATAGGAATGAAATTTTGATAAAATATTCTATAGAAATAAAATGTTGACAAAATTTTCTATGGAAATAAAATGTTGACAACATTTTCTAGAGATATTAAATTTTGACTTAAATTTCCACAGAAATAAAATTTTTATTAAATTTTCTATAGAAATAAAATTGTGTATACATTTTCCATAGAAATAAAATTTTGACAAAATTTTCTATAGAAATAAAATGTTGATTAAGTTTTCTATAAAAATAAAATGTTGACTAAGTTTTCTATAGAAATAAAATTTGAAATTTTGAAAATTTTCTATAGAATTAAAATTTTGACTAATTTTTCTATAGAAATACAATTTTGACAAAATTTTTTTATAGAAATGAAATTTTGACTCAATTTTCTAAGGAATAACATTTTGAAAAAATATTCTATAGAAGTAAAATTTTGAAAAAAAATTCTATGGAAATTAAATTTTGACAAAATTTTCTACAGAAATAAAATGTTGACTAAATTTTCTATAGAAATAAAATTTTGACTAAATTTTCTATAGAAATAAAATTTTGGCTGAATTTTCGATAGAAATAAAATAAAGTTTTGACAAAAGACAAGGCAACCTGAATCCCCTCTTCAATCTAACCTTACCTAGATCCCCAAGTCCCAAGTTTCCTCTCTAACATGGTCCAAGTTGACCATTGTGCAGTAGAGTTGAAGCGAGAAATCTCCTTTTTAAATCTTGTTTAATACGTGCAGAGTGCGATAATGGTGAGTGCTGTTTACAATGTCCATGGTCTGGGGCCGATATATCTACGGAGGGATTCAATACTGTCTTTAGGACAATTTTCCAATAATATTTGGCATTCGGTTTGATCCCACGATGAAAACGGTTTAGCCTAAACTCCAAATTTTTTGAAACCACTGTGGCATAACTATGGACTGAATAGTCTAAATGAGTCTAAAATTACGAGCTGCCACTCTACCCAATCTAACGCTGGAGGGCTCTAACGATAGTCATTTGACGTTTTCCAGCTGAATATATAATGCAATCACAATATCACATTTGAATGCCATCACAAATAACTTTATTTCTGAATCAAAATACTTTTTTAAGCTTGAAAATAATACAATGAATTGTCACTGGAATAAATCTATTGAATTTGCGACGAGTAATCTGAAGTTGATTGCATTACCTATCAGCCACCCTGTAATCTTAATAGGGGATAGTCGAAATGTTTGGTATGTAAAAGAAAGGATTTTTTCTATAAGCCAATTGAACTGTGGCTTATATTCGGCCTCTCACATAGAAATGTTTGAGAGTTTTGGCGTGTCCTCTCTTTAAGTCATTAAAGATTTTCTCACGATTTAAATCCATGGAGAAATTCATATAAACTTTGGCTAGTCCTTAACTCCATTCTTACTTTTTTTCTTGGAAACACTTTCAAAGATTTCAAATGGTTTATCTTGTTGCTAAATTTTCGTCCTAATTTATTATTTCCCTAAAAAAACAATGTTCAGCAAACCAACAAAAAGTTAGAGAGTCTCATAAATAAATACCAGAGACGAGAGACGGGCAGAGAATTTTTGATTTTTTTTGTGATACTATGGGGGATTGTGATGATGATGACGACGATGACGACGACGATAATGTTGATTACTGATGGTGCGGATAATGTATTACACTTAGATGAGATGAGAATGAAAAATAAATGTACGAATATCTCGACTATGGTGTTGTTTGAGATTCATCATTCACGTATTTCTCACACGTTTTCCCCGTTTTATGTGTGTGTGAGTGTACTTGTGTTTTGTTTTTGTAATGCTGCCTTTATTGTACACGATGTCGACGAACAAAACCTGAATTTAAATTGGCCCAATAAAGATGAGATCCGTGGTTTTATAGTGCTGTGATTGTTGTCGGATGGTTGGGTCAGATTGTTTGTGTTTTTCGTTGTTTTTTTTTTTTTTGTTAAGTTGCATTATTCTGTTTGGAGCTTTTTTTGCTTCACTTTAAACTGAATTAAATATTTATAAATTAAATTTTGTTGGTTTTGTTGTATTTATTATTTTCTATGATGTTTAGGGGGATGTAGGGTCGATATCTGTGATACATTCACCTTTTATAGTATTGGGGTAATGGTAGGCGTATGATTTATGGCAATTTATTAAAAACACTATTTTATGAAGGGCTTTAGGCTAACATATACGGTTGCCACAGTTGTTAGAATTCTACCAAGAATAGTAATTTGGACAAAATTTCCTATAGAAATAAACTGTTGAGAAAAATTTCCATAGAAATAAAATTTTGACTAAATTTTCTATAGAAATAAAATTTTGTCAAATTTTGCTAGAGAAATAAAAATTGGCAAAAATTTTCTATAGAAATAAAATTTTGAAAAAATTTTAAATAGAAATAAAATTTTGACAAAATTTTCAATAGAAATAATATTTTGATAAAATTTTCTAATGAAATAAAATTTTGACAAAATGTTCTATAGAATAAAATTTTGACAAAATTTTCGATGGAAATAAAATTTTGAAAAAATTTTCTATAGAAATAAAATTTTGACAAAATTTTCTATAGAATTAAAATTTTCCATAGAAATAACTTTTGAGAAAATTTTCTATAAAAAAGAAATTTTTAGAAAATTTTCCGTAGATATAAAATTTTGACAAAATTTTCTATAGAAATAAAATTTTGACAAAATTTTCTATAGAAGTAAAAATTTTAGAAAATTTTCAATAGAATTTAAATCTTGACAACGTTTTCTAAAAAAATAAAATGTTGACAAAATTTTCTATAGAAATAAAATTTTGATGAAATTTTCCATAGAAATAAAATTTTGACAAAATTTTCTATAGAAATAAAATTTTTAGAAAATTTTCTATAGAAATAAAATTTTTAGAAAATTTTCTATAGAAATAAAATTTTTATAAAATTTCTATAGAAATAAAATTTTGACAAAATTTTTTATAGAAATACAATTTTGACAAAATTGTCTATAGAAATAAAATTTTGATAAAATTTTCTATAGAAAATTTTGACAATTTTGACAAAATTTTCTATAGAAATAAAATTTTGACACAATTTTCTATAGAAATAAAATTTTGATAAAATTTTCTATAGAAATAAAATATTGACAAATTTTTCTACAAAAATAAAATATTGACAAATTTTTCTATAGAAATAAATTTTTGACAAAATTTTCTATAAAAATAAAATTTTGACAAAATTTTCTATAGAAATAATATTTGGACAACATTTGCTATAGAAAACATATGATGACAAAATGTTCTATAGAAATGAAATTTTGACAAATTTTTCTATAAAAATAAAATTTTTACAAAATTTTCTATAGAAACAAAATTTTGACAAAATTTTCTACAAAAATAAAATTTTGATAAAATTTTCTGTAGAAATAAAATTTTGAAAAAAATTCTATAGAAATAAAATTGTAACAAAGTTTTCTATATAAATAAAATTTTGACAAAATTTTCTATAGAAATAAAATCTTGACAAAATTTTCTAAAAAAATAAAATTTTGACAAAATTTTCTATAGAAACAATATTTTGAGAAAATTTTCTATAAAAATAAAATTTTGATAAAATTTTCTGTGGAAATAAAATTTTAACAAAATTTTCTATAGAAATAAAATCTTGACAAAATTTTCTATAGAAATAAAATTTTGACAAAATTTTCGATAGAAATAAAATTTTGATAAAATTTTCTATAGAAATGAAATTTTGATAACATTTTCTATAGAAATAATATTTGGACACCATTTTCTATCGAAAATTTTTCCTCTGTTGGTTAACCTACACTTGTAGTTTAGTCAATGCATGGTTTTAAGCTGAGATCAAAAACAATAATAATGAAATAAAATGTTGATAAAATTTTCCATAGAAATAAAATTTTGACAAAATTTTCTATAGAAATACAATTTTGACAAAATATTCTATAGAAATAATATTTGGACAACATTTTCTACAGAAATAATATTTGGACAACATTTTCTACAGAAATAAAATTTTGACAAAATTTTCTATAGAAATAAAATTTTGACAAAATTTTCTATAGAAATGAAATTTTGATAACATTTTCTATAGAAATACAATTTTGATAACATTTTCTATAGAAATAAAATGTTGACAAAATTTTCTATAGGAATACAATTTTGACAAAATTTTCTATAGAAATAATATTTGGACAAAATTTTCTATAGAAATAAAATTTTGATAAAATATTCTATAGAAATAAAATTTTGATAAAATTTTCTATAGAAAAAAAATTTTGACAAAATTTGCTATAGAAATAAAATTCCGAGAAAATTTTCTATAGACATAAAATTTTGACAAAATTTTCCGTAGATATAAAATTTTGATAAAATTTTCTATAGAAATAATATTTGGACAACATTTTCTATAGAAACAAAATTTTGACAACATTTTCTATAGAAATAAAATTTTGATAAAATTTTCTATAAAAATAAAATTTTTAGAAAGTTTTCCGTAGATATAAAATTTTGACAAAATTTTCTATAGAAATAAAATATTGACAAAATTTTCTAAAAAAATAAAATTTTGACAAATTTTTCTATAGAAACAAAATTTTGGGAAAATTTTCTATAAAAATAAAATTTTGATAAAATTTTCTGTAGAAATAAAATTTTGAAAAAACAATCTATAGAAATAAAATTCTAACAAAATTTTCTATATAAATAAAATTTTGACAAAATTTTTCTATAGAAAAAACATTTCGACAAAATTTTCTATAGAAATATAATTTTGACAAAATTTTCTATAGAAATAAATTTTTGACAAAATTTTCTATAGAAATAAAATGTTGGAAAAAAGTTTTCTATATAAATAACATTTTGACAACATTTTCTACAGAATTTACAGTTTTCCAAAATTTACTATAGAAACAAAATTTTGAAAAATTTTCTATAGAAATAAAATTTTGAAAAATTTTCTATAGAAATAAAATTTTGACAAAATTTTCTATAGAAATAAAATTTTAACAAAATTTTTGATAGAAATAAAATTTTTGACAAAATTTTCTATAGAAACAAAATTTGAGAAAATTTTCTATAAAAATAAAATTTTGATAAAATTTTCTGTAGAAATAAAATTCTAACAAAATTTTCTATATAAATAAAATGTTGATAAAATTTTTCTATAGAAATAAAATTGTGACAAAATTTTCTATAGAAATACAATTTTAAGAAAATTTTCTATAGAAATAAAATATTGACAAATTTTTCTAAAAAATAAAATATTGAACAATTTTTCAATAGAAATAAAATAGAAATAACATTTGAGAAAATTTTCAATAAAAATAAAATTTTGACAAAATTTTCTATAGAAATAAAATTTGGAGAAGATTTTCTATAGACATAAAATTTTGACAAAATTTTCCGTAGATATAAAATTTTGATAAATTTTTTAAAGTAATAAAATTTTGACAAAATTTTCTATAGAATAAAATTTTGACAAAATTTTCTATAGAAAAAAATTTTGACAAAATTTGCTAAGAATAAAATTTTAACAAAATTTTCTATAGAAATAACATTTTGACAAAATTTTCTATAGAAACTAAATTTTGACAAAATTTTCTATAAAAATAAAATTATGATACAATTTTCTGTAGAAATAAAATTTTGAAAGAAAATTCTATAGAAAAAAAATTCTAACAGAATTTTCGATAGAAATAAAGTTTTGACAAAATTTTTTATAAAAATAAAATTTTTAGAAAATTTTCCGTAGATATAAAATTTTGACAAAATTTTCTTTAGAAATAAAATGTTGATAAAATTTTCTATAGAAATAAAATTTTGACAAAATTTTCTATAGAAATAAAATTTTGACAAAATTTTCTATAATAGAAATAAACTGTTGACAAAATTTTCCGTAGATATAAAATTTTGACAACATTTTCTATAGAAATAAAATTTTGAGAAGATTTTCTATAGACATAAAATTTTGACAAAATTTTCTGTAGAAATAAAATTTTTACAAAATTTTCTATAGAACTAAAATTTTGATAAAATTTTCTAGAAAAATAAAATTTTGACATAATTTTCTATGGAAATAAAATTTTGATAAAATTTTCTATACAAATAAAATTTTGACAAAATTTTCTATAGAAATAAAATTTTGACAAAATTTTCTATAGAAATAAAATTTCGAAAAAAAATTTCTTTAGAAGTAAAATTTTGACAAACCAAAAAATTTTGATCAAAAACTTCAAAATGAGATCTTTGTAAATGTGGTAGAAAATTGTCACCCTTTAAAATGTTTCGTAAAATATTAAATTTAATTTTACCTAAAAAATATTAATCTAAATTAATTTACTAAGCATAAAATGCAAGCCAACCAATAAATATGTCAAGAATATTATATATGTCATTTTTGTCCTTACATATTTCTTTGCATTTTCCTCTACGTTCAATTGAATACTCGTGACAAAAAAGTTGTTAAAATTCTTAACTGCGTCATAAATTCATATTATATCCAATTACCCAGAATTTCCATCGAAATCACGATGGAAACATGCAACATGTTTCAATCTCAGACACGACAAAACTCTTAAAGAAAAATTTTCAAGAAAAGTGGCATCAAGAATACGCATACGTATAACCCACCATCACCTTTATACAGAGCAATGACTTCGTCAGTGATGTCAATGTATTTTATTTTTATGTTTTGTTGTTTATTTGCTTTAAGAAATTAATGCGAATCGAGGGCAATGCTTTAAAAGTTTATTATTTAGGTAGTAGACTCATTCCATATTTCTTAGAGCGTAGTGTTATCGTACGTTATTTGACCCATGTAATTAGGTGATATTTTCTGTGTCTTGGGAATTAATGGATGAAATACGTTTTATAGCTTTATGAATTGAATATAGCATAAACCAAAAAAGCTAACCTGGTACATTTCCATCTTAGACTAAAATAGCTACATTAGGTAAACAAGAGAGATATATAACCAAAATACAAAAATATCATATACTACTTCATTAATAATTAATTTGTAACTTTTTCCTAATTTCATACAGGACATGGATACCACCGATATCAAATGTCACGAAATACTATTCATCATCAACCAAACAAAAAAAGTGACCACGACTTTCAATTTATATTATTCGGCAAATTTTCAGGTAAATAATAAATTATTACTAGCCCTACTAGTTTACGATTGGCATATACCTACTTTGGAATTCTATTTTCATTGTCGAATACAAACCAGCACATTATTTTCATTGTTCAAGTGTCAAATACAAAGACGTCCAGCAATGTAAGAGTGCGAGGGAGTGTGAGGGGGTGGTTTTTTTATTTTTAGATTATTATTATTTTATTTATGAATAAATTGAATGTAGCTCAAGTGTCAAAAAAATAAAGAAACAACGTCTCGTGAGTTGTTAACTTTAGAAAGCCATAAAATTTAGTCCTTAAACCATCAATGTCTGTGTATCCTTTTGCGTACCAAACAAAAAAAAAACAACAGCAACGTCAAACATATAAAATATGAAACATTCACCTACAATAACACAGACACAAATAGGCAGGAAACCGCCAGAAAACTTTTGGAAGAAAGTATGTGTGTGTGTTCGTATGACAGTGTACGGCAACAGATACATTTCTGTTGCTGATGTTGCGCGTAAACTTCATAATCTATAGGGTTGTCATTAAAGATGCCGTTTTTTTTTTATTGGACACTGGGAAAATAGTATTTTACCATATTTATCACGAAACGAAATTTTTGAGTTGGGAATTTGGGTTTTTGGTGGGGAATTTCCACAAATTTGGAGATTTTTGTGGAGATTTACTCAAAATCTGTCCAGTATAATAAATGAGGATGAAATTCTATTTACTAAAAAATAGGCACAGTGAAATCTCAAAATTACAAAAGGAAACTTTGCTCCTTTTCATTAAAAACAATTTTTTTGGAGTTCATTCACGAAATTAATTGATCCAACAAATTTTTAATTTAAATGTCTTCAATCACAGAAATTATTGTATCAATCATCGAAGTTAATTAAAAACAAGTAAGTTCGCCCAGGCCGAAACTTATGTACCCTCCACCATGGATTGCTTAGAAACTTCTTCTAAATACTGCCGATTATATATGTATATAATTCAGTTTTACACAAATTTCTATAGAAATAAAATTTTGACAACATTTTCTATAGAAATAAAATTTTGACAAAATTTTCTATAGATATAAAATATTGACAAAATTTTCTATAGATATAAAATTTAGACAAAATGTTCTATAGAAATAAAATTTAGACAAAATTTTCTATAGAAATAAAGTTTTAACAAAATTTTCTATAGAAATGAAATTTTAACAAAATTTTCTATAAAAATAAAATTTTGACAAAACTTTCTATAGATATAAAATTGAGACAAAATGTTCTATAGAAATACAATTTTGACAAAATTTTCTATAGAAATTAAATTTTAACACAATTTTCTATAGAAATAAAATTTTGACAAAATTTTCTATAGAAATAAAATTTTGACAAAATTTTCTATAGAAATACAGTTTTGACAAAATTTTCTATAGAAATGAAATTTTAACAAAATTTTCTATAGAAATAAAATTTTGACAAAATTGTCTATAGAAATAAAATTTTGACAAAATGTTTTATAGAAATGAAATTTTAACAAAATTTTTTATAGAAATAAAATCTTAACAAAATTTTCTATAGAAATAAAATTTTGACAAAATTTTCTATAGAAATAAAATTTTGACAAATTTTTCTATAGAAATAAAATTTTGACAAAATTTTCTATAGAAATAAAATTTTGACAAAATTTTCTATAGAAATAAAATTTTGACAAAATTGTCTATAGGAATAAAATTTTGACAAAAGTTGCTATAGAAATAAAATTTTGACAAAATTTTCTATAAAAATAAAATTTTAACACAATTTTCTATAGAAATAAAGTTTTGACAAAATTTTCTATAGAAATAAAATTTTGACAAAATTTTCTATAGAAATACAATTTTGACAAAATTTTCTATAGATATAAAATTTTGACAAAATTTTCTATAGAAATACAATTTTGACAAAATTTTCTATAGATATAAAATTTTTACAAAATTTTCTTTAGAAATAAAATTTTGACAAAATTGTCTATAGGAATAAAATTTTGACAAAATTGTCTATAGGAATAAAATTTTGACAAAATTTTCTATAGAAATAAAATTTTGACAAAATTTTCTATAAAAATAAAATTTTAACACAATTTTCTATAGAAATAAATTTTGGACAAAATTTTCTATAGAAATAAAATTTTGACAAAATTTTCTATAGAAATAATATTTTGACACAATTTTCTATAGAAATAAAATTTTGACAAAATTTTCTATAGAAATAAAATTTTAACAAAATTTTGACACAATTTTCTATAGAAATAAAATTTTGACAAAATTTTCTATTGATATAAAATTTTGACAAAATTTTCTATAGAAATAAAATTTTGACAAAATTTTCTATAGAAATAAAATTTTAACAAAATTTTCTATAGAAATAAAATTTTGACAAAATTTTCTATAGATATAAAATTTTGACAAAATTATCTATGGAAATAAAATTTTGACAAAATTATCTATAGAAATAAAGTTTTGACAAAATTTTCTATAGAAATGAAATTTTAACAAAATTTTTATAAAAATAAAATTTTAACAAAATTTTCTATAGAAATAAAATTGTGACAAAATTTTCTATAGAAATAAAATTTTGACAAAATTTTCTATAAAAATAAAATTTTAACAAAATTTTCTGTAGAAATAAAATTTTGACAAAATTTTCTATAGAAACAAAATTTTGACAAAATTTTCTATAGAAATAAAATTTTGGTAGATTATTTTTGGCTCGAGTGGCAACCATGATTATGAACCGATATGGACCAATTTTTGTTTGATTGGAGATCGGCTATATATAACTATAGACCGATATGGACCAATTTTGGAATGGTTGTTAGCAGCCATATACTAACACCACGTGCCAAATTTGAACCGGATCGGATGAATTTTGCTCCTCCAAGAGGCTCCGGAGGTCAAATCTGGAGAACGGTTTATATGGGGGCTATATATAATTATGGACCGATATAGACCAATACCAACATCATGCACCAAATTCTAGCCGGATCGGATGAAATTTGTTTCTCTTTGAGGCTCCGCAAGCCAAATCCGCACGCTCACAAAAAATCGCTTCTGTAACATATACTCCCAAACATATTTTGCTTCAAGCATATACATTTTTGGGTATTGCCCAAACATTTATATGTTTGATCTCTTCCAATATATAATATGTTTGAAAGCATATTGGTCTAAACAATATATGTTTGGGTAGTCTAAGTTCCACACATTTTGTATTTTTGCATCCAAATTCAATAATGTTGTCTTCCAAAAAACAATATGTTATTATGTGAACATATAATATGTTTAGAAGCATTTTGCACCCAAAAATATTATATGCTTAAAAAAATTCTCCCAAACAATATTGTGCTCAAAATTTTATTTATTTATTTATATATTTACAATCATAATGAATTATGAAAATAAACAGGTAATATAGGTGCTAACAACATAGGTTTTCGACCTGAATGCTCAAAATTTTGTTTCTGCCAAATTGTATATTCCCCCACATCTTTCTCACTTCCACGAGATTTTTTAGTTCTTAGCACCTTTTTCTGTAATACAAACATTGTAGAAGAAATTATTCAATTGCATGATTTTTTTTATTTTAATTTTACCTTTTGCCGGACGGGGATTCGAACAGCGGACCACACAGTTTGTAAGGATCAAAGAAGTAGCTGATCAATTGCCCAAGGAAAAATAAAATGTTAATTTTGTAATAACAAGCAACAACCACCAACTAAATTCAATATCGCTCCCTGTTAAATAGCGCTCCAAGCTACTAAACACATATATGTTTATAGGCTATTTCTAAATTAATATATGTTTGCATCCAAGCATATTATATTTAAAAACATTTTATGTCCCAAACATAATATGTTCTAACATATTAACATATATGTCCCAAACATGTTATGCTAGTTTATGAACATTATATGCTTGCACTCAAAAATATTGTGTTTAAAAATTTGTGTTCCAAACATATAATGTTTATAGCCAAACATATGAAAAACAGTCTTTTTCATCCGTGCGAGGATCGGTTTATATGAGTGCAATATATAATTATGGACCGATGTGGAACAATTTTATCATGGTTGTTAGAGACCATATACCAACATCATGCACCAAATTTCAGCCGGATCGGATGAAATTTGCTTCTCTTAGAGGCTTCGAAAGCCAAATCGGGGGATCGGTTTATATGGCGGCTATATATAATTATAGACCGATGTGGACCAATTTTTGCATGGTGTTAGAGACCACACGGATGAAAAAGACTGTTTTTCATATGTTTGGCTATAAACATTATATGTTTGGAACTCAAATTTTTAAACACAATATTTTTGAGTGCAAGCATATAATGTTCATAAACTAGCATAACATGTTTGGGACATATATGTTAATATGTTAGAACATATTATGTTTGGGACATAAAATGTTTGTAAATATAATATGCTTGGATGCAAACATATATTAATTTAGAAATAGCCTATAAACATATATGTGTTTAGTAGCTTGGAGCGCTATTTAACAGGGAGCGATATTGAATTAAGTTGGTGGTTGTTGCTTGTTATTACAAAATTAATATTTTATTTTTCCTTGGTCAATTGATCAGCTACTTCTTTGGTCCTTACAAACTGTGTGGTCCGCTGTTCGAATCCCCGTCCGGCAAAAGGTAAAATTAAAATAAAAAAAATCATAAAATTGAATAACTTCTTCTACAATGTTTGTATTACAGAAAAAGGTGCTAAGAACTAAAAAATGTCGTGGAAGTGAGAAAGATGTGGGGGAATATACAATTGGGCAGAAACAAAATTTTGAGCATTCAGGTCGAAAACCTATGTTGTTAGCATCTATATTACCTGTTTATTTTCATAATTCATTATGATTGTAAATATATAAATAAATAAATAAAATTTTGAGCACAATATTGTTTGGGAGAATTTTTTTTAAGCATATAATATTTTTGGGTGCAAAATGCTTCCAAACATATTATATGTTCACATAATAACATATTGTTTTTTGGAAGACAACATTATTGAATTTGGATGCAAAAATACAAAATGTTTGGAACTTAGACTACCCAAACATATATTGTTTAGACCAATATGCTTTCAAATATATTATATATTGGAAGAGATGAAACATATAAATGTTTGGGCAATACCCAAAAATATATATGCTTGAAGCAAAATATGTTTGGGAGTATATGTTACAGAAGCGATTTTTTGTGAGCGTGCATATACTAACATTATGTACCAAATTTCAGCCGGATCGGATGAAATTTGCTTCTCTTAGAAGATGTGCAAGCCAAATTTGGTGGTCCGTTTATATGGGGGCTATACGTAAAAGTGGACCGATATAGCCCATTTGCAATACCATCCGACCTACATCAATAACAACTATTTGTGCCAAGTTTCAAGTCAATAGCTTGTTTCGTTCGGAAATTAGCGTGATTTCAACAGACAGACGGACGGACATGCTCAGATCGATTCAGAATTTCACCACGACCCAGAATATATATACTTTATGGGGTCTTAGAGCAATATGTCGATGTGTTACAAACGGAATGACAAAGTTAATATACCCCCATCCTATGGTGGAGGGTATAAAAATGTCTAACTAACTACAATTTAGTTCAATTTTTTTACCCAAAGTAGTTTATTTTCCCATAAAACAGTTTAACTTTGTCTGTCTGTATTTAATTTGTTAATTTCTTCGTGCATTTTTTCATTGTATGTGAAATTCAATCACACAACTGTTGCCACAATATCAAACGGTTTCCACGAAGGGCATCCCTTGCGGCATATGTCCTGAGTGTTGTCGCGTCAGTCGACCAACTGTTTTTGTGATTTGTGTATGTATAACATGATGTGGCGGGAAAATCGATAGGAAAGTCACCCCCATAGCCGCAGGATCCATGCCAGTAATCCATCCCGTTGTCTCTCCCTCTCACTTTCAACACTCTCGTAGAAGGATGTAGAGGAATGTACTATTAGCACACTTTTGCAACAGCAAGTCATCGAGTGTGTATGTGGCTATGTGTGTGTGTATGTGTATGTTTTATTATCCTTAGGCTTTTGCCATTATTCTTTCCTCAGCTGTGTTTGTCCAGAGAGTAATTGTTGAATCTAATAAAACTATGATTTCATAGAGGATTTTCTGTTTTTTTTTTTGTTCAACTTCCACTCCTCACTCTCTGAAGTAAGGGGAAAATGCAAATGACATTAATTATATACATGGTGTTGCTTCTATACAACATGGTAAAATGGTTGGAGGTGGCGAGGCTTATAAACTTCGAGAACAGGTAGAGACAGAGTGGTAGGGGTAAAGAAAAACTTGCAACAACTTTTCTTTTTTTTATTAGATTTTATTTATAGGACATTTCTAACATGTGGAGGGTTTCCTAATGCTTTTCTTAAGAGGAGAGAATGCGGGTGGCTGTGTGTGTGTCTGCGTGTGGAAAATCCTCTTGTATTGGTGTACAGACATAATGAACTTTTAGATCTTAACTAACCATGATTTAATTTACTTTGTTGTATTTTTTCACTTTCATTCACCTGTTTAAGATTTTCGTTTCGATTTTCCAAAAGTTTACGAGTTTCGTTGTTTTATTTAAATTCTTCGTATTCGCTTATGGATACATAGAAGTAATGAGATAGGATTCATTCACTGGTAAATGCGTTTTATATAATTTATTTCCTTTTTCACTACTTCATATTTTCTTTGATTTATAATTTGTTTTTTTTTTTTTTTTGTGTTTCTTTAACACCAAAAACACTTTCCTTTTGCCAGTGGCTGCCTTCAAGATTTCGAGATTATTTTTTTTTTCTTCTTTTGAATTTTAAAAACTTATTTTCTCCATTAAATTCTTCTCTGTTCTGTCCCGAGCAACTGCTCCCTTATGTAAAAAAAGGATTTATTTCCTTTGTAAAAAAAACGAATTCCTTCTGTTGTCCAGTTTTCCTTGGTATTCCTGCAGTTCGAAATTACAACACGCGCGTACAACCGTTGACAACGTACTGAGAGATAACCCTCACTCATTCATCCAACAGTTTGCATGGAAAAACAACTGAAAAAGAGATTCCTAATGCGTAAAGCTTTGGCAAAGCTCTTTATCATCTCAATAACATTTCTCTATGAAGAGAATTATGTTACTCTCCATAATCTCTGTTAATTTTGTCTATGCTCTGTTTACCTTTTTAACAGATGTGATATCAACTTGAAATCAATGGTTAATCATTGAGATGCAATTTTGTGGGCAGATTTTTTTCAGAATAAATAGTTTTTTTGCACATACCAGAGATATGGCTTATCAGCTACTACAATATTAATTTACATCACAAACCATAAAGTGGTTAAAATTTGCCACCTTTTTATTTCAAAGCTTTATTTCTATAGAAATTTTTGTCAAAATTTTATTTCTTTAGAAAATTTTCTCAAAATTTTATATCCACGGAAATTTTTCTCAAAATTTTATTTTTCTATAGAAAATTTTGTCAAAATTTTATTTCTATAGAAAATTTTATTTCTATCGAAGTTTTTTTAAAATTTTATTTCTATAAAAGTTTATCTTAAAATTTTATTTCTATAGAAAGTTTTTCTCAAAATTTTATTTCTACAGAACATTTTGTCAAAATTTTAGTTTTACAGAAAATAGAAATAAAATTTGGGAGCCAACGTGGTGCAATGGTTAGCATGCCCGCCTTGCATACACAAGGTCGTGGGTTCGATTTATGCTACGACCGAACACCAAAAAGTTTTTCAGCGTTGGATTATCCCACCTCAGTAATGCTGGTGACATTTCTGAGGGTTTAAAAGCTTCTCTAAGTGATTTCACTGGAATGTGGAACGCCGTTCGGACTCGGCTATAAAAAGGAGGTCCCTTGTCATTGAGCTTAACATGGAATCGGGCAGCACTCAGTGATAAGAGAGAAGTTCACCACTGTGGTACCACAATGGACTGAATAGTCTAATGGTCAGTTTCTCATCTTCCGATTAATTTTAACCGGAGGATAGACCTCCGGTTAGTAAAATTTTTGTATGGGATCAGCTGTTTTATCGACAAGATAAATAATAACAAGACATTGAGAAACTGGCCCTAAGTGAGCCTGATATATCGGGCTGCCACATAACCTAACCTATAGAAAATTTTGTCAAAATTTTATTTCTATAGAAAATTTTGTCAAAAATTAGTTCTATACAAAACTTTGTCAACATTTAATTTATTTTATACGAAATTTTATTTCACACGTAACACAATCTAAACAAAATTAAATGTGAAACCTACTTATACCCTAACAAATTCCTTTGATAAACGATATTTAAAGTTGGCAATAATTTATTTCTTTAGAAATGAAGGAATTTCATCACCCCCATCTATTGGATAAGTTCTTCGTCACAGTGCGACATCTATAAGTTTATATTTTACCAAGGGGTTTGTCCAAGCTAAACGGTTAGTTGTCGCATGTTCTCGCCAGAGGTTGGTTCAGGACCATGAAACGAGTACTTGTGGCGCCATCTAGACTGAATTTGTTTAATATATCCATTATTCGCAATATTTGAACGAATCTATGTTTGCAATATAAATCGGTAGTATAGTTATGCCCTGTATTATCGATTCGGGAAGTGGAATGGTTTGAGTTTTCGCTACAGAGAAGACATTAGTAGCCGTAATGCCAAGTCTACATTATTTGTAAGTAATGCTGCCTTCTATAGGAAATTTTGTCAACATTTGATTTCTATAGAAAATTTTTTCAAAATTTTACTTCTCTAGAAAATTTTGTCAAAATTTTGTTTCTTGAAGTAAATCGGGTAAAAGTTGCAGTGTGCTCAAGAAACAAATGAGTCACATCAAAGAGTGGACTGTGAAAGTCTACAGATGGTGGACATTGTGCAGAAGAGTGGTGGTTTCTAAATGTGGCCTGAATCCAAATGTGATGAACCTTTAGAGGTTCATATAAAAAGTGTAGCCGCCATGGTTGCGACGAGATTGAATATGTGTGTAAATATAACCATAGCGATAGGCGGTAGGCGAACACTTATTTACGTGTATTTCTTATGGGAAGCCCAAAATCCGCGACGGAATACCGTGACGGCTAGCGGCGTGTCGCTAAATTAAAACTTATTCTAACTCCTTGGCGAAAACTGGTATAGTGTTGCCATCGCTTATCAATTTTTTTAAACTCACCACTAGGAATTGCTGTTGCCTGGACACGTGTAGATTATTTTTTCTTGAAATAACTCAACAAATAACAAGCCATTGTATGTTTTTATTCAACTTCATTGTTTAATATTGTCAAAGCGTGCTGTATTGACAACAAAAACGCTAGGAAACGTGAAAAAGGGAATTATTCGCCGTCAAGCTTATTGTATTTGCCGTTGCGGCAAAAATGTTTCGCCTACCGCCTATCGCTATGGTTATATTTACACACTATGTTGGGTAAATATATGGAAACACAAAATATGAAAGGTTGCGAAGATAAATGCGCGAGTTAAATTCGTGGTTTGTGTCTTGGCTAATTAAAATTCAAATTTGTGGAACGAATTTAAGTTTGTGGGACGAATTTAACTTGTGGAACGAATTCCAAATACCAGTCAGTTATTTTATGTGTAGTCATATTATGCATTGGTGGTTTTATATCGTTGAAAAATTTCCTATATCTAAGAAACCCTTTGAGAGGAATTGACCAGACCAAATGCAAATAAGAGATATTGGTGACTACAAAAAATCAAAATTGAAAAGTAAAAAATATCAGAAATACTATACATGAGACTTTGGAATTTTTAATTTTGATTTTTTGTAGTCACCAATATCTCTTATTTGCATTTGGTCTGGTCAATTCCTCTCAAATGGTTTCTTAGATATAGGAGATCCAATATCAGGGCTATATAGCCGATATCTGGCGATAATATAGCTCTAAAACTGTACATGAGACATTAAAATTTCTAATTTTGATTTTTTGCAATAACCAATATCTATTACTTGCATTTGGTCTGGTCAATTCCTCTCAAATGGTTTCTTAGATATAGGAGATCCAATATCAGGGCTATATATAGCCGATAATATAGCTCAAAAACTGTACATGAGACTTTTTATTTTTTAATTTTGATTTTTTGTAGTCACCAATATCTATTATTTGCATTTGGTCTGGTCAATTCCTCTCAAATGGTTTCGTAGATATAGGAGATCCAATATCGGGACTATATAGCCGATATCGGTGACGCTATATCTCAAATAATCTACATGAAAATGTTGATTTTTTAATTTTGGTTTTTGGTGCAGGTCAATATCTACCACTGGCATATTGTCTGGTCAATTCCTCTCAAATGGTTCCTTAGGTATAGGCGATTTAATATCGGGGCTATATATAGCCGATATCTGATGACACTATATCTCCAATACTGTGCACGAGATTTTTGAAGTTATTTAAGAATCTTATTTTGGTGTCCCTTAGATGTTTTTATTATTGTATTTTAATATCTTATGTCCATTACTTCAGGATATATTGACATTTTTATACGACTTTAGAATTATTAGGGGTTATCTCTTATGGATAAATTTTTCGACGATATAAAACCACCAATGCATACATAATATGACTACACATAAAATAACGCATAAAATAACTGGTGTTTGGCAGTTTTTCCACCACAAAGTTGCCTCTTTTTAAGAAAAACTTTTTTTTTGGAATGCGTTCCACAAGTTAAATTCGTCCCGGAAACTTAAATTCGTTTCACAAAATTAAATTTTGCTTAGCCAAGATACAAACCACGAATTTAACTCGCGAATTTATCTTCACACCCTTAAATATGACGAACCATCAAAGGATAATAGAGGAGACGGAGAGTGAAATGGTGGATGCCAACACAACATCATCATAATCGTATGTCTGAGGTGCGAATAGTTATAGAGTGCGACATTCTGATGCCAATAAGATGGACATGGGAGAATGGAATCCAAGAACAGATTCCAGAGACAAATAACGACTACACGGATGAATCTAGGATGGGTGAGAGGACGGGACTCAGCGTATATATGGAGGACCAAGACACCGAGATCTTATTTCGATTACTGGATCACAGCACAATTCTGCAGGCATAAGTACGTGCCATAACCGAATGTCTTAAATGGTTCGGAAAAAAATATTAGGCCACAAAACGTTAACATTTTGACAGATTGTCTAAGGAAAATGAAGGCAATAGCAGGCATTTGATCGCGAACCACATTGGAATGCAAAGCATGGTCAACGAATACTATTAGTACGTATGGATGCACATTATACGGGTTCCGGTGCCGGGACATGCCGGAATAAGTGATAAAAACTAAGACACATAGGGTAGTGAAGTGAATGGGCACGGGAGATCCATAAAGCGATGTGGACCAATGGTCGGAAGGGCGATGAAACTACTATAGGGTGACCCAGATAAGAAAAATACTTGATAACTATTGATACGCCATGGTGATTCGGGATCTGCTCTAGTTTATAAACAGGAAACAAATAGGGAATACGTCAGGAACAAAGAGTTCCTGGAATAAAAAAAAGGGTACGATGGAAAGAAGTTAGAACGCACAATAATCCCAATACTGCCTTAGGTGTATGTCAGCCGACATGAGACAGGATCATTCGGGGATCCTGTCTCCCGCAAATGAACTGGCGATAAGATCTATCGCAAATGAACTGGCGATAAGATCTAGGACACATAGGGAAGTGTACTTAGAAAACATATTTAGAGGAGTATTGCAACGATAGGAAGGGGGAACAAAATACTATGGGGTGACCCTGATAAAAAAATAACTGGTGAACTACTCAAGAAGAGTAGGACGAAAGTCAGGAGAACCGTGGAAATAATGAACGGGAACCTAGATTGAAAGAATATATGTGCCGTGTACGAGCTGCAGAGGTGCATGGTGCATGTAAGGCGTGTTTTGAGGATGACTAAGAATGCCCGTGGTGCAATAGTTAGCATGCCAGCCTTGCATACACAAGGTCGTGGGTTCGATTCCTGCTTCGACCGAAAAGTTTTTCAGCGGTGGATTACCCCAACTCAGTAATGCTGGTGACATTTCTGAGGGTTTCAAAACTTCTCTAATTGATTTCTCTGCAATATGGAACGCCGTTCGGACTCGGCTATAAAAAGGAGGTCCCTTGTCATTGAGCTTAACATGGAATCGGGCAGCACTCAGTGATTAGAGAGAAGTTCACCAATGTGGTATTACAATGGACTGAAAAGTTTAAGTGAGCCTGATACATCGGGCTGCCACTTAACCTAACCATATCGATGAAAAGGGTGACTCGGGACCTGGCGCAGCTAGAAACTGGGATTGAAAACAAATAGGGAATTCCTTAGATACCCAGAATTCCTGGAATAAAACAAGAGTACGATGGAAGAAGATGTTAGAGCGCACAATAAGCCGAATATGGGCTTAGGTGTATGTCAGCCGACATGAGAAAGGATGCCCATCATATGGGAATAAGTGGAAACGGAAAGGCAAGTGAACTGGCGGTAATAGCTAGTACATATAAGGAAGTGAACTTAGAGAACTCATACAGGATAGAGTCAACGGAGAACGAGTTGGATGAATTTGGCACGGGAGATACATAAAGCGATGTGAACCACTCCAACGGTTGGAGGGGCGACATATATACTATGGGGTGACCCAGATAAGTAAAAGATTGGAGAACTATTCAAGGAGAGTAGGACAAAAGTCAGCAGGACTGTGAAAATAATGACTTGACACCTAGAATAGAGAGCACATATGTGCAGAATAAGAGCAGCAGAGGATGGTGCATGTAGGATGTGTTATGCGGATTATAAGACATTGGAACACTACCTTCGTTACAGCCCTATCTTTACCAGGCAAAGAGTTAACCACTTCGGTGTATAGGTGGCTCGGAACCTGGCCCAGCAGGGAAACAGATACTGGAAACAAATTAGGGAATTCCTTAGAGATACAGAGTTCCTTGAATAAAGGAAGGGTACGATGGAAGAAGAAGTTAGAGCGTATGGTGGTGGATGTCAGCCGACATGTGACGGGATCCGCATCATATGGGAATAAGAGGCAACGCAAAGTCAAATGATAAGAGCTGCTGGGACACATAGGGAAGTGAAGCTAGAGAATTAACGCTGGTCGAGTTGGACGAATAGGAGCAGTAGCGGTTGGTGCATGTAGGGTGTATTTTGCGGATAATGAAACCTTGGAACATTCCTTTTATCACAGCCCTGCATTCACCAGGCAAAGAGTTAGCCATATCGGTGATTCGGGACCTAGTCCAGCTGAGAAACAAGAACTGGAAACAAATTAAGAAATTCGTTAGAGACTTATACTCTCTTGAAAATAAAAAGTTTTTAGATTTACTGAAACACAATTATCAGAATATTGTTCAACATAAAGGGTGATACGGTCAAAATGTGGTCAAGGGAAAACGCGTGTAAATCGGTGAAATCGTTTATTTAAAAAATCAAATTAAATTTCTTTTTCAAGTTCAATTAGTATAAAATTCAGGAAAAATATTCAGTTAGGCTTTCGCTTTTCCAAATCCGAATTGCCGGGCCTCACGCTTGACACCTGCCATCAGATTTTGTACAGCCACCTTGTCCACCTACTTCGCCGCAGAAAGCCAGTTTGCCTTGAACTGCTGCTCGTCCTTAGCAGTTTTTTGGTCTTCTTTAGGTTCCGCTTGACAATAGCCCAGTATTTCTCAATTGGGCGGAGCTCTGGAGTATTGGGAGGGTTCTTGTCCTTGAGAACCACCTGCACGTTGTTGGCGGCGTACCACTCCATGGCCTTTTTACCGTAATGGCAAGATGCCAAATCCGGCCAAAACAGTACGGATCAACCGTGTTTCTTCAGGAAAGGCAGCAGACGTTTATTCAAACACTCTTTCACGTAAATTTCTTGGTTGGCAGTCCCGGAAGCTATGAAAATGTTGCTTTTCAAGCCACAGGTACAGATGGCTTGCCAAACCAGATATTTCTTTTTTTTTTTTTTTTTTTTTTTTTTATTTAGAATTTAACATTAGTTATGAAATATTACAATATTTTGTACCTCAGCGCCCTTTAGGCTTTGTTTGAGGTTATCTGGCATTACAATTCAAATGAGCAAATTAGTAGTGTAAAAAAAAAAATCAAGAAAGGAAAAAAACAAGGTTTAAATATAAAAAAAGAGAATTTATATAAAAAAGAAAAAAAAACTTTACATTTATAATTGTATATAGAAACTCACTTTATAAGACAAGCATTTCAATATTTTGACAAAGATACTCTTTTAACTTTGGCTTGAAAATTGATATAGATCGGATTTCCTTTAAGTGTTGTGGCATATTGTTATATTCTGTACTACCCATATATTGAATACGTTGTTTCGTCATCTCCAATCGACATCTCGCAACTTCCAAATTTGTACTATTTCTTGTACTGAAACGGTGTTGGAGAGTACAAAATCTAATATTATGGTGCCCAATATTGTGTAAAACTTTATACATGTATACTAATAATTGCATCTTGTGCATACCATAGACTGGTAAAATATTCTTGCCAACATCTTTATAAAGAGAAAGTGTGGAGTACATGTGTGGTAAATTGTAAATTATTTTCAGAGCTCTATTCTGGAGTGTTTGCAATGATTTTAAGTCTTGATTTCGTCTACAACCATATAAAAGTACCAAATAGTTCAAATTACTTTGAATGAGTGACTGAAAAAGTAAAGATTTACATTCGATATTCAGTTTGTTCTTTAGTTTGTACATGATGCCAATAACAGGAGATATCTTTGAGCGGAGTTGCTCAATGTGCAGCTTCCAATTTAAGTTCTGCTGCAATATTACGCCCAAATATTTTACGCTCACTTCCTCAAAAATTTCTCTACCATCTACAAATATAGAATGATTTGTATCAACACGACAAGAATGCGGCCTAAATCGTACATATTTCGTTTTATTCGCATTTAATACAAGCCTATTAATGTGCGAATACTCTGCTATAAGCGCAGCATCCCTCTCTATGATAGTTTTCAAGAAAAGTCTCTCCTTATAAGGGTAAAACACGCATAGATCATCTGCGTACATAAACAGCCTACCGGTTAATGGAAGATTATTAATATCATTCAAGTATATCTTAAACAGTAAAGGTCCCAGAATGCTACCTTGGGGCACCCCGCACCTTACATCACTCACGGAACTTTTATGGCCATTTATGCATACAAACTGCTTCCGGTTGTCCAAATAACTCCTAAACAATTGAAGCTCCTTACCCTGTATACCATAAAACTCCAACTTACTACACAGTATCGAGTGGTCAACTAAGTCAAAAGCCTTTGAAAAGTCATAAAAAATTCCACCTACACCATAATAACCTCGGTCAATACATTCACATATATGGTTTACAACATTGACTACCGCTTCTTCGGTCCCACACCCATTTCTGAATCCATTGCGAACTTTGACAGTTTTATGTGCTTGAAAATATCTGCTACCTTTCCCCTCCTTTTGCCGTATAAAACTCCTGTCCCGGAAGCTGCTTGTAGTCGGCTTTAACGTAGGTTTCGTCGTCCATTAACACGCAGTCAAACTTCGTCAGCATCGTCGTGTACAGCCTCCGGGATCGCGCTTTGGCCGTCGTATTTTGTTTATCATCGCGATTTGGAGTCACTACCTTCTTGTAAGTCGATAGTCCGGCTCGATGCACGGTTGTCGACGATACACCCAGCTTATTTGCGGCACCTCGGAGAGAGAGGTTAGGGTTTCGCTTGAAACTACCGGCAACTCTCTTTGTCGTCTCAGCGGCTTCCGGTTTTCGATTTCCCCCCGATCCAGACTTCCTGGCTGTCGACAAATGTTCTCCACACACTTTAATTACATTTGTAACGGTTGATTTGGCAACTTTTAGCGATTTTTCCAGCTTTGCGTGCGAGTAGCTCGGATTTTCGCGATGCGCGAGCAAAATTTTGATACGCTGCTCTTCTTGCTTGGACGGTATTTTGACAACTGAAGAGTGAATTTCAAAATCAAAATAGGAGCAACATTCTACACACACACACACCTTCAAAATGAGGGGTTTTCAGGTTTATTAAATGCAAAATTGAAAGAAATACGTCAAGTTTATATTGACCAAATTTTGACCGTATCACCCTTTATACCAATTTTTTTCCTTTCTGGTGTGATTCGGATGCTCTAAATAGGAGAAGTTCTTGAGGATCTGTCCTACTAAATTCTACCAGGACTTGTCCTTGGAAAAAGAGTTCAAGCCGTGTCCTAAAGTGTAAATTTACCCAGTTAATGACAAACTCATGTTAAAATTCTGTCACTTCAGACTTTCTGAAACACAATTATCAGAATATTGTTCAACACATTCCAAAATTTTTCCCTTACTGGAGTGATTCGGATGCTCTAAATAGGAGAAATTCTTGAGGACCTGTTCTACTAAATTCTAAGAGGACTTGTCCTTGGAAAAGAGTTCAAGCCGTGTCTTAAAGTGTAAATTCACCCAGTCAAAGACAAACTCATGTTAATGTGACCGGTCCCTTCCATACGTCTTGACCATAAACGCCAGAGACTAGGCCTTTGTCGGCCCTGGTGTTGATCCATTTCCCATAGGGACATAAGTTTGGGCATTTTTCATACTTCATGTAAAATTTCTTTATTTTTTGGAATCTAGTTTTATGTTGAGTTGCTTGACTCGGAATCAATACTAATGTCATAAAGTGAAGGCTAAAATCTTTAGATCCAAGTGTGATATAGAAATATCCTTTCAAACGCTTCATTTCATTGACGACTCTTACCTCATTCTCCAAGATCTTCAGGTTTCCATTAATCCTTCCTTCCCCTCCTTATAACTATATGATCTTTGGGAGAATATCTCAATCCATTGTGGGTCTTTAGGTATTAATTAACTGAAATTTACAACACGTTTCACATTGCAATTGCCAACGCCAAAATTACGAATTCAAATTACTGAGTAAAGACTCGTTGGCTCACAGAAAATCCTCTAGAATTACACCTAATAAACCTTTCCGTGGAAGCTCACTTGACTTTAATCATCCCTTAGGTGAAACTAACAGAATTACACCTCATGAACGTTTAAATGTTGGCGCATAACTACCCAGGCATCAAAGTAACTTCAATGGGGAATCACGTGTCATGTAAATTCAATTCCTTTCATCTAATAATCATCGAAAAGTTGGCATCATCCTTCCATCCCCCTTTGGTGTGTTGCAATTTTTGGCCACCAAAAATAATTGTAATAATAATCACAACCACATCGTGGATATAACAAAGACGAATGCCAATAGCAAACTTTTAGGGAAATATTTCACTCCCTAGTATTTCATAGGAATAAGTAAATCTTAAGGGTCTATCATAAATTTTGACACATTTTTGTTCCCAGCGAAAAAAAAAGAAAAACAAAAATGAAAATTTTCATTAAGAAACTTTTGAACTATGTATATGGGGAAAATGGGTAGCCAAATGCTAGAGATGAGATGGTGTTCACAACGTGTTGATTGTCTTGCGATTATTCTGACATTGTGAAACATGTCTTTAGCATCCTTTTCCTCTAAATCGCTTGGTTTGATAAGCCAACGATAGCATCTTTTTGAGGCTGGGGCATAACATCCACCCATGCAAACACCCACTCGCACACTCTGCCAACCTTTGGATATCCCGTAAAGCAATTGCCAAGGATTAAAGAAAAAGTCAATCAGTCTCTTTGTTGCCCGATGCTTGGATGGATATAGGGTTTAGGCCATGTGAGGGGGGAAGGATTTTCATTGAGTGCAAAGAAAGAAAATAAAATTTAAATTACATGTAAATCCTTGTAGATGTTATCCGTATTCTTAGCATTAACGCCCTTCCGTTTTATGCCACCTTAACTTGATTTCCCTTCCTGGACGTCTTGTATATTCCTGCTTACACCCTGCTCACACCCTCTGCGAGAAATTTGTCTCAATTGAAACAACAGTTGCAAGTTTATTATCACCATCGTCATCATCACCACCATCAACGTCAAACAGTATCGTTGCTCTCCCCCTATTTTGCTTCCTTCCTCAGACCTTCTTTGCAATTTCTTGTGGCAAAAACAGCCACACTTATCATGAAAGTAACTTGACATGGAGTTGACATCCTTACTCTTTGAGAAATGCGTAAAGGCAAAAACCATGAGATTTTCAAAACGCTCTTACTGCTTCTGCAGTTTTTGGTATTCGCTTAAAGCCCAATTGACTTAGTTGATGCTTCTATTCATGCCATTCATATAGAGAGGCAGGTGTAATAAGGGCGGGATATAGATGGATACATAGACACATTTTGGGCAAAATCGATTTAAGTTTCTTTGCCAAGGTCGATTTTGACTAGTTCGACTTCATTATCTTAGACCATGAAAGTCTCAGTGGTGGAATTGCATATCTGAAGATCTCATTTTTGGAATTCTGGGGCACGATAGTCTCAGTTGTGAACCTTAGATTAGGCTAGGCTAGGATAGGGGTAGTGACAGCACGTTATTTCTGGCTCACTTAGACTATTCAGTCCATTCTGAATAGTCTAATAGTCTTTCTGTCACTGAGCGTTGTCCGATTTAAGTTTTTGCTCAATGACAAGTGACCTCCTTTTTATAGGCGACCTCGAACGGCGTTTGAAAGTGCGATTTAATCACTTATGCGCTTTACAGACTATCAGTTATTCCGGACGACAGTGCTCGTGTCAAACATATCCCATATATTATGCACATTATAAGTTAAGACCGAAGGCATAATCGATACTGCTCCATGTTTATGGGATCGATAACACATTTACCGATTATTTAGTCATCGCCTACATGTCGTATCGATCCGACGCACTGTAAGATTCTTTACAAACACCGACATTCCGTACGGAATAACTGATAGTCTCTAAAGCTCATTAGAGAAACTTTGAAACACTCAGAAATGCCACCAGCATTACTGAGATGAGACAATCCACAAGTGAAAATGTTTTGGTTTTGTCATATCTGGGATTGAGCTCAGAACACCTTGGTATGCAAGACGGGAATGCTAATCATTGCTTCACGGTGGCTCCCTGTAGGTTTGAAGGCCTCCGTGGTTTAGCTATAGGTCCGAAGGTATGAGTGGCGGGACTCTAGGCATGAAGGTCTATGAGATGCAACTGTAGATTGACAAAAAACTCACTTCAGGAACTGAAGGTCTCTGTAATGGAGCTAAAAATCTCAGTGGCAGAACTGTAGGCTTAGGGATCCCAGTGCTTGAGCTGTAGATCCGAAGATATCAATTGTGGAACAGTAAGACTGAAGGTGTCAGTTGTGGAACTGTAGGCATGAAGGTCTCCGTGGTTGGACTGTAGGAATGGAGGTCTAAGTGGTTGAGTTATAGGTCCGAAAATATGAAAGTCTCAATTGTAGAGCTGTAGATCCGAAAATCTCAATTGTGGAAAGGATGGACAGAAGGTGTCAGTGGTTGGACTCTAAGTTCGGAAGTATGAAAATCTGAGTGGTAGAGTTGTAGATCCGAAGATCTCAGTAGTGAAACTGTAGTTTCAGTGGTGGAAATGCCACCAGCATTACTGAGATGAGACAATCCACAAGTGAAAATGTTTTGGTTTTGTCATATCTGGGATTGAGCTCAGGACACCTTGGTATGCAAGACGGGAATGCTAATCATTGCTTCACGGTGGCTCCCTGTAAGTTTGAAAGCCTCCGTGGTTTAGCTATAGGTCCGAAGGAATGAGTGGCGGGACTCTAGGCATGAAGGTCTATGAGATGCAACTGTAGATTGACAAAAAACTCACTTCAGGAACTGAAGGTCTCTGTAATGGAGCTAAAAATCTCAGTGGTAGAATTGTAGGCTTAGGGATCCCAGTGCTTGAGCTGTAGATCCGAAGATATCAATTGTGGAACACTAAGACTGACAGTGTCAGTTGTGGAACTGTAGGCATGAAGGTCTCCGTGGTTGGACTGTAGGAATGGAGGTCTAAGTGGTTGAGTTATAGGTCCGAAAATATGAAAGTCTCAATTGTAGAGCTGTAGATCCGAAAATCTCAATTGTGGAAAGGTTGGACTGAAGGTGTCAGTGGTTGGACTCTAAGTTCGGAAGTATGCAAATCTGAGTGGTAGAGTTGTAGATCCGAAGATCTCAGTAGTGAAACTGTAGTTTCAGTGGTGGAAATGCCACCAGCATTACTGAGATGATACAATCCACCAGTGAAAATGTTTTTGTTTTGTCATATTTGGGATTGAGCTCAGGACACCTTGGTATGCAAAACGGGAATACTAATCATTGCTTCACGGTGGCTCCCTGTATTGAAGGCCTCCGTGGTTTAACTATAGGTCCGAAGGTATGAGTGGCGGGACTCTAGGCATGAAGGAAGGAACTGAAGGTCTCTGTCATGGAGCTAAAAATCTCAGTTGTAGAACTGTAGGCTTAGGGGTCCCAGTGCTTGAGCTGTAGATCCGAAGATATCAATTGTGGAACAGTAAGACTGGAGGTGTCAGTTGTGGAACTGTATGCATGAAGGTCTCCGTGGTTGTAGCAATGGAGGTCTAAGTGGTTGAGTTATAGGTCCGAAAATAAGAAAGTCTCAATTGTAGAGTTGTAGATCCGAAGATCTCAGTTGTGGAAAGGTTGGACTGAAGGTGTCAGTGGTTGGACTCTAAGTTCGAAAGTATGAAAATCTGAGTGGTAGAGCTGTAGATCCGAAGATCTCAGTAGTGAAACTGTGGTTTCAGTGGTGGAACTGTAGGCATGAAGGTCTCAGTGGTGGGTCTGTGTTAATAGAGGTCTCAGTTATTGAGCTGCAGGTCCGAAAATATGAAAGTCTTAGTTGTAGAGCTGTAGATCTGGAGATCTTAGTCGTGGTGCTTTAGGACTGAAAGTCTCAATGGTGGGACTGTGGGAATGGATGTCTCAGTGGTGGGACTGTAGGAATGGAGGTCTCAGTCTAAAGATGCATGAAAGTCTAAGTGTGGAACTGTTGATCCGAATATATCAGTGGTGGAATTGTCGTCCCGAAGATTTCTGCTGTGGAACAACGAAGTTACTGGAGATACAGATATCTTAGATTTGGAACTGTTGGCCTGAAGGTCCAAGGACTGTGGGAATGGATGTCTCAGTTGTGGGTCTGTAGGAATGGAGGCTCCAGTCTAAAGAGGCATAAAAGTCAAAGTGTGGAACTGTTGATCCGAATATATCAGTGGTGGAATTGTCGTCCCGAAGGTCCCAGTGGGGAACTATAAACCCCAACATCTCAATGGTGAGATCCAATGCTCGAAGGTCTCAATCTATGACAATCTAGGTCCGCAAGTCTCAGTTGTGGAAATGCAGGAATGAAGATATCAATGGTGGAGCTGTAGATAAGAGTATTTACGTTGGAACTGAAGACTTGAAAGTCTTAGTAGTTTTGCTATAAATCCGAAGGTTTCAGTAGAGAACCTATCGGCATGAACGTCTCAGAGGTTCGACTGTATGCATGAAAGTCTCAGTGGTGAATCTGTAGGTAGTTCCCCCAATGAGATAAAAGGTCTCAGAGGAGGGACTGCAGGCATGAAAGTGTCAATGGTGGAACTATAGGCATGAAGTTCGCAATGCTGGAAGTGTAAGCACGAAGGTCTAAGTTGTGATACGGTAGGTCCGAACGTCTCAGTTGTAGAGATGCAGGATTGAATATTTTTGTGGTAGAACTGTAGCTAAGAAAGTCTCAGTGGAGAACCCGAAAGCTTGAAGGTTTCAATAGTTGAGCTATAGGTTCGAAGGTCTCGGTTGAGGGTCTGTAGGGATGAAACTCTTAGTGGTAGAACTCTAGGCGCGAAGATCCAAGTTGGCGAAATGCGTGTATGAAAGATTCAGTGGAAGAAGATCCTGAGATCTTAGTTACGGAATTATGAGTTTGAAGGTCTCTGTGGTGGGGCTGTAAGACTGAAAGTCTCAGTCGTCGAACTGTATGAAGGTCTCAGCTGTGGGACTATAGGCATAAAAGTCACTGTGGTGCAACTGTAAATACGAATTTCTCTGTTTTGGAAGTGAAGGACTGAAGGTCTCAGTGGTGGAGTTGTAGACTTGAGAATCTCCATGGTTGGTCTATAGGTCCGAAATTCTCACTGGTGGGACTGTAAGCACGAAAGTCTCAGTGATGCAACTGTAAGACCGAAAGTCTCATGGCGGAACTGCAGGTCAGAATGTCAGCAGTAAGTAATGCAAACTACTTTAATAGCACCGTGGGTACTGTAGGATCTCTCAGTGTCTCGGTAGAGGGTCTGAAAGTGGTGGATTTGTAGGTAGGTCTCAGTGGCGGCACTGTAGGCATGAAAGTCTCAGTGATGGAACTAAGTTCTTAGACATGAAAATCTCAGTGGAAGAAAATTCGGAGAACTTAGTTGAAAGAACTATGGGATTGAAGGTCAATGTGGTGGAAGCATAAAAGTCATAGTGGTGGAACTATAGATCCGAAGATCTCAGTTTTGGAAGTGTAGGACTGAAGGTCTCAGTGGTGTAATTGAAAACTTGAGGATCTCCATGGTTGAGCTATAGGTCCAAAGGTCTCAGTGGTTGGCCAATAGGCGTGAAAGTCTCAGATGGGATTGAAGGTCTCTGTGGTGGAGCTGTAGGTACGAAGATCTATCTCTTTGGTGGATTTTTAGACCCGAAGGTCTCAGTGGTGGAACTGTAGGTATGAAGGTCTCAGAGGTTGAGCTGTAGGTCTGAACGTCTCTGTGGTGAGACTGTAGGCATGAAAATCTATATAGCGGAATTGTACGTCCGTATATATAAGTGGTGGAACAGTAAGACAGAAAGTCTCAGTGGTGGAACTGTAGACCTGAAGATCTGAGTGGTGAAGTAAGACAGAAAGTCTCAGTTGTGGAACTGTACACCTGAAAATCTGAGTAATGAAGTTGTAGGACCGAAGGTCTCAGTGATGGAACTGTTAGTCTGAAGGTCTCAAGGGTGGTCGAAAGTCTCTGTTGGGAAAATACATGACTGTAGGTCCGAAGGCCTCAGAGGCCCGAAGGTTTTATCTAATTTACCAACTAACCAACGAGGTTTCAGTGGGGACTGAAAATCTGAGTGATGGAGCTGTAGGTCGCAGTGATGGACCTGTAAGCCCGAAAGTGTCAGTGGTATGTATTTAAATCTCTCACATATGTCAATTCTCTTATGCTTATGCTAAACATGTTCCACGCTATGCATTGAATTGTCTTAAAAGTGAGCCAAAGAAACAATATCGCAAAGGAAACTTTAAATTATTTTTTTTTGTAGTAATTAACCATCATTTCATACCTACCTCTTTACAAAAAAATAATAATCTCCTTCGATTATATTGTGTGTAAATATTCGTATCTTATGAAGTCTTAATGTCAGCCAAAAAGAAAGCTCAAACAACAAAGCCACTGAAGAAATAACCGGAGGAACAACATTTGTAACTCAGCCCACAGGCATCAGTACCAAACACCCCGCCACCACCAGTAACAATATTAACTTTTAAAAACGCCACAAGAACAAAGAAAGCGTGAATGGTTTCATCCTTCGATCGGTTACTACTGAGTGAATGAACTGAGCGCGGCAAATGCAAAAGTTGTCTTGTTAATACAAGTGATTTTGGTAACATACAGGCTCACATTAGGTTGTACCGAAATATGTTTCAATGAGGGTATAAAAAACACTTTGCAAAATCATGAATGGATGCTCATTAAAGAAAAATCAATAATACACGTATTGAACCGATTTAAAAAAAGGGGTTTCGCCCCTTTTTTACACAATGTTTTTGCAAAAAGTTAAATATGTGAAAGACAAATTGGTTCAGATATCTCTGCAAAAACCAAAGATATGCTGATGAATTTTATTGTAGCCGTGCGAAATGGAATTTTGCATATTAAATTCTATTTTAAATTGGGTTTCAGGGTAGAATAACCGGTTTCAAAACGTTGATTAGCTAATAAAGTAGTTTGGATGAACGTAAACGTATCTAACCCAAAATCAGAGCAGCCGCTCCACGGGCCTTCAGTTGAAATCTAGAGTCCAGCATCTCCACACATTATCACAATTGAGACATTCGAGCTTACGGTTCCACTATTGAGACCTTCAGGCCAACAATTCTACCACAGAGTCTTTGGAAATCATAGTTCCCCACTGGGTCCTTCAGACCAACAGTTCCAACACTGAGACTTTGGGTTTTACAGTTTCAACACTGAAACTTTCGGTCTTCCAGTCCCCCAACTGAGATCTTCGGATCTAAAGTTCAACTACTTAGATTTTCTTGACTACAGTTCCACCACTGGGTCCTTCGGTCCTATAGTTCAACCCTGGAAATCCTCCACCACTGAGACCTTTAGTCCTATATTTCCAAAGCTGAGATTTACGGAACTACGGTTTCACCACTGTGACTTTTGTTCCTATGGTCCCTCCATTGACACGTTTATACCTGAAGTTCTACCACCTTCAGGCTTACAGATCCACCACAGCGGCGTTGGGATTCATAGTTCCCCACTGGGTCTTTCAGACCAACTGTTCCAACTCTGACATTTCCGGTTCTACAGTTCCCTTGTTAGATAGTAAAGTTGTTTGCATGACACTAAAGCCGACTTGAACATAGTAGTGGCCTTCAGGCTTACAGTACCACAACTGAGATCTTCGGGCCTATACTTCCACCACATAGATTTTCTTGACTACAGTCACTGAGACCTTCGGTCTTACAGTTCTACCACTAAGACTTTCATGAGACCGAAGGTCCAGTGGTAGACCTTTATTCCACCACAGAAACTTTCGGTCTTACAGTTCAACCACAGAGACTTCAGTCTTACAGTTCCACTGCTGAGACTTTCGGTCTTCGGCCATCACTGAGACCTTAATGCCTTCAGTTCCATTAATTAGAGTCCCAACACTGACGCTTTCGATCCTATAGCTCAACCATGGAGATCCTCAAGCCTATAACTCCACCACTGACACTTTTAGTCCTGTACTCCCTCAACTGAGATTTTCGGAACTACAGTTTCACCACTGCGATTTTTGTGCCACCATTGAGACATTCATACCTAAAGTTCTACCACTGAGACCTTCAGTCCTACAGTTCCACCGCTGAGACCTTCGGTCCTATAGCTCAATCATGGATATCCTCAAGCCTTTGACTCCACCACTGAGACCTTTAGTCCTATACTTCCACAGCTAAGATTTTCTGAACTACAGTTTCGCCACTGTGACTTTTGTGCATATTGTTTGTTCCTCCGTTGAGACCTTCATACCTAAAGTTCTACCACTGAGACCTTCATATCTGAAGGTCTCTGTGGTAGTGAGACCTTCGGTTCTATAGTGAGAGCTTCGGTCCTTTAGCTCAACCATGGATTCCTCAAGCCTTTGACTCCACCACTGAGACCTTTAGTCTTGTACTCCCACAACTGAGATTTTCGGAACTACAGTTTCACCACTGTGATTTTTGTCCCACCATTGAGACATTCATACCTAAAGTTCTACCATTGAAACCTTCAGTCCTACAGTTCCACCACTGAGACCTTCGGTCCTATAGCTCAACCATGGATATACTCAAGCCTTTGACTCCACCACTGAGACCTTTAGTCCTATACTTCCACAGCTAAGATTTTCTGAACTACAGTTTCGCCACTGTGACTTTTGTGCCTATTGGTCCTCCGTTGAGACCTTCATACCTAAAGTTCTACCACTAAGACCTTCATATCTGTAGGTCTCTGTGGTAGTGAGACCTTCGGTTCTAAAGTGAGACCTTCGGTCCTATAGCTCAACCATGGATATCCTCAAGCCTCTGACTCCACCACTGAGACCTATACTTCCACAGCTGAGATTTTCTAAACTACAGTTTTGCCACTGTGACTTTTGTGCCTATGGTCCTTCGTTGAGACCTTCATACCTAAAGTTCTACCACTGAGACCTTCAGTTCTACAGTTCCACCACTGAGACGTTCAGGCTTACACATCCACTAATGAGATCTTCGAACCTACAGCTCCACCTTAGAGACCTTTAATCCCATAGTTCCACAGATAAGAACTTCGGATCTTTATCCAATGCGACTTTCATGCCTACATTTCGACACTTCTACAATTGAGATCTTCGTACCTATAGCTTCACTACAGAGACCTTCAGTCATACAGTTCCACCATTGAGATCTTCGGACATCGATCTTCGTATCTACAGCTTCATCACTGATGCTTTCATGCTTTCAGTCCCGCCCGTGATACCTTCCTATAGCTCTACCACTTAGACTTTCATACCTACATATTCCCTATTGAGACTTTTGGAGCTATAGCTCTGCTACTGAAACCCTCAAGCCGACAGTTTCACCGATGAGACTTTATTTCATACAGCTCCACCACTGAGATCTTCAATCCTGGAACTCCACAACTGAGACCTTCGAACCTACAGTATAACAACTGGGACCCTCGAGCTTACAGTTCCACCATTGAGTCTTTTAGGCCTACAGTTCCACCACTGAGACGTTGTGATTTATAGTTTCCCACTGGGAACTTCAGGCCAACAGTTCCAATACTGCGATCTTCGGATATACAGTACAGTTGGTAGCTAGTAAAGTTGTTTGCATGCCACTAAAGCCAACTCCAACAAATTAGTGTCCCTCAGTCTTACAGTTCCACACCTGAGACTTTCGGGCTTACAGTCTCACCATTGAGACCTTAATGACTACAATTCCATCACTGAGATTTTCATGTCTAGAGTCACAAAACCGAGACCTTCGGTCCCATAGCTCAACCAAATCCAAAACTGAGATCATCAGTTCTATACTTCCTTGAGATCATCGGAACTACAGTTTCGGCACTGCGAGTTTTATGCCTACAGTCCCACCATGAGACCATACCAAAAGTTTTACCACTGAGACCTTCAGGCGTACAGATCCACTACAGATACCTTCAATCCCATAGTTCCACAGCTAAGATCTCCGGATCTACTATACTGCGACTTTCTACATTTCGACAACTTACATAGACCTTGGGGCTACAGTTCCATCACTGATACCTTCGTTCCTAGAGCTCCACTATTGACATCTTTAATCATGCAGTTCCGCAACAGGGCTCTACGTATCTACAGCTCCACCACTGAGACCTTCGGGCAACCACTGAGATCTTCAAGCTTACAGTTCCACCACTGAGATCTTCGTGGTTACAGTCCCACCATTGAGACCTTAATGCCTACAGTTCCATCATTGAGATTTTCATGCCTAGAGTCCCAACACTGAGAACTTCGTTCGTACAGCTCATCCAAATCCACCACTGAGATCGTTAGTCCTACACTTCCACAATTGAGATCTTCGGAACCAAAGTTCCGGCACTTCGAGTTTTATGCCTACGGTCCCACCATTGAGACCTTCATACCTAAAGTTCTACCACTGAGACCTTCAGTCCTACAGATCCACCACAGAGACCTTCAATCCCATAGTTCCAAAGCTAAGATCTCCGGATCTACTCCCTCTGCGACTTTCAACATTTCGACAATTTACATAGAACTTCGGGCCTACAGTTCCACCACTGATACCTTCGTACAGAGCTCCACTACTGAGATCTTTAGTCTTTCAGTTCCGCAACAGGGCTCCTCGTATCTACAGCTCCACCACTGAGACTTTCATGCCTACAGTTCCGCCACTGAAACGTTCACCTTCGTCCGAAGGTCTCTTTAGCAAACCCTCTACTGAGACCTTCAGACCTATAGCTCAGCTACTGAGACCGTCAAGTCTATAGTTACACCACTGAGACTTTCTTATCTACATCTTGAATCTCCACAACTGAATCCTTCGGACCTACAGTTTCACACTTGAGATCCTCGAGCTTACAGTTCCACGATGCCGTATCTTTAGCTCTGAATCAATACAAAAATCCTTAAGGTAATGTGCAAATCTATGGATCCAAGTAAACTTTCTTTTTGAATGTGCATGTGTAGCAAAATTCTCAATTATCAAAGCATCAATCTGATCTAAATAAACAAACTCTTTGAAATTTCCCATTACACTCTTATATCCTGGGTATCCATATGCTTTCATTACAGGCCTTGGCTTTTAGCTTTAGCTCAAAGACACGTGGCAATAACACCATGCCATCAGAGACCTTCTTTCTTTTCATCTCATGCCAAGTTTTACATCAAATTTCACAGTTGGTTGCTTCCGATGGATGTATGGATGGATGATGGTCGGTTGACACAAAAGGCAAGACAACAGCGACCTTAACACACAATGCCAATATAACCCATTCTTCAATTACCCTTTCGCATACATCCAAGTATACGGACTGACACACTTGCAAAATTTGTTACTATACGAATTTAAATTCCTTCTCCCACAAACACACACACACTTATATGGCTAGAATGTATCGAAAGGACATAAAGGCACATTACGGTAATCGCATCCTAATTGCAAGAAAATTACTCCCACGTGCTTGTTTTGTTGTAACCTGATCATTGTGTCCTCCTCTATCCTTTTGATTATCATCAGAGATGATAGCATACTGGTGGGCAGTATGCCTTCCTTCATCCATGGTCTTGGGTATCTCAATATTCTGCAACATGAACGACAGGCTTTCGAGTTGGCCAAGATTTTTGGTTTATGTTGAATGTCGGCTTTTCTTACAGGGCAATTATAGTGAAAGATGATTTCTTTTGGGAATGCCTTTCTTTTTTGTTGGCAATAGTTGATATATCTGTTAGGGCAAGAGATAGGGTTATTTATCAAAAGTTTCACATAGCCGTTCGGTCATCAAATCAGGGAGGGAGGAGGGAATATTTCAAAATTAAAAATTTAATACAGATTTTATCTTCAATAGCTGTTGCATAGTTTTGGGGAAATTTAGACTTTAAGAAATGGGTCTTATTTTGGTATAGAAAACAAAATGTATTTTTTTTTGATCACATCGAGGGATCGGCTTATGTGGGGACTATATCGAAACCGGTCTTCGATCTTGACTTGCTTAAAGACAAAAAACCGATTTGTGGAAAATTTCAGCACTAGCGTCATTATTGAAGGATGTAGCCTGCAGACAGACAGACGTTCGTTATCATGGTGCCTTAGAATATCACCCTGATTAAGTACATAGATGGTGTCTGATATGTAATGCAACAAAGTGAAGTGTTATACTTTTCTTATTTTTTGTAAAAATATCAGAAGAAAATGGCTACCTTTGGCTCGAGTTATGGGCTTCAAAGACTGACACGGTCATCGCACGAAAGTGGTTCTACGGTAATTGGACCCATTCCCGGCCGCTTTTGGTATTATCTACTATTGTTTAGTGCCAGCCGAACTCTCTAAAAATTCCTCGGCGTAAAAGTTCAACGGACTGAGATCCGCGGATATTGGTTGCCATTGTGCGGTATAAATGAGCCATTCTTGGATGGAGCGTGTTGAGTGAGATGGTGACGGCTCTTGTTGCAATGTCGATGCTTTGCGGCTTAAATGTTTGACCACACGACCAATGAATGCATGAGGGAAGCGAACATCTGTCGTTACAGCGGCTCAGAACATTTGCATTTTCAGGGGACCTCTTCACCCATAGAAAAAATCATGAACAGAGATATGCATATTTTATGCTAAGAAAAACTAGTATTTGCATTTTGAGGAGAAAAAATGCATTGGCGGAGCCCCTTGGGGCGGCTTATTTATGGACCCAAAGTACCTTTAGATTTTGAATTTCGGGCAAACTGGATAACAATTCGGATGAATAGACGCTCAAGAAGTCAAATCGGTTATATGGGAAGTATATCCAAGTATGGACCGACTCATAGCGTACCTTCAGATTTTGACTTTCAGGTAAATCGCACAATGCCCAAAACAAGTATATACGGCCGTAAGTTCGGCCAGGCCGAATATTATGTACCCTCCATCATGGATTGCATATAAACTGGTACTAAAGACTGTCATTCACAATCGAATTACTTGGGTTGCGGTAACACTTGCCGATGATAAGGTATCTTAAAACTTCTTAAAACCGTCTTCTCAATTATAAGTTAGTCCATACGGGGTATATATTTAACAAAAACAAGTATATACGGCCGTAAGTTCGGCCAGGCCGAAGCTTATGTACCCTCCATCATGGATTGCTTAGAAACTTCTTCTAAACACTGCCATCCACAATCGAATGACCTAAGTTGCGGTAACGCTTGCCGATGGCAAGGTATCTTAAAACCTCCTAACACCATCTTCTAAATTGTATGTAAGTCCATACGTGGTATATATTAAATCAAAAAAGATCGATCCAATGCGTATATAATTCAGTTTGAAAAAGTAGAAATAAAATTTTAACAAAATTTTCGATAGAAATAAAATTTTCACAAAATTTTCTATAGAAATAAAAATTTTGACAAAATTTTCTATACAAAGAAAATTTTGACAAAAATTTCTACAGAAATAAAATTTTAAAAAAAATTTTCTATAGAAATAAAATCTTGGTAGATTATTTTTGGCTCGAGTGGCAACCATGATTATGAACCGAATAAAATTTGAACAAAATTTTCTATAGAAATAAAATTTTGACAAAATTTTCTATAGAAATAAAATTTTGACAAAATTTTCTATAGAAATAAAATTTTGACAATGATGAAAATTTTATTATGAACCGAATAAAATTTTAACAAAATTTTCTCTAGAAATAAAATTTTGACAAAATTTCCATAGAAATAAAAATTTGGTAGATTATTTTTGGCTCTAGTGGCAACCATGATTATGAACCGATATGGACCAATTTTTGTGTCATTGGACCAATTTTGGTATGGTTGTTAGCGACCATATACTAACACCACGTTCCTAATTTGAACCGGATCGGATGAATTTTGCTCCTCCAAGAGGCTCCGGAGGTCAAATCTGGAGAACGTTTTATATGGGGGCTATATATAATTATGGACCGATATGGACCAATTCTGCCACGATTGTTAAAGATCATATACTAACACCATGTTCCAAATTACAACCGGATCGGATGAAATTTGCTTTTCTTTGAGGCTCCGCAACCCAAATCTGGGGATCGGTTTATATGGGCGCTATATATAATTATGGACCGATGTGGACCAATTTTTGCATGGTTGTTAGAGACCATATACCAACATCATGTACCAAATTTCAGCCGGATCGGATGAAATTTGCTTCTCTTTGAGGCTCCGCAAGCCAAATCTGAGATCGGTTTATATGGGGGCTATATATAATTATGGACCGATGTGAACCAATTTTTGCGCGGTTGTTAGAGACCATATACCAACACCATATACCAAATTTCAGCCGGATCGGATGAAATATGCTTCTTTTAGAGGCTCCACAAGCCAAATCTGAGGGTCCCTTTATATGGGGGCTATACGTAAAAGTGGACCGATATGGTCCATTTTCAATACCATCCGACCTACATCGATAACAACTACTTGTGCCAAGTTTCAAGTCGATAGCTTCTTTCGTTCGGAAGTTAGCGTGATTTCAACAAACGGATGGACGGACGGACGGACATGCTTAGATCGACTCAGAATTTCACCACGACCCAGAATATATATACTTTATGGGGTCTTAGAGCAATATTTCGATGTGTTACAAACGGAATGACAAAGTTAATATACCCCCATCCTATGATGGAGGGTATAAAAAAGGCTGATTAAATACGTATATAACTCTGCTTGACAACATTTTCTATAAAAATAAAATTTTGACAAAATTTTCTATAGCAATAAAATTTTGACAAAATTTTTATAGAAATAAAATCTTGACAAAATTTTGTATAATAGTAAAATTTTGACAAAATTTTCTATAGAAATAAGATCTTGACAAAATTTTGTATAGTAGTAAAATTTTGAAAAAATTTTCTATAGAAATAATATTTTGACAAAATTTTCTATAAAAATAAAATCTTGAAAAAATTTTCTATAGTAATAACATTTTGACAAAATTTTCTTTAGTAATAAAATTTTGGCACAATTTTCTATGGATCGACATGGACCAATTTTGGAATGGTTGTTAGCGGCCATATACTAGCGCAATGTACCAAATTTCACCACAAACATAATTTCAACCGGATCGGATGAATTTTACTCCTCCAAGAGCTCCGGAGGTCAACGCTGGGGATCGGTTTATATGGGGGGTTACATATAATTAAGACCGTTATGGACCAAGTTTCGCATTTCATCCAATGCGGCTGAAATTTGGTACATGGTGTTAGTATATGGTATCTAATGACCATGCAAAAATTGGTCCATATCGGTCCATAATTATAAATAGGCCCCATATAAACCGATCCCCAGATTTGACCCCCGGAGCCCCTTGGAAGAGCAAAATTCACCCGATTCGGTTGAAATTTGGTACCTGATGTTAGTATATGGTATCCAACAACCATGCAGGAATTGGTTCATATCAGTCCATAATTATATATAGCCCCCATATAAACCGATCCTCAGATTTGACCTCCGGTGCCTTTTGGAGAAGCAAAATTCATCCCATCTGGTTGAAATTTGGTACGTGGTGGTAATATATGATATTTAACAACCATGCCAAAAGTGGTCCATATCAGTCCATAATCATATATAGCCCCCATATAAACCTATCCCAAGATTTGGTTTTGAAGCCTCATGGAGGAGCAAATTTCAACCGAGTCAGTTGAAATTTGGTACATTGTGCTAGTATATGGAGCCACCGTGGTGCAATGGTTAGCATGCCCGCCTTGCATACACAAGGTCGGTGGTTCGATTCCTGCTACGACCGAACACCAAAAAGTTTTTCAGCGGTGGATTATCCCACCTCAGTAATGCTGGTGACATTTCTGAGGGTTTCAAAGCTTCTCTAAGTGGTTTCACTAGAATGTGGAACGCCGTTCGGACTCGGCTATAAAAAGGAGGTCCCTTGTCATTGAGCTTAACATGGAATCGGGCAGCACTCAGTGATAAGAGAGAAGTTCACCACTGTGGTATAACAATGGACTGAATAGTCTAAGTGAGCCTGATACACCGGGCTGCCACATAACCTAACCTAACCTAGTATATGGCTGTTAACAACCATGCCTAACTAGGTCCATATCGATCTATAGTTATATATAGCCTTCAGATAAATCGATCCCCAATCACACAAAAGTTGGTCCATATCAAGTTCATAATTGTATATAGCCCCCATATAAGCGACCCCCATATTTCAATTCTGGGTCTCTACATATCGTGCAAAAAGTCCATATCGATTCGTAATTATTTGTAGGCTTACCAATACATAACTTTTTTGTCTAATATATACCACAATTTAGAAAACGATGTTAGAAGTTTTAAGATACCACAACCCAAGTAATTCGATTGTGGATGACAGTCTTTCGTAGAAGTTTCTACACAATCTATGGTGGAGGGTACATAAGATTCGGCCTGGCCGAACTTACGGCCGTATATACTTGTTTGTTTTTCCTTTTTTTTTGCAACAGATTTTTCATTACTTCTACTGTTGGTCAAATTTGAAATGAGCTGATATAAACTGAGCTATGCAGTTTATATCAAACAATTTTTGTATGGTTCTTCTAATGAAGACATCCTACCAATTTAATTTTTTTATCATCTTGATTTGGCTGGAATTAGCCTGGTGTCCGTTAAGCTACATAAATATAATTTTAAGCTTTGTCTTATTTAACAATATTAAGATTTTGTATCGTATAAATCAAATAAATAAAGGTAATAAATTTTACCGATTTTACCGAATATTCTGGGCGGGCTTAGCATCCCCAGGACTCCCCCTTTGGTACGCTAATGGGCTCACGCCTATATTTTTGGCAGTGTAACTCTACTACATTGTTTTATTGCATATAATTATTACACATGAAATTCAATGAAAATAATTCCTTATATGAGATCTTTTGCCGTCGGTCTGGTGATTTTATTTTAATTCCCTTTTGCTCGAACCATTTTGCTTCAATACAAGTCCAATAAAACTCATACGCCTACAATAGACGTTTTGAAAAATTAAACAAAAATATGTAAATTTAAATTTGTTTCCATCATTACTTTAAAAGGCTCAAGCACGAAAACCAATAAATATCAATTCTTGTGAATTTTTGGCGTGCAATGAACCAAAAACACAAAACCAAAACGAAGCAAAAAAGAATCAAAATCAATTTAATTGAAATATCATTACAAATTCATTGAATCTCAATCTCATGTTGTCATAGTTTGATTGAGTGACTGCCAACCCATAATGGCAGTCGGGAGCTATACACCACCACCACCACCACCAACACTACCACATTAGTCAACACCAAAACCAGCTGTGGCAGAACTGTAGTATAAATAACTAAATAGCATCACTTAAATGAATTTAACCACAAGTCAAATGAAAAGATACTCCATGTATACCATCCATCCATCCATCCATGTACATACTATAAATAAATGGTGTATATCTACTCAAAGTTTATACATATACATAAAACAGAACCCCTCAGCCCAATATATCATGGTGAATATATACATATACATATACAGTATATAGATATACAACATAAATAAATCAAAGAGCGCAAACATATAAGAGATACTAAGTTCTCCGTTACATAAATGCTTTCTGGGGTGTATATATGCATGGATGGATGAAAAGAGCTATAGCTTGTATCATTGTCAATGTATATGTAAATACCCACAAAAAAAGAGAAACCAACAACTGCCATTGAAGGACTTATTTTTGCTGTTGTTGCTTTTGTACGCGAGTATAGGAACTGAACACTGCGAGTCAGGTGAATAGGGAAAATTTTATAAGGTTTGTTTTCTTTTAAAAATTTGTTTATTTTTATTTATTTATTTATTTATTGAGTTATATACCCATACAACAAGATTATTATCTTAAATATTACAGTATTGTAATCACAATGTTATCATAATCTTGATATTATTCAAATGTGGATTAAAATGAATTATAAAAGAAAAACAAAAAAACTTGACAAACATTTAATATTTAAATAAAATTAAATTAATATTTAAAATTAATACGAAGGCAAAGATGCAACATTTTTATAACATGGATAAAACGAAAAGATAGAACAAAAAGGGCTTATTCTTAAAACATTGTGTATTGCTAATGGCTTCAATAAAATTTGGGAGATAATTCCAGAGACAAATTGATCGTATGAGAAAAAAGTTTTGTAATGACATTCGACGGTATGATGTTTGATGAGGTTCTTTCTTCTAGATTCCTTGTATAAATTATTTTGTGTAAAAATAGCAGAGATTTGTATTTTAAGTACTTTTCCCAAGGTATTTTGAGCACTTGAAGTGGAAACGATGAAACACAATCAAGCTTTCCAAGTCCAAAAATATATCGTATGGCATTGTTGATGGTGGTTTGGAGTTTCCTTTTTGGAGTTTGCGTCACAGCCTGCAAATATCTTAGAACCATGAATATTACCCATTTCATTCCTAAAGCGGGGATGATATCACATGGAACGGCGAAGGATTTTAGACCAATAAGCTTATCATCCTTCTTGCTAAAGACGTTCGAGAGGATACTGAGGGCTAATCACGGCATTCGATATCGAATTCATAATCGTATCGAAAAAATTGTCGATACGATTAACAGTTTGGATCACGGCATTCGATTGAAATTTGATGCAATTTCTCTAGCATTGCCAACAGAAAAATACGAAGCATAGCGAAATGAAATGACAAAATTAAGTTAGCGGCACAAAATAGATGGTAGAAAAACACATGTTTTTGAAGATTTCAAAGTAAAAAGTAAATTGTATTGCAATATATCGTATGGACTCATATCACTTTTTACATTCCTCCGAATTCCTTCTAATTGGAGGATGAGATGAATATAAAACAAGTATGTATGGCCGTAAGTTCGGCCAGGCCAAATCTTATGTACCATCCACCATGAATTACGTAGAAACTTCTACGAAAGACTGTCATCCACAATCGAATTACTTGGGTTGTGGTATCTAAATCGTTTCTAAATTGTGAGTTAATCCATACGTGGTATATATTAGACAAAAAAGATATGTGTGGGTAAGTCTACAAATAATTACGAATCGATATGGACTTTTGCACGGTACGTAGGCAGCCATAATTGAAATATGGGCCAATTTTTGTGTGATTGGGGATCGATATATCTGAGGGCTATATACATATAACTACACACAAAAATTTTTTTTTCTGATTCAATCACGAAATTAATTGATCCAATTAATTTTTTAATTGAAATGTCTTCAATCACGAAAATGATAGTATCAATCACAGTTTTAATTGGGCATAGAAAAAATTCTTGATTAAAAAATTAATTGATTTCATTACCAAATTTCAATTAATTTTTTAATTGATTCAATTAAAAATTTAATTGATGTTGATTGCAAAACTCAATTAATTTAGTAATTAAAAAAAGGTAACTATTTTCAATTACATTCTGAATTGGCTGAGAATTTTTATTTGGATGAACAATTGATTGTTTGAAAAAAATTTTAATTAAAAATTTAAAAAAAATTCATCACTTTTTTAACTGACTTAGTCTTCCGAATTTGATTAAAAGTTAATTGTATCAATTAACTTTTTAATTAAAAAATTTACAATTTTCAATCATTGACTTAATTAACTTAATGTTTCTATATTGATTAAAAAGTTAATTGTACCAATTAATTTATTAATTGGAAAAAGTTTCAACTTCAATTAACTTTTTAATTGGAAATATTTTGGTGATATTTTTTTCTGTGTATAGACCGATATAGACCTAGTTAGGCATGGTTGTTAACGGCCATATACTAGCACAATGTACCAAATTTCAACTGACTCGGATGAAATTTACTCCTTCAAGAGGCTCCAACACCAAATCTCGGGATCGGTTTATATGGGGACTATATATTATTATGGACTGAAATGGACCAATTTTGGCATGGTTGTTAAATATCATATACTACCACCACGTATCAAATTTTAAGCAGATCGGATGAATTTTGCTTCTCCAAAAGGCTCCGGAGGTCAAATCTGGGGATCGGTTTATATGGGGGCTATATATAATTATGGACTGATATGGACCAATTCCTGTATGGTTGTTGCATACCATATACTAACATCACGTACCAAATTTCAACCGTTTATATGGGGGCTATATATAATTATGGACCGATTTCGACCAATTTTTGCATGGGTGTTTGAGGCCATATATTAACACCACGTACCAAATATCAAGTGAATCAGATGAATTTTGGTCCTACAAGAGGCTTCGGAGGTCAAATTTGGTGATCGGTTAATATGGGGGCTATATATAATTATGGACCGATGTGGACCAATTTTTGCATGTTCATTAGAGACCATATACTAACACCATATACCAAATTTCAGCCAGATCGGATGAAATTTTCTTCTCTTAGAGGCTCCGCAAGCCAAATCGGCGGATCGGTTTATATGGGTACTATATATAATTATTGAACGATGTGGACTAATTTTTGCATGGTTTTTAAAGACCATATACTAACACCATGTACCAAATTTCAGCCGGATCGGATGAAATTTGCTTCTCTTAGAGCAATCGCAAGCCAAATTTGGGGGTCCATTTATATGGGGGCTATACGTAAAAGTGGACCGATATGGTACATTTGCAATACCATCCGACTTACATCAATAACAACTACTTGTGCCAATCCCACGGCGGCGGGTTCTACGCACCGGATTGACCCGATGGATACCAGCCATCGGCCAGCGGCTGCCACCTCAGTGTACGTGTTGTCTCTTCCATTTTTTCGTGTTGGAGAAGGTGCATCCCGGGGAGCCTTCTCCGCCTGCTTTTGGTCCGAGCCGGGATAGAGGAAAACCCCGGACCATGGTACTGTGCCGTCTGCCGAAATCGAATTCACCATCGCTCGGTTTCGGTGAGGTGTAACCGGTGCATGGAATGGGTGCACTTCCGGAATTGCTCCGGCCTAACATCGCTGCGGGAGTATAGTCAAACTGACTTCGTGGCAGGATGCTGTGCCAATGACAGCAGCAGTGGGTCATCTGATTATGTGACCCCACCGACTTCTCCCGCACAACAATATTCTCCGCCGCAGCATCTTACGCCGAATATTGTTGTACCAGTTCCGGAGAGTGCATCATTTTTGCAATTTAATTGCAACGGGCTCCGTGGTAAGATTAGTGAGATCGTAGACTTTATGAATCGGAAAAGGATAAGGGTCGCGGCGATCCAGGAAACAAAGCTGAATCCCACCTGCAGCCTACGACATTGTGATGGGTACAATGTCCTACGGAAGGATCGCACAAGAAATGGAGGTGGTGGCCTGGCTTTCATATTACACCGTTCCGTGCAGTATAGACCTATCACGCTTGTGCTAGACACTAATGACCCGTACATGGAATGTATGGGGGTAGCAGTTAAGTGTGGGGCTGCCGAGATAGAGCTATACAATGTGTACATACCGCCGGTTGGTAGCTGTGCTCCTGGTTATAGCCCAAACATTGAGTGGTTGTTGAGCGGGCATAACCGATTGGTTCTAGGAGATTTTAATGCCCACCATGAACTTTGGCATTCTCTCCTGGGTAATGACCAGAGGGGCATAGCTTTGGCAGAGCAGATAGACGACTCCACATTTTGCACGGTGAACGAAGAGGCCCCCACGAGAATTATGGGTGACTGCAGCAGTTCGCCAGATTTATCGTTAGCATCGCCTGGTCTGATAAATGACGTCTCCTGGCAACCCGTCATTTCATTGGGTTCGGACCACCTCCCCATAATTCTCACCATCAACCGACCCTCCGATTTCATAACCTCTGAACGCCGGACGTTTATTAATCAAAAGAAAGCCAACTGGAAAGGCTGCAGAGAATACACCGATCGCCGCTTCAGTGAGCTCCCGTCCCCCTCACATGTTCATGTTGCCCAGAGGGAGTTCCGGGACATCATCAACGCAGCAGCCGCTCGCTTCATACCCGCTGGTCGAATTGCCCAGGTGAGGCCCAACTTCCCAGCCGAATCGGCGGGACTCGCAGACGAGCGTGATGAACGCCGTCGTGCTAACCCTGCTGATCCTAGAATCAGAGAACTAAATCTAGAGATTAGTAAGATAGTCGACGAGCACAAGCGGAACACTTGGTTAGAGCACCTGAAGCAATGTAACTTAGGAACAGGAACTGGTAAATTGTGGTCTACAGTTAGAGCCCTCTCGAACCCCTCCACAAGGGATGATGGGATTTCAGTCACATTTGGCGACGTGACTGTGACTGATCCGAAGAGGTGCGCCAAATACTTCAACCGACAGTTTGTCGAGCATCCCGAGAGTGATAGAGCGAAAAGGAGAGCCACCCGTCGTGTACGTGGTCTCCGAGCCGATGACACACCACAATTTACTGCAGCCGAAGTTACCAATGTCATCAACAGCGCGAAACCATCTAAGGCGCTGGGCCCTGACGGAATTTCAATGCTAATGCTGAAGCATCTGGGAATACTGGGAGTTGAGTACCTGACCAGACTCCTCAATTTGTCTTTGGAATCACACATTATACCCGATGTCTGGAAAATGGGAAGGGTGATTCCACTACTGAAACCGGGCAAAGATTCGAGCAAAGGTGAATCGTACAGACCGATATCCCTTCTTTCGCCAGTAGCCAAGACACTTGAGGCATTACTCCTCCCCAGCCTTGTGGAGAATTTTCCAGCTGCCCACCATCAACATGGATTCCGTAAGGTACATAGTACGACAACAGCCTTACATGCCATTTCGACACATATTAATAAGGGACTTAACCAGCCCAGGCCGTGTCACAGGACGGTCCTCGTGGCGCTTGACCTATCGAAAGCATTCGATACGGTCAACCATGCCACATTATTTGAGGACATCGAGAATACGTCCCTACCGGCAGGAGCGAAGCGTTGGGTGCTGAATTATATGTGTGGACGCCAGTCGTACGTGGAATTCAGGGACAGAAAGTCAAGACCGCGTAGAGTTAAACAGGGAGTTCCCCAAGGTGGGGTGATATCTCCGGCACTGTTTAACCTCTACATGTCCTCGATTCCACCCCCTCCTGACGGCGTCGAGATTGTATCATATGCGGATGACTGTACAATCTTGGCATCTGGGCCCAATGTTGATGACATTTGCGATCGGTTGAACGTCTACATAGCTAATCTTACCAGTTATTTCACTGCGAGAAACTTGAGGATATCCCCCACCAAATCCTCAGCCACACTATTTACTACATGGACGGCAGAAGTGCGCAGGCAGTTGAATATCAGAGTCGATGGAGTAATAATTCCGACCACAAATTACCCCAAGATTCTTGGGGTCACATTCGATAGCCTTTTTAGGTCATCTGCCCATGCCACTGCAATTTGTAATAAGCTCCGTGGTAGAAACAAGGTCCTCAAGTCACTAGCCGGCAGTACTTGGGGTGCGGACAAAGAAACCTTGCTAACTACTTATAAGGCAATTGGCCGGTCAGTGGTAAACTATGCAGCGCCAGTGTGGACACCGCAGACCAGTGATACGCAGTGGAATAACATACAAACCTGCCAGAACGCTGCTCTTAGAACTGCGACTGGGTGTCTCCGCAGCACACCCCTGGATCACCTTTATGTGGAGACAAAGATCATCCCTGTGCGAAGACACAACTACATGTTGTCAAAGCAGTATCTCCTGGGTTGTTATCGCAGTAATCATCCAAACCACCATCTTATGGATACACAACCACCACCCAGGAACGTAAGGGTTGATATACATAATCTAGAGCGCGAGATTCAGCGCTATAAAAGAGAGCCTCTAGATCAAGCAGCGTACCAGGCAGGTTTGAACAGGATTCATGAGGATACTGTAGCTGAAGCGGTGAGAAGCTACAAGGTTAATCCTGTTCTTGGAGTCCGACCACCGCCTATAGCACCGGAGGAAAGAGACCTCCCACGGCAGACTAGGGTAGGTTAGGTTAGGTTATGTGGCAGCCCGATATATCAGGCTCACTTAGACTATTCAGTCCATTGTGATACCACAGTGGTGAACTTCTCTCTTATCACTGAGTGCTGCCCGATTCCATGTTAAGCTCAATGACAAGGGACCTCCTTTTTATAGCCGAGTCCGAACGGCGTTCCACATTCTAGTGAAACCACTTAGAGAAGCTTTGAAACCCTCAGAAATGTCACCAGCATTACTGAGGTGGGATAATCCACCGCTGAAAAACTTTTTGGTGTTCGGTCGTAGTAGGAATCGAACCCACGACCTTGTGTATGCAAGGCGGGCATGCTAACCATTGCACCACGGTGGCTCCCTACTAGGGTAGTTTTGGCCCAATTAAGATCAGGCAAGTGCAGCCGCCTCAATTCCTACTTATCGGTGATTGATAGCAGCGTAGCTGACGTTTGTCCAATTTGCAACCAAGGGCCACACGACACGCGTCATCTTTTCTCTTGCCCAGCCAAACCAACCCGACTTACCACCAGATCACTCTGGACACACCCCATCTTAGTCGCAGAGTTCCTTGATCTGCCAACATGCTGATGTACCAAGCGTATGACATGAAATGGATGAGATCACAATAAACTGTTACAACAACAACAACAACTTGTGCCAAGTTTCAAGTCGATAGCTTGTTTCGTTCGGAAGGTAGCGTGATTTCAACAGACGGACGGACATGCTCAGATCGACTCAGAATTTCACCACGACCCAGAATATATATACTTTATGGGGTCTTAGAGCAATATTTCGATGTGTTACAAACGGAATGACAAAGTTAATTTACCCCCATCCTATGGTGGAGGGTATAATAATTCGGCGACAAATAAGGAATAAATGTGCACATTGTTATTGGTGTATGTACATGGGTTTGAAATGGTGTGCACTGTTAGAAAGTCACCTTTTTGCAGGCTTTAATTGCCGATTTCAGCTGGCGAAGGAAGCGTTCAAATGGAAAATAATTTTTGGTGGCATGTCAACGTCAATTCTATCGCTTTACAATTGTCTGCTGTCTTAAAAAATTTTTTTTTGCCAATGGAAGCCTTCATCATTCACTATTTTTACAAGGTGGTCCAGAAGCGTTATGTTGTCACGGAATGGTACGGTAATTGGTTGATCACAATCTCTTGGATAACGATCTAGCATGTGCACTTTATATGTTGTGTGGTGCTTTGCCAAGCTAGGATGCTCGCTCCCGAACTTCACAAGTAGGGCTAGGACCACTAGAGGATTACCACAGGGAGGTGTAATATCACCTTTGCTATGGTCATTGGTGGTGAACGAGGTTTTGATTGGGCTGACCAATAAGGGCATCAAGGTGGTGGCATACGCGGATGACATTGTGATAATCGTATCGGGAAAATTCCTGGATTCTATTTCGGATGTACCGAGTGAGTCTTTGCAGTATCTTTCGGAGGATGCGTATTAGGGATGAACCCCGGAAAGACAGAGCTAGTACTGTTCACCTGGTGGAGAAAGGTTATCGGATACAAGTCTCCTAAATTCCAGGGCACGAAGTTGAGCCTCTCGAAATCTGCAGTTCTTCTTGGGAGTTCTTTTGGAGTCCAAACTGAACTGGTTGGAGAATACTGCGGATCGCATAAACAGGGCCTATGCGGCATTATACTCTTGTCAGAAATTGGTCGGGCAAAGATGGGGAATGTGGCTTTCTCTTTTTGGCTGGCTTTATGCCGCGGTTGTAAGAACTGTGGCCACATATGGTTGTCATGTTTGGTTGACAATCGTTAGACACCAAAATCATATGTCGAGAATAAATAGGATAAGTAGGTTAGGTTAAGTTAGGTGGCAGCCCGATGTATTAGGCTCACTTAGTCTATTCAGTCTATTATGATACCACATTGGTGAACTTCCCTCTTATCACTGAGTGCTGCCCGATTCCATGTTAAGCTCAATGACAAGGGACCTCCTTTTTATAGCCGAGTGCGAACTGCGTTCCACATTGCAATGAAACCACTTAGAGAAGCTTTGAAACCCTCAGAAATGTCACCAGCATTACTGAGGTGGGATAATCCACCGCTGAAAAACTTTTTGGTGTTCGGTCGAAGCAGGAATCGAACCCACGACCTTGTATATGCAAGGCGGCAAGGATAAGTAGGACTGCACTTATTTATATTACAGGCGCTATGAGGACCACAGCCACTGACGTTTTGGAGGTACTGATGGGGGTTATTCCACTTGATTTACACGTAAGGAAGACAGTAGAGCTGACACTTCTGAGACTTAAGAACTTGAACACGCTGGAGAGGACTGCCTGCAGGCATATTGAAATACTTGCCGGGCAGTATCTATTGTAGGAATCTATTGTAATGATCTGGAAATAAGGGAGTCTTACACGCTGGATAGTGATTGCATTATTTTTCATGTTGAGATCTCTGCGGTCACAAAGTCTGCTGAGTCGCTGTTGATGAGGCCGTTATTCAGAAGCGATATCAGCTTCTTCATCGACAGTCAGGCAGCTATAAAGGCATTGTGCAGTGCTGACATAAGGTCTAAGGTCGTCAGTCGCTATAGTAGAGAACTCAAGGTTCTCACTGAACAGCATAATATAACTCTGTGCTGGGTATCTGATGATGAGGCCGCTATTCAGAAGCGATAAAAGCTTCATAATCGACAGTCAGGCAGCTTTAAAGGTATTGTGCAGTGCTGACAAAAGGTCTAAGGTCGTCAGCCGCTGTCGTGGAGAACTCAAGGTTCTCACTGATCAGCATAATATAACTCTGTGCTGGGTATCTGGGCACTGTGGGATAATAGGAAATGAGGAAGCGAATGTTCTGGCTCGTGGAACAAATAACCACTACCTTCTTATCATTACAGGATAGAGGGCAAATACGATGAACTATGGCGAAGACGCTGGGTCTCTTTGGATGATTGCGAGCAAACCAAGTTGATATGGGACGAAAAGAAACGTAAGAACTGCGAAATTTTAATGTCGACGAACAGAGAGGAATTGTGGCCATTGATTGTTATCATAACTGGACATAACACACTTGGGAAACACATGGTATGAATAGGCCTTAAAGATGATGATATCTGTAGATGGTGTCTGGACCCGGAAGTTACGGAGGACTCGTACCACTTCCTGTGCCAGTGTCCAGCTTTATCCTTTAGAAGAAACAAGATACAGGGCTCCTTTTTCTTTCAGGCTGGAGTGCAGCTTAAGGAACATACTTACATTCATCAGAGCCTCTAGTTGGTTGTTCTAGGTTAGGTGGCAGCCCGATGTATAAGGCTCACTTAGACTATTCAGTCCATTGTGATACCACATTGGTGAACTTCTCTCTGATCACTCAGTGCTGCCCGATTCCATGTTAAGCTCAATGACAAGGGACCTCCTTTTTATAGCCGAGTCCGAACGGCGTTCCAAATTGCACTGAAACCACTTAGAGAAGCTTTGAAACCCTCAGAAATGTCACCAGCATTACTGAGGTGGGATAATCCACCGTTGAAAAACTTTTTGGTGTTCGGTCGAAGCAGGAATCGAACCCACGACCTTGTGTATGCAAGGCGGGCATGCTAACCATTGCACCACGGTGGCTCCCGTTGTTCTAAGATTCTAAGATTTCTTGTAAAGAAGACGAGCAGATGGAGGTTCTGGAACTAAACCGCATCGGAAGGAAGAAGATGGTAAGATCATATCGAGGAATCACAATGGATCTATACTGGTCTAAGTGGACATCAATTCAACACAAAATATATGTCATCCTCTAAAACCTAACCTAAGATTACCCATAAAATCGATGTTTTGAGTACTTAACAAGTATATACGGCCGCAAGTTCGGTCAGGCCGAATCTTATGTACCCACCACCATGGATTGCGTAGAAACTTCTACGAAAGACTGTCATCCACAATCGAATTACTTGGGTTGTGGTATCTTAAAACTTCTTATTCCTGCATGGTTGTTGGATACCATATACTAACATCACGTACCAAATTTCAACCGAATGGGAAGAATTTTGCTCTTCCAAGGGGCTCTGGAGGTCAAATCTGGGGATCGGTTTATATGGGGCCTATATATAATTATGGACCGATATCGACCAATTTTTGCATGGGAGTTTGAGGCCATATATTAACACCACGTACAAAATTTCAACTGAATCAGATGAATTTTGGTCTTCCAAGAGGTTCCGGAGGTCAAATCTGGTGATCGGTTTATATGGGGGCTATATATAATTATGAACCGATGTGGACCAATTTTTGCATAGTTGTTAGTACCATATACTAACATCACGTACCAAATTTCAGCCGGATCGGATGAAATTTGCTTCTCTTAGAGGCCTCGCAAGCCAAGTCGGGGGATCGGTTTATATGGGGGCTATATATAATTATGGACCGATGTGGACCAATTTTTGAATGGTTGTTCGAGACCATATACTAACACCATGTACCAAATTTCAGCCGGATCGGATGAAATTTGCTTCTCTTAGAGGCCTCGCAAGCCAAATCGGGGGATATTTTTATATGGGGGGCTATATATAATTATGGACCGATGTGGACCAATTTTTGCATGGTTGTTAGAGACCATATACTGACACCATGTACCAAATTTCAGCCGGATCGGATGAAATTTGCTTCTCTTAGGGGCCTCGCAAGCCAAATCGGGGGATCGGTTTATATGGGGGCTATATATAATTATGGACCGATGTGGACCAATTTTTGCATGGTTGTTAGAGACCATATACTAACACCATGTACCAAATTTCAGCCGGATCGGATGAAATTTGCTTCTCTTAGGGGTCTCGCAAGCCAAATCGGGGGATCGGTTTATATGGGGGCTATATATAATTATGGACCGATGTGGACCAATTTTTGCGTGGTTGTTAGAGACCATATACTAACACCATATACCAAATTTCAGCCGGATCGGATGAAATTTGCTTCTCTTAGAGGGCTCGCAAGCCAAATTTTGGGGTCCGTTTATATGGGGGCTATACGTAAAAGTGGACCGATATGGCCCATTTGCAATACCATCCGACCTGCATCAATAACAACTAATTGTGCCAAGTTTCAAGTCGATAGCTTGTTTCGTTCCGAAGTTAGCGTGATTTCAACAGACGGACGGACGGACGGACGGACGGACGGACGGACGGACGGACGGACATGCTCAGATCGACTCAGAATTTCACCACGACCCAGAATATATATACTTTATTGGGTCTTAGAGCAATATTTCGATGTGTTACAAACGGAATGACAAAGTTAATATACCCCCCATCCTATGGTGGTGGGTATAAAAATGAAGCCGTTTGAGCCGATGTGTGAAAGCTCGCATTGTCGGGGTGAAGAGTAATTTCTTGGAAGATAACTCACAAAAAATGGTTGTGTACCACTCAGAACTATCTGTTCTGACTTTAGGACATTTAACCGATAATATTGGGCATTTATTTTGACCACATGGTCGATGAATGCGAGCGGGGAGCGACCGCGGCCCACACCATTACCATCGGCGGCAATTCTGGTTCTGGTGACCAATAGAAGGTGTAAATTTGCAGTTGATATCTTTGGCAAGTAAACCCGATCATTTTGTTTATAAACAGAATGCTCAATTCTTAATGACTTCTGATCGAAAAAAAACGAAATTAGCAAACTGGCCGCTTTCGTGCAAGTGACTCAACTCCTTCCCCTCTAACTTTTTTGTCCAAATGCTCTAAAAATACAATACCGGTGCTTCGATACACGTTTTTGGCATCGTGACAGGAGGTATATCGTGGATTTAGGCGTAAATAGCAGTCGACTACGTGGGTTTTTGAATATGACGCAAAATGACAACAAGAGTTGTTCTCACACGCAGCACTTCCATGGAAATGATCGCTTGTTTTTTCGGGAAGAGTGGACATGTCGCAATCGTGCCACTAGAACAACAGAGCACAGTTAGGTTAGGTAGAGTGGCAGCCCGATATTTCAGGCTCACTTAGACTATTCAGTCCATTGTGATACCTCAGTGGTGAACTTCTCTCTTATCACTGAGTGCTGCCCGATTCTATGTTAAGCTCGATGACAAGCGACCTGCTTTTTATAGCCGAGTCCGAAAGGCGTTTCACATTGCAGTGAAACCACTTAGAGAAGCTTTAAAGCCCTCATAAATTTCACCAGCATTACTGAGGTGGGATAATTCACCGCTGAAAAACTTTTTGGTGTTTGGTCGAAACTGGGTTTGAACCCACGACCCTGTGTATGCAAGGCGGGTATACTAATGCGCGTTACAGACTATCAGTTATTCCGGACGGAATATCGGTGTTTGTAAAGAATCTTACAGTGTGTCGGATCGATACGACTTGTCGGCGATGACTAAATAATCGGTAAATGTGTTATCGATCCCATAAACATGCAGCAGTATCGATAATGCCTTCGGACTTAACTTATAATGTGCACAATATATGGGATATGTTCGACACGAGCACTGTCGTCCGGAATAACTGATAGTCTGTAAAGCGCATAACCATTGCACCACGGTGGCTCCCTACCATGATGCAATGTAGCCCTAGACCGAAAAACATTTCGGAACTCAGCACCATGATAGTCTGCACCATACATGGCTTAAAAAAATATGTTTCTTGCTTCATTTGTACCGCACAATGGCAAACACAAAAAAATGTTCTTATCTTAGGCGCCTGGGGCGTTTTAGAGATACCAATGTTTCGATCTTCTCAAGACGGTGATTTACACTAATAGAAAAAGTTTCGTTATATTAACGAAATGTGTCGTTAAAAGTCAGCCAATGAAAAAAATTCGTTAATACAACGACTTTTTTCGATAATATAACGAATTTTCTGCCAATCAACGTAACGTTTCGTACTATTAACGAATATTTTCATTGTATTAATGAAAATGTTTCGTTATATCAATGAACATATTTCGTTGGCGGACTTTTAATGAAATTTTCTTTGTGTGTACCGGGAATGGGCCAAAATACCGCATATGCACTTTCGTACAGCGTGTAATGCCGGTGTCGACCTTTTGAAAGTCAATTGCTCTAACGAATTATTCTAAGAAAATATTAACTAATTTTAGTTTATTGTAATACGATATAATTTTGGTGGATAGTAAGCAAACAGGCAGAAGGACTAAAACAATTTGCGTGATAGTTTTCTTTCCATTACCATCCCTTCATAATTTTCCAGCGTCAGTTTTTCTATAATCCTACGGTTTGTTCACATTTAACAGATACTCGCTTATGAGATGCGTCTTACAACACTGATCTGCTTTTGAGAGGTATCCACTTTATGAAGTGGAAGAATCTATAGATTCTCCGATTTTCAGAGGTTTTACTGCAGATGAGTTCATCTGACCTTAGTCATTTCTTTAATTGCCTTGTTATCTCTATTATCGTGCCAGTGCACTATCATTTCCAGCCACTTTACTTAATCTAAACAAGATATATATAAATGCAAAGACTACATCGGAAAGGTGTGTCAAAATACTTTTCCAAGAATAATCCAGGTAAGTTATTGAAATGGAAATTAGATGTGCTTATTGAAATTTAAATTTTTTTTTTTTTGAGGGGAAAATAAAGCACATGAACATATCTACCTTCAAATTGCGCAAACAAAAGCGCAAAACCTTAACTCTTTAATTAAATCTATTCACAGGGTCGTAAATAATGCCAAAGAGAAAATCGACCAACATATCACGAACACAAAAAACTCATGGCTAGTCATAGCTACATAAATACATACTACGATACATACATATAACAAAAAATGTCTCCTCTCACCTTAGTATGTATGCATATGAGAGTATAATGGATTCATCCATGTATACATTTTGGTAACACAAAATAAAGAAAACAGCTACAAAGTATTAATATCCATTTTGTGTGTTACATACCTATAATAAACCATGCTATTACATACTTACATGGTAGTATATATAACGGATTATTTACACAAAATAGATGTGTGTATGTGTGTAGCAATAAACGTAGACAGTTCCTTTGTTAAATAAAGAAACATAAAAATAATCAAACAAAATGACATAGTATAGCAAATGTTGTTATTGTTGAGCAATATGATCCATCTCTCACACATACATATACACAGATTAACGAATATATAAAGATAGATGTAAACACCCACCCACCCATTTTTTCTAGTAGAGATACTTCCCTTTTGTTGGTTTTTCTTTATACGAGACAGCCAGACAGACAAACCTCCCTTTTAACTTGAAACAAGTATACAATGAATTCTCAGTACTCATACGAAATGGTTTTATGTGTATCTAGTTGTCCCTTTCTAACCTATAGTCTAACATCCATAAACCACCATAGCTAGGGTGTAACACACCACACCACCATTATTTGTCGCTGTTGGCTTGGTTTTCATAAAGCAAAGGCTACGTTGACTTTGTATATCAGCGGAAATGTTCTGCTGCGTCATTAGGGCAGAGGATGGCTTATGGTTTTTAACATACATTCATGAGGAAATGTACTCGAGTGCGTATGGTGTGTGAGACTGATTGAGTGAGTGTGTGTGTGTTGAGATGAGATGAGTACTACAAAGTTAAACAGTAGCATATTGTAAAAGTTCTGTGTTTCTGTGTTTTTATATCTTCTCAAATTGGGAGGGAGTGAACTCTCAGCTGTGGTGTGTTTTTCTTCTTGGTTTTGGATTCTAGTCTAAATGAGGTTCACTTTGAATGTTCTTCTACATTGTTGTTGTTGTTGTTGGTGTTGTTATTTTCTATAGTACTACTATCACAATCATCGTCGCCATTACACAGCCACAGTCGACAAAATCGGCGTCATCGTTGCCGTTGCCTATTCATGCGCATTATTATTACTCTTTGCCAGTTGTGTTGTTGTTTTTGTTGGTGCTCTTGTTGCTTGGTGGTATCTATTCATGGTATCTGTTAAGATATTCAATGTTTTTGTTGTTACCATAACATTGTGTTTTATTCTTCCCAAAAAAAAGAAACAACATTGAAACCTTTTCGTTTTTATTGTTTTTCTGTGGAACAGAAAACTTTTTTTTTCGTTTTGTTGGCTTAGTTTTCACAAGGCTATTATGTAGAGAGTGGTTATGGCAAGTAGAAGGTGTGGTTGGATATCTTCACTTAGATTTCCCTGGAAGAAAAGATTCCATATCCTAAACCAGCTCCCACCTTACCGTTACTCTTCATAGAATCCCTTTGGCCTTAACGGTATTCTGTAGTTATTCATATTATTTGTGCAAAAAAGTTTTATACAGAAATGACATTGAACACTGCGATCATTTTAACTATGGCAAAAGGAAAGGATCTATTAGAAATTTTAATTATGGAACGCATAACACTCCAGCAAAAAAAATTTGGAATTTCTTCTAAAGGCACAACTTTAAAAGCACTTCTAAAAATGTTGTCCCAAAGATGTTCTTTACTTTAACTACACAGGAAGTTATTTTACTTCAATTTTTTTATAACTTGCTGTTTTCATATTTGTATACCCTCCACCATAGGATGGGGATATATTAACTTTGTCATTCCATTTGCAACACATCGAAATATTGCTCTAATACCCCATAAAGTTGAAATTTGGTACGTGGTGTTAGTATATGGTCTCTAACAACCATGCAAGAATTGGTCCATATCGGTCTATAATTATATATAGCCCCCATATAAATCGATCCCCAGTTTTGTCCTCCGGAGCCTCTTGGAGGAGCAAAATTCATCCGATCCGGTTGGAATTTGGAGCGTGCTGTTAGAATGTGGTCTCTAACAAACACGCAAGAATTGGTCCATATTGGTCCATAATTATATATAGCCCCCATATAAGCCGATCCCCAGATTTGACCTCCGGAGGCTCTTGGAGGAGCAAAATTCATCCGGTAGATTAAAAACAGAGTAAGAATTATAAATTGATACAAATCATTAAAATTTTGTCGAAAAAAATGCAAAATCCATTCTAGGAAAATGGGGAATTTTTGAAAATTTTTAATGTTAAACGTTTCAAAAAAAAAAAATATATAGAAACTATTTATTTGGCAAAATATTACAAATTTTTTAAATTCACATACAAAACACTCAATTCGGATCACACCTTAAGAAGTGATGCAAATTCAGTTCAACAGCTTTTGAAATGGTGGACATCCGTCCACCATGTTAAATTCATCGCCTCTGCGCTAATTTTGCACCACTTCCGGATCACAAAAGAACATTTTCCCTACTTTCTACTTTATTCACTTGTTTTTCGTACTATTGAAAACTATTTGACTTTTCAAATAAAATAAATCTACCAAATAAAACATCTGATTTAGAAGTTTTTGATTTCTATACATAATTTTGTCATTATCATATTTCTATCGAAAATTTTTTCAATTTTTTTTATTGAAAATCTTGTCTACAATTTTCGTATAGAAAAATTTGTCAGAATGTTATTCCCAGAGAAAATTTTTTCAAAATTTTATTTCTACTAAAAATGTTGTCAATATTTTATCCTATAGAAAAATTTGTAAAAATTTTATCAATATTTTATCCTATAGAAAAATTTGTCAAAATTTTATTCCTAAAGAAAATTTTGTCAAAATTGTATTCCTAGACAAAAATTTTGTCAAAATTTTATCCTATAGAAAATTTTGTCAAAATTTTATCCTATGGAAAATTTTGTCAAAATTTTAGCCTATGGAAAATTTTATTTCTAGATTAATTTTTGTCAAAATTTTATTTCGATAAAAAATGTCAAAATTTTATCCTAAAGAAAATTATGTCAAAATTTTATCCCATAGAAAATTTTGTCAAAATTTTACCCTCTTATCAAAATTTTATTCCTACAGAACTTTTTGTCAAAATTTTATTACGATGGATTTGTTTTGATTCCATAAAAAAAATTTTGTAAGCATTTTATTTCGATTGGAATTATAATAGAACACAACACACTTGGAAAATATATGGTAAAAATAGAACTTACAGATGATAGCTTTTGCACATGGTGTCTGGACCCAGAAGTTACAGAAAAAAGTCAGTTGTAAAACTGATGCTATTGATTGCAAAACATTTATTTTATTATAGTTCATTTTTAAAATTTTGTAAGCCCAACGAAGTTTTCGTAATTCCAAGTATTTTTTTTTTTTTGAACTAAATGAAGAAGTTTTTCGTATATTTCTCAAGTAAGAATGAACTACAGTGTGGTTAAAATGGGAATGATTTGCTGGAAATACTTTTTGTGCTCATATCTTTTTAACAATGCGTTCTTGAGCGAAATAGAAGCTTAATTCGTGATCACTCCCAGAAAATTGAAAATTTTATCCAATGATTTAATTGTAATGATATTTTCGCTGTGTGTATGACGACCAATAAAAATCTAAAAATCGACTGAATGTTGACTTTTATCTTTAAATAGTCTCAAAATTGTCTGCCGTATTCCCTCATCCTGTTCATATTCGCAAATTCCACACTGTAGTTTGGCAACAATAATGGATGGATGGAGTGGCGTGACATAAACCCAGTCCGTCCGGCGTGATAACATGGCATGTCGTATGCATTATAATGAATGTTACAAATTAGAGTATCGTTTGAATTGTTATTCGGTATAATTCTTGTCTTGACATAACCCAACATAATGCACAAGAGCTCCACTCTTGAACAACATGGTAAGGAAAAAAATCGAATAAAAAAAAACTTACAAAAGCACCTCATTCTACATTCTGAGTTCTTTTGCAGTTCCAACAACATTCCTAGTCTATGGTAGCAAAAATGTAAATTACATTAAATTAAAAGGAATTGTATTATACTCCACAATTTCTTCTTCCACTTCTACTACTAAATCCACTTCTACTTGGTTTCTAAAGAATTTTCTTTTTGATTTTTTTCCTTCACCATTGTTATACTATGAAGCCATGATGATGGCGATGAGGATACAAAAAATGAACTCTAAACAGATTTTTGCATATTGAAGCGTTTGAAAAAGGGTCACCACTAAATTAGAGTGTAAATATGAACTTTATTTTGTTTGTGCATTTGGATTAAATGCGTGATTATTTCTGATCATCTTTTTTTAAATTGAAAAGTTCTTAAAGAAATGTGGGATTAAGGGCCACAGTTGGTAGCATTCTACCAAATATATGATATATTTTTTGGTAGATCGGTAGAATTCTTGATGTTTTGGTAGTTTTTGCAAATAAGAGCTACTTCACAAAATTTCTATAGAAATTAAATTTTCATAAAATTTTCTATAGATATTAAACGTCGACAAAATTTTCTATAGAAATAAAATTTTGACAAACTTTGTTATAGAAATAAACTTTTTTCTATAGCAATAACATTTTGACTAAATCTTCTTTACAACAAAAATATTGACAAAATTATTTATAGAAATTAAATTTTCACAAAATTTTCTATAGAAAAAAATTTCAACAACATTTTCTAAAGAAATAAAATTTTGACAAAATTTTCTATAGAAATAACATTTTGATAAAAATTTTTATTGAAATAAAATTTTGATAAAAATATCTATCTAAATAAAATTTTGACAAATTTTTCTATAAAAATAAAACTTTGACAAAATTTTTTATAGAAATAAATTTTTGACAAAATTTTCTATAGAAATAAAATTTTGACAAAATTTTCTACAAAAGCTTAGTTTTGAAAAAAATTTCTATAGAAATAAAATGTTGACAAAACATTATTTAGAAAAAAAAATTTGACAAAATTTTCTAAAGATATAAAAGACAACATTTTCTATAGAAGTAAAATTTTGAATAATTTTTCTATAAAATTAAAATTTTGACAAAATTTTTTATGGAAATAAAATTTTGACAAAAATTTCTATAAAAATTAAATTTTGACAAAAATTTCTATAGAAATGAAACTTTGACAAAATGTTCTATAGAAATAATAGTTTGACAAAATTTTCAATAGAAATACAATTTTGTCAAATTTTTTGTTGCGTTAGAAAATTTTGTCAAAATTTAATATCTATAAAAAATTTTGTCAAAATTTTTCTATAGAAATAAAATTTTGACACAATTTTCTGAAAAAAAAAAAAAAATTGACAAAATTTTCTATAGAAATAAAATTTAGACAAAATTTTGCATAGAAATAAAACTTTAACAAAATTTTCTATAAAAACAAAATTTTGATAAAATTAACTATAGAAATAAAATTTTGACAAAATTTTCTATAGAAATGAAATTTTGACTAATTTTTCTATAGAATTAAAATTTTTACAAAATTTTCTATAGAAATAAAATTTTTACAAAATTTTCTATAGAAATTAAATTTTGACAAAATTTTGTATAGAAATAAAACTTTGACAAAATTTTCCACAGAAATAAAATTTTGTCAATTTTTTTATTGTGTTAGAAAATTTTGTCAAAATTTAATATCTATAGAAAATGTTGTCAAAATTATAGTTTGATAGAACATTTTGTTACAAATGTTTTATCGCAGTAAAATTTTGACAAAACTTTCTATAGAAATGAAACTTTGACAAAATTTTCTATAGAAATAACATTTTAACAAAATTTTCAATAGAAATACAATTTTGTCAAATTTTTTAATTGCGTTTGAAAATTTTGTCAAAATTTAATATCTATTGAAAATTTTGTCAAAATTTAATATCTATAGAAAATTTTGTCAAAAATGTTTTATCGAAATAAAATTTTGACAAAATTTTCTATAAAAACTAAGTTATGACAAAATTTTTTATTTTGACACAATTTTCTGAAAAAAAAAATTTTGACAAAATTTTCTATAGAAATAAAATTTAGACAAAATTTTGCATAGAAATAAAATGAAATAGAAATAAAACTTTGACAAAATTTTCTATAGAAACCAAATTTTGATAAAATTATCTATAGAAATAAAATTTTAACAAAATTTTCTTTAGAAATGAAATTTTGACTAATTTTTCTATTATATTAAAATTTTTACAAAATTTTCTATAGAAATAAAACTTTTACAAAATTTTCTATAGAAATTAAATTTTGACAAAATTTTGTATAGAAATAAAACTTTGACAAAATTTTCCACAGAAATACAATTTTGTCAATTTTTTTATTGTGTGTTTTGTCAAAATTTAATATCTATAGAAAATTTTGTCAAAATTATAGTTTGATAGAACATTTTGTTACAAATGTTTTATCGCATTAAAATTTTGACAAAAATTTCTATTGAAATAAAACTTTGGCAAAATTTTCTATAAAAATAAAATTTTGCCAAAATTTTAGGAATAAAATTTAAACAAAATTTTCTACGGGTATAACATTTTGTATAAAGTTTCTATAAGAATAAAAATTTTGACAAAATTTTCTATAGAAATGCCAAATCTACCAAAATTTGTGGTGAATTGCTAATACCAGAAAACCCCTTGAAATTTGTTACTGCTATGAACGCTGTTGGTCTTAAGAAGTGGCAGATGCACAGAAAAAATTAAAAAAAATAATTCTATTTAAAATTTGAATTTTAAAAATCAAAATTTTAATTGATTTAACAACAGGAGGCAGTTCAATTAAAAATTAATTGGATAAATAAAAAACATTTTTTTGTGTATTGAAATGAACTTTTAAGCAAGCGTACTCAATAATAAAAAATGCGTTATGATATTCGAAACTCTCCATTGATGGCTAAGTCATTACTTTCAAGTGGAAGCCTGCTGGTAATAGAACAACTGCTTTTGGTAACCAGGCTTTTGACCTTTTCTACTCACCCAGTTCTAAATGTGATCCTACGGTCGATAATATAAAATATAAATATTTGCTAGAAGTTGCTAAATTTTGAAAAATTTAAATTTATTGTTTAAATAATTCGGAAAAAGGTACCAAAAACGTTTACCAAGCCTAAAATTTAAATATGAAATTTCGAGAAAAAAATATTTTTGTTGTTGTTTAAAAATAAAACAGAAATTATATAAGAAAAACAATATATATATATATATATATTTTTTTTTTATTTTGCTATGGTCCTATATAATTCTCTTATTACCTTACCTTCTTAGTTTTAGTATAAAAAAATTTATACATAAGAGGAATTGTCTCGAAAATATACAACCTCAAATCTCTAGACAATGACTCTTAATCTTTGTCAAGCAAAAGGAAATAGAGGCGATCATGAACAGATTTAGCATATTTAGGAGACGACTTTGAACACCACATTAGTAGGAGATAGTCTAACCCAAAAAACAAAAATGATAATGTCCTACTTTTCTAAAGGATGACATTACAATGAAGTGAAGGGATTACTGTTAATGTATGATGGCTTTATAGATTTGTTTTGGTCCCGGCCAGTATTTGTATGCATAGACCTCTGGGGTATTAAAAAAAAGATACAAAATGCCTACCTTCCTGTTGCCAATGAGATGATTGTGTTTTTATTCGAAATGTCCAAATATAGGGATTAAGGATTAAGAGGATCATCAGCATCAACCATAACACACATTATCGATATTGTAATATACAAATAAATATATTTATTTTTTGTTGACTATATGTAAGATTTTATAGGTAAGCCCATTGTGGGAAAAAAAGAGATGATCAAGAGGGCCTTTTATTATTGGATTGAATTTCTGTCTTTATCAGAAGGCATAGCTTACAACAGATGGACGGTCCTAGAAACTTTGATTTCTTTAAAATTTATAAAAATAGAATATTCAATTGTTTTTAGGAAATTTTAAAAAAGTCACAATTTGATTTTAAGTTTTTTTTTTATAAATTTTAAATATTTAATTTAAATTTTTAAATTTTAGAAAAATCCAATTTTGAAAGGTGAACATTTTTTATTCTTGCGATTTTTTATATAGAATATTGGAAATTTTCATATTTTTCCAAAAGTTGAAAAAGGTCAAAATTTTGACTATTTATGGATGTTTTTTAATGTTTAAAAATGGAATATTCGACCATTTAAATTTTGGAAAATTCCAAAGTTTGGGGAAGTTTTGACTTTCTATCGATTTTTTTTATATATATACATTTTTTTTTGGAAATCAGTTTTTTTTTAAATATTTTAAAGTGGAATATTCGATTTTATAAATTTTGGAAAATTTCATATTTTTGAGAAATTTTGAGTTTTTATATGTTTTTATACCCACCACCATAGAATGGTGACGGGGGTATAATAAGTTTGTCATTCCGTTTGTAACACATCGAAATATCGATTTCCGACTATATAAAGTATATATATTCTTGATCAGGGAGAAATTCTAAGACGATATAACGATGTCCGTCTGTCCGTCCGTCTGTCTGTCTGTCTGTCTGTGTGTCTGTGTGGCTGTCTGTCTGGCTGTCTGTCTGTTGTAATCACGCTATAGTCTTCAATAATGAAGCAATCGTGCTGAAATTTTGCACAAACTCGTCTTTTGTCTACAGGCAGGTCAAGTTCGAAGATGGGCTATATCGGTCCAGGTTTTGATATAGTCCCCATATAAACCGACCTCCCGATTTGGGGTCTTGGGCTTATAGAAATCGTAGTTTTTATCAAATTTGCCTGAAATTTGAAATCTAGAGGTATTTTATGACCATAAAGAGGTGTGCCAAAAATGGTGAGTATCGGTCCATGTTTTCGTATAGCCCCCATATAGACCGATCTCCCGATTTTACTTCTTGGGCTTATAGAAACCGCAGTTTTTATCCAATTTACCTGAAATTGGGAATCTAGAGGTATTGTAGGACCACAAATATGTGTGCCAAAAATTGTGAGTGTCGGTCCATATTTTGGTATAGCCCCCATATAGCCAGATCTCCCGATTTTACTTCTTGGGCTTATAGAAATCGCAGTTTTTATCCAATTTACCTGAAATTGGAAATCGAGAGGTACTTTAGAACCGTAAAGAGGTGTGCCAAAAATGGTGAGCATCGGTCCATGTTTTGGTAGGGTCCCCATATAAACCGACCTCCCGATTTGGGGTCTTGGGCTTATAGAAACCGTAGTTTTTATCCAATTTGCCTGAAATTTAAAATCTAGAGGTACTTGAGGACCATCAAAAGGTGTGCCAAAAATGGTTTGTATCGTTCCATGTTTTGGTATAGCCCCTATATAGACCGATCTCCCGATTTTACATCTTCGGTTTATAGAATCCGTAGTTTATATACAATTTGCCTGAAATTGGAAATTTATAGGTATTTTAGGACCATAAAGAGGTGTGCCACAAATGGTGTGTATCGGTCCATGTTTGGGTATAGCCCCCATATAGACCGACATCCCGATTTTGCTTACTGGGCTTCTAGAATCCGAAGTTTTTATCCAATTTGCCTGAAATTGGAAATCTAGAGGTATTTTCGGGCCATAAAGAGGTGTGCCGAAAACGGTGAGTATCGGTCCATATTTTAGTATAGCCCCCATAAGAACGATCTCCAGATTTAATTCCTTGGGTTTCTAGAAACTGTAGTTTTTATCCGATTTGCCTGAAATTGTAAATATTCTGGTATTTTAGGCTCACAAAAACGTGTATCGGATTAAGTTTTTATCGGTCCATTTGGTAATGCCCCCATATAGACCGACTTCACTTCTTGAGGGTATAGAAGGCGCACTGATCATGAAAATTGCTTGAAACTCAATGTAAAATTTCCATATTTTACTTCTCGGGTGAAAATCTACTGACTTAAGATTTCAAATCAAAACGTTATTTTATAATTTTCTTGCACACTTACAAGAGATGTTAATGATTCCTCTAAAACTCAAACAAAAATGGTTATTATAAATCCAGAATCTGATATAGTCCTCATAGGTGAAATCTTTCAATTTATCTTCGGGAAGTGTCCTCACGTTCTCAGGCCCTCCTGAAATTTCAAAGGAAACCCTAATATTTGGTTCATGGTGGTGGGTATTTAAGATTCGGCCCGGCCGAACTTACTGCTGTAAATACTTGTTTTAGTTTATAAAACTTGAATATTCGACATTTCAATTTTGAAAACATTTTTGTGGTGAAAAAGTCAACATCTCTTTTTTTACGCTTTTTTAGAATAGAATATTAGAGTTAGGAAAATTTTAAATTTTTGGGAAATTTTTAAAATGCGATTTTCTCTTAATTTTTTTATATGGAACATTGGACTTTATATATTGTGGAAATTTCCATATTTTTCAAAAAGTTTGACTTTTTATGGACGTTTTTTTGGAAAATTTTGAAAGTTTTTTTGTAAATTTTTGAGATATTTTTGAGAAATTTTGATGAAGCTAAAATGTTGACTTTTTTCAAAATTTTGGGAGATTTTTGAAAAGCGATTTTTTCTTTTTCTGGGAGATTTTTAAAAAGCGATGTTTTTCTTAATTTTTATGAAATATTAGACTTTATGTATTCTGAAAATTTTTCAGTTTTCAAAAAGTTGGAAAAAGTCAATTCAAAAATTTTTGGGACATTTTAATAATTTCAATTTTTTTATATTGTGTGCATTATTGTAATTTATAAATTTTAAAAAAATCCATGTTATTGAGAAAAGTTGATAAAATTAAATTTTGACTTCTTATGTTTTTTTTAGTTTGAAAAACTTGAATATTCGATATTTAAATTTTGGAAACCTTTTTTTTTTGGGAAATTTTGAAAGTTTTTTTTGTACATTTTGTAAAATGGAGCATTTGAGTTAGGAAAATTCAAAATTTTTTGGAAATTTTTTAAAATGTTTTAATTTTGACTTTTTATCAATGTGTATAATTTGTTTTAATGGAATATTCGATCTTATAAATTTTGCAAAATTCCATATTTTTGAGAAATTCTAGAAAAGATAACATTTTTCGGTTTTTTGGATTTTTTTTTTAATTTATAAAAATTAAATTTATAAAAACAAAATATTTGAAATTTTAAATTTTAGAATTTTGAAATTTGGTAATTTTTAGGAAATTTTGAATAACTCAAAATTTTTTTACAATGGAATATTCGACTTTATAAATTTTGGAAAATTCAAAATTTTTGGGAAACTTTGATAAACCCAAAATGTTAACTTTTTGTGTTCTTTTTTAGTTTATAAAAATTGAATATATTCGAAAATTCCATTTTTTTTTTGGGAAATCCATGAAAGTACGAAATTTTTATTTCTTATGGATTTAGTAAAGTTAATATTTTGTTATAAATTGTTTCAAAAATAAAATAAAATTTTGAAAATTTTTTCTTTTACATTTTGGAAAACTCCAATTTCTTGGCAAAGTCAAAATTTTGAATTTTTATCGATTTTATTTTAATTTTATAACATGGAATGAAAAGACATAAGTTTTACTTCTTATGGATTTTGTAAAGGTAATATTTTGTTATAAATTGTTTCAAAAATAAAATAAAATATTGAAAATTTTTTCTTTTACATTTTGGAAAACTCCAATTTCTTGGCAAAGTCAAAATTTTGAATATTTATCGTTGTTATTTTAATTTTATTACATGGAATATTCGACTTTTTTTAATTTTAGAAAATTCAATTGTTTGGAAACTTATGAAAAATACACATTTTTTTATATTTTTTTTTGTAAAATTTATAAAAATGGAATATTCGACATTTTAAATTTTGAAAAATTTCAACTTTTTGGGAAAATTCCCAAAAGTAAAAGTTTTGACTTTTAATCGAGTATTGTAATTAAAAAAATATATATACAATTAAACGTAAAAATTTAAATTTTTATGGAGGGTTTTTTTTTAATCTGAAAAATTCCAATTTTTTGGGAAATTTCATAAAAGTCAATTTTATATAGTTTGTAGAACGGAACATTCGGCTTTATAAATTGCATATTTTTGAAAATGTCGAAATAAATTAATTATGTTTTATAATAGAAAAAATTAAACAATACTTTTGTTTTTGAATTTATTTATTTTTTATTTTATTATAATTATTGTTATTTAAAGCTTTCTACTTTTTAAATTTTAGAAAAGAAAATTGGAATAAGCTATTTACTCATTTGCCAATCTTATATGCCAATGCCTTCCCTAGGCCTTAAATCCCAAGGGCCCCTCTGCAATACTCATACATATAGTAGTATACGATCTAACAAAAGATGTATTGGCATATCCACACACACAAACACATCCCTAGTTCTCGATGCTAAAATAATGTGAAAATCGAATGGATATTTAAATAATTTGCCCCTGGTAGTCCGACTGACAGCTTGCATTCCCAAAACTATCGATGGCACATTAGAGATATTCTCACTAAAACAATCCGGCTCATGTCATAGATTATAATGGTGGTGACAAATCCCACAGTTTCGGTCGATTGATTGTCACCGGCATATGTGTGGCATATGAATTGCAATTGCAATGCGAATTTTTCGGCCGAAAAACCAACAACAACTACGACAACAAATCCCTTAGAGTGTCAAGCTGTAATATATAGAACAAAAAATGTATTCTCTAATATGAATTTGGCGAAGAGTTCATTATCGCCTTTGGCTTTGTTGGCAATGAGGGAGGCTTAACAGATTTTCATTTTGGACAAATCCCCGATTATAGTCTGATGATGATTGTCCAGAGGATTGTGGGCAATTTGTATTGTTTTGCACTTTGTGATGTTTGTGTGATTTTGATGTGTGAAGAAGATTATGAGCGGCATAAAGCCAATACGATTGACGGAACAAATCGTCTGCGAAGAAGAAGAAGAATACAAGCCATTGTTAATGTGTATATGATGAAATTTAGACGACCGTGGGTGTCAACTTTTGAGAGATTTTACAGTAAATATGGAAGCTATATCTAAATCTGAACCGTCATGCATAGCTGGAGTGCTAATTCTAGTCCCTGTGCAAAATGTCACTTAAATCGTAGTAACACCTTGACCTCGTTGGTCATATGAGTGTAAATCGGGCGAAAGATATATATGGAAGCTATATGGATATCTCAACCGATTTCTTTCAAAATCAATAGTGTTAAATTCTGTCCTAACACACATATTTGTGTCAAATTTGAAGTCGATTAAACTAAAACAGCGAAACAGACTTTGATTACAAAAATGATTTTACAGACAGACGGTTCTACCAAAAATGGTAGATTTTTTTACTGTTTGGCAGATTTGTAGAATTCCTGATGAATTAATAGATTTTGCAAAATATTCATATGGATAAAGCGGAAGAACCCCCCATTTCCGGCGAGCTACAGCCGCACCAAAACGCCAAGAGTGCCAACGCTTATTCACAAAAACTATCCATTACATTATTCACAAAAACTGTCCATTACACAAAATTTTGACAAAATTTTCTATAGAAATAAAATTTTGACAAAATTTTCTATAGAAATAAAATTTTGACAAAATTTTCTATAGAAATAAAATTTTGACAAAATTTTCTATAGAAATAAAATTTTGACAAAAATTTTCTGTAGAAATAAAATTTTCTACTGAAATAAAATTTATATAGAAATAAAATTTTAACAAAATTTTCTATCGAAATAAAAGTTTTAAAAAATTTTTCTATAAAAATAAAATTTTGACAAAATTTTCTATAGAAATAAAATTTTAACAAAATTTTCTGTAGAAATAAAATTTTCGTTTTGTTTGTTATTGTTGGCATCTCTTCAATCGTTATTGTTGTTTTTTTGTTTTTTGATCTCAGCTTAAAGCCATGCATTGACTAAACCCAAATAAATTTGACAAGCATACTTTTCCTCTGTTGGTTAAGCTACACTTGTAGTTTAGTCAATGCATGGCTTTAAGCTGAGATCAAAAAACAAAAAAAACAACAATAACGATTGAAGAGAAGCCAACAATAACAAACAAAACGAATGAAGATAGAGGAAGCACGCTCAAAAACAAACCCAGCCAAATACATACAAATCGATGATTTGAGTTTGGCAAAGGAAAAGAGATATGCTGGCAAATTTGTTTAGGCAGTAGCCGACTATCAAACCCTTTTTCGGGAGGTTCAAGTGTAGTTCACGTTGGGTTGAGTGAATTACCCGAATTTATTCTGATAATTGGTTGATAGTTTTGCTGCAAGTAGAGGATGCTGATGAGGAATGTGGTAATTCCGAAACAGCTGTACATCCAACCATCTTGCAGTCTATAGGGCTTTGCCCAAATAAATTTGACAAGCATACTTTTCCTCTGTTGGTTAAGCTACACTTGTAGTTTAGTCAATGCATGACTTTAAGCTGAGATCAAGAAATAAAATTTTGACAAAATTTTCTATAGAAATAAAATTTTGACAAAATTTTCTATAGAAATAAAAGTTTGACAAAATTTTTGAGAGAAATAAAATTTTGTCAAATTTTCTATAGAAATAAAATTTTGTCAAATTTTCTATAGAAATAAAATTTAGAGAAAAAATCTTATAGAAATAAAATTTTGACAAAATTTTCTATAGAAATAAAATTTTGACAAAATTTTCTATAGAAATAAAATATTGACATAATTTTCTAGAGAAATAAAATTTGGCAAAATTTTCTAGAGAAATATAATTTTGACAAAATTTTCTAGAGAAATAAAATTTTGACAAAATTTTCTAGAGAAATAAAATTTTGACAAAATTTTCTATATAAATAAAATTTTGACATAATTTTCTAGAGAAATAAAATTTGGCAAAATTTTCTAGTGAAAAAAAATTTTGACAAAATTTTCGAGAGAAATAAAATTTTGTCAAATTTTCTATAGAAATAAAATATTGACAAAATTTTCTATAGAAATAAAATTTTGACAAAATTTTCTATAGAAATAAAATTTTGACAAAATTTTCTATAGAAATAAAATTTTGAGAAAATTTTCTATGGAAATAAAATTTTGACAAAATTTTCTATAGAAATAAAATTTTGACAAAATTTTTATAGATAAAAAATTTTGACAAAATTTTCTATAGAAATAAAATTTTGACAAAATTTTCTATAGAAATAAAATTTTGAAAAAATTTTCTATAGAAATAAAATTATGTCAAAATTTTCAATAGAAATAAAATTTTGTCAAAATTTTCTATATAAATAAAATTTTGTCAAAATTTTCTATAGAAATAAAATTTTGTAAAAATTTTCTATAGAAATAAAGTTTTGTCAACATTTTCTATAGAAATAAAATTTTGACAAAATTTTCTATAGAAATAAAATTTAGAGAAAAATTCTTATAGAAATAAAATTTTGACAAAATTTTTTATAGAAATATAATTTTGTTTTGTTTGTTATTGTTGGCATCTCTTCAATCGTTATTGTTGTTTTTGATCTCAGCGTAAAGCCATGCATTGACTAAACTACAAGTGTAGCTTAACCAACAGAGGAAAAGTATGCTTGTCAAATTTATTTGGGAAAAGCCCTATAGACTGCAAGATGGTTGGACGTACAGTTGTTTCGGAATTACCACATTCCTCATCACCATCCTCAACTTGCAGCAAAACTATCAAACCCAGCCAAATACATTCAAATCGATGATTTGAGTTTGGCAAAGGAAAAGAGATATGCTGGCAAATTTGTTTAGGCAGTAGCCGACTATCAAACCCTTTTTCGGGAGGTTCAAGTGTAGTTCACTTTGGGTTGAGTAAATTACCCGAATTTATTCTGATAATTGGTTGATAGTTTTGCTGCAAGTAGAGGATGCTGATGAGGAATGTGGTAATTCCGAAACAGCTGTACATCCAACCATCTTGCAGTCTATAGAGCTTTGCCCAAATAAATTTGACAAGCATACTTTTCCTCTGTTGGTTAAGCTACACTTGTAGTTTAGTCAATGCATGGCTTTAGTCAATGCATGGAGATCAAAAACAACAATAACGATATTAAATTTTGACAAAATTTTCTATAGAAATAAAATTTAGAGAAAAATTCTTATAGAAATAAAATTTTGACAAAATTTTCTATAGAAATAAAATTTTGACAAAATTTTCTATAGAAATAAAATTTTGACAAAATTTTCTATAGAAATAAAATTTTGACAAAATTTTCTATAGAAATAAAATTTTGACAAAATTTTCTATTGAAATAAAATTTTGAGAAAATTTTCTATGGAAATAAAATGTTGACAAAATTTTCTAGAGAAATAAAATTTTGACCAAATTTTCTAGAGAAATAAAATTTTGACAAAATTTTCTATATAAATAAAATTTTGACAAAATTTTCTATAGAACTAAAATTTTGATAAAATTTTCTAGAGAAATAAAATTTTGACATAATTTTCTAGAGAAATAAAAATTGGCAAAATTTTCTAGAGAAATAAAATTTTGACAAAATTTTCTATATAAATAAAATTTTGACAAAATTTTCTATATAAATAAAATTTTGACAAAATGTTCTATAGAAATAAAATTTTGACAAAATTTTCTAGAGAAATAAAATTTAGAGAAAAATTCTTATTGAAATAAAATTTAGACAATTTTTTTATAGAGATATAGTTTTGACAAAATTTTCTATAGAAATAAGATTTTGTGCAAAATTTTCTATAGAAATAAGATTTTGACAAAATTTTCTATAGAAATAAAATTTTGACAAAATTTTCTATAGAAATAAAAGTTTGACAAAATTTTCTATAGAAATAAAATTTTGTCAAATTTTCTATAGAAATAAAATTTTGACAAATTTTTTTATAGAAATAAAATTTTGACAAAATTTTCTATAGAAATAAAAATTTGTCAACATTTTCTAGAGAAATAAATATTTGTCAAATTTTCTATAGAAATAAAATTTTGTCAAATTTGCTATAGAAATAAAATTTTGTCAAATTTTCTATAGAAATAAAATTTTGACAAAATTTTCGATGGAACTAAAATTTTAACAAATTTTTCTATAGAAATAAAATGTTGACAAAATTTTATATAGAAATAAATTTTTTTAAGAAATAGAACAATACTTTTTGGTTGGTAGTCTTTTGGTAAAAATTTCTTCAAAATTTGGTAGATTATTTTGGCTCGAGTGGCAACCGTGCTCAGGTGCCGGCCCTGAGAATTTTTGCCAAGGGCACCATACGTCTCTCTCCCTTTTCTCTTTTCCTCCTGTAAGTTATAAACATATGCACTAACTTATAATACCCATTTTGACTTGGTAACACTTCGTGTCATATTTTATTACAAAAAATTACAGAATATCTTTCCATATCGTATCAAGGAATCTATTGAGAATCTTCTGATTAAAATTTAGTTTTCCTCACTTCGAGATCAAACCTCGTTTTCCCTCACTTTCGTCAAAAGTCATTCAACCAAATCATCAACAATGATTTAGTCACAAAACTTATTGGCATCTCGTGATCGCTTGGCAATATGTTCAAGATTATTGTTGTGGTTGGTATTAAAGTTGATGGCATTGTCAATGCCACACCATATTAACACACTTTAAATGGTCATTATTAGGACAAAAGGAATTAAAGATTTTGTCACCAGTGACCAATAGTGGTCCTCATACAGTTGGCAGTGTCCACAAATTCCAAACAATAACAACCTCCGTGGTCGATTCAATTCCCCTTTAATGAGGGATTAATTCTTCAAAAGATTTTTTGTGTGTGTGTGTCTGGAGTGAGTAGTGTCCACGCCATTAATGTGGGCTAAATAACCCAACGATGGATGCATTTCAATTTGAGGTGTCAATGTGTAAATGATTTGTGTCACCAATATCTGGCAAAAGGATTTTCAAAAACAACATCCATGCCTATGGCAGCACTGCCTACCACTGTATCGCTTGATATGGAAGTTTTGTAGCTGATGATGCTGGTGGTTACATATTTAAAGGATTATCGAACAATAATAAAGTAATTTGAGATGATATTTTCTGTGTGTGTTTTTCCTCCTGGGAATATTGCCTGTATCTGTCAACCCATTTGTTTTAATTGTTTTGCCTGTTGTTGTCATTGTCTGGACAGATTTTAGGGGTAACCTTTCTATCACTATTGTTTTTGGAGTTTTGTTTTAGAAGAGAGTGACAAACTCTCTTTTTTTGCTGGATTTTGGAATACTATATAATCGGTTTTTGGAAAAGTCTTTTTCCCTACTTTTCGATTGGATAGATACAAACAAAGGATTATGACATTTTAAAATTTCAATGGCTTAAATGTTATTTGAGATTTTCTTTGGTATTTTTGTCTTAGGATATTTTTGTTGTTTATATTGGGGATGCTTTCAATAAATTGATTAAGAAATTTATAATTCTTATTTTCAAATATACTTGGAGATATTCGATTCTATTGAATATATTTCTAAACATATAGGGCGACCCTTCAAATAAGAGGTACATCAATATAAGAAATACAATTTTGACCAACAAATTTGACTAACTTAAAACTTTGAAAAAAAAAATCTGTGTTATAATAAAATAAAATTTTGACAAAAATTTTTAAAGAAATAAAATTTTGACTAAAATGTTTAAAGAAATAAAATTTTTTATACACACAAAGAAAATTTTATTAAAATTGAGCCAACGAAACTATTTCATTGATATAATGAAATATTTTCATTGCGACAATGAAAATATTTGTTAATAGTACGAAACGTTTCATTGATTAACAGAAAATTCATTATAATAACGAAAAATGTCGTTATATCAACGAATTTGTTTCATTGGCTCAATTTCAATGACACATTTCGTTAATATAACGAAGTTTTTTCTATCAGTGTAGAAATAAACTTTTGACAAAATTTTCTATAGAAATAAAATGTTGACAAAATTTTCTATAAATACATAATAACATTTTGACAAGATTTTCTATAGAAATAAAATTTTGACAAACATTTCTATTGAAATAAAATTTTGACAAAATTTTCTATGGAAATAAAATTTTGACACAATTTTCTATAGAAATAAAATTTTGACAAAAATGTCTATAGAAAAAAAATTTGACAAAATTTTCTATAGAAATAAAATTTTGAAAAAAAATTATATCGAAATAAAATCTTGACGAATCTTTCCAGAGAAATAAACTTTTAATGAATTTTCCATGGAAATAAAATCTTGACGAAGCTTTCCATAGAAATAAACTTTTAATGAATTTTTAAAATTTTGACAAAATTGTTTTGTATTGTTGTTTTGTTATTGTTGCTTAAAAACATGCATTGACTAAACTACAAGTGTAGCTTAACCAACAGAGGAAAATAGTGTTTGTCAAATTTATTTGGGCAAAGCTCTATAGATCGCAAGATGGTGGGATGGACTCACGTTTCGGAATTACCTCAGCAGCATCCTCTACTTGCAGCAAAACTATCAACCAATTATCAGAATAAATTCAGGCAGTTCACTAAACCCAAAAGTGAACCACACTTGAACCTTCCGAAAAATTTTCTATAGAAATAAACTTTTGAAAAAAAATTCTCTCGAAATAAAATCTTGACGAAGCTTTTCATAGAAATAAACTTTTAGTGAATTTTCCATTGAAATAAAATTTTAATTTTTTAAGCATTGCTTTGGCCAATGAAACCGTCGTTGTGGTATTGACCAGCTTCGAATTGGGCATCAGTGGTTGTAAAGTACAGGGTTCTTTGTAAACTAATGTGTCACATTCTCGGTTGCCATTCTCGGCAACCGGTTAGAATTCTTCCAAATATGGTAGATTTTTTACTGTTTGGTAGATTTCTTGATGTTTTGCAAAATATACCTCTTCAAATTAGATACATCAATTTTAGAAATACAATATTGATAAAATTTTCAATAGAAATACAATTTTGATAAAATTTTCAACAGAAATAAAATTTTGACAAAAATTTCTATAAAAATAAAATGTTGACAAAAATTTCTATAGAAATAAAATTTTGCCTAAATTTTCTACAGAAATAAAATTTTGGCAACATTTTCTATAGAAATAAAATTTTGACAAAATTTTCTATAGAAATAAAATTTTGACAAAATTTTCTATAGAAATAAAATTTTGACAAAATTTTCTATAGAAATAAAATTTTGACAAAATTTTCTATAGAAATAAAATTTTGACAAAATTTTCCATGGATATACAATTTTGACAAAATTTTCCATAGATATAAAATTTTGACAAAATTTTCCATAGATATAAAATTTTGTCAAAACTTTCTATGGAGATAAAATTTTGAGAAAATTTTCTACAGAAATAAAATTTTGACAAAATTTGCTATAGAAAAAAAATTTTGATAAAATGTTCTATAGAAAAAAATTTTGATAAAATTTTCTATAGAAATAAAATTTTGACAAAATTTTCTATAGAAATAAAATTTTGACAAAATTTTCAATAGAAATAAATTTTTGAAAAAATTTTCTATGGAAATAAAATTTTGACAAAATTTTCTACAGAAATGAAAATTTGACAAAATTTTCTATAGAAATAAAATTTTGACAAAATTTTCTATTGAAATAAAATTTTGACAAAATTTTCTTCAGAAATGAAATTTTGACAAAATTTTCTATAGAAATAAAATTTTGACAAAATTTTCTATTGAAATAAAATTTTCTACTGAAATAAAATTTTATCAAAATTTTCTATAGAAATAACATTTTGACAAAATTTTCTATAAAAAATAAATTTTGATAAAATTTTCTATAAAAAATCAATTTTGACAAAATTTTCTATAGCAATAAAATTTTGACAAAATTTCTATAGAAATAAAATTTCCACAAAATTTTCTATAGAAATAAAATTTTCACTAAATTTTCTATAGAAATAAAATTTTGACATAATTCTCTAGAGAAATACAATTTTGACAAAATTTTCTACAGAAATAAAATTTTGATAAAATTTTCTATGGAAATAAAATATTGACAAAATTTTCTATAGAAATAAAATTTTGACAAATTTTTCTATAGAAATAAAATTTTGAAAAATTTTTCTATAGAAATACAATGTTGACAAAATTTTCTAAAAAATAAATTTTGACAAAATTTTCTATAAAAAATAAATTTTGACAAAATTTTCTATAGAAATAAAATTTTGACTAAATTTTCTACAGAAATAAAATTTTGACAAAATGTGCTATAGAAATAAAATTTTGATAAAATTTTCTATGGAACTAAAATTTTGATGTTTTAATCAATGCTTTGGCCAATGAAACCGTCGTTGTTGCATTGACCACCTTCGAATTGGGCATCACTGGTTGTAACGTACAGGGTTCTTTATAAGCTAATGGGTCACACCCTCGGTTGCCACAGTTGGTAAAATTCTACCAAAAATGGTAGATTTGTTACTGTTTGGTAGATTGGTAGATTTCTTGATGTTTTGGCAGATTTTGCAAATGAAGAGGTACTTCAAATAAGAGACATCAATTTTAGAAAAGCAATTTTGATAAAATTTTCAATAGAAATAAAATTTTGACAAAAATTTCTATAGAAATAAAATTTTGACAACATTTTCTATAGAAATAAAATTTTGACAAAAATTTTCTATAGAAATAAAATTTTGACAACATTTTCCATAGAAATAAAATTTTGACAGAACTTTCTACACAAATAAAATTTTGGCAAAATTTTCTATAGAAATAAAATTTTGACAAAATTTTCTATAGAAATAAAATTTTAACAAAACTTTCTATAGAAATAAAATTATCTATAGAAATAAAATTTTGACAAAATTTTCCATAGAAATAAAATTTTGACAAAACTTTCTATAGAGATAAAATTTTGAGAAAATTTTCTACAGAAATAAAATTTTGACAAAATTTGCTATAGAAATAAAATTTTGATAAAATTTTCTATGGAACTAAAATATTGACAAAATTTTCTATAGAAATAAACTTTTGACAAAATTTTCTATCGAAATAAAATTTTGAGAAAATTTTTCATACAAAAAAAAAATATGACAAAATTTTAATAGAAAAAAAAATTTGTAAAAATGTCCTAAAAAACTAAAATTTTGACAAAATTTTCTTTAGAAATAAAATTTTGATAGAATTTTCTATAGAAATAAAATTTTGACAAAAATTTCTATAAAAATAAAATGTTGTCAAAAATTTCTACAGAAATAAAATTTTGGCAAAATTTTCTATAGAAATAAAATTTTGACAAAATTTTCTATAGAAATAAAATTTTGACAAAATTTTCTATAGAAATAAAATTTTGACAAAATTATCTATAGAAATAAAATTTTGGCAAAATTTTCCATGGAAATAAAATTTTGGCAAAATTTTCCATGGAAATAAAATTTTGACAAAACTTTCTATAGAGATAAAATTTGGACAAAATTTTCTATAGAAATGAAATTTTGACAAAATTTTCTACAGAAATAAAATTTTGACAAAATTTTCTATAGAAATAAAATTTTGACAATATTTTCTACAGAAATAAAATTTTGACAAAATTTTCTATAGAAATACAATTTTGACAAAATTTCGTATAGAAATAACATTTTGACAAAAGTTTCTACAGAAATAAACATTTTGAGAATATTTTCTATAGAAATAAAATTTTGCCAAAATTGTCTATAGGAATAAAATTTTGACAAAATTTTCTATAGAAATAAAATTTTGACATAAGTTTCTATAGAAATAAAATTTTAACAAAATTTTCTATAGAAATAAAATTTTGATATAATTTTCTATAGAAATAAAATTTTGACATAATTTTCTATAGAAATAAAATTTTAACAAAATTTTCTATAGAAATAAAATTTTGGCAAAATGTTCTATAGAAATAAAATTTTGGCAAAATTTTGTATAGAAATAAAATGTTGACAAAATTTTCAATATAAATAAAATTTTGCCAAAATTTTTTATGAGAATTTTTAAGTCTAGAAAAAAAAGGTGTTAAAGAATCAAATTTTTCGTCTAGCAAATAATTTCGTAGAAAGTATAAAGAAATGTGAGGCAAATGCAATAATCCCAAAATTTTAAATTTTCCAGAAACTCCTTGAATGATCATATTTCTTAAAGTCATTTGACTAATGTAGATCTTTTTGACTAACAGACTAACCGTTAAGTCGTCTTCTTCTTCTAATAAAATTGTAAATCCTAGATTTAGATAATAATCAGATCCACTATCCGTTAGAGAAATCCCAATTTCCCATACATATATCCGGTTTGCTACACATTTTTAATTTCCTATGAAAAAATCTTCATAGAGTCTATAGTTGTTTTCTTTAGAGCTACACTAAAATCTCCGAATCCCTTAATCTATGCATCTGCATCTCTTTAAGGGATTTAACAAAAACAATGGCCTTAGACTACATTCTAGATGCATAGCTTTACCACAAGGAGGTGTTTTTGTTTATGGATTCAGCCTTTTTGGGTTTCCTCGTCTAAAGGATTTCGAGGTGGATTTATTCTGTTATTTTATCAATGGCTTTTGTATGGAATTTACAAAAGCCACCACAAGGACCACAAACACCACTAACACCAAAAACAAACCTTCAAAGAACTCTCGCTCTGGCTATGCTTAACAAAAACTCTTTGCCACAAATTACTTTTTGGACGCCTCTGGCGGGATATTTGTGAGCTATGGAATGGGAATGTTGTTGTTGGTGGTGGTGGTGATGAAGATATTGCTGATGATGCTGCTGCTGTTGCTGCTGCTGATGATGATGAGAAAAAAGGCGTTGCCCCGTTTCACCTTTCCCATACAGATGCCACCAATATGAAGCGACCTCTCACATTTCAAGGGAATGGCTTCATTATGGCATTATTACTAACCTTTATAGCAGGCCACATAGCTTCAGTTTACACTTGAATCAGCCTTAGTTTTGGATTCAACCTGCCAGAAGATATCCATCCATCCATCCAACCATCTATTTGGCCGTTTGTTCGTCCGTCCTACTGCCTTTCTTACGTATTGTTTCATTAATGATGATTAAATTTCATTAGGTTGTCATTATTCTTCGGAGTTCATTCCTAAGGTTCCTGTTTTGTGTTGCCTTAGGCAACCATCAGCCATACTGGTCCCTGTTGTAAAGAATCCACTGACAATGATTTAATTTTGTCATCCATGAAGTGCACCCAAATCTCATTATCGAAGAAAATGACAACGACAATTGTCCATGAATGAATGGCAATGGGACAACCAACCAACACAACCATCAATATCACCACCAACACCGTGAAGATTACATATTTCGGGGTATTTAAATAAAATCTCTTAGAATTATGATTGAATGGATATTTTGAATTTTATTTGGTTTTTTTCTGGGTTTTTTGTGTGTGTAATGAATTGAAGCTAGGAGGTGTCAGATTTTTTTAAATTTGTCACCATAACACTTCAAATGATTCCTCAGGTTCAGCCCATTAAGTAGACTTGTGACAGGGATTTTCCCAGAGTTAAGGCTTATGAGGTAATTAAGAAATTATTAAGAGTTTCAAGATGCAAATGGACAAGAAGAAGATGGTATATAATGAACACAAAAGCAAAAAACATCCACATTTTTCCAATTAAATTGACAGTGAAAATTTAGTCCATTAAAAAATTAACTGATACAATTTATTTTTTAATCAAACTAAAAAAAAAAAAATAAAAAAAATAAATAAATCTCAGTTAAGAAAGAATGAAAAGTTTTATATTTTTAATTAAAATATTAATTATTCCAATTAAATTTTTAATTGTAATAAATAAAACAATATTAAAACAAGTATATAAAGCAGTAAGTTCGGCCGGTCCGAATCTTAAATACCCACCACCATGAATCAAATATAATAGTTTACTTTGAAACCTCATCGTGGTAGCGGGTTAGGGGTTTGATGACAAATCTTCTCCCAAGCAAATCAGTTCAACCAGTACGCTTCCCGAAGAAAAAAATTAAAGATTCTACCTATGAAGACCAGCTCAGATTCTGAGAACTAATTTTGTTTGAGTTTTAGCGAAATCATAAACATATCGTGTATATGATGAAATAACGCCTTGATTTGATGTCCTAGAAATAAACTCGGGAGTTAAGTCTATATGGGGCCTATACCAAAACATGGACCAATACTCACCACCTCTTAATGTTCCTCAAATACTTCTAGAATTCCACTTTCAGACGAATTGGTGAAAACTACGAATTCTAGAAGCCCAAGAAGTAAATTCGAGAGATCAGTCTATATAGGGGCTATACCAAAACATGGACCGATACGGACCATTTTCGACACATCTCTTTATGGTCCTAAAATACCTCTAGATTTTCAATTTGAGGAAAATCGGATAGAAAATACAGTTTCTAGACGCCCAAGAAGCAAATTCGAGAGATCAGTCTATATAGGGGCTATACCAAAACATGGACCGATACGGACCATTTTCGACACACCTCTTTAAGGTCCCCAAATACTTCTAAATTTCCAATTTCAGGCAAATCGGGTAATAAATACAGTTTATAGAAGCCAAAAAATAAAAATCGGGAGATCGGTCTATATGGCGACTATACCAAAACATGGACCGATACGGACCATTTTCGACACACCACTTTAAGGTCCCCAAATACCTCTAAATTTTCTAATTTTAGGCAAATCGGATAGTAAATACAGTTTCTAGACGCCCAAGAAGCAAAATCGGGAGATCGGTCTATATGGGGGCTATACCAAAACATGGTCCGATGGGCACCATTTTCGGCACACCTATTTATGGTCCTCAAGTTCCTCTAGATTTTCAATTTCAGGCTAATTGGACAAAAACTACGTTTTTTATAAGCCCAAGACCCCAAATCGGGAAATCGGTTTATATGGGGACTATATCAAAACTTGGACCGATATAGCCCATCTTCGAACTTGACATGCCTGCAACCAAAAAACGAATCTGTGCCAAATCTCAGGACGATAGCGCAATTATTGAAGGCTGTAGCGTGATTACAACAGACAGACGGACGGACACGCTTATATCGTCTTAGATTTTCTCCCTGGTCAAGAATATATATATATATATATATACTTTATATAGTCGGAAGTCGATATTTCGATGTGTTACACACGGAATGACAAACCTATTATATCCCCATTACCATTCTATGGTGGTGGTTATAAATATATTGAATTGAACGCTTTATACAGGGTAGGATGGTGTGGAAAGTACCAAATTAGTTTTTATACCCTCCACCATAGGATGGGGGTATATTAACTTTGTCATTCCGTTTGTAACACATCGAAATATTGCTCTAAGACCCCATAAAGTATATATATTCTGGGTCGTGGTGAAATTCTGAGTCGATCTCAGCATGTCCGTCCGTCCGTCTGTTGAAATCACGCTAACTTCCGAACGAAACAAGCTATCGACTTGAAACTTGGCACAAGTAGTTGTTATTGATGTAGGTCGGATGGTATTAAAAATGTGCCATATCGGTCTACTTTTACGTATAGCCCCCATATAAACGGACCCCCAAATTTTGCTTGCGATTGCTCTAAGAGAAGCATATTTCATCCGATCCGGCTGAAATTTGGTACATGGTGTTAGTATATGGTCTTGCAAAAATTGGTCCACATCGGTCCACAATTATATATAGCCCCCATATAAACCGATCCCCCGATTTGGCTTGCGGAGCCTCTAAGAGAAGCAAATTTCATCCGATCCGGCTGAAATTTGGTACATGGTGTTGGTATATGTTCTCTAATGACCATGCAAAAATTGGTCCACGTCGGTTCATAATTATATATAGCCCCCATATAAATCGATCCCCAGATTTTCGGTCTATAGTTATATAGGCGATCCCTAATCACACAAAACTTGGTCCTTATCGGTTCATAATCATGGTTGCCACTCGAGCCAAAAATAATCTACCAAAATTTTATTTTTATAGAAAACATTGTCAAAATGTTATTTCTATAGAACATTTTGTCAAAATTTTATTTCTATAGAAAATTTTGTCAAAATTTTATTTCTATAGAAAATTTTATCCAAATGTTATTTCTATAAAATTTTTTTCCAAAGTTTACTTCTATAGAAAATGTTGTCAAAATTTTATTTTGTCAAAATTTTATTTCTATAGAAACTTTAAGCTTAATTATATACGTATTTAGTCGGCCTTTTTTAGTTTAATATATACCACGTATGAACTATGTGGTATATATTACAGTGTTAGGATGATTTAAGATACCTTGCCATCGGCAAGTGTTACCGCAACCCAAGTAATTCGATTGTGGAGTCTTCTGTAGAAGTTTCTACGCAATCCATGGTTCGGCCTGGCCACAAATACTTAGTTTGGAACTAAAATTTCAAAATTTTCAAGACCTTTTAATGTAGTCTTATTACTTTGTCAGTGAAAATCACGCCAGCATCGCTAGAAGGCTTCTCAGTAAAAATAAAAAAAACTATCGTCTAACTCTTTTTCTACAAAATTTTATTGAAACAAAACGAAGTTATAAAGAATGTTTACCTTAAGAAACCAGATTTGATGCAAATAACCCAAGGGCATCTGAACTCAGGCGTTACTGAAATAGCAACAAATTTCCTGTAAATTTATTTGGCATTTATTAACCCTTTCAGTAAACATAACACTTTGTACTATTCCCCATCTTCAGCATTCTTCATTCATTCTCCATAGGAAAAAGCCCTCGTTCATTTTGCCTTAAATATTTGTTTATATTTAACAAATGTACATATTTTGGGTCTTGTGTTTGCTGGGTCTTATGCAAATACCCCATAGCACCCAGAGGACGACTGTCAACCCTTTAACCAGAAAATGAGCAAACAAAAGCCAAAACCAAAAACTGAAAGTACTACAAATTATTTATCTCAACTCATCAACCCAAAGGGGCTTTTTTTTTTGCTCAGCTTACGAATACCTTGATTCATTCACTCATTCATTATCATCCCCAAATGTAAAGAAAAAAAAAACAACATCCATTCACTTCTACAGGAGCTGAGTCGAAAGAAAGAGAGTGAGAGAGATAAACACACACACACATCACTGGAAAAGGGCAACCAACCTAACCAATTCATTGTTATTCCCATTGAGTTGATCACATTTGCGTGGTGTTTTTACAAGTTGTTAACATCATTTGTGAACATCCTCCCCCCACCACCACCCAGCAGCCAAATACCCCTTACCATTGCATTGGAACCAAATGAACTGGCATGATTGTAATGCATATTCAATTTTAGTCACACTTCACAATCTTCTCTCTCACATCACCCTCACTCTTCATTGTGAGATACAAAGTCAATGCTTCCCATATAAATGCATAGCTAAGGGTCTCTCGCTAACAACAGACAAATTTTTAATACACTTGAGAGCTTTTGGGCAAACAGCACTTCAAACATTATCTTAAACGCCTTTTGGTTGTCCCACTCCCAATGTTGGTGCCCCGATTAGCGAGGGTGACAAAAGGAAAAAGAGTTGTTGTTGTTGTTCATTTCAAGATACTTGAACATATTGAGCTATTTTAGCATAATGAGATTCGTAGAATAAATGACAATGAAGACAAGAGTAAATGCCCGGTTCAAGGAACATATGGCTTAATATCAAAGAAATTTGATGAATAAAAGTTCTTGAAAAATATAATTCCGTTAAGGGATTAAAGGGTTAAAAATTAAAAAAAAGGAGACTAAAGTATACATAGAGTAGGGTTTTATGCATTAACTTAATTTTGTTTAGTACTATTTAATTAAAGCGTTTTGTCAAAAAAAAAAATCCAATCGATTTTTGGAAATTTTCAGAGTCGTCTAATCGATTCATTCAAAATCAAGTGAAGCTGACTAAACTCACAAAAAAGTATAATTCGATGCAAAGATGTTGATCTTTCCTTAAGAGACGACTTTACACAGAAAAAAATGTCACGAAAAATTTTCCAATTAAAGTCTTAATTTAAAACATGTTCAATTAAACATTTAATTGCTTCAACACATTTTTCTAATTGAAATAAAAATAAATCACAAAAATTAATAGTATCAATCAATTTTTTAATTGATACTATCATTTCTGTGATTGAATACATTTCAATTAAAAATTTAATTGGATCAATTAATTTCGTGATTGAATCAGAAAAAAATGTGTAGTCTTTAAATCGAGGATCAATAAAATTTAAATTAGAATACAGATTTAATTTATCAAATTCTCATTCTCTATTTTTTCGATATATTAATAAAGCTATACACTTACAAAAATATGCCAGTTTTAAAATCCAAAAGAAAAACTTGAAAGAAAAAAATTCGTAATTGCAAAAAATACGTTTTAATCAAAATTTTTTTTAAATTAAATTTAGGACACAAATCAGAAAATTTTGTAAAAGTTTTATTTCTGTAGAAAATTTTGTCAAAATTTTATTTCTATAGAAAACATTATATAATATTTTTAAATTGCTATAGAAAATTTTGTCAAAATTTTATTTCTATAGGAAATTTTGTCAAAATTTTATTTCTATCGAAAATTTTGTCAACATTTTATTTCCTTAGGAAATTTAGACAAAATTTTATTTCTATCAAAAATATTATTTCTATCTATTTTTCTATAGATAGAATAAATTTTTTTCAAAATTTTATTTCTATAGAAAATTTTGTCAAAATTTTATTTCTATCGAAAATTTGTCAAAATTTTATTTCTATCAAAAATTTTATTTCTATCTTTTTTTCTATGGAAATAAAATTTTGTCAAAATTAGATAATTTTGTCAAAACTTTTTTTCTATAGAAAATTTTGTCAACATTAAGTTCTATAGAAAATTTTGCCTAATTTTTTTTTCTATAGAAAATTTGTAAAAATTTTATTTCTATAGAAAATTTGTAAAAATTTTATTTTTATGGAAAATGTGTTGTGTTTTTCATGTTATTTAGCAAAATTTTTATGGAAAATTTTGTCAAAATTTCATTTCTATAGAAAAGTTTGTCAAAAATTTGTCAAAAATGCATGGTTTTAAGCTGAAATCAAAAACAACAACAATGCTTAAAGAACAAAACCAACAATAACAAAACAACACGAATGAAAAAAAGAGGAAGCACGCTCAAAATAAACCCAGCCAACTGCACTCAAATCGATGATTTGACAGTGGCACAGGAAAAGAGATATGTTTGTACGAATTTATTTCGGCATAAGCCGACTATCATGCAAAACCTTTTTTCGAAAGGTTCAAGTGTGGCTCATTGTTGGGTTTAATGAACTGCCTGAATTTATTCTGATAATTGGTTGATAGTTTTGCTGCAAGTAGAGGATGCTGATGAGGAATGTGGTAATTCCGAAACGTGCGTCCATCCAACCATCTTGCAGTCTATAGGGCTTTGTCCAAATAAATTTGACAAACATTATTTTCCTCTGTTGGTTAAACTACACTTGTAGTTTAGTCAATGTATGGTTTTAAGCTGCAATAAGAAAAAACAACAACAATGCTTAAAGAACAAAACCAACAATAACAAAACAACACAAAAAATTATTTCCATAAAAAATTTTGTCAAAATTTTATTTCTATAGAAAATTTTGTCAAAATTTTATTTCTATCGAAAATTTTATTTCTATAGAAAATTTTGTCAATATTTTATTTCTATAGCAAATTTGTCATACTTTTATTTCTATAGAAAGTTATCACAAAATTTTATTTGTATATAAAAATTTTACAAAATTTTCTTCTTTGATAATATTTTTGCATAATTTTCTACAAAAAAAAATCTACAAAAAAAATTATTTTTTAAAGTTTATTTCTATATAAAATGTTATTTCTATAGAAATTTTTATCAAAATTTTATTTCTACATAAAATCTTTTTTCTATAAAAACAAAATTTGAAAAAGTTATCGATTTGACGAAAATGGGCCAAAATCAGCCAAATTCCATTTGGTCCGATCGTCGGACCAAATTCAAAAATTAAACATTTTTTGGACCAATTTTGGTCCGATCGGACCAAAATGGCAACCATGCCAACGACCCTTTCTATGCAAGGTGGGAATATTTGTCATTGCACCACGGTGGTTCCGTTACCTTCTGAATTAAACTCGTCGCTTTACTAGGTAGATTCCTCGAGTGGCTCCTTGCTTTAGATTTTTATACCCTTCACCATAGGATGGGTGGTATATTAACTTTGTCATTCCGTTTGTAACACATCGAAATATTGCTCTAAGACCCCATAAAGTATATATATTCTGGGTCGTGATGAAATTCTGAGTCGATCTGAGCATGTCCGTCCGTCCGTCTGTTGAAATCACGCTAACTTCCGAACGAAACAAGCTATCGACTTGAAACTTGGCACAAGTAGTTGTTATTGATGTAGGTGAGATGGTATTTCAAATGGGCCATATCGGTCCACTTTTACGTATAGCCCCCATATAAACGGACCCCTAAATTTGGCTTGCGAATCCTCTAAGAGAAGCAAATTTCATCCGATCTGGCTGAAATTTCGTACAAGGTGTTAGTATATGGTTTCTAACAACCATGCAAAAATTGGTCCACATCGGTCAATAATTACATATAGCCCCGATTTGGCTTGCGGAGCCCCTTGGAAGAGCAAAATTCATCCGATTCGGTTGAAATTTGGTACGTGATGTTAGTATATGGTATCCAATAACCATGCAGGAATTGGCTCATATCAGTCCATAATTATATATAGCCCCCATATAAACCGATCCCCAGATTTGAACTCCGGTGCCTTTTGGAGAAGCAAAATTCATGCGATCTGGTTGAAATTTGGTACGTGGTGGTAGTATATGATATTTAACAACCATGCCAAAAGTGGTCCATATCAGTCCATAATCATATATAGCCCCCATATAAACCGATCCCGAGATTTGGTTTTGGAGCCTCTTGGAGGAGCAAATTTCATCCGAGTTAGTTGAAATTTGGTACATTGTGCCAGTATATGGCCTTTAAAAACCATGCCTAACTAGGTCCATATCGGTCTATAGTTACATATAGCCCTCAGATAAATCGATCCCCAATCACACAAAAATTGGTCCATATCAAGTTCATAATTGTATATAGCCCCCATATAAGCGACCCCCATATTTCAATTCTGGCTCTCTACGTATCGTGCAAAAAGTCCATATCGATTCGTAATTATTTGAAGACTTACCTATACATAACTTTTTTGTCTAATATATACCATGTATGGACTAACTCACAATTTAGAAAACGATGTTAAGAAGTTTTAAGATACCACAACCCAAGTAATTCGATTGTGGATGACAGTCTTTCGTAGAAGTTTCTACACAATCCATGGTGGAGGGTACATAAGATTCGGCCTGGCCGAACTTACGGCCGTATATACTTGTTTTATTTCTTTCCTGCTGTATGTGAAAGACCTCTAATGCCTTTGCGTCCAGTCCTTTAATCGATTGACTTGAAATCTCTAGTAAGAATTCTATCGCCAACTTGATCTTAAGTATACATAAAAAGATGGGACAACTTGTATATAGACTGTGGTCCTAGATGTGGGATAAAACTTTTCAGCACTACTCCTTCACTATGAAAGAGGATCTCGCACTATTGTGTTGTAGGATCTTTACACAACCAACGAAGGCAAGAATCATCATGAGGATGTCACTTTTAAATACTCAGTTCGATTTACATAAATTTTTTATACGAATCATAAGATTTCATGAAGTTGGAATGCCCTTGTACAATATCATTTTATTTCCCCTTCAAACGTATTTCTTTTCCAAATGCCAGAGTATATAGGATTTTTGTTGCCCCCAGCTAATCCCACCACTGAGCTCCATAAATTTTGTAGAGATAATGGTAATTTCATGAATGCTTACTTCTCCATTAGCTTTTGTTTATTGCTTTAACGTTTACATATATTAGCATAGTCAACTAAATAAATCCTTGTTGGCTTTTTTTTTTCTTCAAATAATTTTTGCGAATATTGGAGATTTTCTAAAGCGGATTAAACTTAAAACGAAATAACTGGGATTTATTTGAATGGATATTCATATGAATCTATACATCTTTAGTCTCATGGTATGGTAGTTTTGTTATCAAGCCCTTACTTATTCTGTGAATATCCTTGTTGACATACACTCACACACACACACACATACTCACCCATTTGGTATATCGCCATCACTCAGCATATCGCCATGCTTGGTAGATGTATTCTCTGCTGTTATGTTTTTCTTTGGGGTTAGTGTTAAAATCATAAACAAGATCAACCCATGGGATAAAGAGACAGAGAGGGAGAGAAAAGAGCGATAATATATCTCTTTTTGCGTTATGTGTATGTTGAGATTTTTCGATTAAAATATTTTTTGGTTTTTGAATCGTATTTATATCTCTTTGCTTAATGCCATTCAAAATGTCAACTGGGTATTATAGTTTGCCAAAAAGACATATGCATGTGTTAAAAGGGCTTTAGATTTAGAGATATGTTTATAAGGGTGGATCAATTTATATATTTATTTAAATCTATAAAATACAATTCTTACAGGCTAGCATTTTTAAAAATAAATACAATCTAAAATATTAATAGTGTTACTTAAAGAATTCGAAAAATCCAAATCCAAATCAATATCATTATTCATTTTATTAAATTTTTTAAAGCTATAAAAACTGATAAAATGGATCCATCAAAATTTGGCCTTGTATAAGATTGGTCTTCAGATTTGAATTGCAAAGAGCCTATACCAAAACCACTTATTTTAATTCAAACATTTTTACCTTAATTTAAGAATTTTGATATTGGTTTCCAGCCAACGACTCGGCTTTTTTTAAATACATATATTGTAAGGAAGCAACCCGCCCTGAAATCAAGGTTCTATATAGAAATAAAGGAAAGATTTATTATAATATTTTATCATATTTACCATTTTCTGTTTGGAATATGTGCATAAGAATATTCATGAACAGATAAATGCCAGCTAAAAATCCAAGTTACAACAGATACTTGAAAATAAAAAAATCTAAATTAAAAAATCAAAACATTTGTATTCTAAATTTATTAAAAAAATGAAGTTTATGAAAGTATATATTTTAATCTCTCCTTCATTTAACCCTCATCCTTCGTCAAAATGACGACGCTTAATTTTATTTTCGGTCTAAACTGTATTTTGGGTCGATTGGGAAATGATAATTTTAAGTTATTCTAATTCAGATTTTATGAATTTTTGTTTAATATTAATTAAAAACGAATTAAATAAAACATTAAACTAAATTTTGGTTCTCATTTTTGCTCATGATACAATTTAAAACGCCTTGAAATAGACCGTAGTCAAAACGACGAAGGATGATGTTAGTGTTAAGGATGACTTTCCAGGGCTAATAAAAATATCTCTATTTTAAAGATTTTTTTTTAATATTGTGCCTTTACATAAGTACTTTTTCCGGTGCAAGTTCCCATCCATTCGGAGGGCTGTCTGCAAGATAACCCCAATATTCCCCAAAAATTTTCCCTGACTGCTATTGCAACTTTGCTAATGCCTATATGGTCAAGGTAGCTGTTATTTAATGAAACAAAGTAAAGCGCTATAAAATTTAAAGAAAATTGTCTATACACACAAAAAAATTCACGAAAATTTTCCCAATTAAAATGTTAATTGAGTTTTAAAAAATATTCAATTAAAAATTTAATTGATTCAACAAATTTTTTAATTGAAAGAAAAATCAATCACAAAAATAATAGTATCAATTAATTTTTTTGATTGGATCAATTAACTTTTTAATTGACCTTCAAATAATTTATAATTGATACTACCATTTCTGTGATTGAAGACATTTCAATTAAAAATTAATTGGATCAATGAATTTCGTGATTGAATCAGAAAATTTTTTTTTGTGTGTAGAAATAAAATTTTCTATAGAAATAATATTAAAAAAGAAATAAATTGTTGAAAACAAAAAATCTATAGAAATAAAATTCTGATATTAATTTCTATAGAAATAAAAACTTGAGAAAATTTTCTATAGACATTGAATTTTGACAAAATTTTCTATAGCAGTAAAATGTGGACAAAAATAAAATAAAATTTTGAAAAAAAATTCTATAGAAATAAAATGTTGAAACAAATTTCTATAGAAATCTATACGAATAGAAATAACATTTTGAGGAAATTTCTATAGAAGTAAAATTTTAAGAAAATTGTCTATATCAATATCTTTAAAAATTTTAATTTTCGTCTTAGGTTAGGTTAGGTGGCAGCCCACATTGGTGAACTTCTCTCTTATCACTGAGTGCTGCCCGATTCCATGTTAAGCTCAATGACAAAGGACCTCCCTTTTATAGCCGAGTCCGAACGGCGTTCCACATTTCAGTGAAACCACTTAGAGAAGCTTTGATACCCTCAGAAATGTCACCAGCATTACTGAGGTGGGATAATCCACCGCTGAAAAATTTTTTGGTGTTCGGTCGTAGCAGGAATCGAACCCGCGACCTTGTGTATGCAAGGCGGGCATGCTAACCATTGCACCACGGTGGCTCCCATGGTCTTGTAAACATCCCTACGGAAAATGGATCAACCCCAGGATCGGTACAGGACTAGTACCTGGTATGTGTGGACCAGTCCCAGTTCTGGTCCAAATATATGCAAGGGACCGGCCATGGATTTGTCATTGGCGGGGTAAATTTAGACGATAGGGCAGGACTTGAACTCATTCCAAAGGACATGTCCTGGAACAACTTAGTAGGACTACCCCATAGACATGTCAGACAGAGCCAGTCTGCGACAAACTCTTAGTAACCTGTTTCATTTTAAGCATCCGAATCGCACCAGAAAGGACAAGTTTTTCAAGTATATTGAACAGTAGATAATTCCGATTGTTGTATTTTAGTATAAGTGTAGATCCAATTAGATTTTAATATCAAGAGAGTATAGAAATCAATAAATTATATGAAAATTTAAAAAATGTGATAAGCTGGAGCACTGCTGCTAGTACATTCGTGTCAATTTGCACCAATTTCCCGTAGGGATGATTGTAATGGCCATTCGCCTTCTAGTTCCTCCGAAACGTTTTATAATTTTTATGAATATTTCTTTGAATTTTTAAAAACAAAGTCTTTATAAGCGAACCACCCTAATGTATACAATGTGTGAAATTTTATATGTCATCCTTTATTCTGTTTGATAACTATCGCTATCAAAAAAAAATTGTAAATACCAAAAATGAATGTATGATCCATATGCAGGCTTGGGTACTTCCGTTTCCATTTTATCATCATTTATAGATCACCGAGTTATACTTTAGAAACAGTTTTCATGTGTTTGTGTGTGTACACAAATTCTGATGATCCTTTGAATAGATTTTATATCCCCCTTTTTCTCGTTGTGTTTTTACTGTTAATGTTGGTTGGTTGTTTGTTTGTTGTCATTACTGACTGGGGGTATTGTTGTTACATTTCATTGTTTGCCAGTTTGTTTTTCCAGCTGCTAAAACTACTACCGATTCTGAGGCTGTGCTCGTCTATCATCACACACACACACACAATTGTTTTTTGTGCCACTCTAATCGGGGCATTTCAATTTCGAATTTCTTCTTCTTCAGAATACAATGTTGATAAACATTTTGTTTGAATTTTTATTTACTTTTTCATTGAGCCTGTCAATGGGTCGGTTAGTAGTTGTGTCATTATTTCCATTGGTGGTGGCCTCTGAATGTCTTTCATAGCCATTATATATGGGATGGATGAATTTCACATTCGATTCCGTAGCTAAATGAATTGTGGACAAAATCGTAACAAATTCGTTGTCAAAATAAACATTGAGACAATGTGCTTGTTTGTCCTATGTTTGGATCAATTATGTGACAACATTTTAATCAGAATTCTCCCTTCCAATCCCCATGAAAACGATACAAAAGCACTTAGTTTCCATGTACCCATATATTTTTTGCGGAAAATATTTAATTTACCAAGTTACAAGGCATCACAAACAAGGTTATATCTCAGGTCTCAGTGAACTAGGACTCATTATAAGGAAGATAATTGTTAATTCTAATTGATTTTGTTTTTTATTATTAACCCAGAGAGAAATATGATCAGTCCAAACCTGTTTAGAGAGCAAAAAGTTATTTTTCGACTGTGGAACATGGAACATGTTTAGTGCAACCATGTTATTTTCTCGAAAATAATGTATTTGTATATGTATATTTTTGCCAAGAAAACAACATTTTTGCCACAAAAATGTTCCATGTTCTCTGTTCAAAAATAACATTTTGCTCTTACAAATCATGTTCCTTCTCTGCGTGTTATTTTTTGTTAAGAAAACGTATTTTGTTGCAACAAAATTTTGATTACATTTTGTTTAAATTACGATAATTTAATTTATTTATAGTATTTTCATAAAATTTATTTTTATTGAACATAATAAAACATAATTTATATCAAATTAAATTAATTTTATGTTATTTAACATAATAATACTAATAATTATATTTTTTTAAGTAGTTGAATTTGAATCAATTTATTTTATTAATTTTCACTTTTTTTATTTATTTTTATTTTAATTAATATTAGTTTTATATAATTAATATTAATTTATTTACAAGATTATTTTGTTTATCGACCTTTTTATTTCTAACTAGCGTAACCCGGCCCGCTTCGCTGCGCCTTCCGAAGCGTATTTGGAGGAACATTTTGCATTAACTTAGTCAACTATATCCTTCGTGCTGAAAACAAATTCGAAAAGATTTCAATTCTTTTAAACAAATCGGACTACTTGTTTTTTCGTTTATAGGTACAAATACGGCGGGAGAGGGTGTACCCTTTCCTCCAATTTTTTTTAATAATGTTCTGTATTCAAGTAGTTGGACAATCTTCTATATTTCTTGTGAATTTTAAGTGGGGTTTGTCAAGGAAAGGTATCCTTCTCCTCAACATATCTGAAAATTAAGCACTATATTATAATAACATACAAAGAATTACTGTTTCCCATCCAATAAATCGGAAAAAGCAAAAGTAGTAAACAAATTTACCACATTAACATTTGCTAAAATGTTTGAAAATGATGCACCCTCTACGTTGGCTGCCAATTTTATGTAAATTTAAGTTCTTTACTAAAAAGAAGTCTGGCAGAAGCCTGTACAAAAATCATAAAATTATGTACCGAGTTGCCATTTACGGACAACCCTCTACTTTCAATTTAAGAAAAAAAAAAAAACGGACAAAAGGGAACCCTCTCCCCAACTTCGCTCCACTCCGACCTGATATCGGACTATCACGTACCCTAAATTAATTTCAATGGTCCCTATAAATTCTATCGAAGTAAATCGATAAAGTTTATTTCAATTTTCCCCTTCCCCAACCAGATATCGAAAAATCATATACTAATTTAAAAATTATGTATAAATTTAATCACCTCCTGCCACGTCCTGTAAATTTCATGAAGATCGGAGATGTTTAAATTTTGCTCTATTGTTTTAAAGGGACGTCACTTTCCCCGATACAATATCGACACCCCTAACCTTCCCTGAAAATTCTTGAAACTTTCCTTCAAATGTGGGGCAAGGAAGGTTGCCTCTTCGTTCATAACCTTCCCCAACTGCTTTTGTAAATTTCAAGAAAACATAAATTTTTTTGTAGTTTTAGAGGAGGACCTCCTCCCCGACCAAATGTCGAAAAGCGTATCTTTTGTAAACGTCCCAGAAAATGTCAAGCAAATTATAAGCCTAAAGGGGCGGCCTCTCTTCCGTCCAAATATCACAAAATCAGGTATCAACTATTACGGTTGACGGAGGTTACGATCTCTCCCCAGTCCTCTGTAAATTTCAAGTAACTCGGTAAAGTTTAATTGTTTCTCTGTATGTACTTAAGAGAAGCGGATGTCTCCCTATGCCCTTTTATTTTTATTAAAAAATCAGGAACCTGATATAAATTTCGTAACCCATTTTTTCTGTAAAATTTCAGTCGGGGGAGTTTAGTTTTTTTTGAACTTTCAAAAAAAAAAAAACAAAATTTGGGCAAAGGGGTGGTCCCCCTCCCCGACCAAATATCGGAAAATAATGTAGCGGATTTTTGTCTACATGCCAACCCCAACATTCAATGAAAATTTCAAGCAAATCGCATAATTTTGTTCCAAGTTTCAAAAAGTAGGGCAAGGGGGAGGTCCCCTCCCCATCCACATATGAAATCATCGGGTACCCCATATTAATTCCATAACCTCGCCACATGTTCTCTGTAAATCTCAGATAATTTAGAGAATTTTAGTTTTTTCACTGTACTTTAAAAAAAGTCGAACAAAGGAGAGACCCCCCTCCGCCACCAAATATCGAAATAAAAAGTAGCGGATCTTTGTCTAGATGCCAACCCCAATCTTCAACGAAAATTGCAAGCAAATCGGTCAACTTTGGTCCAATTTTCAAAAAGTCCGACAAAGGGGAGGTTCCTCTCCGCGACCATATGTCAAAAAATGAGGTACCCTATTTTCAGCACATGAGTGCCCCCCACGATCTCTGAAAGTTTCAAGTAAATCGGTTCAGCCGTTTTCGCGCCAACCCGGAACATACAAATAAACAAACAAACAAACAAACAAATAAACAAACATAATTTGAATTTTATATATATAGATTATTCTCTGGGCCCAGAGAAAATACATACAGAGAAAACATTAATTTATTTAAGTTTACTTTATTTATTTTTTTTCGTTTTACTTAATTTTATTCGATTTATTTTAATAATTAATTAAATTATATTTTATGGTTTCTTGTGTAATTTAATTTATTCTATTCTATTATATTTTATTTTATTTTATTTTATTTTATTTTATTTTATTTTAATTTATATTATTTTATTTCATTTTTTATTTTAGTTTTCTTAATTTTAATTAAACCTATTTTGTTTTATTTTATTTCATTTATTATATTTTTTCATTATAATTCTGTTTTCCTTTATTTTATTTTAATTTTAATTGTGCGATCTTTTTTATTTTTTATACCCTCCAGCATAGGATGGGGGTATATTAATTTTGTCATTCCGTTTGTAACACATCGAAATATTGCTCTAAGACCCCATAAAGTATATATATTCTGGGTCGTGGTGAAATTCTGAGTCGATCTGAGCATGTCCGTCCGTCCGTCCGTCCGTCTGTTGAAATCACGCTAACTTCCGAACGAAACAAGCATTCGACTTGAAACTTGGCACAAGTAGTTGTTATTGATGTAGGTCGGATGGTATTGCAAATGGGCCATATCGGTCCACTTTTACGTATAGCCCCCATATAAACGGACCCCCAAATTTGGCTTGCGATTGCTCTAAGAGAAGCAAATTTCATCCGATCCGGCTGAAATTTGGTACATGGTGTTAGTATGTGGTCTTTAACAACAGTGCAAAAATTGGTCCACATCGGTCCATAATTACATATAGCCTTCATATAAACCGATCCCCCGATTTGGCTTGCAGAGCCTCTAAGAGAAGCAAATTTCATCCGATCCGGCTGAAATTTGGTACATGGTGTTAATATATAGTCTCTAACAACCATGCAAAAATTGGTCCATATCGGTCCATAATTACATATAGCCCCCATATAAACCGATCCCCCGATTTGGCTTGCGGAGCCTCAAAGAGAAGCAAATTTCATCCGATCCGGCTGATATTTGGTACATGGTATTGGTATATGTTCTCTAATGACCATGCAAAAATTGGTCCACATCGGTCCATAATTATATATAGCCCCCATATAAACCGATCCCCCGATTTGGCTTGCGGAGCCTCTAAGAAACGAAAATTTCATCCGATCCGGTTGAAATTTGGTACGTGGTGTTGGTATATGGTCTCTAATATCCATGCAAAAATTGGTCCATATCGGTCCATAATTATATATAGCCCCCCATATAAACCGAATCCCAGATTTGGTTTGCGGACTCTAAGAGAAGCAAATTTCATCCGATCCGGCTGAAATTGGGTACATGGTATTAGTATATAATCTCTAAGAAGCATTCAAAAATTGGTCCATATCAGTCCATAATTATATATAGCCCCTATATAAACCGATCCCCAGATTTGAACTCCGGAGCCACTTGGACGAGAAAAATTCATCCGATCCGGTTGAAATTTGCAACGTGGTTTTAATATATGGCCGCTAATAACCATGCCAAAATTGGTCCATATCGATCTATAGTTATATATAGCCGATCCCCAATCACACAAAAATTGGTCCATATCGGTTCATAATCATGCTTGCCACACGAGCAAAATAATCTAGCGAAATTTTATTTCTATAGAAAATTTTGTCAAAATTTTATTTCTATAGAAAATTTTGTCGAAATTTTATTCCTATAGAAAATTTTGTCAAATTTTATTTCTATAGAAAATTTTGGCAAAATGTTATTTCTGTAGAAAATGTTGTCAAAATTTTTAATCTTTTGAACATTTTGTAAAAATTTTATTTCTATAAAAAATTTTGTCAAAATGTTATTTCTATAGAAAAATTTTGTCCAAATTTTACTTCTATAGAAAATGTTGTCAAAATTTTATTTTGTCAAAATTTTATTTCTATAGAAAATTTTGTCAAACTTATTTATATAGGTATTTAATCGGCCATTTTAAGTTTAATATATACCACGTATGGACTACGTGGTATATATTACGGTATTAGGAAGTTTTAAGATACCTTGTCATCGGCTAAAGTTACCGCAACCCAAATAATTCGATTGTGGATGACAGTCTTCAGTAGAAGTTTTTACGCAATCCATGGTGGAGGGTACATAAGCTTCGGCCTGGCCGAACTTACGGCCGTATATACTTGTTTTATCTTAATTTGGTAATTAATTGAATTAAATTTCATTGTTTCTAGTGTAATTTAATTAACACTATTTTGATTAAATTTTTTTAGTTTACTTTATTTTATTTTATTTTCTTTTATTTCATTTCAAGTTTTATTTTATTTTATTTCAATTTATTTTATTATATTATATTTTATTTTATTTTATTTTATTTTATTTTATTTTATTTTATTTTATTTTATTATATTCTTAGTTTTGTTGACCTGTTGTTCTAATTTATTTTATTATTTAATTTTATTTATGTAATTTTGTTTCATTTTATTCATGGTATAATTTAATATTTAATTGAATTAAATTTTATGGTTTCTTGTGTAATTAAATTTAATCTATTTTCATTTAATGTAAATTATTTTAATTTTAATTTTTGAAATTTATAAAATTAATTTATTTTATATCTGATTAAATTACACTAGTTTACACTGTAAATGCACATTTGATGAGAGGTGACTCTTCTTATGTATTCTGATCTGCTGAATTCGAAAAAAAATGTTAAAAAAAACTCGGCCACACAAAAAATGCATTTTGTGTGGATGAGTGGCTCATTTATCCATGATTTGACATCGGATTTGTTCACTCAATAACTTATAACTTTGTAATTTTTCGGTCGTGTTTCTTATTACTTACGGTAGAGTATCAACGACCATAGATGATATGTTTTACAGTGACCCGGCGGAAAGGGTCACCGTGAAATATAGTTTTTTTTTTTTTGCCTTTTTGCATCGAGTTTGAACCACTTAACGTATCACAGATCCAATTATAGACGATTATTGGTCATCTCAATACATTTCGTTTAAATACCAAAAATGATACATTCTGACATTTTTAATTCGAGATATAATTTGGTTTGTTAAAAAATAGCGTAAACCCAAAAATAACGGGATATCTCAAAAAATTTTAATTTTTTTTCGAATTCAACAGATCAAAATGCATAAGAATAGTCAATTTTGTTAACTAGTGTTATATTTTATGTATTTTTATGTAGTTTAATTTATTTTAATTTCATTTAATAAATCTTTAATTTTTTTAATTTGACATACTCTTATATTTGGGAATTATATGTCATGAAATGCCCTTCAATTCTTTCACCACTCTAAAACACATATCAAAAATTTCACCCCCGTTACTTAAACTAGAGTAAAGAGATAACGAAATTCAAGTTAAATGATTAAAAAAAAAAACAGACGAACAACAAAGTTCAAATCTTTATTGAAGAGGGTTCTGATTTTGTTTTTCTACAGAGGCTTATATTCTAAGATTCAATTTGTATACGTTTGCCCTCAAAATTCCTTTGAGAATTTCGTCTGTCAGTAGATTTAATTTCAATATTACCCTAAAATAGTTCAAGCAAATATTTTTCATAACTTGCGGCTGCTATATGAACACACTGGATAAAATTCACATTCGATGGATGGATGGATGGATGGTTGAAAGGCAAGAAAGGCATTTTTAATTCCGTCTTTTGTAGCCCAATTGAAATTGTAACTTGAAACTAAATATGAATCCAAAGTGCCAGCAACAATGAGGGTAAGAGGCAAATGTCTTAATACCCCAGACCCAGAGCCATTGTTTTCAAATTATGTTGCATGATTTGATTGTTGTTGCAAGCTGCCTATTTGGAAATCATAATGAGAGCAAATGATTCAGAGTATTAAATATCATTAATAAATCGGATAATAAATTCTATCAATCATAATTTTCCTAAGATTACGCATGGCATTGACTGGTAATATGGATATTATGATGCAATATGTTATCATTATGGACACATTATGATTTTATATCTAATGAATGGTAAATTTTATAATAGCTTCACCATTATTATAGGGATTTTTATAATAGCCTAAGCCCATTGGATAGTGTAACTAAATGTATTAGAGCCATATGGAGTTATCGGTGATTTATTTTAAATTTAAAAAAAACTTTTTTTTCACTATATACTTACATTTATAATAAGCACACACAAAACAAATATTTTTCATAAACTTAAAATTTAAAATATTATTTCTATAGGAAAATTTGTCAAAATTTGTTTCTATGGGAAATTTTGTCAAAACTTCATTTCTATAGGAAATTATGTATCAATTTTTTTCTATATGAAATTTTTCCAAAATGTCTTTGCTATAGAAAATTTTGTTAAAATTTCATTTTTACAAGGAAATTCTATCGAAAATTTTTCGCTATAGGAAATTTTGTCAAAATTTCGTTGCTATAGGAAATTTTGTCAAAATTTAATTTCTATAGGAAATTATGTTTCAATTATTTTCAATATGAAATTTTTCCAAATGTCTTTGCTATAGAAATTTTTTTTAAAATTTCATTTCTACAAGGAAATTCTATCGAAATTCTTTCGCTATAAGAAAGTTTGTCAAAATTTCGTTGCTATAGGAAATTTTGTCAAAATTGCACTGATGTAGCTAGCAAATTTTATCTAAATTGCGTTGATATATAAAATTTTGTCAAAATTTTTTTGCCGTAAAAAAATTCTCTCAAAATTTCTTCGGACATTTTGTCCAAATGTCTTTGCTATAAAAAACTTTCTCACAATTTATTAGCTATATTAAATTTTGTCAATTTTTATTTTTTCACAATTTCATTGCTATAAAAAATTTGTCAAAATTTCATTTCTACAGGAAAAAATTTAATTTCAAGAGGAAATTTTGTTAAAATTTAATTTAAACAGCAAATTTTATCAAAATTTCTTAATTATAAGAAAATTTGTGAAAATTTTTTGGCTATGGCAAATTTTTTCAATATTTCTTTGCTATAAGAAATTTTGTATAGGTCGAAAACCTTAGTTGTTAGTACCTTCATTTTTTTGTATTTATTTTCATAATTTATTATGATTTTAAATAAACTAATAATAATAATAATAAGAAATTTTGTATATTTTTTTTGCTATAGGATATTTTGTCAAAATTTTTTACTATAGAAAACATTGTCAATTAATTTCTTTATAATTTTTTTAAGTTTCTGTGCTATATGGAATGTTGTCAACATTTTGCTACAGAACTTTTTTTTTTTAAATGCAAGAATTCATTTCTGGAAAATTTTGTCGAAATGTCTTTACTAACTGGTTGACTAATAAGTCCCCGTTCTGGCACATAGATGGCGTTGCTAGTATTAAATGCATATTATTTTTATATAGTACCAACCTTCAAATGATTCGTGTCAAAATTTGACGTCTGTAAGTCAATTAGTTTGTGAGTTAGAGCGTCTTTTGTGAAGCAGCTTTTGTTATTGTGAAAAAAATGGAAAAAAGGGAATTTCGTGTTTTGATAAAATACTGTTTTCTGAAGGGAATAAATACGGTGGAAGCAAAAACTTGACTTGATAATGAGTTTCCGGACTCTTCCCCAGGGAAATCAACAATAATTGATTGGTATGCAAAATTCAAACGTGGTGAAATGAGCACGGAGGACGGTGAACGCAGTGGACGCCAGAAAGAGGTGGTGACCGATGAAAACATAAAAAAAATCCACAAAATGATTTTGAATGACCCTAAAATGAAGTTGATCGAGATAGCAAAGGCCTTAAAGATATCAAAGGAACGTGTTGGTCATATCATTCATCAATATTTGGTTATGCGGAAGCTCTGTGCAAAATGGGTGCCGCGCAAGCTCACATTTGACCAAAAACAACAACGTGTTGATAATGCTGAGCGGTGTTTGCAGCTGTTAACTCGTAATACACACGAGTTTTTCTGTCGATATGTGGCAATGGATGAAACATGGCTCCATCACTACACTCCTGAGTCCAATCGACAGTCGGCTGAGTGGGCAGCGACCGGTGAACCGTCTCCGAGGCGTGGAAAGACTCAAAAGTCCGCTGGCAAAGTAATGGTCTCTGTTTTTTGGGATGCGCATGGAATAATTTTTATCGATTATCTTGAGAAGGGAAAAACCATCAACAGTGACTATTATGTGGCGTTATTGGAGCGTTTGAAGAAGAAAAAAAGTGTTGTTCCACCAAGACAACGCACCGTGCCACAATTCATTGAGTACGATGGCAAAAATTCATGAATTGGGCATCGAATTGCTTCCCCACCCACCGTATTCTCCAGATCTGCCCCAGCGACTTTTTCTTGTTCTCAGACCTCAAAAGGATTCTCGCAGGGAAAAAATGTGGCTGCAATGAAGAGATGATCGCCGAAACTGAGGCCTATTTTGAGGCAAATCCGAAGGAGTACTACCAAAATGGTATCAAAAAATTGGAAGGTCGTTATAATCGTTGTATCGCTCTTGAAGGGAACTATTTTGAATTAAAAAAAAAACGAATTTTGACAAAAAAAATGTGTTTTTCTTTGTTAGACCGGGGACTTACAGCCAACCTGTTATAGGAAATTTTGTCAATTTTTTGTTAATAGTTTTTTTTTTTGAAATACTTTTTTTTAAAAAAATCTTTGCTATAGGAACTTTTGTCAACATTTCTTTGCTATATGAAATTTTGTAAAAATTTTTTTGCTTTGGGAAATTTTGTGACAATTTCTTTGCTATGGCAAATTTTGAAAATTGGAAATTTTGCCAAAATTTTTTGGATATTGGAAATTTTTTCGAAATTTCTTTGCTATATGAGAAATTTTGTCGAAATTGCCTTTCTATAGGAAATTTTGTCAAAAATTTATTTCCATACGAATTTAGTCAAAATTTCTTTACGAATTTTGACAAAAAAAATGTGTTTTTCTTTGTTAGACCGGGGACTTACAGCCAACCTGTTATAGGAAATTTTGTCAATTTTTTGTTAATAGTTTTTTTTAGATACCTTTTTTTGAAAATTTTGTCAAAATTTTTTGACCATAGGAAATTTTGTAAAAATTTCTTTGCTATGGGAACTTTTGTCAACATTTCTTTGCTATATGAAATTTTGTAAAAATTTCTTTGCTTTGGGAAATTTTGTGACAATTTCTTTGCTATGGCAAATTTTGAAAATTGGAAATTTTGCCAAAATTTTTTGGATATTGGAAATTTTTTCGAAATTTCTTTGCTATATGAGAAATTTTGTCGAAATTGCCTTTCTATAGGAAATTTTGTCAAAAATTTATTTCCATACGAATTTAGTCAAAATTTCTTTACGAATTTTGACAAAAAAAAATGTGTTTTTCTTTGTTAGACCGGGGACTTACAGCCAACCTGTTATAGGAAATTTTGTCAATTTTTTGTTAATAGTTTTTTTTTTAAATACCTTTTTTTGAAAATTTTGTCAAAATTTTTTGACCATAGGAAATTTTGTAAAAATTTCTTTGCTATGGGAACTTTTGTCAACATTTCTTTGCTATATGAAATTTTGTAAAAATTTCTTTGCTTTGGGAAATTTTGTGACAATTTCTTTGCTATGGCAAATTTTGTCAATTTTTTTTTAAATTGGAAATTTTGCCAAAATTTTTTGGATATTGGAAATTTTATCGAAATTTCTTTGCTATATGAGAAATTTTGTCGAAATTGCCTTTCTATAGGAAATTTTGTCAAAAATTTATTTCCATACGAATTTAGTCAAAATTTCTTTACGTTCGGAAATTTTGTCAAAATTTCATTTCCATGAGAAATTTTGTCAAAAATTCTTTGCTATAAGAAATTTCATTGAAATGTTGTTGTTATAGAAAATTTTGTCAAAATTTCTTTGTCATAAGCAATTTTGTCAAAATTTCTTTGCTATCGGAAATTTTGTCAAATTTTCTTTGCTATCGGAAATTTTGTCAAATTTTCTTTGCTATCGGAAATTTTGTCAAAATTTCTTTGCCATAAGAAATTTTGTCGAAATTTCTGTGCTATAGGAAATTTTGTCAAAATTTCTTTGCTATATGAAATTTTGTAAAAATTTCTTTGCTTTGAGAAATTTTGTCGAAATTTCTTGCCCTAGAAAATTTTGTCGAAATTTCTGTGCTTAGGAAATTTTGTCAAAATTTCTTTGCTATATGAAATATTGTAAAAATTTCTTTGCTATGGGAAATTTTGTCACAATTTCTTTGCTTTGGGAAATTTTGTCAAAATTTCTTTGCTATCGGAAATTTTGTTAAAATTTCTTTGCGATAGGAAATTTTGTCGAAATTTCTGTGCTGTAGGGAATTTTGTCATTTTTTTTGCCATAGGAAATTTTGTCAAAATTTCTTTCTTTTGTCAAAATTTCATTTCCATAGGAATTTTTCAAAATTTTCTTTTTGCAAAATTCCTTTGCTTTAGGAAATTTTGTCAAAATGTCTTTGCTACAAGAAATTTTTTCAAAATTTCTTTGCTATATGAAATTTTGTAAAAATTTCTTTGCTTTGGAAAATTTTGTCACAATTTCTTTACTATGGCAAATTTTGTCAAAAGTTTTTTTTTGTTAAGGAAATTTTGTAATTTTTTTTATATTGGAAATTTTGTCGAAATTTCTTTGCATTAGGAAATTTTGCCAAAATTTCATTTCCATGAGAAATTTTTGAGTTAGGAAATTTTTCAAAATTTCATTTCCATTCATTTTGTCAAAAATTCTTTGCTACAGAAAATTTCATGGAAATGTTGTTGCTATCGGAAATTTTGTCAGAATTTCTTTCCCATACGAAATTTTGTCGACATTTCTGTGCCGTAGGGAATTTGGTCATTTTTTTTTGGAATGGGAAATTTTGTAAAAAATTTTTGCCCATAGGAAATTTTGTCAAAAATTCTTTGCTATCGGAAATTTTGTGAAAATTTCTTTGCTATATGAAATTTTGTAAAAATTTCTTTGCTTTGGAAAATTTTGTCACAATTTCTTTGCTATGTCAAAAAAAATTTTGCCACCGTGGTGCAATGGTTAGCATGCCCGCCTTGCATACACAAGGTCGTGGGTTCGATTCCTTCTTCGACCGAACACTAAAAAGTTTTTCACCGGTGGATTATCCCACCTCAGTAATGCTGGTGACAATGCTGAGGGTTTCAAGGCTTCTCTAAGTGGTTTCACTGTAATGTGGAACGCCGTTCGGACTCGGCTTTAAAAAGGAGGTCCCTTGTCATTGAGCTTAACATGGAATCGGGCAGCACTCAGTGATAAGAGAGAAGTTCACCAATGTGGTATCACAATGGACTGAATAGTCTAAGTGAGCCTGATACATCGGGCTGCCACCTAACCTAACCTAACCTTGTCAAAAGTTTTTTTTTTTTGAAAATGAACATTTTGTCAATATTTTTTTTTTTTGATATTGTAAATTTTTTCAAAAATTTTTTGATATTGGACATTTTGTCGAAATTTCTTTGCTATAAGAAATTTTGTCGAAATTGCCTTTCTATAGGAAATTTTGTGAAAATTTCACAGGTAATTTTTTAAAAATTTAATTTTTATAGACAATTTTGTTAAGATTTCATTTCCATAGGAAATTTTGTCAAAATTTCTTTGCGTTAGGAAATTTTGCCAAAATTTCATTTCAATTAGAAATTTTGTGAAAAATCTTTGCTATAGGAAATTTCATCAAAATTTCGTTGTTATAGGAAATTTTGTCAAAATTTCTTTGCTATGGGAAATTTTTGTGCTGTAGTGAATTTTGTCATTTTTTTTGCTATAGGAAATTTTGTCAAAATTTCATGTCCATAGGAATTTTTCAAAAATTTCTTTTGTCAAAATTCCTTTGCTATAGGAAATTTCATCAAAATTTCTTTGCTATATGAAATTTTGTAAAAAATTCTTTGCTTTGGGAAATTTCGTCAAAATTTCTTTCCTATAGCAATTTTTATCAAAAGTTTTTTTTTTTTTTGACAAGGAAATTTTGTAACAAAAAAAGATTTATATTGGAAATTTTGTCAAAATTTCTTTGCTATAAAAAATTTTGTCGAAATTGCCTTTCTATATTAAATTTTTTCAAAATATCATCTCCATAGGAAATTCTTTAAAAATTTAATTTTTATAGACAATTTTGTCAAGGTTTAATTTTCCGTAGAAATTTAGTAAAAATTCCTTTGCGTTAGGAAATTTTGTCAAAATTTCATTTCCATAAGAAATTTTGTCAACAATTCTTTGCTGTAGGAAATTTCATCGAAATGTTGTTGCTATAGGAAATTTTGTCAAAATTTCTTTCCGTTAGGAAATTTTGTCAAAATTTCTTTCCGTTAGGAAATTTTGCCAAAATTTCATTTCAATAAGAAATTTTGTGAAAAAATCTTTGCTATAGGAAATTTCATCAAAATTTCTATGCCATAAGAAATGTTGTCGAAATTTCGTTGCTATAGGAAATTTTGTCAAAATTTCTTTGCTATCGGAAATTTTGTCAAAATTTCTTTGCTATCGGAAATTTTGTCAAAATTTCTATGCGATAGGAAATTTTGTCGAAATTTCTGTGCTGTAGGAAATTTTGTCAAAATTCCTTTGCTATAGGAAATTTGGCAAAATTTCTTTGCTATAGGAAATTTTGTCAAAATTTCTTTGCTATATGAAATTTTGTAAAAATATCTTTACTTTGGGAAATTTTTTTGCTATGGCAAATTTTGTCAAAAGTTTTTTGTTTTTGCTAAGGAAATTTTGTCAATTTTTTTTGATATTGGAAATTTTGTCAAAAATTGTTTGATATTGGAAATTTTGTCGAAATTTCTTTGCTATAAGAAATTTTGTCAAAATTTCATTTCCATAGGAATTTAATCAAAATTTCTTTGCGTTCGGAAATTTTGTCAAAATTTCATTTCCATGTGAAATTTTGTCAAAAATTTTTTGCTATAGTAAATTTCATCGAAATGTTGTTGCTATAGAAAATTTTGTTAACATTTCTTTGCTATCGGAAATTTTGTCAAAATTTCCTTGCCATAGTTAATTTTGTCGAAATTTCTGTGTTGTAGGGAATTTTGTCATTTTTTTTGCCATGGGAAATTTTGTCAAAATTTCTTTGCTCTATGAATTTTTTTTTAAATTTCTTTGCATTTGGATATTTTGTCAAAATTTGCTTTGCTCTAGGAATTTTTTTCGAAATTTCTTTGCTATATGAAATTTTGTAAAAATGTCTTTGCTTTGGGAAATTTTGTCACTATTTCATTTCCATAGTAAATTTTCTCAAAATTTCATTTCCATAGTAAATTTTCTCAAAATTTCATTTCCATAGTAAATTTTCTCAAAATTTCATTTCCATAGTAAATTTTCTCAAAATTTCTTTTCTATACGAAATTCTTTAAAAATTTAATTTTTATAGACAATTTTGTCAAGATTTCATTCTATAGGAAATTTTGTCAAAATTTCTTTGCTATGGGATTGTTTTTAAAATTTCTTTGCCATAGGAAATTTCATTAAAATTTCTTTGTTTTAGGAAATTTTGCCAAAATTTATTACATCTCCAATAAATTTATAAATATAATTGTAAGCTTTGACTGCTAGGGTCTTAAGCTTGTCTTTAAAAATTACATTTTCTAGAAAATGTTGTGAAGATTTTTCAAAATTTCTTTGCTATGGGTTTTTTTTCAAATTGCTTTGCTACAGGAAATTTTGTCAAAATTTCTTTGCTGTAAAAAATTCTGTCAAAATTTCGCCGCTATAGGAAATTTTGTCAACATTTTTTTTTTGTCACAGTTTACGTTAGTCCATATTAGTCCATATTATACATGTTTCTCTTAATCGAAAGTTATTCCATAACTTCATTGTTTTCCTTAAGAATTTGTTGTACACAAAGTCAATTATATTTCAATAAAACGTAAAGAAGAAAAAATTAACCACCACAAGATGAGACCCTTATTTCTTTCATTCCAATGAGAGAATAAAATCAAGACCACTATATGCCTGGCAGGCAAGAATATAACAGAGAAAAGTGCAACGAAGCGTAGAGTTTTATGGACTCAAATTACACTGGGCTAACTCGCGTGTACAACAAACAATTTGTCTTTCAATTTTTAGCCCATATTCCATATGATGATGTTCCTTCGCTATGAATGTTGATAGCTCATGACAAAAGATGGAATGGGATGGGATTTGATCTGATGATGATGATGATGATGATGATGGAAGTGGTGATGGTGGTGGCAATGGTGTTATTAGAATCTAACAGATTTGTGATTTGTATTTACTTAATCCGTAAAAGCCAAAGTTACGTCAACACTACCACCACTCTTCTGCTTAGTAAAGGGGCCAAATAACCAAGAGGATAGATAAGCAGAAACTGTGAGCCCATCGATGATAGATGAATGCTTGGTAGAGATAACAATAACAATGTTTGCTTTTATCTTTGTGGCAAAGGATACTTATATATATAGACATTCATGCAAGTATATTGGACTTTATCGTATTATTGCACGCAGAGAAGGAATATGATCACCTCATGTAATCATGTGATCATGTAACATGTTTGTCACTAAAATGTTATTTTCTCGTCAAATATAACCTGCTTGCCGAAATCAGATACATGATGTCCGAGAAAATAACATGGTTGCGAAAACCATGTTACATGGTCACCACCCAAAAATAACATTTTGCTCTTAAAACATGTTTGAGGTGATCATATTCCTTCTCTGGGTATGGCGAATAGTTAGGGAAGAAATGTTGGACCCTTGAACCTTAGGGTACAACATTTCCTCGAAATAAAAGAGCGGGGTACCAACCACGGTTGCCACAGTTGATAGAATTCTATCAAAAATTGTAGATTTTTTGTGTGGTAGAATTGTAGAATTCTTGACGTTTTGTAGATTTTACAAAATTTTGCTCTCTAACTAAGTGGTACTTCAATAGAAATAAAATTTTGACTAAAGTTTCTATAGAAATCAAATTTTGACCAAAGTTTCTATAGAAATCAAATTTTGACCAAATTTTCTTTAGAAATAAATTTTGGAATTTTTTTCTAAAATTTTGACAAAATATTATATAGAAATAAAATTTTGACAAAATATTCTATAGAAATAAATTTTAAACAAATTTTCTTCAGAAAAAAAATTTGCTCAAATTTTTATAGAAATAACATTTTAATCAAATCTTTTTTAGAAATAAAATTTTGACAAAATTTTCTATAACAAGTATATTCGAGTATAGTAGTAAGCTGGGCCGGGCCGAATCTTAAACACCCACCACCATGAATCAAATATAAAAGTTTCCTTTGAAAATTTCCGGGAGGTTTTCTGACAGATATTTTCCCAAGCAGATGAGTTCAACCAGTACGGTAAGATAAATGTAAAGATTTTACACATGACGACTAGATTAGATTCTGGATTTATGAGAACCATGTTTTGTTTGAGTTTTAGAGGAATTATAAACATCTCTTGTAAGTGTGCAAGAAAATTATGAAATAACGCCTTGATTTGAAATCCAAAATCTGTAGATTTTTACCCCAATTATTTAAATGATTACAAGAAGTAAAATTTAGAAATTGTACATTTATTGTCAAGCAATTTTCATGATCAGTGCACCTTCTGTACCCTCAAGATCTGAAATTGGTCTATATGGAGGCCTTACCAAATGGACCGATAAAAACTAAATCATATACATTTTTTTTGTGGGTCCTATCACAATGGACTGAATAGTCTAAGTGAGCCTGAAATTTAATCGGGCTGCCGCTTTAACCTAACTTTTGTGGGTCTAAACTGCCAGTATATTTTGAATTTGTGGCAAATCGGATAAAAACTACAATTTCTAGAAACCCCAGGAGTTAAATCGGGATATCGGTCTTAAGTGGGCTATGCCAAAAACATGGAGGGATACACACAGTATGCAGCACATCTAATTGTAGTTCTAGAATGTAGACCCCAATTTAGAGGGCCGGTTTATAAGGGGGCTAAATCACAAACTGTAGCGATACACAATATATTCGGCACACATCTCAATGGTATTTGAATACCTCTAGATTTCCAATTTCAGGCAAATTGGATAAAAACTACGGATTCTAGAAGCCCAAGAAGTCAAATAGGGAGATCGGTCTATATTGGAGCTATATCAAAAGATGGACCGATACTCACCATGTTCGGCACACCTCTTTATGGTCCTAGAATACCTCTACATTTCAAATTTCAGGCACATTGGATAAAAACTACGGATTCTAGAAGCCCAAGAAGTAAAATAGGGAGATAGGTATATATTGGAGCTATATCAAAAGATGGATCGATACTAACCATTTTCGGCACACCTCTTTATGGTCCTAGAATACCTCTAGATTTTCAATTTCAGGGAAATTGGATAACAACTACGGATTGTAGAAGCCCAAGAAGTAAAATTGGAAATCAGTGTATAATGGGGCTATATCAAAAAATGGACCTATACTGACCATTTTTGGCACACCTCTTTATGGTCCTAGAATACTTTTAGATTTCCAATTTCAGGCAAATTGGATAAAAACTACCGTTTCTATAAGCCCAAGACTTGAAATCGGGGTATCGGTTTATATGGGAGCTATATCAAAACCTGGAGCGATATAGCCCATCTTCGAACTTGACCTGCGTGCAGACAAAAGACTTTTCTGCTCCAAATTTCAGGACGATAGCTTCTTTATTGAAGACACTAGCGTGATTACAACAGACACACAGGCGGCCCGACGGACAGACAGACATGCTTATATCGTCTTAGAATTTCTCCCTGATCAAGAATATATATACTTTATATAGACGGCAATCGATGTGTTACAAACGGAATGACAAACTTATTATACCCCCATCACCATTCTATGGTGGTCGGTATAAAAATAAATTTTGAGAAAAACTTTTGACCAAACTTTCTATAGAAATAAAATTTTATTTAAATATTGTATTAAAAAAACTTTTGACAAAATTTTCTATAGAAATAAAATCTAGACAAAATTTTCTATATAAATACAATTTTGATACAATTTTCTATAGAAATAAAATTTTGATAAAATTATCTATAGAAATAAAATTTTGACAAAATTTTCTATAGAAATAAAATTTTGACAAAATTTTCTACAGAAATAAAATTTTGATAAAAGTTTTATGTAGAATTAATATCTTGAGAAAATTTTTGCGTAGAAATAACATTTTGAGAAAATTTTCTACAAAAATAAAATTTTGACAAAAATTTTCTATAGAAATAAAATTTTGACAAAATTTTCACAATAAAAAAATGAAATTTTGTAGTTTTGTATAGAAATAAAATTTTGATAAAAGTTTCTATGGAAATAAAATTTTGATACAATTTTCTATAGAAATAAAATTTTGACAAAATTTTCTATAGAAAAAAAATTTTGACAAAACTTTTTACAGAAATAAAATTTTGATAAAAGTTTTATGTAGAATTAAAATCTTGAGAAAATTTTTGCATAGAAACAAAATTTTGAGAAAATTTTCTACAAAAATAAAATTTTGACAAAAATTTTCTATAGAAATACAATTTTTAAAAAAATTTTCTGTAGAAATAAAATTTTGATCAAATATATATAGAAATAAAATTGTGACAACATTTTTTATAGAAAGAAAATTTTTAATAAAAGTTTTCTGTAGAAATAAAATGTTGATAAGAGTTTTATAGAAATAAAATTTAGACAACATTTCCTATAGAAAAAAAATTGTGAAAAAATCTTCTATCGAAATAAAATGTTGACATAATTCTCTATAGAAATAAAATTTTGACAAAATTTTCTTATAGAAATAAAATTTTGACAAAATTTTCTATAGAAATAAAATTTTGACAAAATTTTCTTATAGAAATAAAATTTTGACAGAATTTTCTATAGAAGTAACATTTTGGCAAACTTTTCTATAGAAACAAAATTTTAACAAAAACAAAAAATTTGGCAAAAGTTTACTGTAGAAATAAAATCTTGACAAAATGTTCTATAGAAATTAAATTTTTACAAAATTTTCTATTGAAATGAAATTTTGACAAAATTCTCTATAGAAGTAAAATATTGACAAAATTTTCTATAGAAATAAAATTTTGACAAGATTTTCTTATAGATATAAAATTTTGACAAAATTTTCTATAGAAATAAAATTTTAACAAAATTTTCTATAGAAGTAACATTTTGACAAAATTTTCTATAGAAATAAAACTTTGACAAAATTTTCTATAGAAATAAAATTTTGACAAAATTTTCTATGGAAATAAAATTTTGACAAAAACAAAACTTTGATTAAATTTTTTGTAGAAATAAAATCTTGACAAAATTTTCTATAGAAAAATATTTTTACAAAAATTTTCCATAGAAATAAAATTTTCACAAAATTTTCTATAAATATAAAATTTTGACAGAATTTTCTATAGAAGAAACATTTTGACCAAATTTTCTATAGAAATAAAAATTTTACAAAAATAAAATTTTGGCAAAAATTTACTGTAGAAATAAAATGTTGACAAAATTTTCTATAGAAATTAAATTTTTACAAATTTTTCTATAGAAATAAAATTTTGACAAAATTTCCTATAGAAATAAAATTTGAACAAAATTTTCATATAGCAATAAAATTTTCTATAGAGATAAAATTTTGATCAAATATTAGAAATAAAATTGTGACAAAATTTTACTGTAGAAATAAAATCTTGACAAAATGTTCTATAGAAATAAAATTTTTACAAAATTTTCTATTGAAATGAAATTTTGACAAAATTCTCTATAGAAATAAAATATTGACAAAATTTTCTATAGAAATACAATTTTGACAATATTCTATAGAAATGAAATCTTGACAAAATTTTCTATAGAAATTAAATTTTTACAATTTTTTCTATAGAAATAAAATTTTGACAAATTTTTCTATAGAAAAAAAAATTTGACAAAATTTTCTATAGAAATAAAATTTGAACAAAATTTTCTTATAGAAATAAAATTTTGGCAAAATTTTCTATAGAGATAAAATTTTGTTCAAATATATTTAGAAATGAAATTGTGACAAAATTTTTTATAGAAAGAAAATTTTTAATAAAAGTTTTCTATAATTTTCTATAGAAATTTCTATAGAAATAAAATTTTCACAAAAACAAAATTTTGGCAAAATTTTGACAGAATTTTCTATAGAAATAAAATTTTGACAAAATTTTCTATAGAAATAAAATTTTAATAAAATTTTCTATAGAAATAAAAATTTATCAAAATTTTCTATAGAAATAAAATTTTGACAAAATTTTCTATAGAAATAAAATTTTGACAAAATTTTCTATAAAAATAAAATTTTGACAAAATTTTCTATAAAACTAAAGTGTTGACAAAATTTTCTATAGAAATAAAATGTTGTCAACAGTGTCTATAGATTTAAAATTTTGACAAAAAAGAATCTATAGAAATAAAATTTTCACAAAAACAACATTTTGGCAAAATTTTCTATAGAAATAAAATTTTGACAGAATTTTCTATAGAGGTAACATTTTGACAAAATTTTCTATTGAAATAAAATTTTGACAAAATTTTTTATAGAAATAAAATTTTGACAGAATTTTCTATAGAAGTAACATTTTGACAAAATTTTCTATAGAAATAAAATTTTGACAAAATTTTCTATAGAAATAAAATTTTGACAAAATTTTCTATAGAAATAAAATTTTGACAAAATTTTCTATAAAAATAAAATATTGTCAAAATATTATTTCTATAGAGTGTCTATAGATTTAAAATTTTGACAAAATTCTCTATATAAATAAAGTATTGAGAAATTTTTCTATAGAAATATAATATTGACAAAATTTTCTATAGAAATAAAACTTTGACAACATTTTGTATAGATATAAAATTTTGAAAAAAAATTATAGAAATAAAATTTTGACAAAAATTTCTATAGAAATGACATTTTAAAACAATTTTTAAAAAAATAACATATCGACACAATTTTCAAAAAACCAAAAAAAAACAACTCCGAAAAAGTGACACATACAGAGAGTGAAAGTGAGGCTGCTTCTAATTTTTTAAATCAAAATTAAATGAAATAAAATGGAATTGGTTCTAGATTCCAATATGACCCAATATACATTGACTTCTCTAAAGCACGTTTATTTTGTTATTCTTTTTTTGTTATTGTGAAGATAGACAGTTATTACAAACTTTATTTGAGATTTTGATAAGGCACTACCTCTATTCCGTATCTCTTTCTGCCTCTCTATCTCTACTAGGTTATATGTGGAAATGATGAAAGCATTGAGAATTGTTTGATATTTCTTCATTGTGTACATGCATGATATCCTTCGTTTTGCAAAATCATGTACAAAGTACTATGCGAAATTTTATTTCATATTTTCTATACGGTTTTTATGTAATCCCACCAACCTGGCCTACGGCTAGGAATAAAACCTTTTCATAAATTCATAATTTAATTTAATATTACTCTCAACCGCCCATTGACTTTAGGAAGCTTAGGGTCCTTTGAATTGTTGCCAAAAATTTTGATATAGACAAATTGAGTCAGTAAAGTTAAATGTAATTTTTGGTCAAGTTTGAATTATTTATTAAAAGTGTAAAAAATTTTAAATATATTTAATATTTCAAAATTACTTAGAACAAAAGAGGACTGAATGCCAATTATTAAGGATTTTTTCGTATTTATTTTTAGGTTAAAATTGTATTTGTATAATTTATTTTCAAAGATATATTTTTAAATGTTACCCATGTTAGTATGTTTGTGGGACATAAATGTCTTTTTCTTCCTGCAGCTATTGTCTATTCAGCTTGTTTTGGTTACACATAATTCTGTATTGAATTTTCTTCTCAACTTCTCCCCCTTACACATCAATGTTTGTCTAACTTGGCTGACAGATCGACCGTTTGTAATTTAATATGACTTTTTTGGAAAACCAAAAAAAAAAAAAAAGAACAGAATTCAATCCTAAGACAAACATTTGCTGGCAGACATGCATCCAGCCAGCCAGCCATCTAGCTAGCGATCTCACATGGAATACACCCTGGAAGGACAGACATTTTGTTGGCCCCCTTGTTTTCTCTCGAAATGAAAGCAAAAATTTGTTACAATATTTGTTTTTAATGGATTTTTCCTTTGTTAGCTTTCAATTTAGAGTCTCTACATTTCCATTGTAAAAAACGGGTCAAATATATCACACGAAAAAAAAAAACAAAAACGAAAATCTGATACCGAATCTATACGGTAATCGGCAAAACATGTGATATAATTTCATATTTATTTTTGCTAATACCAAAGTCTACAAAATAAATGGATAGGGAATTATAATAGGATAGGAGGATCATTATGATGTTTTTTTTTTTTTTTTTGGTATTAAAGATATTTGAAAATTTGATATCTCGATTATATGAAATCATTGTTAGCATGCTAGGTTTTGTGTATGACTTTGTCAATGTTATCATCCAATTTAATTGGAATAATTTTCTCAATCAAGAAGTTTTTTTTGATAGTTTAATTTATCAATTATTTAATTTTTTTATATATGTATTTTGATACAAATGTGTTGCCTATTCTATGGATTTTGTGTGATGGTTTTTTTTTTTGTTACCAGTGAAATTATACAAGTGACTTTATTCCGTAATTTCCACTACATTTATTAATTTAATAATGAGTACGACATTATTAAGTAACATACACAGATATCACCAAAATATGTTTAATTAAAAAGTTGAATGAAAATGTAGTCAAAGCAAAATTAAAAAAATAAAATTTAAATTTTAATAAAATTATTACTTAATTAATTAGTTTAATTAAAATACATGCTAAATAAAAACATATATAAATGAAAATTTTGTTCGGAAATAATTAGTTTTTATATGCATACTAGAATCCTTATATTTTGGTTCAAATCCAAAGAAACAAAAATTAAAACAAGTATATACGGCCGTAAGTTCGGCCAGGCCGAAGCTTATGTACCTTCCACCATGGATTGCGTAGAAACTTCTACTCAAAACTGTCATCCACAATCGAATTACATGGGTGGCGGTAACACTTGCCGATGATAAGGTATCTTAAAACTTTCTAACACCGTCTTCTAAATTGCAAAGTAGTCCATACGTGGTATATATTAAATTAAACAAGTATATACAGCAATAAGTTCGGCCGGGCCGAATCTTATATACCCACCACCATGAACCAAATATTAGGGTTTCCTTTGAAATTTCAGGAAGGCTTGAGGACACTTCCCGAAGATAAATTTAAAGATTTAACCTATGAGGACTATATCAGATTCTGGATTTATAAAAACCATTTTTGTTTGAGTTTTAGAGGAATCTCTTGTAAGTGTGCAAGAAAATTATAAAATAACGTCTTGATTTGAAATCTTAAATCTGTAGAAGTAAAATCTGGAAATTTTACATTAAGTTTCAAGCAATTTTCATGATCAGTGTGCCTTCTACACCCTCAAGAAGTGAAGTCAGTCTATATGGAGGCATTACCAAATGGACCAATAACAACTTAATCCGATACACGTTTTTGTGAGCCTAAAATACCAGAATATTTACAATTTCAGGCAAATCAGATAAAAACTACGGTTTCTAGAAACCCAAAGAGTTAAATCGGGAGATCGTTCTTATACTAAAATATGGACCGATACTCACCGTTTTCAGCACACCTCTTTATGACCCGAAAATACCTCTAGATTTCCAATTTCAGACAAATTGGATAAAAACTACGGTTTCTATAAGCCCAAGACCCCAAATCGGGAGGTCGTTTTATATGGGGACCATACCAAAACATGGACCGATACTCACAATTTTTGGCACACGTATTTGTGGTCCTACAATACCTCTAGATTTCCAATTTCAGGTAAATTGAATAAAAACTGCGGTTTCTATAAGCCCAAGAAGTAAAATCGGGAGATCGGTCTATATGGGGGCTATACCAAAACATGGACCGATACTCACCATTTTTGGCACACCTCTTTATGGTCATAAAATACCTCTAGATTTCAAATTTCAGGCAAATTGGATAAAAACTACGGTTTCTATAAGCCCAAGACCCCAAATCGGGAGGTCGGTTTATATGGGGACTATATCAAAACCTGGACCGATATAGCCCATCTTCGAACTTGACCTGCCTGCAGACAAAAGACGAGTTTGTGCAAAAATTCAGCACGATTGCTTCATTATTGAAGACTGTAGCGTGATTACAACAGACAGACAGACAGACAGACAGACAGACGGACAGACGGACATCGTTATATCGTCTTAGAATTTCTCCCTGATCAAGAATATATATACTTTATATAGTCGGAAATCGATATTTCGATGTGTTACAAACGGAATGACAAACTTATTATACCCCCGTCACCATTCTATGGTGGTGGGTATAAAAAGGCCGATTAAATACGTATATAATTAACTTTGACAAAAGTTTCTATAGAAATAAAATTTTTACAAAAGTTTCTATAGAAATAAAATTTTTACAAAAGTTTCTATAGAAGTAAAATTTGGACAACATTATCTATAAAATACAATTTTGACAAAATTTTCTATAGAAATAAAATTTTGACAAAATTTTCTATAGAAATAAAATTTTGACAAAATTTTCTATAGAAATAAAATTATTACAAAATTTGCTATAGAACAAAAATTTTGACAAAATTTTCTATGGAAATAAAATTTTGACAAAATTTTCTATAGAAATAAAATTTTTTACAAAATTTGCTATAGAACAAAAATGTTGACAAAATTTTCTATAGAAATAAAATTTTGACAAAATTTTCTATAGAAAAAAATTTTCACAAAATTTTCTATAGAAATAAAATTTTCACAAAATTTTCTATAGAAAAAAATTTTCACAAAATTTTCTATAGAAATAAAATTTTCACAAAATTTTCTATAGAAATAAAATTTTGGTAGATTATTTTTGGCATGAGTGGCAACCATGATTACAAACCCATATGGACCAATTTTTGTGTGATTGGGGATCGGCTATATATAACTATAGACCGATATGGACAAATTTTGGCATGGTCATATACTAACACCACGTTCCAAATTTCAACCGGATCGGATGAATTTTGCTTCTCCAAGGGGCTCCGGAGATCAAATCTGGGGAATGGTTTTTATGCCGGATCGGATGAAATTTGCTTCTCTTAGAGGCTCCGCAAGCCAAATCTGGGGATCGGTTTATATGGGGGGCTATTTATATAATTATGGACCAATTTTTGCATGGTTGTGAGAGACCATGTACAAACACCATGTACTAAATTTCAACCTGATCGGATGAATTTTGCTCCTCCAAAACGCTCCGGAGGACAAATCTGGGGACCGGTTTTATGGGGGCTATATATAATTATGGACCAATGAGGACCAATTTTTGCACGTTTGTTAGAGACCATATACTAACACTATGTACCAAATTTCATCGGATGAAATTTGCTTTTCTTAGAGGCTCCGCAAGCCAAATCGGGGGATCGATTTATATGGGGGCTATATATAATTATGGACCGATTTGGACCAATTTTTGCATGGTTGTTAGAGACCATATAATAACACCACGTACCAAATTTCAACCGGATCGGATGAATTTTGCTCCTCCAAAACGCTCCGGAGGACAAATCTGGGGACCGGTTTATATGGGGGCTATATATAATTATGGACCGATGAGGACCAATTTTTTCACGTTTGTTAGAGACCATATACTAACACCATGTACCAAATTTCAGCCGGATCGGATGAAATTTGCTTTTCTTAGAGGCTCCGCAAGCCAAATCGGGTGATCGATTTATATGGGGGCTATATATAATTATGGACCGATTTGGACCAATTTTTGCATGGTTGTGAGAGACCATGTATAAACACCATGTACCAAATTTCAGCTGGATCGGATGAAATTTGCTTTTCTTAGAGGCTCCGCAAGCCAAATCGGGGGATCGATTTATATGGGGGCTATATATAATTATGGACCGATTTGGACCAATCTTTGCATGGTTGTGAGAGACCATGTACAAACACCATGTACTAAATTTTAACCGGATCGGATGAATTTTGCTCCTCTAAGAGGTTCCGGAGGTCAAATCTTGGGACCGGTTTATATGGGGGCTATATATAATTATGGACCGATTTGGACCAATTTTTGCATGGTTGTGAGAGACCATGTACAAACACCATGTACCAAATTTCAGCTGGATCGGATAAAATTTGTTTCTATTAGAGGCTCCGCAAGCCAAATCTGAGGATCGATTTATATGGGGGCTATATATAATTTTGGACCGATTTGGACCAATTTTTGCATGGTTGTGAGAGACCATGTACAAACAAAGAATTTTAGGTCTACATATACCTTTGCCGAATATGGTATGTATCGGTCTATGTTTCGGTAGATCGACTTTTTCGATTTATAGACACCGCAAGTTATATTATTTGGCTGGAATTAAATATCTATTTGATCTCCATAAATACACTGAAATAAGAATTTTCTTTTCTGGGGAATGAAATTTTAGACTAACAAAATTTTCTTTACACTACAAAAAATTTTCTTTAAATGCAAATAACAAAGATAAGGGACAATCCTTACAGCTCTTATCATAAATACGGTTTTATTTGATCTGAAGGAAAATACTTTACCATAGAGAGTAATTTCGTTTGTCTAAATTTTCGAGCCCGAAGAAAATATATTTTCTTTGAGGTTAGATGTCGAAATGCAAAAAATATTTTATTTCATTTTTCGGTTTAAATTTTATTCTTAAAAATCAAAAAATTTAGGAAATAAAACTAAACTTTAGAATTAGTTTAGATTTGTTCATATTGGCTATAATTGGCATGAATTATGACTAAAAATTGCCAATAAGTATTACAAGCTGCACACAAATGGCTCTACGGTATTTTGGCCCATTTCCGACACTTTGCTATTTTTTAATTCCAACCTTACTTTCCAAAATGCCCCAGTTATAAAACATCAACGGATTGAGATCCTGAGGTTTTGGTGGCCATTGTGCGGTTGAATAAACGAGGAACCCCATTTTTAAGCCATTTTTGGCTGGCGTATGATGAATGCAAGTGTGCCATAGAAATAAAATTATGTCAACATTGTATTTCTATAGAAAATTTTGTAAAACTTTTATTTCTATTGATTTTTTTTTTTATTTCTATAGAAAATTTTTGTCAAAATTTAATTTAATTTCTTTAGAAAATTTTTTCAAAATTGTATTTCTCTAGAAAAATTTGTCAAAATTTTATTTCTATAGAAAATTTTGTCAAAATTTCATTCCTATAGAAAATGTTGTCAAAATTTTGTTTCTATAGAACATTTTGTCAACATTTTATTTCTATGGATTTTTTCTGAATTTTATTTCTATCAAAAAATTTGTCAAAATTTTATTTTATAGAAAATTTTGTTAAAATTTTATTTCTATAGAAAATTTTGTTAAAATTTTATTTCTATAGAAAATTATGTTAAAATTTTATTTCTGTAGAAAATTTTTTTCCAGATTATATTTCTATAGAAAATTTTGTCAAAATTTTATTTTTATAGATTTTCTCAAAATTTTATTTCTATAGGAAATTTTCTCAAACCAACTACATTCAAATCGATGATTTGGCAAAGTTTGGCAAAGGAAAAGAGATATGCTTGCAAATTTGTTTAGGCAGTAGCCGACTATCAAACCTATTTTCGGAAGGTTCAAGTGTAGTTCACTTTGGATTGAGTGAATTAGCCGAATTTATTCTGATAAATGGTTGATAGTTTTGCTGCAAGTAGAGGATGCTGATGAGGAATGTGGTAATTCCGAAACAGCTGTACATCCATCCAGTCTTTAGCGCTTTGCCCAAATAAATTTGACAAGCGTAAATTTCCTCTGTTGGTTAAGCTACACTTGTAGTTTAGTCAATGCATGGTTTTAAGCTGAGATCAAAAACAACAATAATGATTGAGGAGAAACCAACAATAACAAACAGAACGAATTTTTTCAAAATTTTATTTCTATCGAAAATTTTCTCCAAATTGTATTTCTATAGAAAATTTTGTCAACAGTTTAAGTCTATAGAAAATTTTCTCAAAATTTTATTTCTGTAGGAAATTTTCTCAAAATTTTATTTCTATCGAAAATTTTCTCCAAATTGTATTTCTATAGAAAATTTTCTCAAAATTTTATTTCTATCGAAAATTTTCTACAAATTGTATTTCTATAGAAGATTTTCTCAAAATTTTATTTCTATCGAAAATTTTCTCAGAATTTTATATCTATTGAAAATGTTGTTAAAATTTTATTTCTATAGAAACTTTTCTCAAAATTTTATTTCTATAGAAAAAATTGTCCAAATTTTATTTCTATAGAAAATTTTATCAAAATTGTTATTTCTATGGAAAATTTTGTTAAAATTGTATTTCTATACAAAATTTTGTCAAAATTTTAAGTGTATAGAAAATTTTCTCAAAATGTTATTTCTATAGAATATTTTCTCAAAATTTTATTTCGAAAATTTTCTCCAAATTGTATTTCTATAGAAAATTTTTTCAAAATTTTATTTCTATGGATTTTTTTTCACAATTTTATTTCTATAGAAAATTTTGTCGAAAGTTAATTTCTTTAGACAATTTTGTCAAAATTGTATTTCTATAGAAAATTTTGTCAAAATTTCATTTCTGTAACAAATATTGTCAAAATTTTGTTTCTATAGAACATTTGGTCAAAATTTTATTTCTATGGATTTTTTTCTGAATTTTTTTTTCAATAGAAAATTTTGTCAAAATTTTACTTCTATAAAATATAAAAAAATTTATTTCTATAGAAAATTTTGTCAAAATTTTATTTCTGTAGAAAACTTTGTCAACATTTTATTTCTATAGAAAATATTGTCAAAATCTTGCTTTTATAGAAAATATTTTCAAAATTTTATTTCTATAGAAAATTTTGTTAACATTTTATTTGTATAGAAAATTTTGTTAAAATTTTATTTCTATAGAAAATTTTGTCAAAATTTTATGTCTATGGAAAATTTTCTCAAAATGTTATTTCTATAGAAAGTTTTGTTAAAATTTTATTTCTATAGCAAATTCCCTCAAAATTTTATATCTATAGAAAATTTTTTCCGAATTTTATATCTATAGAAAATGTTGTTAAAATTTTATTTCTATAGAAACTTTTCTCAAAATTTTATTTCTATAGAAAAATTTGTCCAAATTTTATTTCTATAGAAAATTTTGTCAAAATTGTTATTTCTATAGAAAATTTTCTCAAAATGTTATTTTTATAGAATATTTTCTCAAAATTTTATTTCTATAGAAAATTTTCTCCAAATTGTATTTCTATAGAAAATTTTGTCAAAATTTTATTCCTGTTTAACATTTTCTCAATATTTTATTTCTACAGAAAATTGTCTCAAAATTTTATTTCTATAGAAAAATTTTTCCAAATTTTATTTCTATTTAAAATTTTGTCAAAATTTTTATTTCTATAGTAAATTTTCCCAAAATTTTATTTCTACAGAAAATTTTGTCAAAATGTTATTTCTATAGAAGATTTTCTCAAAATTTTATTGCTATAGAATAATTTGTCAAAATATTCTTTCTACAAAAGTTTGATCAACATTTGATATCCATAGAAAATTGTCTCATAATTTTATTTCTATAGACAATTTTGTCAAAATTTTATTTCTATAGAAGATTTTCTCAAAATTTTATTTCTATAGAAAAATATCTCAAAATTTTATTTCTACAAAAGTTTTGTCAATATTTGATATTCATAGAAAATTATCTCACAATTTTATTTCTTTAGAAAATTTTCACACAATTTTATGTCTAATTTTCTCACAATTTTATTTCTATAGAAAATGTGGTAAAATTTTTATTTTTTATAGAAAATATGGTAAAAATTTTATTTCTATAAAAAATTTTGTCCAAATTTTATTTCTATAGAAAAATTTTCCAAATTTTATTTCTATAGAAAATTTTGTCAAAATTATTATTTCTGTAGAAAATTTTGTTAAAATTTTAATTCTATAGAAAATGTTATCAAAATTTCATTTCTATAGAAAATTTTGTCCAAATTTTATTTCTATAGAAAACATTGTCACAATTTTATTTCTGTATTCTGTAGTTTCGAAAATTATAAATTCATTACAATTTTGTAACATTTGAAGAAATAGTTAAACCTTTGAAACATTTCTCTATACCATATAAACCTCAAAGTCTTGGCTGGTTTTTCTCTTTACCACATACTTATGTGTGTGTCCGTCACATATGCAAAGCCATAATTACCCCTTCCATGGAGGCCACTGTGTCAGCTAACAAAAGAGTTCATTTTTATGTTACAACTCTAGCTAACAAGTCTGCAAACCCTCATGACTTTTGAATATGAGAAACTGAGAATGATTCTATGTGCTGAGGTCCTTTTGTCTGGAAAAAAAATTACATCGTCGTCAACCATTTAGATGGTTCGCGATGAGGGGTGAATAAATTGAATTTTGAATAAAACCTTTTTACGCTTTTATTTTTGTGGTTAAACTAATTGAGTCGTTGTCTAAAATGTTAAAGCCCATAAAACATTTTGGAGGGCTTGATGCTAAAACCTCATCATCATACAAACATTAAGGAATATGAAATACAACCATTTATGGTTAAATGTGGTGATGACGATGTTGATGCTGGTGAAAGGAGCAGAATATTTATTCGCCTGACTTACCAACAAAGCCCATACATAGCCTTGGAATGGTTAAATATAGCCTTTTTTCAAATTCGACTCTAATCGTGGGGGTCGAGGGAGAATGGAGTAGAGAACAGGACCTTATATCAAAAATCATGTCAAGTATTATTCATTACATTACCACCCCCTCCCCAGGCATATTTATTTTACCATCAGCAAAATGGGTCCGTACAAAAAGCTTTGTAGTCGATTAAAATTTAAAACGATTTTTTTTTTCGTGTGATGAATTAATTTCCTGAAATAATAGTAAAGCAACTATGAAGTGATGATAATGTCACCACCAAAATAGGGTGACATAAAAACATCCCCTCAGAGAAATGTAAGCACTAAAGGTCTTAACGGTGACAATTTTCACAGAGTAAGTGTTGAGAAAATTGCAATATAGAAAGGTGGTTTACTAAAGTGAATAGTAGTTTTCCTAGAAAATTAATTCTTTCTCTTTTTATTTTTTTTACCTTTTTTATTTTTAGGGTTTTGGCTTAGTGGTTTTGTTTACCGATTGTTTTAGTTTACTGCTGGCCATCAAATTGGTATGGTATGACAACAACGATTAAATGCCACCTTCTTGCCCTGTTTCACAGTGTGAAAATCAATTATTTTGGATTACACAACAATAATGGTGTGACAACGATTATCGCAATCACAAACGAGGGAAGAATGATTTCGCAGCAAAATTTTCAAAAGGAAAACTTTACGGAATATTCTCTAAAAGACTTCAGACAAAAACATTGAAAATTGTTTCTTATATAAAGGCCCATTTTTCTGGAGCCTATTATCATCCAGAAGGAAACAAAGGCCCTATGAATATGGGCCGTATGAAAAGTGGCCCCAAAACATAAATGAAGTAGGACACCAAAAAAATTATATGACAACAACAAAGTTGTATAATTTTTATTTCAAGACAATTTAACAGAAATTGCTGTCGAAGTAACGAACAAAAAAATCGTTGAATTTCTATAGGAAATTTTCTCAAGATTTCATTTCTGTAGGAAATTTTCTCAAAATTTAATTTCTATTGGAAGTTTTCTCAAAATTTCATTTCTATAGGAAAATTTGTCAAAATATCATTTCTATAGGAAATTTTCTATAATTTCATTTCTATAGGAAATTTTGTCAAAACTATTTCCATAGAGAATTTTGTCAAAATTTCATTTTTATAAAAAATTTTGTTAAATTTTTATACCTAGAGAAAATTTTGTCAAAAATTTCATTTCTATACAAAATTTTATCAAAATTTCAATTTCTATAGGAAATTTTGGAAAAACTTTATTTTTATAGAAAATTTTGTCAAAATTTTATTTCTATAGAACATCTTGTCAACATTTTATTCCTACAGAAAATTTTGTACACATTTTATTCCTACAGAAAAGTTTGTACACATATTATTTCTCTAGAAAATTTTGTCAAAATTTTATTTCTTTAGAAAATTTTGTCAAAATTTTATTTCTTTAGAAAATTTTGTCAAAATTTTATTTCTTTAGAAAATTTTGTCAATTTTTTTTTTCTATAGAAAATTTTGTCAAAATTTTATTTCTATAGAAAATTTTGTCAAGATTTTATTTCTATAGAAAATTTTCTCACAATTTTATTTCTATTGAAAATTTTATCGAAATTTAATTTCTATCGAAAATTTTGTCAAAATTTAACTTCTATAGGAAATTTTGTCAAATTGTAATTTCTATACGAAATTTTGTCAAAATTTTATTTCTATAGAAAATTTTGTCAAAATTTCATTACTATAAATAATTTTGTCAAAATTTCATTTCTATAAAAAATTTTGTCAAAATTTAATTTGTATAGGAAATTTTGTCAAAATTTAATTTCTATAGGAAATTTTGCCAAAACTTCATTTCTATAAAAAATTTTGTCAAAATTTTATTTCTATAGAAAATATTGTCAAAATTTTATTTCTATTTTTTCAAAATTTCATTTCATTCAAATTTTAATTTCAACCGAAATTTTGTCAAAATTTCATTTCTATAAAAAATTTTGTCAAAATTTTATTTCTAGAGAAAATTTTGTCAAAATTTTATTTATAGAGAAAATTTTTTTAAATTTTATTTCTATAGGAAATTTTGACAAAATTTCATTTCTATAGGAAATTCTGTCAAAATTTCATTTCTATAGAAAATTTTCTCAAAATTTTAATTTCAACCGAAATTTTGTCAAAATTTCATTTCAATAAAAAATTTTGTCAACATTTTATTTCTAGAGAAAATTTTGTCAAAATTTTATTTATAGAGAAAATGTTGTTAAATTTTATTTCTAGAGAAAAGTTTGTTAAACTTTTATTTCTAGAGAAAATTTTGTCAAAATTAAAATTATACAGGAAATTTTGTCAACATTTTATTTCTATAGAAAATTTTGTCAAAATTTAAGTTATACAGGAAATTTTGTTATATGAATTTTGTCACAATGTAATTTCTATAGGAAATTTTGTCAAATTTTAATTTCCATACGAAATTTTGTCAAAATTTTGTCAAAATTTCATATCTGTAAAAAATTTTGTCAAAATTTTATTTCTATAGAAAATTTTGTCAAAATTTAATTTCTATAGGAAATTTTGTCAAAATTTCATTTCTATAAAAAATTTTGTCGAAATTTTATTTCTATAGAAAATTTTGTCAAAATTTTATTTCTAGAAAATTTTGTCAAAATTTTATTTCTATAGGAAATTTTGACAAAATTTAATTTCTAAAAGAAATTTTGTCAACATTTCATTTCTATAGAAAATTTTCTCAAAATTTTAATTTCAACCGAAATTATGTCAAAATTTCATTTCTATAAAAAATTTTGTCAAAATTTTATTTCTAGAGAAAATTTTGTCAAAATTTTATTTCTATAGAAAATTTTGTCAAAATTTTATTTCTATAGAAAATTTGGTTAAATTTTTATTTCTAGAGAAAATTTTGTTAAATTTTTATTACTAGAGAAAATTTTGTTAAATTTTTATTTCTAGAGAAAATTTTGTCAAAATTTAAGTTATACAGGAAGGTTTCTCAAAATTTATTTCTATAGAAAATTTTCTCTAAATTTCAATTTCAGAGGAAATTTTGTCAAAATTTAAGTTCTATAGGAAATTTTAACAAAATTTAATTTCTATACGAAATTTTGTCAAAATTCTATAGAAATTTCTATAGAAAATTTTATCAATATTTTATTTCTATAGAAAATATTGTCAAAATTTTAATTCTATAGAAAATTTTGTCAACATTTTATTCCTATAGAAAATTTTGTACACATTTTATTTCTATTGAAAATTTTGTACACATTTTATTTCTATTGAAAATTTTATTTCTATAGAAAACTTTGTCAAAATTTTATTTCTATAGAAAATTTTGTCAAAATTTTATTTCTTTAGAAAATTTTGACAAAATTTTATTTCTATAGAAAATTTTGTCAAAATTTTATTTCTATGGAAAATTTTGTCAAGATTTTACTTCTATAGAAAATTTTGTCAAACTTTTATTTCTATAGAAAATTTTGTCAACATTTTATTCCTATAGAAAATTTTGTCAAAATTTTATTTTTATAGAAAATTTGGTCAAAATTTTATTTTTATAGAAAATTTTGTCAAAATTTCATTTCTTTAGGAAATTTTCTATAAATTTCATTTCTATAGGAAATTTTTTCAAAATTTCAATTTCAAAGGATATTTTGTCGAAATTTAATTTCTATAGGAAATTTTGTTAAAATATAATTTCAATAGGAAATTATGTCAAAATTTCATTTATATAGGATTTTTTTTTTCAAAATTTCATTTCTATAGAAAATTTTGTCAAAATTTCATTTCTATAGAAAATTTTGTCAAAATTTCATTTCTATAGGAAATTTTCTCAAAATTTAATTTCTTTAGAAAATTTTGACAAAATTTTATTTCTATAGAAAATTTTGTCAAAATTTAATTTCTATAGGAAATTTTGTCAAAATTTTACTTCTATAGAAAATTTTGTCAAAATTTTATTTCAAAGAAAATTTTATCAAAATTTTATTTCTATAGAAAATTTTGTCAAGATTTTACTTCTATAGAAAATTTTGTCAAAATTTTATTTCTATAGGAAATTTTCTCAAAATTTAATTTCTATAGAAAATTTTGTCAAAATTTTATTTCTATAGAAAATTTTGTTAAAATTTTATTTCTATAGAAAATTTTGTCAAAATTTTATTTCTATAGAACTTTTGTGAAAATTTCATTTCTATAGGCAATTTTTTCAAAATTTCATTTCTATAAGAAATTGTGTAAAAATTAAATTTCTATAGGAAATTTTCTCAAAATTTAATTTCTGTAGGAAATTTTCTCAAAATTTCATTTCTATAAGAAATTTTGCCAAAATTTCAATTCTATAGGAAATTTAATTTTTATATCTATAATGGATCTGTTCCCTCCCATTCCATACTACCTCCATTTAATTGAGCACTACTTTGACAAAGACATGTTGTCATGCAAGCCATGAATACTCTGCTTTGTATGGATGGGAATTTATTTTTCAGAGGAGTGTTTTATTTGAATAATCAAAAATTACATTCCAAAATTACCACCTTTAATATAAGAAAAAAGCAAGAACAAAACAAAAAACAAACGACCAACGATCTTTGTACAATGACGTTGCTAGCGTACAGGTAGAGAAGCTATGGCTGCTTACTTTACATGGCTAATTGGGCAATGTTAAACAAATACCCACTCATATGAAGTGGTAAACAGTCAATCCATCCATGCATACATCCATCGGTAGTCATTGTTGTCGCCATCTACCCAATTCAATATGGGAAGGCTCAAAACAAAGACCCACAAATGACAAACATTCACTCATTTACTCATGGACGACTAAGAAAAAAAGAAACGAGCAAGTCACAAACCTTCTCAAAAAAAAAAACGTCATCACTGGCAGCTACCGTCTCCAAATCAACGATAGAATAAAACACCGCCGGAATCCCGAACATATGGAAAATGTCAAGTGAGCATTACAACAAGACGCAAACACTCGAAATACGGAGTATGTCACCAGAGCAGAGTGTTGGCAAATGTCACCCCTCCCCCCTTTCTCGTTATGTCGTGGTACTTCCTTTTTCTGCCCGCCATACTTCAGACCCCTTGCAACTGTCACCTAGATTTCCTCATCCATCTCAGTTCCTGTGAAAGTAAAGACATAGTAAAGTAAGAAAACTTTACTATGTCTTTACTATAATGGCAAAAATTCTGATATTTACATATGGCTCCTACATAAGATAGGGATGTCGAATGGATTCAAGATTTGTTGAAATGCACTTTAATGAAAACAAAAGGGTATCAATTGAAATACCATAATTTCCAGAAATATTCATAGTCCGGAGATATTTTTAGAGATTTTTGAAAAATTCTGTGATGGCATCCCTAACATGAATTTATTGATTTTACAGGACTTCACGATTTGTCTGACCATTTAGGTGGAGGTATTAATTGAAATATAATAAATTTCAGAAATAATCATAGTCCAGAGATTTTTTTAAAGATTTTTGAACAATTCTGGAATGGCATCCCTAACATGGATTTGTGGGCTTTCAAAATGTCAATATTTGTCTAGAAATGTACTTCAATAAAAACAAGAAGGCATCAATTGAAATACCATAATATTTAGAGAACATCATAGTCCGCAGATACTTTTAGAGATTTACAGAAAAATTATGTGATGGCATCCCTAACATGAATTTATTAAGTTTTCAGAACTTCACAATTTGTCTCAAAATGTACAAGGAGGTATCAAGTACAATACCAAAATTTCCAGAGATAATTGTATACCAAAGATATTTTTAGAAAATTTTTAATAATTCTGGAATGGCATCCCTAACATGAATTTATTGAGTTTTCACCACATCACAATTTATCTGAAAATGTACATGGAGGGATTTTTTAGAGATTTGTGAAAAATTCTGGAATGACATCCCTAACATGAATTTATGGGCTTTTCAGAATTTCAAAGATTATTCTGGAAATGCACTTCATTGAAAACAAGAAGATATCAATTGAAATACCATAATGTTTAGAGATCATTATAGTACGCAGATATTTTTATAGATTTTTTTTTTAAAATTCGGCGATGGCATCCCTAATTGATTTTTTTCTGAATCTCACGATTAGTCTGAAAATGAACAAGGGGACATCAGCTTCAATAACATAATTTCCAGAAATAATCATAGTCCGGAGATAGTTTCAGGGATATTTGAAAAATTCTGTGATGACATCCCTAACATGAATAACTGGGCTTTTCAGAATTTCAATATTTGTCTGGAAATGCACTTCATTGAGAAGGTGTCAATTCAAGAAGGTGTCAATTGAAATACCATAATATTTAGAGATCATCATAGTCCGTAAATATTTTTAGAGATTTTTGAAAAATTCTGTGATGGCATCCCTACCATAAAATTATTGATTTTTCGGAACTTCACAATTAGTTTGAAAATGTACAAGAAGGTATCAAGTACAATACTAACATTTCCAGAGTATTATAGCCCAGAGATATTTTTAGAGATTTTCTAAGAATTGTGGAATGAATCCCTAACATGAATTTATTGATTTTTCAGAACTACACGAAATATCTGAACATTGAGATGGAGGGACCACCTACAATACTATAATTTTCAAAAAAATATTCATAGTCCATAGATATTTTTATAGATTTTTGAAAAATTCTGAGATGGCATCCCTAACGTTTATTTATTGATTTGTCAGAACTTTTCGATTTGCCTGAAATGTACCTGAATTACAATACCATAATTTTAGAGAAATAATGACACTCCAGAGATTTTTTTTAAAGATTTGTGAAAATTTCTGGAATGACATCCCTAACATGAATTTATGGGCTTTTCAGAATTTCAAGATTTGTCTGGAAATTCACTTTATTAAGAACAAGAAGATATCAATTGGAATACCATAATGCTTAGAGATCATCATAGTCCGCAGTTATTTTTATGGAAAAAAAATTGTGATGCCATCCCTAATATGAATTTATAGATTTTTTCAGAACTTCATGATTTGTCTGCAAATGTACATGGATGTATCAACCACAATACCATAAAATCAGAAAATAATCACAGTCCGGAGATATTTTTCGGGTTTTTTGAAAAATTCTGGAATGACATCCCTAATAGGAATTGATGTACATGGAAGTGTCAACTACAATACTATAATTTCCAGAAATAATAATAGTCCGGAGATATTTTCTGGTCTATGATTATTTCTGCAATGGCATCCCTAACATGCCTTTATAGACTTTTCAGAAGTACACGATTTGCCTGCAAATGTACATGGAGGTATCAGCTACAATACCATAATTTTCAGAAGTAAACATAGTTCAGAGATTTTTGAAAAATTCTGTGATGGCATCCCTAACGTTTATTTATTCATTTGTCAGAACTTCTCGATTTGCCTGAAATGTACCTGAATTACAATACCATTATTTTGAGAAATAATAACACTCCAGAGATTTTTTTACAGATTTGCGAACATTTCTGGGATGACATCCCTAACATGAATTTATGGGTTTTTCAGAATTTCAAGATTTGTCTGGAAATGCACTTTATTAAAAACAAGAAGATATCAATTGGAATACCATAATGCTTAGAGATCATCATAGTCCGCAGATATTTTTATGGAAAAAAATTGTGATGACATCCCTAATATGAATTTATAGATTTTTTCATGATTTGACTGGAAATGTCCATGACGGTATCAACCACAATACCATTATATCAGAAAATAATCATAGTCCGGAGATATTTTTCGGGTTTTTTTTTTGAAAAATTCTTGAATGACATCCCTAATAAGAATTGATGTACATGGAGGTATCAACTACAATAATATAATTTCCAGAAATAATAATAGTTCGGAGATATTTTCTGGTATGATTATTTCTACAATGTCACCCCTAACATGCATTTATAGACTTTTCAGAACTACACGATTTGCCTGCAAATGTACATGGAGGTATTAGCTACAATACCATAATTTTCAGAAGTAATCATAGTTCTGAGATTTTTGAAAAATTCTGTGATGGCATCCCTAAAATAAAATTATTGATTTTTCGGAACTTCACAATTAGTCTGAAAATGAACAAAGGGGCATCAACCATAATTTCCAGAAATAATCATAGACCGGTAATATTTTTTGGGATTTTTTTTTAATTCTGGAATGGCATCCCTAACATGTATTTATGGGATTTTCACGATTTGTCTGAAAATGTACATGTAGTTAGCAACTACAATACCATAATTTGCAGAAATAATCATAGCGTGGAGATCTTTTTAAAGTTTTCTGAAAACTTCTATATTGACATCCCTACTATGAATTCATTTCACTATTGTCCTGTATATTCTCAAGTAACCCATTCGAGACGCCACTCCTAGCGCCTTTAGCGTGGAGATCTTTTTAAAGATTTCTGAAAATTTCTATATTGACATCCCTACTATAGATTCATTTCACTATTTTCCTGTATATTCTCAAGTAAACCATTCGAGACGCCACTCCTAGCGCCTTTAGCATAATGTGACCATTTGGTATTACTGTTGCTGTTGATAGTGTCGATGTTTTGTTGTTTCTGAGTATGTGGCTGATTTCATCCTCAGTCTTTAATTTTTTTTTTTTGTGGTTACCTCCAAAAGTGTCACATCATTCGAATTGATGTGACTCTGACTGACTTGGCTATAAATGTAATGGCGTTTATACAAAACTCAAAATATTTTAAAGGTAGACAGACCAGGCCATTTGTATAGAAGAATGGACAGAATTATGAAAGCCATACGAAACGAAATCTTGTCGACAATCATGAGGATGCAGATCAGTGATAATGATGATGATGATGGAGATGATGATAATGAGTATCACAGTGGCGGCACATTGGGTTGTGGGCTATAAAAAGAAGGTGAGTTTTTGTCTATTTTATTAAGGGGAATAGAAAATTATTTTTATTTTAAAAAGGCCCAATTTTTTTAATGTTTTATGTGAAGGCAACACCAGATTTTCGACATTTATGAATCAAGGAGGCATCATATTAAGCCGAGGGTCTAAGATAAACCGGTCCATCGATTTTTATCCATAGAGAAGTCTATAGAGCTTTTTCTTTTGAATTTTGCTAAAGAAATTTTGGCGAAGTTCTTTGAAAAGATCTATTAAATTTTGTATAAACAGTCTGTATAAAATGTCTTCATAAAAGCTCTATAAAATGATTTATAGGAAACCTTTTCCGTAGAAAACTTCGTGTACCTTTTCGATAGAAAGGCGTTCTAGAAAGGCATTTTTCTAAAGACAACTCCATAAATATTTTCTATAGAAAAGTTCTTGGTAAATCTTTCTGTTGAAAAGCTCATGAAGATTTTCTTTAGAGCATGTTATAAGGATTCGTTGTGGCATCCTCTACAGAGCTGAACACTAATTACATTTTTTCGTAAAATTTCATATTGTTTCCATCAGTTAGTGTTAATTTTCATACCGGTCTTTTAAACCAAAAGCGAAAATGAGTTCTAATTTTAGTTTGGGGTCGATTCCCATGCTATTCATTAATGAAGCGTCGCCCCAAATTTGTGGCCCGGTTTCATTTGGGTTTTGGGGCTTTTTTCCTGGGGTATATTTTCACACCGCCGGCAGAAAAAAGCTTACACAAAAATTTATCTCTAAACCAAAGCCCTTTCTAATTAAAAGCTCCATTACCATTCTTAGAAAAGTCTTTTCTATAGAAAATCTCTATGAATTTTCCCATAGAGAATTTTTTTCGAACTTTGGAAAGTCCACAAGAAAGCTTTCTTTAAAAAAATCAATGAACTTGAGTTCTAATTTTTGTTTGAGATCGATTTCCATGCTATTCATTAATGAAGCGTCGCCCCACATTTGTGGCCCGGTTTCATTTGGGTTTTGGGGCTTATTTTCCTGGGGTATATTTTCATACCTCTGACAAAAAAAAGTTTACACAAAAATCTATCTCTAAACAAAATCTCTTTCTAAGTAAAAGCTCCATTACCATTCTTAGAAAAGGCTTTTCTATAGAAAACCTATATGAATTTTTCCATAGAGAATTTTTTCGAACTTTGGAAATGTCCAAAAGAAAGCTTTATTTTGTAGAGAATTTTCATAGGTAGGAAATGTCCACAAGAAAGCTTTATTTTATAAAGAATTTTCATAAAAAGGTTTCATGGACCTGAGACAGAGAAACGTTCAAGTAGCCTTTCATAGAGCGCCTGTAGAAATTTTCATGGAGATTTTCTGTTGGAGTGTTTCTATAGAAAATAACGTTGTTCGAGCCGTTCTTGAGAAAAATTCATTGTGCTTTTCTTTAGAAACATTCATGTAGCTTTTCTGTGGCAATGTTCATAGAGCCTTTCACAGAAAAAACTTTTCCTAAAATTTTTCCAATTACAATTTTAAATGAGTTTTAAAAAATAGTCAATGAAAAATTTAATTGATCCGAAATTTTTTATACCCCCCATCCTATGGTGGACTTTGTCATTCCGTTTGTAACATATCGAAATATTGCTCTAAGACTCCATAATTTATATATTCTGGGTCGTGGTGAAATGCTGAGCATGTCCGTCCGTCCGTCTGTTGAAATCACGCTAACTTCCGAACGAAACTAGCTATCGACTTGAAACTTGGCACAAGTAGTTGTTATTGATGTAGGTCGGATGGTAAAGGGTGATACGGTCAAAATTTGGTCAAGGGACCAAATTGAAATCGTTTATTTAAAAAATCAAATTAAATTTCTTTTTCAAGCTCAATTAGTATAAAATTCAGGGAAAATATTCACTTAGGCTTCGCTTTTCCTAATCCGAATTGCCGGGCCTCACGCTTAACACCTGCCATCAGATTTTGTACAGCCACCTTGTCCACCTTCTTCGCCACAGAGAGCCAGTTTGCCTTGAACTGCTGCTCGTCCTTAGCAGTTTTTTTGGTCTTCTTTAGGTTCCGCTTGACAATAGCCCAGTATATCTCAATTGGGTGGAGCTCTGGCGTGTTGGGAGGGTTCTTGTCCTTGGGAACCACCTGCACGTTGTTGGCGGCGTACCACTCCATGGCCTTTTTACCGTAATGGCAAGATACCAAATCCGGCCAAAACAGTACGGAACAACCATGTTTCTTCAGGAAAGGCAGCAGACGTTTATTCAAACACTCTTTCACGTAAATTTCTTGGTTGACAGTCCCGGAAGCTATGAAAATGCTGCTTTTCAAGCCACAGGTACAGATGGCTTGCCAAACCAGATATTTCCTTGCGAACTTTGACAGTTCGCAAGGATATGCTGCTCTTCTTGCTTGGACGGCATTTTGACAACTGAAGAGTGAATTCCAAAATCAAAATAAGAGCAACATTCTACACACACACAACTTCAAAATGAGGGGTGTTTTTTTAAACGCAAAATTGAAAGAAATACGTCAAGTTTATATTGACCAAATTTTGACCGTATCACCCTTTATTGCAAATGGGCCATATCGGTCCACTTTTACGTATAGCCCCCATATAAACGGACCCCCAAAATTTGGCTTGCGGATCCTCTAAGAGAAGCAAATTTCATCCGATCCTTGTAAAATTTGGTACATGGTGTTAGTATATGGTCTCTAATGACCATACAAAAATTGGTCCACATCGGTCCACAATAATATATAGCCCCTATATAAACCGATCACCACACTTGACCTCCGGAGCCTCTTGGAAGACCAAAATCCATCTGATTCAGTTGAAATTTGGTACGTGGTGTTAACATATGGCTTCAAACACCCATGCAAAAATTGGTCGAAATCGGTCCATAACTATATATAGGCCCCATATAAACCGATCCCCAGATTTGACCTCCGGAGCCCCTTGGAAGAACAAAATTCATCCGATCCGGCTGAAATTTGGTACATGGTGTTAGTATATGGTCTCTAACAACCATGCAAAAATTGGTCCACATCGGTCCATAATTATATATAGCCCCCATATAAACCGATCCCCCGATTTGACTTGCGGAGCCTCTAAGACAAGCAAATTTCATCCGATCCGGCTGAAATTTGGTACATGGTGTTAGTATATGGTCTCTAATGACCATGCAAAGATTGGTCCACATCGGTCCATAATTATATATAGGCCCCATATAAACCGATCCCCAGATTTGACCTCCGGAGCCCCTTGGAAGAGCAAAATTCATCTGATTCAGTGGAAATTTGGTACGTGGTGGTAGCATATGGCTTCAAACACTCATGCAAAAATTGGTCGAAATCGGTCCATAACTATGTATAGGTCCCATATAAACCGATCCCCAGATTTGTCTTCCGGAGCCCCTTGGAAGAGCAAAATTCATCTGATTCAGTGGAAATGTGGTACGTGGTGTTAGTATATGGTCTCTTATGACCATGCCAAAAGTGGTCGAAATCGGTCCATAATTATATATAGGCCCCATATAAACCGATCCCCAGATTTGACCTCCGGTGCCTTTTGGAGAAGCAAAATTCATCTGATCTGGTTGAAATTTGGTACATAGTGTTAGCATATGGTCTCTTATGACCATGCCAAAAGTGGTCGAAATCGGTCCATAATTATATATAGACCCCATATAAACCGATCCCCAGATTTGACCTCCGGAGCCCCTTGGAAGAGCAAAATTCATCCGATTCGGTTGAAATTTGGTACGTGATGTTAGTATATGCTATCCAACAACCATGCAGGAATTGGTTCATATCAGTCCATAATTATATATAGCTCCCATATAAAAAGATCCCCAGATTTGACCTCCGGTGCCTTTTGGAGAAGCAAAATTCATCAGATCTGTTTGAAATTTGGTACGTGGTGGTATTATATGATATTTAACAACCATGCCAAAAGTGGTCCATAATCATATATAGCCCCACATAAACCGATCCCGAGATTTGGGAGGAGCAAATTTCATCCGAATCAGTTGAAATTTGGTACATTGTGCTAGTATATAGCCGTTAACAACCTTGCCTAACTAGGTCCATATCGGTCTATAGTTTTATATAGCCCTCAGACAAATCGATGCCCAAACACCCAAAAATTGGTCCAGACCAAGTTCATAATTATATATAGAGCCCATATAAGCGACCCCCATATTTCAATTCTGGTTCTCTACGTATCGTGAAAAAAGTTCATATCGATTCGTAATTATTTGTAGACTTAGCTATACATAACTTTTTTGTCTGATATACATGGTATATGTATGGACTAACTCACAATTTAGAAAACGATGTTAAGAAGTTTTAAGATACCACAAGCCAAGTAATTCGATTGCGGTTAACAGTCCTTCGTAGAAGTGTCTACGCAATCCATGGTGGAGGGTACATAACATTCGGCCTGGCTGAACTTACGGCCGTATATACTTGTTATATCCTGCGCCACACTGTGGAACAGGGTATTATAAGTTAGTGCATATGTTTGCAACACCCAGAAGGAGACGAGATAAACACATGGTGTCTTTGGTAAAAATGCTCAGGGTGGGCTCCTGAGTCGATATAGCCATGTCCGTCTGTCCGTGAAAATATTTTTGTAATCAAAGTCTAGGTCGCAGTTTTAGTCCAATCAACTTCAAATTTGGCACAAGTATGTGTTTTGGCTCAGAATAGAAACCTATTGATTTTGGAAGAAATCGGTTCACATTTAGATATATCTCCCATGTAAATATTTATACAAAACATAATTTTCTGAGTAGTGTCTTCTTCATCGTCACCACAGTGCTCCAGTGAAATGGTCATCATTTTTACAAACCCCTTATGATGACGATAATTATGGAGATGATGTTGAAAATTATTACGGTTGACGGTGATGCTTTCATTTAATGATAATTGCGCCCGAAAATTGCCTGCCGTCGCCGTTCACTGACACCATTTACACGCAAAAAAATAATTCTTTCCTCCCAAACGAAATTTTAGACAAACAAAGTTCGTTTCTCATTTGTTTTCGCTGTAAGGAAGTGTATTTGGAAGAAAAGTATATACTTTTTTTGATAAACGTTTATTCTTTTCCAGGATTAAAAACAATTTCATAAAGACAAACTCAAAAAAAAAATGTTTTCTTGCTAATTGCATTTTCCCTCACATCTTTGTCACGTCCACGAGGTTTTTTAGTTCTTAACACCTTTTCCAGTAATACCAACAATGTAGAAGAAATTATACGATTTTATAAATTTTTAAAATTTTTTTTACCTTTCGCCTGGACGGAGAATCGAACCGCGGACCATGCACATTGTAAGCCAACACACTAACCACTGAGCTATGTACCTGTTATGGTCATCAATAGATAAATATCCATATAAGTTATATTTATATAGCATAGCTTGCGGCGCCCACGAACCGAATAAACAAAGTTTATTTACCAGAAACAAACATTTAGTTTGGCACCGTGGAGCAGTGGTAGCTACGTCCGACTCTCATGCCAAGGGTCGTGGGTTCGATCCCTGCTTCGACCAAAGTTTTTTTTTTTTTTGTTTTTTTTTTTGCATATATTTCAGATATGTTCGGAAGATTCCGAAAAAATGTTCAACATTACATTGTAGTATATTAAATTTTGAACTGTAAAATGTGTCTTATTAAAGACCTAAAGTCAGAAAAGAACAGTGTTTGATATAAACGAAATGGACTGTGTTTTTATTTCAAAAATAACTTTTTTTATTGAAAAAATAAAAATTTTGTAACAAACGAATTTTTTTGGTGATAAAAGTTTAAAATTTTGGAAGCAATTCAAAAAACTCTAACAAAAGAAAAACGTTTTCGGTACACGTTTTCCAAACGTTTTTTTTCTTTGCGTGTATGTTTCAAATACCGAAGAACGCTTACTGCTTGGTATCTCCCAGCTTTTTGTTTTTTTCCTCTTATGTTTTTTTTTTTTGGTGAATTCCTGAATTCAACCTTATGGTATTCGTTTGGTATTCATCACCGGGAATAATTACTTGTCAGACGATTGGGTTTGCCATCGTCTAAAAACAGGAAGAATAGCTCCATATTTTTGCTGTTCATCATTGTTGTCGAAATTTAGCCATGAATTAAGTGGCAGGAACAATACAACATTGAGAGAAGTTGGACAAAACTATACTCGGATGAATGCATGTCATCATTGGGGCTGTTCAATATTCCCATAGTTGAATATTCTAGGCACTAGGTACCTTGTAATTTGAAACCGAAATCTTCTAGAGGAATAACAAAAATAAGTCAAAAAATAAACAAAGAATGGCCCCTCATCCATGCTACATTCGATCGATCGATCGATCGATCGATAATTGTTGTTGCCCTATATGCAAGAAGCATAGCATTATCCCCATACTTTGGGAAAAATAAGAAAAGCACTTAGCTACTCTCTATAAGCAGCAGCCTTCAAAAAACAACGTACTTGCTAGTGCTACCAAAAAAAAAAAAAAAAAAAGATGACTAACTGACAACTCAGCATAAAGATAATCGATGCACATGAGGCTATGATGTCTAGGGAGAAGGCATCACAAACTGATTCCTCAATAATTATATTGTTAAACATCAATGGGGTATGTGTGTAGGGGCATATGCCATATGCAGCCAGTCTGGTCTGTCCTTTTCTGTCTGGACGCTGTCTTTGTCGCCTCCTTCATTTGCCAACTCATCTAATTGTCACTGATTTTAAAGTGAAGATATCCCCCCCTCCCCATCACTAGCCATTTGTATGATCCCCATTCAATGTTTCATCCATCTATCCATTCAGCAGCTATCAACCGATGAGCAATATTGAATGTTGGTCCATTTGTGGCCATTGTCGAATCACTACAACCTCTTATTATTTTAATTTATGTATGAGAATATTGTTTTTTTGTTTTTCTATTTACTTAACTCATGTACTCGCATATTGTAGATATTCATCATCGGATTCTTATGGATTTGAATGTGAAAAACACAAAATACAGAAGCTATTGCTGCCCACATTCGATGAATATATTAACATTATCAGGGTCATGTATAGTAGTTCTCTTATGGATATCATTATTAATCATACGCAAGCGAGTATATTATGGGAAAGTTGGTTGAAAACTAAATTTCACTCTATATTAATTATATGGGTACTATATTGGAACATTTTGGAACATATTAGTAAGCCAACAACATTTGGGAACATCTATATCAAAAACCGAGTTTTGATATATGACGCTATATGGGGCCCAAGAAGAATGGATGGTAACCTCAGGAGCCGCACAAGGCTCAATCCTCAGACCTGATCACTGAAGTGCAACATACGAGGAAATACTGAAGATACCTATGACAGACGAAACGACTACGCTAATGAATCGAACTTCCAACAAGAGACCAGAGATAGATTGCAGGAACGATAGAAACGAGACAATGGCAGATATGGATGTGGGATCTGGCCGTCGAACGAACTAGAGTAAACATAGGTTAGGTTGGGTGGCAGCCCGATGTATCAGACTATTCATCCCATTGTGATACCACATTGGTGAACTTCTCTCTTATCACTGAGTGCTGCCCGATTCCATGTTAAGCTCAATGACAAGGGACCTCCTTTTTATAGCCGAGGCCGAACGGCGTTCCACATTGCAGTGAAACCACTTAGAGAAGCTTTGAAACCCTCAGAAATGTCACCAGCATTACTGAGGTGGGATAATCCACCGCTGAAAAACTTTTTGGTATTCGGTCGAAGCAGGAATCGAACCCACGACCTTGTGTATGCAAGATGGGCATGCCAACCATTGCACTACAGTGGCTCCCAAAAAAACATGATGTGTTTAGTCCAGAGAATAGTAGTTTTGAGACTCAGTTCATACCGCATAATATCAGATAAAGCTAAAAAAACGACACGACAAACTTTACACCGAATATCCAACAAGAGACCAGAGATAAATGACTTGAACGATGGAGGAACGAGACAAAGGACAGATTTGGATGAGAGATTTGGTTGTCTACCATACAAAGACGAACTAGAGCGAAGAAGATGCTTTCAGCCCAAAGAACAATAACAGGTTGGCTGATAAGTCCCCGGTCTAACAAAGAAAAACCCATTTTTTTTGTCAAAATTAGTTTCTATTATTCAACATAGTTCCCTTCAAGAGCGATACAACGATTATAACGACCTTCCAATTTTTTGATACCATTTTGGTAGTACTCCTTGGGTTTTGCCTCAAAATAGGCTTCAGTTTCGGCGATCACCTCTTCATTGCAGCCAATTTTTTTCCCTGCGAGCATCCTTTTGAGGTCTGAGTTCAAGAAAAAGTCTATGGGGACCAGATCTGGAGAATACGGTGGGTGGGGAAGCAATTCGAAGCCCAATTCATGAAGTTTTGCCATCGTTCTCAATGACTTGTGGCATGGTGCGTTGTCTTGGTGGAACAACACTTTTTTCTTCTTCACATGGGGCCGTTTTGCCGCGATTTCGACCTTCAAACGCTCCAATAACGCCATATAATTGTCACTGTTGATGGTTTTTCCCTTCTCAAGATAATCGATAAAAATTATTCCATGCGCATCCCAAAAAACAGAGGCCATTACTTTGCCAGCGGACTTTTGAGTCTTTCCACGCTTCGGAGACGGTCGCTGTCCACTCAGTCGACTGTCGATTGGACTCAGGAGTGTAGTGATGGAGCCATGTTTCATCCATTGTCACATATCGACGGAAAAACTCGGGTGTATTACGAGTTAACAGCTGCAAACACCGCTCAGAATCATCAACACGTTGTTGTTTTTGGTCAAATGTGAGCTCGCGCGGCACCCATTTTGCACAGAGCTTCCGCATATCCAAATATTGAAGAATGATATGGCCAACATGTTCCTTTGATATCTTTAAGGCCTCTGCTATCTCGATCAACTTCATTTTACGGTCATTCAAAATCATTTTGTGGATTTTTTTTGATGTTTTCGTCGGTAACGTCTTTCGGGCGTCCACTGCGTTCACCGCCCTCCGTGCTCATTTCACCACGCTTGAATTTTGCATACCAATCAATTATTGTCCGGAAACTCATTATCAAGCCAAGTTTTTGCTTCCACCGTAATTTTTCCCTTCAGAAAACAATATTTTATCAAAACACGAAATTCCTTTTTTTGTTCATTTTTTTCACAATAACAAAAGTTGCTTCACAAAAGACGCTCTATCTCACAAACTAATTGACTTACAGACGTCAAATTTTGACACGAATCATTTGAAGGTTGGTACTATATAAAAATAATATGCATTTAATACTAACGACGCCATCTATGTGTCAGACCGGGGACTTATCAGCCAACCTGTTAGACCTCCAAGTGATTGAGCGAGGCCAAACAACAAGACAAACTTCATAACATACAAGGAACCAGAGATAAATGGTAGGAACGTTGAAGGGATGTGGAGATGAGTAACAGCATTCTCCTCTATAGATGTGCGATCTTGTCGTCGAGCCTACAGAGACCAACTATAGTGAATGAGATGCTTTCAGTCCGAAGAACAGAAGCTTTGAGAGTCACTAGACCTCCAAAGACCTGAGAATCACTTAAGCATAATGCACAGCACCAGGGGATGCCTCATTATTAATAGCAAAAACGATCCCAATAGACCTCCAAGCGATTACGCGGACAAAAGTATTGAATGCCAAACAACAAGGTGATGTTGATACCGAATATCCAACAAGATACAAGAGATAAATGACACGGACGATGGGGGAACGACATAAGAGCAGATATGGATGGGAAATCTGGGTGTCGATTCTACAGACACGAGCCAGAATGATCATGCTACTTCCAGACCAGAGAATAGAGTCCCAACTGATATGATAACGATGCCAACCGTGTAGGCCCTCTTCTCACCGAAAGAAGGATACTCATGGAGACGATGTAACAGCATACTACCCTATGGCTGTTAGATCTGGGCGTCGACTCTACAGAGACGACCTAGAGCGAACGAGATGCTTCCAGTCCAGAGAACAGCAGCTCCAAGAATCACTTCAGTATACCGCACAATATTAGGGGAACCCACATTATCAATGGCAGGAACGTTCATATTTGACCTCCAAGTGATTGAGAGGGAAATATATTCGAGGCTAAAGAAGAAGGCACGACGAACTTGATAACGAACATCCAACAAGAGATCGGAGATAAATGGCAGGAACGAGTTTGAGGCGTCGACTCTTCAGAGACGAACTAGAGCGAAATAACTACTTTCAGCCCGGAGAAAAATAGATCTCCAAACGATTGAGCAAGACCAATCAATAACACCGCAATCAATGATACCGCACATCCAGCAAGAGATCAGAGGTAAATTGCAGGAGCGATGGAGGAACAAGCCAAGGGGAGATATGAATGTAAGATCTTGGAGTAAACCCTACACAAATGAACTAGAGCGAACAAGCTTTTTCAGTACACATAATATCAGCTCTGAGAATCATTTCAGCATACCCCACAGTATCCAAACAGATAGAGTACCCAACTCTGAGAATCATTTCAGCATACCGCACAGTATCCAAGCAGATAGAGTACCCAACGGAAAAGCTGATATAATAGCCACGCGACTGAAAAGGCTGTCGCAAACATTGGAGGCCCTCTTCTTGGCGTCGACACTACAGAGACGAACTAAAGCCATCAAGCTGCTATCAGTCCAGAGAATAGCAGTTCTGAGAATCACTACGAAATAACGTTTAATATCCAAGCAAATAGAGAAGCCAGGAAAAAGCTGCTGTGATAGCAATACGCCAAAGTAGGCTAATGACAAATATTGGAGGCCCGGTTCCAAGCAGAAGAAGGATACTCCTGGAGACGATGTAACAGTACACTCTTCTATGGATGTGCAATCTTACCGTCGACACTACAGAGACAAACTAGAGAGAACAAGCTGTTTGCAGTCCAGAGAGCAACAGCTCTGATATTCACTCCAGTATATCGCTCAGTATCGCATTACATCCAAGCAATGAGCGGATAAAAAGTATTCGAGGCCAAACAAAAAAGTGCGACAAACCGAACACCGAACATCCAACAAGAGATCAAAGATATATTGCATGAAGGATGGAGGGAAGAGCAGATATGGATGTGAAATCAAAGCGCCGACCCTACAGCAATGAACTAGAGCGAATAAGCAGCAGGCAAAGCGGCAGAGAACTTGAAGATTCAATTGAGCATGTCTCCCAAAAAAATATAATCCACAAGATAGTTCAAAGTGAAAGGACGTTCAGGGGATACGTGGAGCTCCACATTGAAGTAATGCACAAGCTGTACCGAGGAGGAAATCATACCCCTAGGGAAGAGTCCGTACCGCAGGTGTTTGCACTGAAGGGTGAAGATATGGATGTGAAATCAAAGCGTCGATCCTACAGCGATGAACTAGAGCAAATAAGCTGTTTTCAGTACAGAGAATAGCAGCTCTGAGAATCACTTCAGTGCATCGGACAGTATCAGGGGTAGCAGCATTACTAATGCCAGGACTTCCAAACGATTGAGAGGAAAAAATAGTCGAGGCCGAACAACAAGGCTCGACATACCGAACATCCAACAAGAGATCAGAGACAAAGGGCAAGAATATAGCAATAGAGGAACGTTACCCGTCCATAGAGGAATGTGAGACCTTGACGTCGACTCTACAGAGACGAGCTAGAGTGAATTGCTACTTTCAGTCCAAAGAGCCACCGTGGTGCAATTGTTAGCATGCCCGCCTTGCATACACAAGGAAGTGGGTTCGATCCCTGCTTCGACTGAACACCAAAAAGTTTTTCTGCGGTGGATTATCCCACCTCAGTAATGCTGGTGACATTTCTGAAGGTTTCAAAGCTTCTCTAAGTGGTTTTACTGCAATGTGGAACGTCGTTCGGACTCGGCTATAAAAAGGAGGTCCCGTGTCATTGAGCTTAACATGGAACCGGCCAGCACTCAGTGATAAGAGAGAAGTTCTCCAATGTGGTATCACAATGGACTGAATAGTCTTAGTGAGCCTGATACGTCAGGCCAAAGAATAGCAGCTCTGAGAATTCATAATACCGAACAACATGAGGGGAAGCCGCATTCTTAATAGCAGGGATGGAGGAACGAGACAAAGGTCAGATATTCATTTTGGATCTGTTAGTCGACTCTAAAGAGGCAAACTATAAAGAGATAAAGAAAATGGCGTTCAGTCCAGAGACCTACAGTTCTGAGAATCACTTCAACATACCGCACAGGGGAAGCCGCTTTGGTAATGGCAGGTATGATTCCAATAGGCCTCCAAACAATTGAGCGGAAAAAGTATTCCGGGCCAAAGAAAAAGGCACCACAAACTTGATACCGAATATCCAACAAGGGATCCGATATAAATAAGTGAGACGATCGAGGAATGAGACAGAAGGTAGATGGACACACCGACTTGTAACCCACATACAACTATGGTGAGAGAGAGAGGACATCGGAAAGGCGCATACTACATAACTTAGATGCTCTCTGGTTACGGCTACTTTCGAAAGTATCTGTACCGTATGGGGGAATGCAGTTCAAGCTACATTATTTACGAAGAGGAAAAGGTCACGGATGACACTGAGCATATATTCTTTAGATGTAGTCGGCAGGAAAAGCGGCTGAGAGCTCGAAGATTCATTTGAGTATGTCTCCCAAAGAAATATAATCCACAAGATGGTTCAAAGTGAGAGGACGATCAGGGGATACGTGGAGCTTCACATCGAAGTAATGCGTCAGCTGTACCGAGGGGGAAATCATAGGGAAGAGGGATTTCAATTAGCCAGTATAGTCGAGATGATGACCTAGTCCGTCCCGCAGGTGGTTGCACTGGATGGTGCATAAAACATTTTCCTATAAAAAAAATGTACTGAAGCCCTGGGCAAGGAACATGTCAGACGCAGACCTTGGACGTTCCAACAGAACTCAGCACCATCCCACACACAACACGAGGCAACCAATAAAGGCTTAAAAATAAGGTTCTTCGGTTCTTGTCCGGATCTAAATACCGTTGGACGTTTGTGCGTGGGTCAGTTTGGAGACTAAGGCTGGCATTAAAAAGTACCAAACTGTCGATCATTCGCCTGGAATGGGCCGAAAAAAATGGCAGAGCCACTTGTTGTCGATCGTTTAAAGGCCATAATTCGTGCCATATGTTGCCTATTCGAATAGAAAATCTGATATCTATGAAATTTTGGTAATATGAAATCATCTGCTCCATCACCATTATATCCTTCCCACCTGATGTATCCCTTGATGACTATCCATCCGTTTGTGTACTGTTCGCATGGTGCGGACTGACTGGCGTGAAGTCCGATTTAAAGAAGCGATGAAAAATTTCGACATTTATATTGAAATGTAGTTCCCATATATCATCCGATTTGGTGATCTTCCATAGAACCATAAGGAAAAACTTCACCGAGTTGGACACATTTTAAAATTGTGAAATACCAACTTTTTTATCAACAAATAAATTTTATTCTTAGAATATTTCCCATTTAGGTTTTGAAGTCCTTTGAGTCCATCCTCCATTAAACAAACTCTCTTCTGCAAACCGATTACCATAAATATGGCACAAAATATTCCCATCTCCTTTGTAAAACAGACAATGACTACATCTTTTTTTCGATCGATCCTCTGGCCATAACTGAACAATCAAAGTATTGACAGTGACGTGTCATTTTTTTTTGGGTCTGAGTCCAGTCAGCCTTTTAAGTGCAATGCATATTCATAATTTTCAGAACAAAAACCAAAGATGCTACGGCGGTGAATGGTATAGCAACTCTCACACGTTCCATAAGAAATGAATTAACATCAGCTGGCGTTACATTTTGGATGAGGGGGTGATGGAACAAAATGATCATCCGATATGATCTTTAAATAATTTTTGTGTTTTGTTTTTAAATATTTTCTTAAGATGTTGTAACAACAACATCGCATTGTATTGAGGCGACTTGCAGCGGCAGCAGCAGCAGTCCATCCGCTTAAAAGTCCGTCCGTCCGTCCGTCCATCTGTCTGTCCATTCAGCCGTCATCCGTATTATCATAAGGCAGCTAAGTAAACCACTCAAGTAGGACGTCATCTTTGAAAAAAAAAAACAGCAACTATCAAAAGTCATAAGCATCAACTTAATGATACGATGTTTTTGAGGTGGCGATAATGGTGTTCTCTCCATTTAGGGATGTCGTTAAAGAGTGGGGTTTATCGAGTATAAATTTATAATTATATTAAAAATCGAAAATTAACATAAATTTAAATTGAAATTGAAATAAAATTAAAAAAATAAAATACAATTTTAAATTATAACTAAATATTGTTAGATTAAAATAAATTTTTATTTTTATTTATTTTTTTAGTTCACTTTTTTATTTTATTTTTATTTGTTTATATTTTACTTTATTTTATTTTAATGTAATTTGGAATTAACATTTCAACGAAATTAAATTAATTTTATTTTATAAACTTATCAAAGGTTTAATTAAATTAAGTTTAAATTAAAGGATTTGATTTTATTTTAATTTTTTTCGTTGTATTTGTTAATTTACTTTATTTGATTTCATTATTTTAGTTTAATTTATGTAATTTTTTGTATTTCTTATATATTTTCTTCTTATATATTTAAGGTACAAAATTCAACTTATATTTGGTATAAATTTAAAATTATAATTAATATTAAGATCGAACATTAACATAAATTGATATTAAAATAATATTTAAACAAAATTAAAACAAATTTTAAATTTTATTTTATTCATTACATTATTTACGGGCAACTATTATTTTTTAATTAAATTAAGTATAAATCATTTATTTGAATTCAGTAAAACATTATACTTAAGTTGACAATTGAAATTAAATTTAAAATAAATTGAATATGTGTAAAATTTATTTTACTTTTCATGTTGTTTTTTTTATTTTATTTCAATTTATTTTATTTTGAGTTTTAAGTTGAACTTTTTTATTTTAGTTTATGTTTATGTTTTAGTTTATTTTTTATTTTTTCTTTTAGTTTAGTCTATTTCAATTTGTTAATATTATATTTTTCAGTTTACTTTATCTTATTTCTTTTCATTTAAAATGAAAAATTTTATATTTAATTTAAGTTTAAATATATTCATTTGAATTCAGTAAAAAACTAAACTAACATTAACGATTAAAATTAAATAAAATTTATTTTATTTTTTTATATTTTATTTGTTTTTTTATTTTACTTTAACGTAATTTGGAATTGACTTTTAATTAAGTTTAAATTAAAGGATTTGATTTTATTTTAATTTTTTTCGTTGTATTTGTTATTTTATTTTATTTTACTTTATTTGATTTCATTATTTCAGTTTATTTTTTATTTAATTTTTTGTATTTCTTATATATTTAAGGTACAAAATTCAACTTATATTTGGTATAAATTTAAAGTTATAATTAATATTAAGATCGAACATTAACATAAATTGATATTAAAATAAAAATTAAACAAAATTAAAACAAATTTTAAATTTTATTTTATTAATTTTTTATTTATTTTTTTATTAAATTATTTATTTTTTTTATTAAATTTAGTATAAATCATTCATTTGTATTCAGTATAAAATTATACTTAAGTTGACAATTGAAATTAAATTAAATATTCGTAAAATTTATTTTACTTTTTATGTTGTTTTTTTTATTTTATTTTATTTCAATTTATTTTATTTTGAGAGTTAAGTTGAACTTTTTTATTTTAGTTTATTTTATTTTATTTTTTCTTTTAATTTGCTCTATTTTAATTTGATAATATTATATTGTTCAGTTTACTTTATCTTATTTCTTTTCATTTAATTTTTTATTGTACTTTATTTTATTTTAAACGTAAATATAAAAAATTAATGAAATTTAATAATGAAATAAATAAAAATTATTTTTATTGAAATTAACTTATTTTTGTGTTTATTTTCTTTGGGTTCGTTTTAATTTATTCTATTTTAATTTATTTTACATAATTCTTTTATATTTAAAAATTTTAAATGACCCCCCTATCCGTATTTTTATCACATTTAGTCTGATCTAATTTAATTTTCTATGTTTTACTTTTTATTTTATTTTATATCATTTTATTTTATGCCATTTTGTTAATTTTTAAGTTGAACTTTTTTATTTTAGTTTAGTTTATTTTTATTTTTTCTTTTAATTTGCTCTATTTTAATTTGTTAATATTATATTGTTCTGTTTACTTTATCTTATTTCTTTTCATTTAATTTTTTATTGTACTTTATTTTATTTTAAACGTAAATATAAAAAATTAATGAAATTTAATAATGAAATAAATAAAAATTATTTTTATTGAAATTAACTTATTTTTGTTTTTATTTTCTTTGGGTCCGTTTTAATTAATTCTATTTTAATTTATTTTACATAATTCTTTTATATTTAAAAATTTTAAATGACCCCCCTATCCGTAGTTTTATCACATTTAGTCTGATCTAATTTAATTTTCTATGTTTTACTTTTTATTTTATTTTATTTTATATCATTTTATTTTATGCCATTTTGTTAATTTTTAAGTTGAACTTTTTTATTTTAGTTTATTTTATTTTATTTTTTCTTTTAATTTGCTCTATTTTAATTTGTTAATATTATATTGTTCAGTTTACTTTATCTTATTTCTTTTCATTTTTTATTTTACTTTATTTCATTTTATTTTAAACGTAAATATAAAAAATTTATGAAATTTAATAATGAAATAAATAAAAATTATTTTTATTGAAATTAACTTATTTTTGTTTTTATTTTCTTTGGGTCCGTTTTAATTTATTCTATTTTAATTTATTTTACATAATTCTTTTATATTTAAAAATTTTCAGTGTATATTTTTAAATGACCCCCTATCCGTAGTTTTATCACATTTAGTCTGATCTAATTTAATTTTCTATGTTTTACTTTTTATTTTATTTTATTTTATTTTATTTTATATCATTTTAATTTATGCCATTTTTAAATTTGTTTATTGTTGAATTTAATTTGGAACTAAAATTTCAACCAAGTAATAATAATTTTATTTTGTAATGCTTTTAAATTAAGTTAAGTTTAATTAATATATTTTAATTTGGTATACACTTAAAATTAAAACTAAGTTGAAATTAAAAAAAAAACTTAAAAAATAAAAATTTTAATGAAATTAATTTATTTTTATTTTCTTTGGTTTCATTTTTATTTATTTTTTCTTAATTCTAATTTTAATTTTAAAAGTTCCCCTACGCCATCCGTAGTTTTATCAAATCAAATCTATTTTCATTTTCTATATTTTAATTTATAAAGAATTAATTTAAGGTAACTTTTTAATTTAATTACAAATAAGAACAAAAATTTCAATATTAAATTATTTTTGTTGAAAAAAAAAATTTTTAATAAAAAAAAAATTAGAACGAAAATTAACATTTCAAATAAATTAATTTTACTTAATAAAATTAGGTAGTAAAATCTAAAATTAATATTATTAAAATAAGCTACGTTAAATGAATTTGATTTCTTTCTTTTTTTTTTGACTCAGTTTTTCATTTATATTTAAAAATTTGAAATGACCCCCCTATCCGTAGTTTTATCACATTTAGTCTGATCTAATTTAATTTTCTATGTTTTACTTTTTATTCTATTTTATGCCATTTTTTAATTTTTTATTGTTGAATTTAATTTGGAACTAAAATGTCAACCAAATAATAATAATTTTATTTTGTAATGCTTTTAAATTAAGTTAAGTTTAACTAAATATATTTTAATTCGGTATAATCTTAAAATTAAAACTAAGTTGAAATTAAAAAAAAAACTTAAAAAATAAAAATTTTAATGAAATTAATTTATTTTTATTTTCTTTGGTTTCATTTTTATTTATTTTTTCTTAATTCTAATTTTAATTTTAAAAGTTCCCCTACGCCATCCGTAGTTTTATCAAATCAAATCTATTTTCATTTTCGATATTTTAATTTATAAAGAATTAATTTAATGTAACTTTTTAATTTAATTACAAATAAGAACAAAAATTACAATATTAAATTATTTTTGTTGAAAAAAAAAATTAAATTAAAAAAAAATTAGAACGAAAATTAACATTTCAAATAAATTAATTTTACTTAATAAAATTAGGTAGTAAAATCTAAAATTAATATTATTAAAATAAGCTACGTTAAATGAATTTGATTTGTTTTTGTTTTTGTTTTTTTTTTTGACTCAGTTTTTCATGTATTTTATTTAATTTATGTTATTTATAGTTCCCACAATTTCAGTTTCTCCTTTACGTCATCCCTATTTCCAATTGCAGTGAATATTGGTATTTGTGTTGCATTTACTTTAGAGCCGGACGTGTCATCGATGGCGCCAACGTTTTGTAGTTTTAGGAAAATTGGGCTAACAGTTGCATTCGCTGGTTTTGTATCTTGGTGAACACCAAGATCACCAGTGTAGGAGGTAGAGTAGTGAGTCTTGGGAAATTTGGAAAAACAAATGTTGTTGTCATTGTGTCACTTGCGCATTCAGCGCATTTCTATAGGCTGTTGCTTTAAAGTTCCTGCTATTGTTGTTGGCGCTGTTGGTACTGATCTTGGCCGTGTGTTTATTCAGAAATTGATATTTTTCGTATTTGGAAAATAAACACAAAAATAGGCCTCAAAGCAAACATAGAACATTGTCTATACGTAGGTGGCGCCTTTGAAGGATGATGAGCCTCTGGAAGCAGCTAACTTTGGCCAGTGCATTATGTTTGTACAGGATTTCCTGGAAATACTGGGAGATCGATTGCAATATTTTATTTTGGTAATCTCTCATTTGCTCAAGTCATTTGAGAATTGCTTTAGGGAATGTTGGAAAATTTCCCTGAGTTATATGTTATGGAGAAGTCATGCCATAAAGGGACCTATTTAAACCATATGAGTGGACCTTCTTATTCTATAATCTCAAAAACTACCTAGTACCAAAAAGTTATCGATTTTTACGATCACCACTTTTTCAATCTCTTTGTAACGCATAGAAATATTGGTCTGAGACCCCAAATTATAGATAGATTTTTAACCCTTTCACTACCGATGTCCACTTCGACGGACATTCGAAAAAGACAGAAAATTCTATTTTCCCACTTAGTTTCGATTTATTTCTCGATGCTATTTTAAAATACATTTTTATAAACATTTTTATAAGGTCATTTGGTCACAATTCATGAATCAAGTTTTCAGAACAAGCTCATATAGTTCATGAAGTAATTGAGGTAGATTTTCAAAATGTCAATTTTTGTTCTACGTGCACGGATGAAAAAGACTGTTTTTCATATGTTTGGATATAAATATTATATGTTTGGAACACAAATTTTTAAACACAATATTTTTGAGTGCAAGCATATAATGTTCATAATCTAGCATAACATGTTTGGGATATATATGTTAATATGTTAGAACATATTATGTTTGGGACATAAAATGTTTGTAAATATAATATGCTTGGATGCAAACATATATTAATTTAGAAATAGCCTATAAACATATATGTGTTTAGTAGCTTTGAGCGCTATTTAACAGGGAGCGATATTGAATAAAGTTGGTGGTTGTTGCTTGTTATTACAAAATTAACATTTTATTTTTCCTTGGGCAATTGATCAGCTACTTCTTTGATCCTTACAAACTGTGTGGTCCGCTGTTCGAATCCCCGTCCGGCAAAAGGTAAAATTAAAATAAAAAAAATCATACAATTGAATAATTTCTTCTACAATGTTTGTATTACAGAAAAAGGTGCTAAGAACTAAAAAATCTCGTGGAAGTGAGAAAGATGTGGGGGAATATACAATTGGGCAGAAACAAAATTTTGAGCATTCAGGTCGAAAACCTATGTTGTTAGCACCTATATTACCTGTTTATTTTCATAATTCATTATGATTGTAAATATATAAATAAATAAATATAATTTTGGGTGCAAAATGCTTCCAAACATATTATATGTTCACATAATAACATATTGTTTTTTGGAAGACAACATTATTGAATTTGGATGCAAAAATGCAAAATGTTTGGAACTTAGACTACCCAAACATATATTGTTTAGACCAATGTGCTTTCAAACATATTATATATTGGAAGAGATCATACATATAAATGTTTGGGCAATAGCCAAAAATGTATATGCTTGAAGCAAAATATGTTTGGGAGTATATGTTACAGAAACGATTTTTTGTGAACGTGTGCTGTTAGTACAAGTAAAAACAGAAGAAAAACAAGTATATACGGCGGCAAGTTCGGCCAGGCCGAATCTTATGTACCCACCACCATGGATTGCGTAGAAACTTCTACGAAAGACTGTCATCCACAATCGAATTACTTGGGTTGTGGTATCTTAAAACTTCTTATTCCTGCATGGTTGTTGGATACCATATACTAACATCACGTACCAAATTTCAACCGAATGGGAAGAATTTTGCTCTTCCAAGGGGCTCTGGAGGTCAAATCTGGGGATCGCCCATGCCAATATATAATTATGGACCGATATCGACCAATTTTTGCATGGGAGTTTGAGGCCATATATTAACACCACGTACCAAATTTCAACTGAATCAGATGAATTTTGGTCTTCCAAGAGGTTCCGGAGGTCAAATCTGGTAATCGGTTTATATGGGGGCTATATATAATTATGAACCGATGTGGACCAATTTTTGCATGGTTGTTAGGGACCATATACTAACATCACGTACCAAATTTCAGCCGGATCGGATGAAATTTGCTTCTCTTAGGGGCCTCGCAAGCCAAATCGGGGGATCGGTTTATATGGGGGCTATATATAATTATGGACCGATGTGGACCAATTTTTGCATGGTTGTTAGAGACCATATACTAACACCATATACCAAATTTCAGCCGGATCGGATGAAATTTGCTTCTCTTAGGGGCCTCGCAAGCCAAATCGGGGGATCGGTTTATATGGGGGCTATATATAATTATGGACCGATGTGGACCAATTTTTGCATGGTTGTTAGTGACCATATACTAACACCATATACCAAATTTCAGCCGGATCGGATGAAATTTGCTTCTCTTAGAGGCCTCGCAAGCCAAATTTTGGGGTCCGTTTATATGGGGGCTATACGTAAAAGTGGCCCGATATGGCCCATTTGCAATACCAGCCGACATACACCAATAACAACTACTTGTGCCAAGTTTCAAGTCGATAGCTTGTTTCGTTCGGAAGTTAGCGTGATTTCAACAGACGGACGGACGGACGGACATGCTCAGATCGACTCAGAATTTCACCACGACCCAGAATATATATACTTTATGGGGTCTTAGAGCAATATTTCGATGTGTTACAAACGGAATGACAAAGTTAATATACCCCCCATCCTATGGTGGTGGGTATAATAAAAGTTTTTTACCTTAGATTTATTTCGGTAGTGAAAGGGTTAAACGTGTTGAAATTCTTTTTGGCGTTATCCTTGTCCGTCCGTCCGTCTCTTGAAATCAATTTAACTTTCCAACGAATGGAGATATCGAACGAATAGAGATATCTGAAGCATATCTGAGTTATAGTCCGATCCCCAGATTTGACTTCTGGAGCGTTTTTTTAAGATTTTTAAGTTCGATCCGCTTCCAATTCAGTATTTGGTTCACCAACAGGTTGCCAGCCAAATTGGTTCTTAACTAGATATAACCCCCATATAGACCGAACCCCAGATTAAAATTCATGAGATTTCTGAAGGCTTATTTTTAATCCGATCCGCTTGAAATTTGGTAGGAGATGTCGATACTCACTCTCAAGCAACCACTTAAAAATGACTGCATAATGGTCCATAATTAACGATTGTCTTCATATGTAGCATTTTACAATTTAAATGGAACCATTTTTAATTATAAATGAAACCTTTTTCAAATACAATGAAGTGAATGTAAAATATATTCAATTTTGATTCCGAATTTTCTTTTGTTTAATATTTTATTTTGGTTGCCAAAACGACCGTTGTTACGAATTATTTGCATATTTTTGTGATCATATGTATGATAAAAATTTTAGTTAAAGAAACTTACCCACTTTAAATATGGCCAGAGAAGGGTAATTTGTATTGTCAAGAATATTGCTTGCCTTGAAACCAATTTTGTACTCTGTTGGGCTATATGCCTCAATACAGGTCGATCACCAGATTAAACTTTTGGAGTGTCCTGATATGTATATTATTTTTCAACCGATCCGCATGAAATTTGGTGCGAGATTATATAGTTTGAGGCACAGTCCATATTGTCCTACATATAAATCTCACGATCTGCTTTTATATTAAATTGGTATGTGTGTCTGTCTTACGAGGGCAGTTCGGAAACTTCTTAGCCTAGCTCAAAAAGCGCGGTATAAACAGAAAAAGTTAAGTGTTTTGGAAACTTCTATCTCTGTTATGAACACATGTTAAATTTTGTTTCGATCTGGCAACTCCTTAAAAAAGACGCATCCGCAATTTTTTTACAATGGAAAAATTAGAAATGCGTGCTGTCATTAAATATGTACATAAAAAAGGTTTATCGGGACAAGAAATTCGTAATATATGGTGAATGTGTTAGGTGAAAGTGCTCCTTCATATGCAAAAGTAAAAAATTGGGTTGCTGAATTTAAACGTGGTCGTACAAGCATTGAAGATGAACCGCGTAGTGGACGTCCAAAAAACAGCAACAACAACAGAAATTGTAGCCGAAGTGCCATATCATGGTATTAAATGAACGACGAATAAAAGTGCGTGAAATTGCTAATATCATGGGCATCTCAAATGATCGAGTCCATTTAATTTTGCATGAAGAACTACAGATGGAAAAAGCTTTCTGCAAGATGGGTGCCGCATTTGTTAACAGTCGAGCAAAAACGCATAAGAATGAACATTTCTCAAGCTTGTTTGGATCGTTTTAAGCGAAATAAAATGGATTTTAAGCGTCGTTTTATAACATAGAATGGTGATGGGGGTATAAAAAGTTTGTCATTCCGTGTGTAACACATCGAAATATCGACTTCCGACTATAAAAAGTATATATATTCTTGACCAGGGAGAAATTCTAAATAAGATGATATAAACATGTCCGTCTGTCTGTTGTAATCACGCTACAGCCTTCAATAATTGCGTTATCGTCCTGAAATTTGGCACAGATTCGTTTTTTGGTTGCAGGCAGGTCAAGTTCGAAGATGGGCTATATCGGTCCGAGTTTTGATATAGTCCCCATATAAACCGATTTCTCGATTTGGGGTCTTGGGCTTATAAAAAAAGTAGTTTTTGTCCAATTAACCTGAAATTGAAAATCTAGAGGTCCTTGAGGATCATAAAGAGGTGTGCCAAAAATGGTTCGTATCGGTCCATGTTTTGGTATAGCCCCCATATAGACCGATCTCCCTATTTTGCTTCTTGGGCGTCTAGAAACTGTATTTTCTATCCGATTTGCTTGAAATTGAAAATCTAGAGGTATTTTAGGACCATAAAGAGGTGTGTCGAAAATGGTTTGTATCGGTCCATGATTTGGTATAGCCCCCATATAGACCGATCTCACGATTTTGCTTCTTGGGCTTCTAGAAACTGTATTTACTATCCGATTTGCCTGAAATTGGAAATTTAGAGGTATTTGGGGACCTTAAAGAGGTGTGTCGAAAATGGTTCGTATCGGTCCATGTTTTGGTATAGCCCCCATATAGACCGATCTCCCGATTTTGCTTCTTGGGCGTCTAGAAACTGTATTTTCTATCCGATTTTCCTCAAATTGAAAATCTAGAAGTATTTTAGGACCATAAAGAGGTGTGTCCAAAATGGTCCGTATCGGTCCATGTTTTGGTATAGTCGCCATACAGACCGATCTCCCGATTTTTATACTTTGGCTTCTATAAACTGTATTTATACCCGATTTGCCTGAAATTGGAAATTTAAAGGTATTTTGGGACCCCAAATATGTGTGCCGAAATTGAGGTGTATCGGTCCATTTTTTGATATAACCCCCATATAGACCGATCTCTCGGTTTTACTTCTTGGGCGTCTAGAGACTATATTTTCTAGCCGATTTGCTAGAAATTGAAAATCTACAGGTATTTTAAGATCACAAATAGGTGTGTCGCAAATGGTGCCTATTGGTCCATATTTTGGTATAGCCCCCATATAGACCGATCTACCGACATTATTTCTTGGGCTTCTAGAATCCGTAGTTTTTATTAAAATTGTCGGAAATTAGAAATATAGACGTATCTTAGGACCATAAAGAGGTGTGTCGAAAATGGTCCGTATCGGTCCATGTTTTGGTATGGCCCCTATATAGACTGATCTCTCGATTTTACTTCTTGGGCTTCTAGAATTTGTAGTTTTCACCAATTCGTCTGAAAGTGGAATTCTAGAGGTATTTGAGGGACATTAAAAGGTGGTGAGTATTGGTCCATGTTTTGGTATAGGCCCCATATAGACCTAACTCCTGAATTTATTTCTAGGACTTCAAGTCAAGGCGTTATTTCATCATATACACTATATGTTTATGATTTCTCTAAAACTCAAACAAAACTGGTTCTCATAAATCCAGAATCTGATATGGTCTTCATAGGTAGAATCTTTAATTTATTTCTTCGGGAAGCGTACTGGTTGAACTGATTTGCTTGGGAGAAGATTTGTCATCAAACCCCCTAAAATGCTATATATTATCAAATAACCCGCTACGACGATGAGTTTTCAAATTAAACTATTATATGTGATTCATGGTGGTGGGTATTTAAGATTCGACCCGGCCGAACTTATTGCTTGTTTCATATTTTAATGGGTAAGTTTTTCTTTTTGTTTCTGCAAATAGGTTAAAAGAGTAAGAATTTATAAATATTCTAGGTCAAAAGTTTCAGACAAGCATTAGAATGCATTATAACATTGAATTCTGATCCCACCTCAAAATTCAGTGCCACGGATGTTGAAATGATGGACATCCGTCCTATGACATGCCCATATTAAATTCATCGCTTCGGCGCCAATTTTTCCCCACTTCCGGACCCAAAAAGAATATTTCCACTACTTTTTGGCGACGTGAGTCTAAGCCCCTCTCCAGAGGCCTTCCTATGCTTATGATATTCGGCCAGTCCGTTATACTTGTTCCTTACTAACATTGTAGTCCCAGGTTAAGTTAGGTGGCAGCCCGATGTATCTGGCTCACTTAGACTATTCAGTCCATTGTGATACCACATTGGTGAACTTCTCTCTTATCACTGAGTGCTGCCCGATTCCATGTTAAGCTCAATGACAAGGGACCTCCTTTTTATAGCCGAGTCCGAACGGCGTTCCACATTGCAGTAAACCACTTAGAGAATCTTTGAAACCCTCAGAAATGTCACCAGCATTACTGGGGTGGGATAATCCACCGCTGAAAAACTTTTTGGTGTTCGGTCGAAGCAGGCATCGAACCCACGACCTTGTGTATGCAAAGCGGGCATGCTAACCATTGCACCACGGTGGCTCCCCAGGTTACTAGCCGATTTAACGATGCTTGTCTAAGAACTCGCATTAATAAATAGGAATATAAAAGTATTTTAAATGGCTACTAACAAATTTAAAAGACATCAGATTGAATCGAAAATGTTGGTGCAGGGTATAATATAGGCGATCTCTCCCTACTTTAGACTTTCTTTACTTTTTTTTAATATGTCTTTCTATCGCAATATATTTTTGCTAGATGTGTTAATTTTCCCCCGTGTATTTTGGTTAAAAAAAAAATCCTCCCACATGGAAATGAAACTCTGTGAAATATTTTAAATGTTTTTCATGTATATATTTTTAACTGATTTATTTTATATTTATTGCATTCTAATAATAAGCTTTCTATTTACTAAATATATATTTTTATTTATTTATTCAATTATTTTTATTTTTATAATTATAATAGTATATTTCTTATCGCTTTCGTCTCTCATTTTGTTTTATTTAATTCGTAGTTTATTATAATATAATAGTAATAATCTTACAAGCTATTTACAATCAAAAACAAAAAAAAATTCTTTAAAAACAAAATTTAAAAAAAAAATATAAAATAAAAAACAAAAATTAATTTTTCGAAGTTTTTTTTAAGAAATTTCTTTTATGTTTTTCGTATATTTTGTTTTTGTTTGACAATAAAAACTCAAATAATAAAGCCTTATTATTATATTAGGAAAAAATATACAATGTATTAATTAATTAATTTCATAAATTTGTTTTTTTTTTTTTTTTTTTAAATATCAAATAATTTCTATAAATAAGCATTTCGTAAGTGCAAAAATATTGAAAGATTGACAATTTAGACATTTGTTTAGGTGTTTTGTTTTTCAATGTTTAGTGAATAAATGGATCAGGGTTACCAAGGGGATGCGGGGTGGAAAAAATTAGCAAAATTCAGATGAAAGTGAAGAGAAATTCAATGATTTATGTATTGTCTCTTTTGTATAAAAATATAGTGATTCAATTTATCTGGTATGCATTATAGGGATGGATAATTTTAAGAAATTGTCTGAAGATATTAAATCACTACAGAGTTACTTCAGACACAGCATACAAAAAATTTTCGCCCGATTCAATCACGAAATTAATGAATCCAATTAATTTTTTAATTGAAATGTCTTCAATCACAGAAACAATAGTATCAATTAAAAAATTAATTGAAGGTCAATGAAAAAAAATTAATTGATCTAATTAAAAAATTAATTGATATTATTAAAAAATTAATTGATATTATTAATTTTTGTGATTGATTTTTGTTTCAATTTTTTTTAAACTCAATTAAAATTTTAATTGGAAAAATTTTCGTGAAATTTTTTTCTATGTGCAAGATGAAATAAACACTCAAAAATCAGTGGATCCACTACACACAAAAAAAATATTTTTTGTCTTCAATCACGACATTAATTGAAACGATAACACCAATTAAAAAAATGAATTGAAGATCAATTAAAAAATTAATTGATCCCATTAAAAAATTAATTGATACTATTTATTTTTATACACAGAAAAAAATTCACGAAAATTTTTCCAATTAAAATTTTAATTGAGTTTTAAAAAATATTCAATTAAAAATTTAATTGAATCAACAAATTTTTTAATTGAGACAAAAATCGATCACAAAAATTAATAGTATCAATTAATTTTTTACTTGACCTTCAATTAATTTTTTAATTAATACTATAATTTCTGTGATTGAACACATTTCAATTAAAAAATTAATTGGATCAATTAATTTCGTGATTGAATCAGAAAAAAATCTTTTGTGTGTAATCGATATTTGTTTCAATTAAAAAAAAAATTGTTGAATAAATTAAATTTTTAATTAAATATTTTTTACAAACCAATTAATTCTTTAATTGGAAAAATTTTCGTGAATTTATTTTTCTATATAGGTAGGAAATTTTTTGTTATTTTAGAAAAATTTAATTAAATGATCCAATTAATTTTTAATTGAAATGTCTTCAATCACAGAAATGATAGTATCAATTAAAAAAATTAATTGATACTATTAATTTTTGTAATCGATATTTGTTTCAATTAAAAAATTTGTTGAATCAATTAAATTTTTAATTGGATATTGTTTACAAATCAATTACTTCTTTAATTGGAAAACTTTTCGTGAATTTATTTTTCTGTGTAGGAAGGAAACTTTTTGTTGATTTTAGAAAATTTTAATTAATTGACCCAATTAATTTTTAATTGAAGTGTCTTCAATCACAGAAATGATAGTATCAATTAAAAAATTAATTGATACTATTAATTTTAGTGATCAATTTTTTTCAATTAAAAAATTTGTTGAATCAATTAAATTATTGTTAATTGGATATTTTTTAAAACTCAATTAATTCTTTATTGAAATAATTTTAGAAAATTTTAATTACTTGATCCAATTAATTTTTAATTGAGGTGTCTTCAATCACAGAAATGATAGTATAAATTAAAAAACTAATTGATACTATTAATTTTAGTGATCAATTTTTTCAATTAAAAAATTTGTTGAATCAATTTTTCTATGTAGGAAGGATTTTTTGTTTTGTTAATTTTAGAAAATTTTAATTAACTGTATTACAAACGCCTATAACGCACAGAAAAAAATTTCACGAAAATTTTTCCAATTAAAATCTTAATTGAGTTTTAAAAAATATTCAATTAAAAATTTAATTGATTCAACAATTTTTGTAATTAAAATAAAAATCAATCACACAAATTAATAGTATCAATTAATTTTTTAATTGGGTCGATTAATTATTTAACTGACTGCCAATTAATTTTTTAATTGATACTATCATTTCTGTGATTGAAGACATTTCAATTAAAAATTAATTGGATCAATTATTTTCGTGATTGAATCAAAACAAAATTTTTTTTGTGTGCGCGCTGATAACACATAAATAAAATCAAGAAAATTTTATTTACTTTTCATTTTTTCACTTTCTAAAAATTTTTTTTTTTAGTTTGTAGGAAAAAAATAAGAGTTCAATATTGCAAAAATGTCTTTAGCGCCATACTTGTATTGATTAGGAAAGCATTAAAAAAATCCAAAATAATTTTCACACAAATGAGACAAATTTGTCAAGTTTGGAATTTCATAAAAATTTAATTCTGACAATATAAGGAAAGGAGTTCATGTATGATAGGGTGAAGTTTGGTGTCTGTGACTTACAAAAACTAAATAAATTGTTGTAATTATTAATTTATAAAAATATAATATATGTATATAAATACTTTTTTTTGTAATATTGTTCTATTTCATTGTATACGGTAACATGGTATGGTACAAGAAATTATAAAAAAACAAAATTAAATTTAATGATTTCTTCGATAGGAAACAAACAAAAAAAGCGCACCCTGTTTTATAAAAGGGGAGAGATTTTTTCTTTACTCTTTTTCTCCCTCTCTCTCTCATTTACATATTATCTCTTGGTGTTACATTTGATTCTGGTGACACGTGTCCTGCCACGAGGTCTTTAAATATACGTTACTTTTCTAAATTCAAAATTATAGGTTTGGTGATTTCTGTTTCGTTTTTTCTTATGATGGGCTGAATCCCGGGGCTTTGTAATCCCTGGCCTTTAACAAATGAATAGGTAATTGAATTTCAATTGGTACCAGAAATCAATGGGATGCATATTGTAATATCTCCTGTGCCCTCCAACCCCTCCGCCCTTGGCGTTTTTTCTTCCCCGCGCTTTCCTTTAACGCTTTAAGATTGGGATTTTTTTTGTTTTTTGATTTTTGTTGATGCCTCTAACATTTGATTGCTTTAATTTTGTTTTATTTTACATAACTTTTGCAGAATATCTCTCTTTCTGCCTTTTGGAGAACAGTTCATGCGTGTCCTTGCGGTCACTACTAGACTTTGGTGGGGCATAGACATCATCATGTTATCTCTGGGGCCGAGCTATGTTTCACAATATCAGGTGATGTGGAAAAAGGTCTATGCAAAAATTGGCCTCCATGATGATAGGGTGTGGTCAAGGCGGTGGCTGCTGCAGCAGCTGCCGCCGCCGCTGCTGCTGCTGCCGCTGATACTGAAGTGGCTGAGGCCGTTGATGATACACTTGTGGGACTACTATTGCTTCGCTGGGTCTGGACCGATGATGGAGGTGGGTGTTGCTGTTGTTGTTGCTGCTGCAGTTGCTGCTGCTGTTGCAAATGATGATGTTGCAGGTGATGATGAGCATGGGCTGGATGATGAGCCACCGCTGCCGTTAATGTTGCCGCTATACTATTCGCTGTCAGATTTAATTTTTCCGGGGAATTCACACGAATTTTGGGTGGATGTCCTCCCGCTGATGTCTGTTGCTGAGCCGTCGAACAATCGACTACATAAGCTGCCGATGCATAATTCGGATGTAAATGTTGCGCCCCATTTAATCCGGCCGCCAAGGCTTGTGGTAATTGTGGATGTGGTCTTATCACCATCGGTTGTATGGGAAATTGTTGTGTCATCTCTTTGAAATTGGCAAAACTTTGTAGATAACCCGCCGAAAAGAGACTTGTGGCAGCCGCATCCAATTTGAATGAGGGCAAACATGAGGGTGGTAATGTTGCTGTGGGATAAGCAGGTATACTATTGGATGTCAGGGAATTGGAAAGATCACGAGGTTTATCATCATCGATACTAAGACTTTCATCGCGATCATTCGCCCCATTTGAGGTGGAGCCAGGACTATGTTGTAAATGCAAACTACCCGGAACGGGAGAGTGTGTACCCAACGAAATGTCCGAATCGGAGGTGTCCGATGGTGTAGGCGAGGGTGCACCATCGGGACGTCGTCTACAACCCATGCCAGAATTTTGATTGTGCTGTAATCTGTAATGGTAGAGATATGGGGAAGGAAATTAGAAATTAATAAATTTAAAAATTATAAATTATATTTTTTCTATATGCAGAAAAAAAGCTAGACACAAAAAATACAAAATCTACTTTTCGTCTAATGGACATATTGTCAACAAAAACCTAAATCTATCCTTTTAATAGCTTTGACGAACCTATATTCGATTTTTTCAAAATTTCCATATATTAATGTGATAAAGAGATTGGGAAGGAAATGAGAAATTTAAAAATTTGAACTTATCAGCCAACCTATTAATGTGATAAAGAGATTGGGGAGGAAATTAGAAATTTAAAAATTTGAATTCAAACATTTTTTATTTTATTTTGATATTATATACGGAGAAACAAGACAAAAAAGGAATAAAAATCCACCTGCCATTTTATCGACGTTGAGTCAAAACAAAAAAAAAATCAAATTTAACAAATTTTGATGTGAGAAAGAAATTAGAGCCATAAATAATCTAGCAAAATTTGGAGAAAATGTTAACAAAACGTTACCAAACAAAACAATGTTATGTTGCAATATTTTATGTCTACAGAAAGTTTTGCCACAATTTTATTTCTATAGAAAATTTTGTCAACATTTTATTTCTGGAGAAAATTTTGTCAAAATTTTATTTCTAGAGAAAATTTTGTCAAAATTTCATTTGTAGAGCAAAATTTTCAAAATTTTGTCCAAATTTTCTTTCTATAGAAAATTTTGTCAACATTTTATTTCTACAGAAAATTTTGTTAAAATTACATTTGTAGAATAAATTTTTCAAAATTTTGCCCAATCTTTTTTTTGTAGAAAATGTTGTCAAAATTTTATTTCTAGAGGAAAATGTATCAAAATTTTATTTCTATGGATAGTTTTATTTCTATAGAAAATTTTGTCGACATTTTATTTCTACAGGAAATTGTGTCAAAATTGCATTTGTAGAACAAATTTTTCAAAATTTTGACCATTTTTTTGTGGAAAATTTTGTCAAAATTTTATTTCCGGAGGAAGATTTATCAAAATTTAATTTTTGTAGAAAATTTTTTTTCTAGAGGAAATTTTATTTCTATAGAACAGTTTGTCAAAATTTTATTTCCGTAGAAAATTTTGTCAAAATTTTTGTTTTATAGATAATTTTGTAAAAATTTTATTTATATAGAAAATTTTGTCAGAATTTTATTTCTATAGAAAATATTGCTAAAATTTCATTTGTAGAACAAATTTTTTAAAAATTTTGTCCAAACTTTTTTTTGTAGAAAATTTTGTCAAAATTTTATTTCCAGAGGAAATTTTATTAAAATTTAATTTTTGTAGAAAATTTTGTCCAATTTTTTTTTCTGTAGGAAATTTTGTCAAAATTTTATTTCTAGAGGAAATTTTATTTCTATAGAAAATTTTGTCACAATTTTTGCTTTACAGATAATATTGTACAAATTTTATTTATACAGAAAATTTTGTCAGAATTTTATTTCTATAGAAAATTTTGCAAAAATTTCATTTGTAGAACAAATATTTTAAAAATTTTGTCCGAACTTTTTTTTTGTAGAAAATTTTGTCAAAATTTTATTTCCAGAGGAAATTTTATTAAAATTTAATTTTTGTAGAAAATTTTGTCCAATTTTTTTTCTGTAGAAAATTGTGTCAAAATTTTATTTCTAGAGGAAATTTTATTTCTATAGAAAATTTTGTCAAAATTTTTGCTTTATAGATAATATTGTACAAATTTTATTTATATAGAAAATTTTGTCAGAATTTTAGTTCTATAGAAAATTTTGCTAAAATTTCATTTGTAGAACAATTTTTTTTTTAAAATTTTGTCCAAATTTTTTTTTAGAAAATTTTATCAAAATTTTATTTCCAGAGGAAATTTTATTTCTATAGAAAATCTTGCCAAATTGTCAGTTGTAGAACAAATTTTTTAAAAATTATGTCCAAACTTTTTTTTGTAGAAAATTTTGTCAAAATTTTATTTCCAGAGGAAATTTTATTAAAATTTAATTTTTTTTCTTTAGAAAATTGTGTCAAAATTTTATTTCTAGAGGAAATTTTATTTCTATAGAAAATTTTGTCAAAATTTTTGCTTTATAGATAATATAGTACAAATTTTATTTATATAGTAAATTTTGTCAGAATTTTATTTCTATAGAAAATTTTGCTAAAATTTCATTTGTAGAACAATTTTTTTAAAAATTTTGTCCAAAATTTTTTTTAGAAAATTTTATCAAAATTTTATTTCCAGAGGATATTTTTTTAAAACTTAATTTTTGTAGAAAATGTTGTCCAATTTTTTTTTTCTGTAGAAAATTTTGTCATAATTTTATTTCTGTAGGAGATTTTATCAAAATTTTATTTCTATAGAAAATTTTGTCTACATTTTATTTCTAGAGAAAATTTTGTCAAAATTACATTTGTAGAACAAATTTTTCAAAATTTTGTCAAAATTTTTTTTGTAGATAATTTTGTGAACATTTTATTTCTATAGAAAATTTTGCAAAAATTTTATTTGTAGAGCAAATTTTTAAAAATTTTGTCCATTTTTTTTGCAAAATATTTTGTCAAAATTTTGTTTCTAGAGGAAATTTTATTAAAATTTAATTTTTGTAGAAACTTTTGTCAAAATTTTATTTCCAGACAATATTTTGTCAAAACTTTATTTGTAGAGAAAACTTTGTCATTTTTTTCTAAAGAAAATTTTGTAAAAATTTTATTTCGATAAAAAATTTTGTCAAAATTTTATTTCTATAAAATATTTTGTAAAAATTTTATTTCTATAATAAATTTTGTCAAAATGTTATTTCTATAAAAAATTTTGTCAACATTTTATATCTAACGACAATTTTGTCAAAATTTTAATTCAAACAAACCTTTGTCAAAATTTTAGTTTTAGAGAAAATTTTATCTCTAGAGTTTATTTTGTCAAACTTTTATTCGTAGAGAAAACAAAGTCAAAATTTTATTTTTTGAGAAAATTTTCTCAAAATTTTATTTCTAGAGGAAATTTTGCCAACATTTTTTTTCTAGTGAAAATTTTGTCAAAATTTTATTTCTAGAGAAAATTTTGTCAAAATATCATTTTTTAGAAAATATTTTCAAAAATTGATTTATGTAGAAATTTTTTTTCTTCAAAATATTATTTCTATAGAAAATTTTTTTCAAAATATCATTTCTATACAAAATTTTTTCAAAATTTTATTTCTAGAGAAAATTTTGCAAACATTTTATTTCCAGACATTATTTTGCCAAGATTTTATTTGTAGAGAAACCGTTGTCATTTTTTTCCATAAAAAATTTTGTCAAAATTTTATTTCTATAAAAAAATTTGTCAAAATTTTTTTTTCTGTATATAATTTTATACAAATTTTATTTTTATAGACAATGTTGTCAAAATTTTACTTCTAGTTAGTGTCAAAATTTTATTTCTACCATATTATAAACTTTATTTTTTAGAAATTTTTTTTTCTATAAAAAATGTCAAAATTTTATTTTTATGGAAAATTTTGTCAACATTTTATTTCTTTACAAAATTTTCTCAAACTTTTGTAGTTGTTTTTTGTCAGCTTTAACTTCTATTTTAATCTCGGTTTAAAAAGAATGTGAAAAAAATTGTTTGAAGATTTCTTTATATTATGAGGTATGAGAAAATATTTAAGCGAAACATGTTACTATAGTGTCCATAGGCCAAAGTGATGTTGTAATTTTGACCACAATATAAATGATTTGATACGCCTATCGGAAACATTTAATGCCTATTTAGAAAGCATTAAAAGTCGGCAAAGGGACAGAGAGAGATGAATTGGACACCAGTTCATCTTAGACAAGATGGCAACACATGAAAGAAAGACAGACCGAGAAAAAAAACGAAGTGGGAATTAATGACCCATTGCTATAGATGGACAGACGTAAATATGCAGCTATAACCTGGTATATAATTGAGGGATATCATCAGAGATAATAAAATGAAAAGTATTAGCAATTCACACAAATGCCCTAAATGGTCATTTGCTAATCCACTATATGGTGTTCTTCCAAACGACAAGGGTAGCCACATGTAGAAGAATTATTGAATAATATTATACACCCCAGAAGAATTAATTAGAAAAATTTTCGTAATATTGAGTCCGTTTGAAATTTTTTTAGCAAGTAAATTTATTACAATAAGAAACATTTTCACTGCATTTAGGAAATTGTTTACTTTTAATGACAAATTTCGTTAATATTACGGTTATTTTTCTATTAGTTTCACCATAAACGAAATATTTTTCAGTGTTCATTCTTCAGAAGTCAGATATATCAAAATATCTCCCTTCTAGAATCCCCAATTTCCCAGGGCCAAATAAAAAGTTACTTCTTAATTTTCTGAGCAGACATAGAGGCCGTCAGTAAATTCTTTTTTTTTTTTTGCCATCTAAACTATCTTCACTCTTAACTGATGTTTGAACATTTGAAATGCGACTGTCATTAATCACTCGACACGTTTGGACAGTAAATGGTAAATGTTCCGCTACCAAAGCGGCATGAAAATAACACGACCAGCTACGTTTTTCAATGGACATCACACGAGCCTCTTCTTGCTGGTGGAGGACACCAAATGTGTTGGACTTTTAAAACCTCAAGATTATATCACTTGGAAGAGTGAAAAAAAAAACAACGAATGAATGATAGGATTTGTTGATTCATTTTAGCCACCAGTCACAGACTATAGCTCACCATACATGCGAAACTCAAGGGAAGCCCAAACCATCAAGCGAACGGATAATTATGACAATGTAAGGAAACAGCATGATGCCGACACATGTATGACCTCGCCGATTTCGGACCATAACCATCACATCAAATCATCTCATCGCAGCTCAGTTCACCTGGTATAAGACATGACACGACTTATGTGAGAGTCCCACCGTGTGTTGGCCAAGATAAATGACCAACATTAGTAAAGATCACAGTAAATGACCAAACAAAAAAAATGACTAAATTTGGGAATGGTGGAACATATGAGAAATTCCCAAAAAAAAAATTCTGAGATATTCACTTCTTGGGCGGGGGGGAATGGTGGGGTCGAAGCCTTCAGCTAAGGCGTAATAGTCCAAGTGAGTAAAATTAAAGGTGGCAATAACCGGCCTATGCCGCCAGCTTTAGCATCCGTAATAATATAGATGGCAAAAAGGCTTCAAGCTAATGTGATGACTATATTTCCATCATCTTCCTTGGGATGGAAGTGAGGTGTTAGTTACCCCCAATGAGGACTGAGGAAAGTTTAGGATCGTAGAGAAACACAAAAAACGACAGCGTTTAACTAAACATTAGTGGGGGGACACCATCATATCACCATCCACTCATATGCCGTGGTGTTGTTTCTTTGATCTTCTTCTTAATTTCTTGTGAAAAACCGCCAGACTTGCCGACGCTCCAATTCGCTAGCAATGGCCTAAAGTCCAATCTGTAGCGATTATACAGCCTTGTATCTTAATAATGTGTGAACGATAATGTTAAACGGAATGAAAGAGATCTCAGATCTACATTCAAGCTATGAGCTATGAAAATCACAATGTCTTTAACTAATGACTGTTAATTATTCTTTCTGGATTTTTATTTAATTTGCCTTATATACGAAATTAGAAGAAGATGTTTTAAAATGATGATGATGACGAGATTTCACAATCAATGTCATTAAATTACAGGTCAGTGATATGAAAACAATGCCCATAAAAATATGTCACTGCTAGACGGACATATTTGCTTGAAAATCTGGTGATTATTATACAAGGGTTCACGATAAGTATAATATAGAGGATCAGGGCTTTCGATCTTTCTTCAATATCCATCCATAAAACTGTGCCAAAATGAAGGTAAAATTCTCGCAGTTGTGGTTGAAAATTTCAGAAATTTTGAAATTCTCTAAATTATTAAAAAATTATGCATGTCAAAAGCAATGTAATTTATTTGTAAAATTCTTATTTTTAATCTGTAGGAATTAAATGGAGAAAAAAAAAATGGAAAATACACTAAAAAAAAGTTTACTTGGATCCAAAGATTTTGACGTTCTCTTAAGGATTTAGGTATTGATTCCGAGCCAAAGATGCGGCTTCTTTAAAATAAAGACATTTTTAGCGACATATCTGACCTTAAATCTAGGATCAATAAAATTAAAATTAAAACTAAATTTTAGATCTCATTTATCGCATTTTCAATATGAATTTTCATTTCAATTGCAAGCAATTCGAACTGAAAAAAAATATTTACGTGATAATTTTACGATGCGAAATTTACAAAAATAATGAAATTTTATTTAAAACAAGTTAATTAGAACAAGTAAGTTCGGCCAGGCCGAAGCTTATGTACCGTCCACCATAGATTGCGTAGAAACTTCTAGTGAAGACTGTCATCCACAATCGAATTACTTGGGTTGCGTCAACACTTGCCGATGGCAAGGTATCTTAAAACTTCCTAACACCGTAATATATACCACATAGTCCATACGTGGTATATATTAAACTAAAAAAGGCCGATTAAATACGTATATAACTAAGTTTAAAGTTTCTATAGAAATAAAATTTTGACAAAATAAAATTTTGACAACATTTTCTATAGAAGTAAAATTTGGAAAAAATTTTCTATAGAAATAAAATTTGGAATAAATTGTCCATAGAAATAAAATTTTGACAAAATTTTCTATAGAAATAAAATTTTGACAAAATTTTCTATAGAAATAAAATTTTGACAAAATTTTTTATAGAAATAAAATTTTGACAATGTTTTCTATAAAAATAAAATTTTGGTCGATTATTTTTGGCTCGAGTGGCAACCATGATTATGAACCGATATGGCCTTATACTAACACCACGTTGCAAATTTCAACCGGATCGGATGACTTTTGCTCCTCTAAGAGGCTCCGGAGGTCAAATCTGGGGATCGGTTTATATGGGGGCTATATATAATTATGGGCCGATGTGGACCAATTTTTGCATGGTTATTGGAGAACATATACCAACACCACGTACCAAATTTCAGCCGGATCGGATGAAATTTGCTTCTTTTAGAGGCTCCGCAAGCCAAATCGGGGAATCGGTTTATATGGGGGATATATATAATTATGGACCGATGTGGACCAATTTTTGCATGGTTATTGGAGAACATATACCAACACCACGTACCAAATTTCAGCCGGATCGGATGAAATTTGCTTCTCTTAGAGGCTCCGCAAGCCAAATCGGGGGATCGGTTTATATGGGGGATATATATAATTATGGACCGATATGGACCAATTTTGGCATGGTTATTAGAGACAATATACTAACACTACGTACCAAATTTCAATCGGATCGGATGACTTTTGCTCCTCTAAGAGGCTCCGGAGGTCAAATCTGGGGATCGGTTTATATGGGGGCTATATATAATTATGGGCCTATGTGGACCAATTTTTGTATGGTCATTAGAGAATATATACCAACACCATGTACCAAATTTAAGCCGGATCGGATAAAATTTGCTTCTCTTAGAGCAATCGCAAGCCAAATTTGGGGGTCCGTTTATATGGGGGCTATACGTAAAAGTGGACCGATATGGCCCATTTGCAATACCATCCGACCTACATCAATAACAACTACTTGTGCCAAGTTTCATGTCGATAGCTTGTTTCGTTCGGAAGTTAGCGTGATTTCAACAGACGGACGGACGGAGGGACGGACGGACGGAAATGCTCAGATCGACTCAGAATTTCACCACGACCCAGGACTTTTTGGGGTCTTAGAGCAATATTTCGATGTGTTACAAACGGAATGACAAAGTTAATATACCCTCATCCGATGGTGGAGGGTATAAAAATTGGAAAATACACTCAAAAAAAAATTTACTTGGATCCAAAGATTTTGACGTTCTCTTAAGGATTTTGGTATTGAATCCGAGCCAAAGATGCGGCTTCTTTAAAATAAAGACATTTTTAGCTACCTATCTGACCTTATATCTAGGATTAATAAAATTATAATTCAGATATCTTTCATCGAATTTTCAAACTAAAAAAAAAAATCACGTGATATTAAAGATTACGCACCTCAAATTTTAGGATGCGAAATTTACAAAAATAATGAAATTTTAATTAAAATAAAATTTATAATCTTTGCTTCAAAAAATTTTTTTTTCATTAAATTTAGGACAAACATTTTGTAAATTTGCATCCTATCGTTAAAGTCCCATGTCCTTGAACTAAGGCTAATTTTCCTTAAAGTAAAGAAGCAAATTTTTAATATGAAGAAATTGTCCTTAAATTAACTGAAATATTGAAACTGCCAGTTTAAAAATCCAAATTATTACGGATACCTCAAAATAAGTCTTAGCCTATATTTGAAGTTTTTTTATCTTAAATCTAAAGATTGAATATTTCAGTTAATTGAGGATGACTTCTTTAATTGAGGATGATTTCTTTAAATCAAAAATGTGTTTCTTTATTTTAAGGAAAATTTTCTTTGAGTTTATAAATTTAATGAAAAACATTTTTTGAAGTAAATATTATAAATTTTGTTTTAATTAAAATATCATTATTTTAAAGAATTTTGTCCTCAATATTTTGTAAATTACGCATCCTAAAATTTGAGTTGTATAATCTTTAATATCCCTTAAATATATATTTTTTTAGTGTAGCCTATACCGAAAAATTACGAAAAAAACTACGCGAAAATTGAATTAAATTCTATCCCACATTTTGAGATTTCTATAATGCCCTGTTGTGACTAAGTTCAATTTGGCTTTAATAATTCTGAAAAATTCTTCAAAATTAATAAAATCGTCTTGGTGTAAAGACATAATCTTTGTATGTTTTTTTTTTAGTGTATATAAAATTCGACAACGTTCGGCCCATATTTCCTTGTCCTCCATTGGAATCCCTTAAAGGTAATTTGATAGTTTTTTTTCAAATTTAATTTTCACTAACAGATCTCATACAATGGTCCCTTGTTTTTAATCCTTCTCAAACATAGTATGAGACGTTTTAAAGGAGTTTTGTTTTTATGATTTTTTTCTTTAATAAATTAATTTGCAAATCACTTTAAATCATATCATTTACGTACCAGTATTAGGACCAAAATTAAATGCAAATAATTCTTTTATTTTGTTTACTCCACAATAGCATTGAATTTTTCAATTGTTTTCCAAAATTTAAACAATGGATTTGTGTTTGATTTCCTGTCGCGACAAATTAAAAGAACAATTAACAGCGTATAAAACAAATAAATTGAGCATAACGATGCATATAATTACCAGGCACTAAAGCCAGTAACCAAAAAAAAAAAAAAACTGAGCAATCATATGACAGACACTATTGTTTAAGCGGATATACTAAAAATGTGGTATGAGAGTTTTGCAAATTCCGAGAAGAATGTTTTTTTTTTTGGAAATATGAGGGAATTAGAAAATCTCACTGAGTAGATTTAAAAAAAAATTTAAATATTCGGTAGTCGCAAAGGTTTTTTTATATATCTAATCCAATTTTCAATTAATAATTTATTTGTATAAAAAAAATATATTGAACCATATACCATATGTATCATTTTGGTCCAAACCCTTTTTGCTATTTTTCCGTTGGAGTCATAACTGATTTATAGAGTTAGCCATAGAATTCTCTAACGACATCTATTGACAATACGAATTTTTTCGATTAAATACTCAATAAAATTGAAACGAATTGTTTAGTTTGCACCTATAGCCATTATATAAATTAAATTGTTTTTATTTTTTTTAATATACAGGTTAGCTGATATAAAACGCAACAAATTGAAGCACTATACTTATTATTATTATTTTTTTTTTGATTTTATTCTAGCTCCAATACTGCCTTTAATATATTTTCCCGACATTCGGTATTTATGTTGACTCCACGACAACGCCGGCCCACGCCATTACCATTGGCATCGCTTGTCCATTTTGAGGCATCGAAGGTGTCCATTTTGAGTTGACCTCATTGGCAAGTAAATCCGATCATTTTGTTTGTTCACAAACTGCTCAATTTGGAGCAAAATTTCGTCACTGAATAGTTTCGTGCAACTCCTTCTTTTTTTCAGTCCAACTTTTCGTTGAACTTTCGCACTCTTTGAATCTTCAATGGCTTCGAAAAATCATTTCTGGTGTTGTTACTGTTTATTTCGTTCAACTTTTGGATACCATGAAACACTGCTAGCAAGGCCGTAGCCAGGATTTTAATTCGGGGGGGGTTCAACTTTAAAAAAAAAAATATTCATATAATCTCATGTGTAGAAAATTTTATTTATGCATAGGTATGTATACAATATTTTTATACCCACCACCATAGAATGGTGACGGGGGTATAATAAGTTTGTCATTCCGTTTGTAACACATCGAAATATCGATTTCCGACTATATAAAGTATATATATTCTTGATCGGGGAGAAATTCTAAGACGATATAACCATGTCCGTCTGTCTGTCTGTTGTAATCACTCTACAGTCTTCAATAATGAAGCAATCGTACTGACATTTTGCACAAACTCGTCTTTTGTCTGCAGGCAGGTCAAGTTCGAAGATGGGCTATATCGGTCCAGGTTTTGATATAGTCCCCATATAAACCGACCTCCCGATTTGGGGTCTTGGGCTTATAGAAATCGTAGTTTTTATCCAATTTGCCTGAAATTTGAAACCTAGAGGTATTTTATGGCCATAAAGAGGTGTGCAAAAATGGTGATTATCGGTCTATGTTTTGGTATAGCCCCCATATAGACCGATCTCCCGATTTTACTTCTTGGGCTTATAGAAACCGCAGTTTTTATTCAATTTACCTGAAATTGGAAATCTAGAGGTATTGTAGGACCACAAATACGTGTGCCAAAAATTGTGAGTATCGGTCCATATTTTGGTACAGCCCCCATATAGACCGATAGGTATTTTCGGGTCATAAATAGGTGTGCCGAAAACGGTGAGTATCGGTCCATATTTAAGTAAGCCCCCATAAGAACGATCTCCCGATTTAACTCCTTGGGTTTCTAGAAACCGTAGTTTTTATCTGATTTGCCTGAAATTGTAAATATTCTGGCATTTTAGGCTCACAAAAACGTGTATCGGATTAAGTTTTTATCGATCCATTTGGTAATGCCTCCATATAGACCGACTTCACTTCTTGAGGGTGTAGAAGGCGCACTGATCATGAAAATTGCTTGAAACTCAATGTAAAATTTCCAGATTTTACTTCTACAGATTTAAGATTTCAAATCAAGACTTTATTTTATAATTTTCTTGCACACTTACAAGAGATGTTAATGATTCCTTTAAAACTCAAACAAAAATGGTTCTTATAAATCCAGAATCTGATATAGTCCTCATAGGTGAAATCTTTAAATTTATCTTCGGGAAGTGTTCTCAAGTCCTCAAGCCCTCCTGAAATTTCAAAGGAAACCCTAATATTTGGTTCATGGTGGTGGGTATTGAAGATTCGGCCCGGCCGAACTTAGTGCTGTATATACTTGTTATAATATTAAATTGAGCCGACGGGCTTTTTGGGCAGCAAATAAATCAATGACTTCTTCAGTCGGCACATTTATTCGGCGATGAACCGACATTAATGCCAATCCTTTGAGTCTACTCTCGCTAGTCGAATTTCTAAGATACGTCTTTAATCTCTTCATTGTTGAAAATGAACGTTCGGATGAGCACGTAGTAACTGCAGGGATGGAAAATGCAGTACTATAGTACTTTTTTCAAACCTTTTTCACCCCGGTCAGTACCGTAGTACCCCCGCGAATGATTTAGTACCTTTTGTGTAGACATTTTTGAGTCGATATCAGATTTATGGTACATTGGCTTTGACAAAATATTTTAATATTTTGAGAAAGTCTTTATCAACCTTATTTGCTAATAGTCTTTTACAAATATGGCAAAACAGACATGTTCATGTGGGAAGAAAATCTAGATTTTGTAAAAGACATAGTCAAAAACAGGATTTTATTGAACTTCAATAAAGTTTTAGTCGAAAAAAGAATGCGATTCTATATTATCGAAATAGTAGAAATAGTTGTCAACATTTTATTTCTATATAGAATTTTTGCAAAATTTTATTTTTATAGAAAATTTTGTCAAAATTTTATTTCAATTGAAAATTTTGTAAAAATTTTATTTCTATAGGAAATTTTTGCCAAATTTTATTTCTATAGAAAATTTTGTCAAAATTTTATTTTTTTAAAATTCAGTCTCTTGACAATAATCTTCCAGTGAAATTTTTGTTGAAATTTAGTAAAAAGTACCTTTCCGCTCAAAAAATGCCTTTTTTGTACTTTCTTAAAATTTATATTTTCCATCCCTGAGTAACTGGCAAAGTGACCAAAATTTTTAAAAGAATATGCACGTTTGGAAAAATCTCTTTATTGCTTCCATCGCTGAATTAGGCAGTTTCTTTTCGCGGGTTTTGCGCCATTTCATTTGCACATGTATGTTTGGCTGTTTCGTTGTTGTTGCTATGGCCAAACAAAGCGAGTCATGTTGACAAAAAGAACAACAAACACACATAAAAAGCACAAATACATTTTCCAAAAATGAAATTTGTGGTGCGAGAACAAAAATAATTTGTTTTTTTCGACCGTCCTTTGACGGGCTTTTCAACTAGTATTCTATGATTTGTGCAAGTTTTATAGGTAAGCGTTCTTCAAAATAAAACCTCCAGCTTTTCTTCAACATCTTCGATAAGATTTTTCTATGCAGCTAAAAATATATATTTATTTATATAAAAATATTCATTCATTTCGGGGGGGGTTTGATCCCCCTCATCCCCCCCCCTGAATACGGCCTTGACTGCTAGCATCTTAGTAACGACCAATGGTACGACAAACAAATGAATTATTCACATTTAAATGTTGGAGGACTCTAACAAAAGTAAATTGTGGTTTTTATGTCAAATATAAAACTAACATGCGTAACTTCATTTTGAGTGCAATAGATAAAAATGCTTTTGTAAAATGAACTTTCACTGGAATAAGTTTGTCAGCTGCCCTCCGAGTCATTTAGAAATTATAACAACTCTGAAGTTTGGTTGCAATACATTTCAGCCGCTTTGTAATTAGCTGGCCACACACTCAGAAAAAAGCCAACCCATCAGGAAAGAACAATTTGGTTAAATGTAGTAATATTTAATTAACAAATGAAATAAAACAAGTATATACGGCCGTAAATTCGGCCAGGCCAAATCTTATGTACCCTCCACCATGGATTGCATAAAAACTTCTACAAAAGACTGTCATCCACAATCGATTTACTTGGGTTGCGGTAACACTTGCCGATGGCAAGATATCTTAAATCTCCTTAACACCGTCTTCTCAATTATAAGTTAGTACGGGGTATATGTTAAACAAAAAAAGGCCGATTAAATACGTATATAATGCAGTTTGACAACATTTTCTATAGTAATAAAATTTTGACAAAATTTTCTATAGTAATAACATTTGGGTAGATTATTTTTGGGGATCGGCTATATATAACTATAGACCGATATGGATCAATTTTGGCATGTTTGTTAGAGGCCATACACTTACACCACGTACCAAATTTCAACCGGATCGAGTGAATTTTTCTCTTTCAAGGGACTACGGAAGTCAAATCTGGGGATCGGTTTATATGGGGGCTACATATAATTATGGACCGATTTCGACCAATTTTTGCAAGGGTGTTGGAGGCCATATATTAACACCACGTACCAAATATCAAGTGAATCAGATGAATTTTGGACTTCCAAGAGGCTCCGGAGGTCAAATCTGGCGATCGGTTTATATGGAGCTATATATAATTATGCACCGATGTCGACCAATTTTTGCATGGTCATTAGAGACCATATACTAACAACATGTACCAAATTTCAGCCGGATAGGATGAAAATTGCTTCTCTTAGAGGCTCCGCAAGCCAAATCTGGGGATCGGTTTATATGGGGGCTATATATAATTATGGATCGATGTGGACAAATTTTTGCGTAGTTGTTAGAGACCATATACTTACACCATGTACCAAATTTCAGCCGGATCCGATGAAATTGGCTTCTAGAGGCTCCGCAAGCCAAATCTGGGGATTGGATTGTATGGGGGCTATATATAATTATGGACCGATGTGGACAAATTTTTGCGTAGTTGTTAGAGACCATATACTTACACCATGTACCAAATTTCAGCCGGATCCGATGAAATTGGCTTCTAGAGGCTCCGCAAGCCAAATCTGGGGATTGGATTGTATGGGGGCTATATATAATTATGGACCGATGTGGACCAATTTTTGCACGATTGTTAGAGACCATATACTAACACCATGTACCAAATTTCAATCGGATCGGATGAAATTTGCTTCTCTTAGAGGGTCTGCACGCCAAATTTGGGGGTCCGTTTATATGAGGGTTTTACGTAAAAGTGGACCGATTTGCAATACCATCCGACCTACATCAATAAAAACTACTTGTGCTAAGTATCAAGTCGATAGCTTGTTTCGTTAGCGTGATTTTAACAGACGGACGGATGGACATGCTCAGATCGACTCAAAATTTCACCACGACCCAGAATATATATATACTTTATGGGGTCTTAGCGCAATATTTCGATGTGTTACAAACGGAATAACAAAGTTAATATACCCCCCATCCTATGGTGGAGGGTATAAAAATATTGGATATTTGTTTCTCTTGATTTTTTTTTTTTGGGAGCCATCGTGGTGCAATGGTTAGCATGCCCGCCTTGCATACACAAGGTCGTGCGTTCGATTCCTGTTTCGACCGAACACCAAAAAGTTTTTCAGCGGTGGATTATCCCACCTCAGTAATGCTGGTGACATTTCTGAGAGTTTCAAAACTTCTCTAAGTGGTTTCACTGCAATGTGGAACGCCGTTCGGACTCGGCTATAAAAAGGAGGTCCCTTGTCATTGAGCTTAACATCGAATCGGGCAGCACTCAGTGATAAGAGAGAAGTTCACCAATGTGGTATCACAATGGACTGAATAGTCTAAGTGAGCCTGATACATCGGGCTGCCACATAACCTAACCTAACCTTCTCTTCAATTTTGAGGCAAAAAACTGGAGTTAGAATTTGTCTTTAGTACACTACGAAGTCCAAAATGGACGCATTTTTTTCATAAAATTGGGAAATTTCATGAAATTCTGTATTATTTTTTGGGAAATAGGAATTTAATAAAATGTTTTGCTTCATTTGTTTATATTTTTTCCTCGGTTTTTGTTAATCTAAGTAAATTAAAAAAAAAAATTATAAAATTGAAGAAAGCTTTCTCATATTGGGAAAATTTTGATTCAATTTTTTTTTAATTTCCATGAACTAAAAAAAATTTAAATTGGAAGGAACACGACTTTGTGAAAAGAGAAATTTCATATTCGCTACAGAAAATTTTACAAAAAATAAATAAATATTTATATATTTTCCAGGTCATAGGGATTTTTTAATATAAAGTTAAAATATCAATTTTACCATATAATATTTTAATTCTTAAGAGTATGATCACACTAAGCAAATATTTGCCAAAAATTAGCGTCAAACATTTTTCCTGGAGGTCTTTCGAAATATCTGGATAACATTTTGGGAAAACACTCCAATTGTGTTGTAATGTATCTAATATGAGCTAAAATTTTGTGTTGGTTTGACTGTGGCCACAAATTCTTTTTTGGATTCCGGTCAACTATTTTCCCAGTGTGACCATGCCGTACAACAATTACCTATCGTAGGTTTTAACTTGTTCTCATTGAAATCTCTACCAAATATTATAATTATTCCCCGATATCAATATTGGCAAAGTAAACTATCCAAGATTCAAATGTCAGTTAATATTACAGTAGATGGTCATATGGATGGCAGTATGGATATCCTCAACTGTAGTCATGCCAGACGGTTAGCCATCCATTTCATTTTGACTGCCGACTGCCGTGATTATAGCTGGATGATGTTTTTTATAGTCTGCTGGCTTTTTGTTTTTTGTTCTTTTTTTTTGCTAAGAAATGCGCCGGGTTATAATACGGCTGACATGAGCCGATTATAATTTTTTCTGAAGCATTGAATTTCAATAGCAAAATGTCATAAGACCAATAATAATACACGAATATGAGCCATTCAAAATGTTGGATATGTTTCTGGTGTGCCTGAGTTCCTGCTGCTTATACTGCTGCTGCTGTAGTTGGAATATCGTCATATAATTACGTGTCACTTAAGGTAGGTGCCAGTGGATCGTATTACAAAAACATACCTATTAAAATCAAATGAAATAAATTTCGTACCAACAAAACAAAAAAACGAAGACCAAAGCCTTGGTTATCAAAAACCCTTTTTGTTCTGAAACTAAGCTGGAAATCCAACACTCCAACTGATTTTGAATGAAGTGAGCAGTTTTGAAAAAAAAAAACACAAAAAAAATGAAAAAAAAAACTTCACCACTAAACGAAACGAAACAGTAAAACGATGATGTTTAATCAATTGAGTGGAAAATCTTTTTAACTTTATTTCATTCAAGCATGTTTTCAAAAAAAAAAAAAACCCTTAAAAGCAACCAGATACTCATAACCTTAGCTCCAAAACCGAAGGGTCTATAAAAAAATCAATGGAAAAAAGTCTTAATTTTTTTTATTTACAAAAAAAATTCATTCATTCATATTTTCTTTGTGATATCTCTTTTTTTTTTGTTTGGTATAGGTATATCGATCGTATTTAAAGTGTGCTAAGGATTAAGTAAATTGATATATTAGCAATGTGATTTTTTTTACATAGAGACTTCCTTTTTTTTGTATTTAACCTTGAATAAAAAACCATGGTCTACTTGATTACTCCCTGCTGACATGTGGCAAATATTGTCATCAACTTTAATAAAAATTTTAATATTTTTTTATACTGCTACTCTTTTTTTTTGGGGAAGGGTATCATTTAACAATCTATATTCATATTATTTCGTAGAATTTCTCTATATATCGGATATCAAAGTTTTGAGTCTAAGCCACCAGGTAGCATTGATTCTAATTGAGAATGCTTTCAGTTATTCGATATTTCAAAGAAAGAGACCATTTTTAATAATCTTATTTTCATAGAAAATTTTAAAAATATATTTTTAGGAAACTGGACCAAAAAAAAACACACACAAATTAAAATTATTTAATCTAAAATACGTTTCTATTTGATACATTAAATCGAAATGGTCTATTTGATTTTTATTTAGTTGAACGAAATTTAACTCAATTTTTTAAATAGGACAATTGAAAGTTGTATAAATTATTGGCTAAATCTTCTATCTATTATTCCCATACTTATCTTAGTTAAGTTTAGTACACTAATAAAAAAGTTTCGTTATATTAACGAAATGTTTCGTTAAAAGTCAGCCAATGAAACAAATTCGTTAATACAACGAATTTTTTTCGTTAATATAACGAATTTTCCGCAAATCAACGTAACGTTTCGTACTATTAACGAATATTTTCATTGTATTAATGAAAATGTTTCGTTGGCTGACTTTTAATGAAATATTCTTTGTGTGTATAATTAAAAAAACAAGTAAGGAAAGTCTAAAGTCGGGCGGGGCCGACTATATTATACCCTGCACCACTTTGTAGATCTAAATTTTCGATACCATATCACATCCGTCAAATGTGTTGGGTGCTGAATATATAGAGGTTTGTCCCAAATACATAAATTTAGATATCACTCGATCTGCACAGAATTTGATAGACTTCTACAAATTCTATAGACTCAAAATTTAAGTCGGCTATTGCACTAGGGTGAAACACAATGATAGTAAAAAACAAGTAAGGAAAGTCCAAAAGTCGGACGGAGCCGACTATATTATACCCTGCACCACTTTGTAGATTTAAATTTTCGATACCATATCACATCCGTCAATTGTGTTGGAGGCTATATATAAAGGTTTGTCCCAAATACATACAAATATCACTCGATCTGGACAGAATTTAACAGACTTCTACAACATCTATAAACTCAAAATTTAAGTCGGCTAATGCACTAGGGTGAATCATAATGTTAGTAAAAAAATATGGGAAACATTTAAATCTTAAGCAATTTTAAGGAAACTTCGCAAAAGTTTATTTATGATTTATCGCTCGATATATATGTATTAGAAGTTTAGGAAAATTAGAGTCATTTTTACAACTTTTCGACTAAGCAGTGGCGATTTTACAAGGAAAATGTTGGTATTTTTACCATTTTTGTCGAACTCAGAAAAACATATATATGGGAACTATATCTAAATCTGAACCGATTTCAACCAAATTTGACACGCATAGCTACAATGCTAATTTTTCTCCCTGTGCAAAATTTCAACTAAATCGGAGTTAAAAATTGGCCTCTGTGGTCATATGAGTGTAAATCGGGCGAAAGCTATATATGGGAGCTATATATAAATCTGAACCGATTTCAATCAAATTTAGCACGCATAGCTACAATGCTAAATCTACTCCCTGTGCAAATTTTCAACCAAATTGGGCAAAAACTCTGGCTATTAGAACCATATTTGTCCATATCGGGCGAAAGATATAAAGGGTGATTTGTTAAGAGCTTGATAACTTTAAAAAAAAAAAAAAACGCATAAAATTTGCAAAATCTCATCGGTTCTTTATTTGAAACGTTAGATTGGTCCATGACATTTACTTTTTGAAGATAATTTCATTTAAATGTTGACCGCGGCTGCGTCTTAGGTGGTCCATTCGGAAAGTCCAATTTTGGGCAACTTTTTCGAGCATTTCGGCCGGAATAGCCCGAATTTCTTCGGAAATGTTGTCTTCCAAAGCTGAAATAGTTGCTGGCTTATTTCTGTAGACTTTAGACTTGACGTAGCCCCACAAAAAATAGTCTAAAGGCGTCAAATCGCATGATCTTGGTGGCCAACTTACCGGTCCATTTCTTGAGATGAATTGTTCTCCGAAGTTTTCCCTCAAAATGGCCATAGAATCGCGAGCTGTGTGGCATGTAGCGCCATCTTGTTGAAACCACATGTCAACCAAGTTCAGTTCTTCCATTTTTGGCAACAAAAAGTTTGTTAGCATCGAACGATAGTGATCGCCATTCACCGTAACGTTGCGTCCAACAGCATCTTTGAAAAAATACGGTCCAATGATTCCACCAGCGTACAAACCACACCAAACAGTGCATTTTTCGGGATGCATGGGCAGTTCTTGAACGGCTTCTGGTTGCTCTTCACTCCAAATGCGGCAATTTTGCTTATTTACGTAGCCATTCAACCAGAAATGAGCCTCATCGCTGAACAAAATTTGTCGATAAAAAAGCGGATTTTCTGCCAACTTTTCTAGGGCCCATTCACTGAAAATTCGACGTTGTGGCAGATCGTTCGGCTTCAGTTCTTGCACGAGCTGTATTTTATACGGTTTTACACCAAGATCTTTGCGTAAAATCTTCCATGTGGTCGAATAACACAAACCCAATTGCTGCGAACGGCGACGAATCGACATTTCACGGTCTTCAGCAACACTCTCAGAAACAGACGCAATATTCTCTTCTGTACGCACTGTACGCATTCGTGTGGTTGGTTTAATGTCCAATAAAGTAAACTGAGTGCGAAACTTGGTCACAATCGCATTAATTGTTTGCTCACTTGGTCGATTATGTAGACCATAAATCGGACGTAAAGCGCGAAACACATTTCGAACCGAACACTGATTTTGGTAATAAAATTCAATGATTTGCAAGCGTTGCTCGTTAGTAAGTCTATTCATGATGAAATGTCAAAGCATACTGAGCGTCTTTCTCTTTGACACCATGTCTGAAATCCCACGTGATCTGTCAAATACTAATGCATGAAAATCCTAACCTCAAAAGAATCACCCTTTATATGAGAGCTATATCTAAATCTGAACCGATTTCAATCAAATTTTTCACCCTTAACTATACTACTAATTGTACTCCTAGTGCAAAATTTCAACCAAATTCGGCCAAAAATCTAGCTTCTGGGGCCATATAAGTCCATATCGGGTGAAAGATATATATGGGAGCTATATCTAAATCTGAACCGATTTCAATCAAATTTTGACTATACGACCAAGTGTTATGTTTGTACAAAATTTCAAGCAAATCGGGATAAAACTCTGGCTTCTGGATCTATATAAGTGCATATCGGGCGAAAGATATATATGTGAGATATATCTAAATCTGAACCGATTTCTTCCAAAATCAATAGGGTTCTATTCTGACCCAAAACAGGAACATGTGCCAAATTTGAAGTCGATTGGACTTAAACTGCGACCTAGACTTTGATCACAAAAATGTGTTCACAGACAGACGGACGGACGGTCGGACGGACCGACAGACCGACATGGTTATATCGACTCAGGGAACCACCCCGAGCATTATTGCCAAAGACACCATGTGTCTATCTCTATTAACTTTGTCATTCCGTTTGTAACACATCGAAATATTGCTCTAAGACCCCGTCCGTCCGTTCGTCCGTCTTTTGAAATCACGCTAACTTCCGAACGAAACAAGCTATCGACATGAAGCTTGGCACAAGTAGTTGTATTGATGTAGGTCGGATGGTATTGTAAATGGGCCATATCGGTCCACTTTTACGTATAGCCCGTGTATAAACGGACCCCCCAATTTGGCTTGCGATTCCTCTAAGAGAAGCAAATTTCATCCCATCCGGCTGAAATTTGGTACATGGTGTTAGTATATGGTCTCTAATGACTATGCAAAAATTGGTCCACATCGGTTCATAATTATATATAGCCCCCATATAAACCGATCCCCCGATTTTGCTTGCGGAGCCTCTCAGAGAAGCAAATTTCATCCGATCCGGCTGAAATTTGGTACATGGTGTTAGTATATGGTATCTAATGACCATGCAAAAATTGGTCCACATCGGTTCATAATTATATATAGCCCCCATATAAACCGATCCCCCGATTTTGCTTGCGGAGCCTCTCATAGAAGCAAATTTCATCCGATCCGGCTGAAATTTGGTACATGGTGTTAGTATATGGTATCTAATGACCATGCAAAAATTGGTCTACAGCGGTTCATAATTATATATAGCCCCCATATAAACCGATCCCCCGATTTGGCTTGCAGAGCCTCTAAGAGAAGCAAATTTCATCCGATCCGGCTGAAATTTGTTACATGGTGGTAGTATATGGTACCTAATGACCATGCAAAAATTGGTCCACATCGGTTCATAATTATATATAGCCCCCATATAAACCGATCCCCCGATTTGGCTTGCAGAGCCTCTAAGAGAAGCAAATTTCATCCGATCCGGCTGAAATTTGTTACATGGTGGTAGTATATACTAAGCCGATCCCCCGATTTGGCTTGCGGAGCCTCGTGGATGAGCAAAATTCATCCGATTCGGTTGAAATTTGGTACGTGGTGTTAGTATATGGTCTCTAACAATCATGCAAAAATTGGTCCACACCGTCCTTAATTATATATAACCCCCATTTAAACCGATCCCTAGATTTGACCTCCGAAGCTCTTGGAGGAGCAAAATTCATCCTATCCGGTTGAAATTTGGTACGTGGTGAAATTTGGTACATTGCGCTAGTATATGACCGCTAACAACCATGTCAAAATTGGTCCATATCGGTATATAGTTATATATAGCCGATCCCCAAAAATAATCTACCAAAATTTTATTACTATAGAAAATTTTGTAAAGATTTTATTTTGTTAGAAAATTTTATCAAAATTTAGTTTCTATCGAAATTTTTGTCAAAATTTTATTTCTATAGAAAATTTTGTCAAAATTTTAATGCTATAGAAAATTTTGTTAAAATTTAATTTCTATCGAAAAATTTGTCAAAATTTTATTTCAATAGAAAATTTTGTCAAAATTTAATTTCTATCGAAAATTTTGTCAAATGACAGTCTTTCGTAGAAGTTTCTATGCAATCCATGGTGGAGGGTACATAAGATTCGGCCTGGCCTAACTTACGGCCGTATAGACTTGTTCAATTTTAAATGTCCTTGGCCTTTGAAATCTACAACCAAGGTTTTCAATTGAATTTCTATTTGATTTAAACGTTTAACAAAATTCGAAATGCTAGTAAATTGTATTTCTTCAATAAATTGATTTAATGTCTATGACAAAAGAACAAAAAAGGCAAAATAGAAAAATTGCTATAAATAAATTTTACAAATAGGATAAATAAATATTTACCTAAAAGCCTAAAAGACTGAAATTCAAACCTATAACAGCCAAAAACAATCACCCCTCGAATATAAGGACCACAGACAAGATGAACAAAAAAAAACTCAACTTTGAATATCCTTAATGAACTTCAATACTATATTCTATTTATAGCTATAATATCCAAATAAAATATGTAGCTGTCTTGCCATGGCATCCTTTGATCTCCCTCATCGGTAATTCTAACACACCCCCCTCCCCCGTTGGGCCAGCTCAAGACTTTGTAAATCAAATAAGAAAATGTCAATGTCTATGATATTTGAATATAATCACTAAACGAGCAAAGGGAATATACTGGGATTTTCCACCCCATTTGAGTTCTCCAATACGTAAATTGTTCAAATGTATTGGCAAGGAAAGACTCTTTAACAAGTAAACGGAAATAAACAAAAAAAAACAGAGAACAACAACAAAAAACATCAACAATTGTTTATTTAATTTTTCGCGCTTTATTTGTAACGTCTTTTCGTCGGTCGTCAGAGGCTTCATTTGAGTCTATGAATGAATAAGTGAATGATTTAAAATTATTTTTTTTTGTGTATAGAAACCGGTCTTGTATACCCCTTGAGGGTCTAATATTTACAACTTTTGCAAGTTAAAATGGGCCATATGAGCTACCACGAAATATAAATAAAATTTAGAAATTTCAATTCCTTAAAAAAAATTCATAGGCAAAGGGGATAGATACCCTTTCTCCATGCCACTTTTATTTTTGTTATTTTCTTGTTTACTGCTGCACCCGAGAAGTGTGTTAATTCCCCAAAGGCTTTTTAATTCATTTTGGCCTTTTCTTGTTGCCGTATTTTTGTATTATGTTGGTCAAACACTTGTTATACGCCATCCATCCATTTAAGCATCTCTCCCAACTCTCTCAACACCATTCACATCCGTTTACACTTGGATTGTTAATTTTTGTTGTTATTTGCATTGACTTCCATGTTTTTCAAACTCTTGAATTTTTAAAGTTTTAAAAAATTCGGTAGTAGCTTTTTCTGGGGTTCCTCTGGTCTTTCTCGTTTGACAGACACTAAATAAACACAAATTTGTCTGTTTAAATACTCTTAAGGTGAAAAGACACTTTACCATAGATCCATCCGGGGTCGGAACGTAGTCTTTTATCATAGCCTGTTATCGTTTAAACTTGAAGTGTTTTTTTATTTAGCTTTTATATTTGTTTTTTGGGGGGTCCCTTGAGGGCATATTTGGAGTATGGATGAATTCTATTCGATTATCTTTTTGAATGGGTTATTCAATTTTATTAAATATCATAGAAAAAACCTCGAGTCAATTTAACAGTAGTTGTTGGTTAACAATGTATATTTGATTGCCGTAGATTTTTGAGAGAGAAAGAGAGAGAGAGAGATCATTTGATAAGATTCATTGAATATGGTAGATTCACGATAGCAATGTTACCTTTGTGAGTCTCTAAAAAGTGGCACAAAAAGTGGCACTCGTAATAAAAAGGTGGCACACTATTTTTAAAATAGTGACACAAAAAGTGGCACACATTTTTTATATAAAAATATATTTTTTTTTTTATTTAATCATATAAAAATTTTTAGGAACAAGTATATATGGCCATACGTTCGGCCAGGCCTATTCTTATGTACCCTCCACCATGGATTGTGTAGAAACTTCAACGAAAGACTGTCATCCACAATCAAATTACTTGGGTTGTGGTATCCAAAGATTATAAATTGTAGGAAGATAGGAAATTAGCTACTGAGGAGATCGAACCATTTACCAGATTAGTTTAATACTTGAACCAAACGCGTATACGACAAGTATTGACATAGCATTAAAATGCAAATAAAAAGAAATTAAGTGCACGAAATAAATTTCCATAAAGGGGAAAATGTATTTTTTTTGTTGTTGCCTAAAATTTAACATTGTTTCATTGAGAAAATTAAATTTTTCATTTAAAAAATAGAAACGAAAAACAACTAAAAGATTACAAACATGTATTGAACTAACATGGTAAATGCAACATTTGGTATGACGCAAGCCAATTTCCTATCTTCCTCAAATCTATAATCTTTGGTGGTATCTTAAAACTTCTTAACATCGTTTTCTAAATTGTGAGTTAGTCCATACGTGGTATATATTAGACAAAAAAGTTATTTATAGGTAACTCTACAAATAATTACAAATCGATATGGACTTTTTGCACGATACGTAGAGAGCCACAATTGAAATACGGGGGTCGCTTATATGGGGGCTATATACAATTATGAACTTGATATGGACCAATTTTTGTGTGATTGGGGATCGATTTATCTGAGGGCTATATATAACTATAGACCGATATGGACCTAGTTAGGCATGGTTGTTAACAGCCATATACTAGCACAATGTACCAAATTTCAACTGACTCGGATGAAATTTGCTTCTCCAAGAGGCTCCAAAACCAAATCTCGGGATCGGTTTACATGGGGCCTATATATGATTATGGACTGATATGGACCACTTTTGGCATGATTGTTAAACAGCATATACTACCACCACGTACCAAATTTCAACCAGATTGGATGAATTTTGTTTCTCCAAAAGGCACCGGAGGTCAAATCTGGGGATCGGGTTATATGGGGGCTATATATAATTATGGACCGATTTCGACCAATTTTTGCATGGGTATTTGAGGCCATATATTAACACCACGTACCAAATTTCAACTGAATCGGATGAATTTTGCTCTTCCAAGTGGCTCCGCAAGGCAAATCGGGGGATCGGTTTATATGGGGCCTATATATAATTATGGACCGATTTCGACCAATTTTTGAATGGGTATTTGAGGCCATATATTAACACCACGTACCAAATTTAAACTGAATCAGATGAATTTTGGTCTTCCAAGAGGCTCCGGAGGTCAAATCGGGGGATCGGTTTATATGGGGGCTATATATAATTATGGACCGATGTGGACCAATTTTTGCATGGTCATTAGAGACCATATACTAACACCACGTACCAAATTTCAGCCGGATCGGATGAAATTTGCTTCTCTTAGAGGACCGGCAAGCCAAATTTGGGGGTCCGTTTATATGGGGGCTATACGTAAAAGTGGACCGACATGGCCCATTTGCAATACCGTCCGACCTACATCAATAACAACTACTTGTGCCAAGTTTCAAGTCGATAGCTTGTTTCGTTCGGAAGTTAGCGTGATTTCAACAGACGAACGGACGGACATGCTCAGATCGACTCAGAATTTCACCACGACTCAGTATATACACAGTCTCACACAAGTTTACATACCCCTGAGTTGTTTCCCTCTTAACTAAACCTTTTTCTTGTTGTTGTTTATAACCCACACCAAAAAAATCTTCTTGAAAATTAACAAGTATATACGGCCGTAAGTTCGGCCAGGCCGAAGCTTATGTACCCTCCACCATGGATTGCGTCGAAACTTCTACTGAAGCCGATGGCAAGGTATCTTAAAACTTCCTAACACCTTAATATATACCACATAGTCCATACGTGGTACATATTAAACTAAAAAGGCCGATTAAATACGTATATAATTAAGTTTAAAGTTTCTATAGAAATAACATTTTGACAAAATTTTCTATAGAAATAAAATTTGGAAAAAAATTTTATAGAAATAAAATTTTGCAAAATTTTCTATAGAAATAAAATTTTGCAAAATTTTCTATAGAAATAAAATTTTGACAAAATTTTCTACAGAAATAAAATTTTGACAAAATTTTCTATAGAAATAAAATTTTGACAAAATTTTCTATAGAAATAACATTTTGACAATGTTTTCTATAAAAATAAAATTTTGGTAGATTATTTTTGGCTCGAGTGGCAACCATGATTATGAACCGATATGGACCAATTTTTGTGTGATTAGGGATCGGCTATATATAAGTATATACCGATATAGACCAATTTTAGCATGGTTATTAGCGGCCTTATACTAACACCACGTTGCAAATTTCAACCGGATGGGATGAATTTTGCTCCTCCAAGAGGCTCCGGAGATCAAATCTGTGGAACGGTTTATATGGAGGCTATATATAATTATGGACCGATGTGGACCAATTCTTGCGTGTTTGTTAGAGACCACATTCTAACACCATGTTCCAAATTTCAACCGGATCGGATGAATTTTGCTCCTCCAAGAGGCTCCGGAGGACAAATCTGGGGATCGATTTATATGGGGGCTATATATAATTATGGGTCGATGTGGACCAATTTTTGCATGGTCATTAGAGAACATATACCAACACCATGTACCAAATTTCAACCGGATCGGATGAAATTTGCTTCTCTTAGAGGCTCCGCAAGCCAAATCGGGGGATCGGTTTATATGGGGGCTATATATAATTATGGACCGATGTGGACCAATTTTAGCATGGTTGTTAGAGACCATATACAAACACCATGTACCAAATTTCAGCCGGATCGGATGAAATTTGCTTCTCTGAGAGCAATCGCAAGCCAAATTTGGGGGTCCATTTATATGGGGGCTATACGTAAAAGTGGACCGTTATGGCCCATTTGCAGTACCATCCGACCTACATCAATAACAACTACTTGTGCCAAGTTTCAAGTCGATAGCTTGTTTCGTTCGGAAGTTAGCGTGATTTCAACAGACGGACGGACGGCAAGCCAAATTTGGGGGTCCGTTTATATGGGGGCTATACGTTAAAGTGGAGCGATATGGACCAATTTTTGCATGGTTGTTAGAGACCATATACTAACACCATGTACCAAATTTCAGCCTGATCGGATGAAATTTGCTTCTTGTAGAGCAATCGCAAGCCAAATTTGGGGGTCCGTTTATATGGGGGCTATACGTAAAAGTGGACTGTTATGGCCCATTTGCAGTACCATCCGACCTACATCAATAACAACTACTTGTGCCAAGTTTCAAGTCGATAGCTTGTTTCGTTCGGAAGTTAGCGTGATTTCAACAGACGGACGGACGGACATGCTCAGATCGACTCAGAATTTCACCACGACCCAGAATGTATATACAGTATGGGGCCTTAGAGCAATATTTCGAAGTGTTACAAATGGAATGACAAAGTTAATATACCCCCCATCCTATGGTGGAGGGTATACAAATTTTAATAAAATAAAATTATTTAAAAAATGCTATGCCTGGTAACGGAAAATAATTAACCCCACATTACATTCCGTCCAACTTGCAATAAATCACCTATATCACCTAACTCATAGCCTAACATATCGAATATTCCACTTAATTTACACGTGTATACAACAATGAAACATTTCTCATTTCTGACTACATCTCATGTTCATTTTGCCAAGTGGGGTCATTCAGAAATGTATGCTAAAGGCTACCACATTTCAAAAAATCTTTAATAGAATCGGGAGTTGAGCTTTTGATTTTTTTTTTTGTGTTTTCATTAAATGCCAACGTAAGGTTCGTGGTAAATATGAAAAAACAAAATTCTGATTCTGAACAGATTCTTTATGATTCCTTCAATGACGTGATCTCCCCCCAAAAACAATATAAAAACCGACACTTTGAAACAAAACTATATAAAAAAAAAATAAATCACTATTTCATTACAGAAAATCACGCAATAAAATAATCCATCTTTGGTGTTGAAATTGAAGTGTTTGTTTTCATTGTAATATCTATAAAACAAATGTGGGCAGTACTTGTGGCTATGATGATGATGATGACGACGATGATGATATGAGCTCTAGATGGAGCAGAAGTAGGGAGATTGCTGATGATGGGCAATGCTAACGACGACGACGACAACAATAATGAGACCAAGCTAAAAATGACCACCAGTTTTCTTACTGGCAATGATGGATGCGTGTGAATTGCCGCTACTGTATCATTGTCAGTCAGACAGTCATTGCATGTTCACTTCATGTTCATTGGAATTGAGCAAAGTAATTGAAATTGGAAAAGGTGCCGCCATAATGAAAACACCAACTCCCTTGGTTATGACAAAAAGATCATTGCCGCCGCCGCCTCTCAGTCTCAATCTTATTAAATGGGCTCTAACTAAGAGACACCTAATCATAATTGTAGTGTAAATTTGTTTAGGGAGTGGAGGCGGGAGCAAACATTTGGTAGAGATTTGTAGGAAGTGAAATGGTTTATGGCGAATTAATGACCACTAATTAAATTGACACTGTTATATTCAAGTTTTGTACCGGGTAGTATTAATAATATTTTGAAATAATGTGGATGTGATTGTATAACCAAAAAAAAAAAAATACAATAAATATTACAATATAGTTTAAATGTATATTTTTTTAAATCATACATTTTTACCTTAAACAAACGCACACATCATGACTTACTATTTACGAAGAAGCTAGTAAATACTGTCTTTATTACCATGTAAGTGCTGTATCAATATCAATTATTTTACTTTAGCCCTAAATCGATTTTTCTTAAACCATAAATTTTTACCTTAAACCAATGCACACACAGTGATTTACAATTTGCATAGAATCTAGTAAATACTAAATTTATACCAATTGAAATGTTATACCAATATCAATTATTTTACTTTAGCCATAAATCAAATTCTACGAAAAGTTGAAAATTTAAAGTCATAAATTGACTTTTCTTCATTTTTCTCCAATGCACACACAGTGATTTACTATTTGCATAGAATCTAGTAAATACTAACTTTATACCAATGGAAATTTTATGGCAATATCAATTATTTTACTTTAGCCATAAATCAAATTCAAGGGAAAGTTGAAATTTTAGAGTCATTAATTGACTTTTCTCGATTTTCAATATTTTCAATAAATTCGATGCACACACGAAGACTTATTATTTTTATGAAGACAAGCTGATGCTATCTTTTTAACTCTAAACATGATATATCAATATTAATTATTTTACTTTAGAAGTAAATAAAATTTGAAGCAAAGATTTTAAATGGACTTTTAAAGCATTTCAATATCTATTCAAATTAAATTTTCATGTTACCTTAGAAAAAAGATTTTTAATAAAATTTCTACTATTTAATAAAATTGGCTAATCGACCAGCCATAACATACCAAAAAATTGGCAAACGTTCGAGTTTTGGGTTCATTCAGTCGATGGCGATGAAGCTAAAGACGGACTAACAATAATTAACATTTGAATATTTGCAATTTTAATTGAATTTGAATTTTCTTGACCTTAGAATCGATTTTATGTGAAATTTAAATTGAATAATTGATAAACAATTTAGTAAAAAATTAAACATCGGGCACGTTCAGTGTATGGTTAAAGAATTTTAACAAATACATTATAGGCAAAGACCGACATACAGACATCTCAACCAAACCTTTCTTTATCGATAATATACCCTCTCTTCTGGCCCTCTACACCACAGGGGGTATCCCAAATTGGCCGGCTATCAATGGTGTAACAAATAAATTGAGGAAAACTATATCATTTTAACAAATACAATATATTAGATAATTTGCTTATTTTATATCAAATACAATATAGCTAAAAACGGAAGTCCATTGTGCGCCACCAGACTGCAAGGGAGAATATCCTCTTACTTTCAGTAGGTACGATTACTCTGTGGTGGGTACGTTCACTTGATGGACGGACGAACAAAATCTTTTCTGGGATGACAAAACCTTTTCTTATCGAAAATATGCAAAACACTTTTTCGTGTACTACTTGACATCAGGAAGCATATCCCATATCAACGAATCGACATTTTATGCTGCTAAAAAATAAATTAACCAAAACGTCATCATTGTGTACGTTTAGTCTATAGTAATATTTTGTTTAATAAAATACGATATTGCTAAATACAGAGGCCTAACCTAACGCGAAATTTCCTTTATGCAAAAGGTCCATCGTTATTTTTTCTTCCACACAAGACCAGAGAATACATATACCATACACACAGGTCGAAAAATCTCATTCGGTGTGCACGTTCAGGCGGGTACGTTCAATCTCAGTCGGTGTGTACGTTCAGGCTATAGCTGAAAATACATTGTGGCTAAATTCGGATGGACAACCTCCAGAAAACATTGCTTATCGGAAATACTCCACGCATTGTATCCTGCACCACTAGACCTTAGGGGCCAAATTGATATTTTATGGCGTTAAAATATTACGAAAATTCGATCATCGAGTACGTTCAGTCGATGGCTACAAATTTTTAACAAATACGATATAGCTAGAGACGGACGGACTTCAAACACTATATCTTCTTTATTGAAAAGGTCCATCGCTATCATATCTTCGACACCAGACCACAGAAGTCATATCCCAAAAACTAAAAATCTCGATTGTTGAGCACGTTCAGACGATAGCAGAAAAATTAAATATAGCTAAAGACCGATGGATACTCTCTGCCAAATATTTCCTTATGGGAAAGACCCAACGCCCTACTTTCTGCATCAACAAACTTCAAGAGTAAATTCCTAAATTGAAGAAATTGAATTTGTATGGTCTAAGAAATAAATCAGCGAAAACTGGATCTTTTGAAGAGTTCACTTTAAAATTTTAAACAAAAATAATGCAGCTATAGAGGAAGGGAGCCTCCTCGAAAACTTCATTTATAAAAACAAAAAAATTCAAAGCCCTCTTTTCTGCACCTCCAGCCCATAGGGGGCATATTCTAAATTGGCGAATCGACATTTGATGGTATTAATATATAAATTGGCAAACTCTCGATTATTGGGTACGTTCAGTTGATGGTTAAAAAATGTTTACAAATAGCTAAAGGCGGGCGGACATCCTACACCGAATCATTTTTTTAACGTTACGATTGAAAATTCTTTTTTTTTTTCTTCAACTCCAGTTTACAAATAGCTAAAAGCGGGCGGACATCCTACACCGAATCATTTTTTTAACGTTACGATTGAAAATTCTTTTTTTTTTCTTCAACTCCAGAGCCCGGGAATCATACCCCAAATGATAAATTCACATTTAATGGTGTACTATATAATATTGGGTACGTTCAGTCCCTGGCTCAAAGATGGAATTTAGCTCAAAATGAACAAATTTCTACTATACTTCATGCCATGAGAATTATTCTTTCTTCCTCAATTAATGAATTTCCCATAACCCAAAAACAAAATTCCCTTAGCTATTGAAAAAATTGATTTTTCCCACTTCGATTTTAGTTCACATGAGATCAATGAAAATTTCAAGTGGTTTTCGGTCATATTCTGGCTGGATGATGACCAAGCCAAGTCACTAGATATTCACTTGCAACAACAGCAGCAGCAGCATCGATAAACAAAAGCATTGTTGATATATCCGTGAGAAAATTGCATTGTCTTTTGTTAGAAGATATTTTCCCAATTCAAAATTATGTATAATTTAAGTCTACTCCCAAGAAATGGCCCTGGTTATCGCCATCGCTTTAGTTGGGTAAGGTAGGCAGATAGATTCAATGATGGCTTGTCTCAGAAGTAGTAGCCAGGTTGTTAACGTTTTTCAAGAGTGTTTCAAGAGATTGCCAGACATAGATCCCAAACAAAAGAAACTCGTAAGTAAATCTCCAAGTGGCAATAAGGAACCAACAAACCCAACAACAAAAAAACAGAAATCAATTTTGTTAAAATAAAAACTAAAAAATGAAAGAGTTATTGAGTGCAAGACAATCGCCTTTATATATAAAAATAAATAAAGTGGTGATCCCCAGATACAACCAAAAATTTCCAACAAATATACGAGATACACTCGCATATCATTGATGGGATTTTGATGGTGTTTATTTCTTTCCAGACTTTATTATTGCGATTATAAAGCATGTATAGACATGATTTTTATAAAAGAAGGAAAAAGTTTTCATAGGCACTTAGAAAAAAAATAGGAAAATAATTTTTAAATTAAGGTGAAAAAATTGGTTTTACAATTTTAATTGGTTACAACGTAAATGAATCTTATAGGGAAAACTTTGTCAAAAAACAGAAGAAAACTATTTCGAAAATTAAAATTTGGGAAACATTTTTTACCAAAATTATTAAATATATAAAGTTTTAATTTAAAAAAAAAAATTTTAAAACTGAATTCTAAATTATTTTTAGATTAAAAAAAAAAAAAAAACTCTCTCGAATTTTTCCCGTGTAGTTACATGATCACAAACAAATGCAACAAATATGATTACTGAGATATGAGAAAAAACTCGACCAGAGATTGTGCTTCCTTTAATAATGGGATGACTGAGCAAAAATCCAATCCCAAGACAAGAAACATTCAAAGCCTTTAAAAAAAACGCCAGTGGTTGGCTCTCAAATAACAAGAAAAAATACAGCAACAGGAAAACAATTTTGTTGGGTGTTAATGGCTGATACATTCATGTCTGGAAACCAGTATTAGCACACCAAGCTTAAGCCAGGATGGTTGGTTGGCTGGCTGGCTTACTGACACCACAAATTGTAGAAAGAAATGCTCAATCGATGGATGGATGGATGGATGGATGGATACATCATGGAACGCCAACTGCCGCCACCGCCATTAAATTATAATCACAATCATTACTCGACTAATGATCCCCCTACCGAAGAATGGCTTACACATGTAAAACCGAAAACTGGTGAAACCATTACAAAAGCCAAACAAAGTACAAAAGAACCATATCTGGATTTTGAAAAAAAAACAAAACTTCGACCAAGTGCTGATACAAAAAGACATAAGAAACTCATTCAAATAGTTGCGAAGACAATATATGGACACTGGAATGATTTAATTTAATTTATTTGGATTAGTTATCCAAATAAATTTAAATTTAGTTATCCATAACAATTTAATTATAAAGTCAAAAATCGTTTTTTATTGCCAAAAGTTTCTATAGAAATAAAATTTTGACATTTTTCTGTAAAAATAAAATTTTCACAAAATTTTATAAAGAATTAAAATTTTCACCAAATTTTCTATAGAAATGAAATTGTGACAAAATTTCCTATAGAAATAAAATTTTGACAAAAAGTTTAATATAGAAATAACATTTTGACAAAATTTACGATAGAAGTAAAAATTTGACAAAATTTCTATAGAAATAAAATTTTGACAAAATGTTCAATAGAAATAAAATTTTCTCTAGACATAAAATTAAAAAAAAAATCTTTAGAAAAAAAATCTCTATAGAAATAAAATTTGGACAAAATTCTCTACAGAAATAAAATTGTGACAAAATTTTCTATAGAAATAAAATTTTGACAAAATTTTCTATTCAAATAAATTTTTGACAAAAATTTCGCTAGAAATAAAATTCTGGCAAAATTTTCTATAGAAATAAAATTTTGACAAAATTTTCTATAGAAATAAAATTTTGCCAAAATATTTTATAGAAATAAAATTTGGACAAAATTTTCTACAGAAATAAAATTTTGACTAATTTTGACAAAATTTTCTATAGAAATAAAATGTTGACATAATTTTCTATAGAAATAAAATTTTGACAAAATTTTCTATAGAAATAAAATTTTGACAAAATTTTCCACAGAAATAAAATTTTGACTAATTTTGATAAAATGTTCTATAGAAATAAAATTGTGACAAAATTTTCTACAGAAATAAAATTTTGACAAAATTTTCTATAGAAATAAAATGTTGACAAAAACTTCTATAGAAATAAAAATTTGACAAAAATTTTTGAAAAATTATTTATAGAAAAAAACTTTTGACAAAATTTTATGTAGAAACAAAACTTTCTATAGAAATGAAATGTTGACAAAATTTTCTATAGAAATAAAATTTGACAAATATTTCTTTCCAAATAAAATTTTGCGAAATTAGTTATAGAAAAAAGTTGACATATAAAAAAATTTGAGAAATTATTTATAGAAAAAAAAATTTACAAAATTTTCTATAGAATAAAATTTTGTCAAAATTTTCTTAGAAATAAAATTTTGACAAAATTTTCTGCAAAAATAAAATTTTAACAAAATATTTTATAGAAATAAAATTTTGACAAAATTTTCTACAGAAATAAAATTTTGACTAATTTTGATAAAATGTTCTATAGAAATAAAATTGTGACGAAATTTTCTATAGAAAAAAAATTGCACAAAAATTTCTATAGAAATGAAATGTTGACAAAATTTTCTTTAGAAATAAAAATTTGACAAATATTTCTATAGAAATAAAATTTTGCGAAATTATTTATAAAAAAAAATTACAAAATTTTTTATAGAACTAAAATTTTGACAAATATTTCTATAGAAAACAATATCGATAAAACTTTTAATAGAAATACAATCGTGACAAAATTTTCTATAGAAATAAAATGATGACAAAATTTTCTATAAAAATAAAATTTTGAAAAAAATTTCTATACAAATGAAATTTTGACAAAATTTTCTATAGAACTAAATTGTTGACATAATTTTCTATAGATATAAAATTGTGACAAAATTTTCTATAGAAACTATATAATTTTTTTTTTTTGAAATAAGATTTTCTATAGATATAAAACGTTTAAAAAAATTTCTTTAGAAGCAAAATTTTGACATTTTCTTTAGAAATAAAATTGTGACAAAATTTTCTATAAAAATAAAATTTTCACAAAATTTTCTTTAGAAATAAGGTTTTCTTTAGATATAAAATGTTTAAAAAATTGTTTAGAAACTAAATTTTCTATAGACATACAGTTTTAACAAAATTTTCTCTAGAAATAAAATTAAAAAAAAAAAATCTATAGAAATACAATTTTGAAAAAATTTCTATAGAACTAAAATGTTGACATAATTGTCTATAGATATAAAATTGTGACAAAATTTTCTATTTTTTTTTTGAAATAAGATTTTCTATAGATATAAAATGTTGAAAAAATTTTCTTTAGAAGCAAAATTTTGACATTTTCTTTAGAAATAAAATTGTGACAAAATTTTCTATAAAAATAAAATTTTCACAAAATTTTCTTTAGAAATAAGATTTTCTTTAGATATAAAATGTTCAAAACATTGTTTAGAAACAAAATTTTCTATAGACATACAGTTTTAACAAAGTTTTCTCTAGAAATAAAATTAAAAAAAAATCTATAGAAATAAAATTTTGACAAAATTTTCTATAGAAATAAAATTTTGACAAAATTTTCTATAGAAATAAAATTTTGACAAAATTTTCTATTGAAATAAAATTTTGACAAAATGTTCTATAGAAATAAAATTTTGAAAAAATTTTCTATAGAAATAAAATTTTGAAAAATTTTCTGTAGAAATAAAATTTTGAAAATTTTTCTATTGAAATAAAAATTTTGACAAAATTTTCTATACAATAAGAAATTTGATAAGTTTTTTATAGTTTTTATTTTAATTTTAGTTTAGTTTGATTTGATTTTTTTATTTTCTTTTTAGAAATAAAATTTTGACAAATATTTCTATCGAAATAAAATTTTGCGAAATTATTTATAGAAAAAAAATACAAAATTATCTATAGAACTAAAATTTTGACAAAATAGAAATACAATCGTGACAAAATTTTCGATAGAAATAAAATTTTGACAAAATTTTCTATAGAAATAAAATTTTAACAAAATTTTCTCTAGAAATAAAATTTTGAAACAATTTTCTGTAGAAATAAAATTTTGACAAAATTTTCTATAGAAATAAAATATTGACAAAATTTTTAATAGAAATAAAATCGTGACAAAATATTCTATAGAAATAAAATTCTGACAAAATTTTCTATAGAAAAAATTTTGAGAAATTGTTTATAGAAAAAAATTGTCAAAATTTTCTATAGAAATAAAATGTTGACAACATTTTCTATAGAAATAAAATTTTGACAAAATTGTCTATAGAGATAAAATTTTAAAAATATATGTTTCGTTTTTATTTTATTCTAATTTTTTATTTATTATTTTAATTTAATTTAATTTTTGTTCGTTTCGTTTCATTTTATTTTCTTTTCTTTTATTTTATTTTGACTTAATTTTTTAAACAAACAATATTAAGTTCATATAGAAATTCATTTGTTTAAAAAATTGTGCGATTAAATGGAAATTTACATTAAATTTTTGAATTTTTGTTTATTTAATATATTTTACTGCTTCAATTTGCGTCACTGTGCACCTTCCATGTTGAAGGCATGTGTAATCGTACCACCAAACAATGGATGAAGAAGGAGTTTATCATCGCAAAATAAAGGAAAACAAATGGCAAGTTAACTCAATAAACACCATTTCACCTCGTACATCAATAAAAATGAACTGGTTGTAAAATGCGTAGTTTCCAGCTGCTCTGGACTCGATATTTATTTCATTTTGCTAAAATATTTCCCAAGCAGAAGTCATCCAACTTCTTGGTAGTGGGCATTACATTTAAGTATGCCAAAGATACCAGACGCCTGTATTATATATGGTCAAGTAGTGGTAGTGGTGAAACACACACCATTTCAATCCAATTCAATGTATCGTTACTTACTTAATAATTGCGCTTGCGCGCATACAGACGAAGACGATGACGACACATTGCCATCACGGTTTATGGCTTGTAAGCGTATTTGCAAAAGCCGCATTACCACTGCCAGCATAAGAATAAAAAGAAGTGCCTTTTTTGTTACAAAGGTCCATTACATTTTGCTTTGTCATTCGAACACTTTTAAATGCACATACACCATTCACTTGAGCTGGTAGGTTTTTGCAAAAGATCTCGGTTTCTTTTATAATTACTTTTGTTTCCAGAAGGACCATTAAGCAAGATCCAACAATGATACATTGTATATATGTTTTTAACATAAAAACACATTTTGTATTAGGTAGCTCTTATGAAATTTGGTAAGACATTCTATTATGGATATACATAACAAGTGGAAAAATGCAAGCCATAAGTTTGAGTACTTTAACAATATTTTTGAGATCACATTTAAATAGAACTATACCAGTAACGATAGAAAATTATATTGTAACAATTATGAAATTATATTATAAATATTATGAATAAAAAAATTATGAATTAGGCTTTATATAAATAGAAGATATTGATTTTTCGACTTTGGATAAGTCAACTTTTCGGATTTCCAACAATTTAAAATTGTTAGCTGCCCTTACGGCTGCAAGCAATTTATCCTTGAGTAATTAAGAAGTAAGTAAATCATATCCCACTATTTATCCAACGTCAATTTTAATCTTTTAAAGATTACAAAATATATGTAAAGTTAATTTTTTTATTGATCATTACGATCAGGTATCGAATCAACAGATTATTGAGAATAGTGGGTCAATCGGAACATAAACTGAGGGGTCTAGGACTTATATTAATGGAAGGCATACAAAAACTGATCATAGCTGGGATGCGACCATCCTTACATGAAATACACAATAATATATGCAAGAAAAAAAATTTTGAAAAAAAATCTTCACAAATAAAATTCTTTCCTATTTGATTTTTAGTAAATTTTCGATAGCTATAACATTTTTTCGGAAATTTGTCTATAAAAATTATATAGAGATAACACTTGGCAAATTTTCGATAGAGAAAAACTTGTGATAATAATTTTTATATTGATAAAATTATGAGAAAATTTTCCATAAAAAAGTTTTTGAAAAAAAAAATCTATAGAAAATGTTTTGCGAATTTTTTTCTTAGAAATACAAATAAAGATTTCCATAGAAACAAACTTTTTATGAAACTTTCTATAAAAAGATTTGAGAAAAAAAAATTCTATAGAAATAAAATGTTGAAAAAACTTCCTAACGAAATAAAATTTTGCACACATTTTTTAGAGAAATAAAATTTTGACAATATTTTCCATAGAAAAAAAATTTTCTATAGAAATAAAATTTTGACAAAAATCTCTATAGAAATAAAATTTTTGCATATAAATGAAATTTTGAAAATATTTTCTTTAGAAATGAAATTTTGAGAACATTTTCTTTAGATATGAAATTTTGAGAAAACTGTCTATAGAAATAAAATGTTGGCAAAATTTTCTATTTTCTATATATTTTCTATAAAATAGAATTTTGAGTTCCATAGAAATAAAATAAAAAAAAATAAAATTTTCTATAGAAATAAAATTTTGAGAAAACTTTCCTAACGATTTAAAACTTTGCACAAATTTTCTATAGAAATAAAACTTTTACAAAATTTTTATAGAAATTATATATTTTCCCAAAGAAATAAATAAAATTTTGCAAAATTTTTCTAACGAAATAAAATTTTGATAAAAATTTCTGTAGAAATAAGATTTTGCAAAACTTTCTAAAGAATTTAAATTTTGCAAAAATTTCCAAATAAAATTGACAACATTTCCTATATAAGTAAACGTCTAACAGAATTTTCTACAGAAATAAACTTTAGATAAAATTTTCTACAGAGATAAAATTTTCACAAAATTTTCTATACAAATAAAAGTTTGACTAAATTTTCTATAGCTATAGAATTTTGACAAAAATTTTATGTAAATAAAATTTTGATAAAATTTGATATAGAAATAAAATTTCGACAAAATTTTCTAGGGAATTAAAATTTTGAGAAAAAAACTGTTTCGATAGACATAAAACGTTGAGAAATCTTTTTAAACAAACAAAATTTGAGGATATTTTTTCGAAATAAAACATTTCCTATATAAGTAAAAATCTATGAAAATTTTCTACAGAAATAAAACCTTCACAAAATTTTCTATAGAAATACAATTTTGACAAAATTCTCTATAGAATTTTGACAAAACTTTCTATAGATATAAAATGTTGAGAAATATTTACATAGAAATGAAATACTGAGAAAATTTTCTTTAGAAACAAAAAAACTTTTCCGATAGAAATAAAACGTTCAGAAATCTTTTTAAACAAACAAAATTTGAGGATATTTTCTTTCGAAATAAAATGTTGAGTATGTTTGCTATAGTCATAAAATTTAGAGAAAAATTTCTAAAGAAATACAATTGTTAGAACATTTTTATAGAAATAAAATTTAATCAACATTTTCTGTAGAAATATAATTTGAGAAAATTTGCCATTTAAGTAAAATTTGATAAACAATTTCTAACATAAGTAAATTTTGAGAAAATTTTCTATAGAAATAAAATTTTGACAACATTTCCTACATGAGTAAAAATCTATGAAAATTTTGTACAGAAATAAAATTTAGATAAAATGTTCTACAGAGATGAAATTTTCACAAAATTTTCTATAAAAATAAAAGATTGACTAAATTTTCTATAGAAATAAAATTTTGACAAAATTCTCTATAGAAATAAAATAGAAATAAAATTTTGACAAAATTTTATATAGAAATAAAATGTTGAGAAAATATTCTTTAGAAACCAAATTTCGAGAAAAACTTTTTCGATAGAAATAAAACATCGAGAAAATTTTTTTAACAAACAAACTTTGAGGATATTTTCTTTCGAAATAAAATTTTGAGACTATTTGCCATTTAAATAAAATTTTGAGAAACATTTCTATAGAACTACAATTGTTAGAACATTTTTTACACAAAAAAAAATTGTATCAAAATTTTATATAGAAATACAATTTTGAGAAAATTTGCCATTTAAGTAAAATTTTGATAAACAATTTCTAAAGAAGTAAATTTCGAGAAAATTTTCTATAGATATAAAAGTTTGAAAACATTTCCTATATAAGTAAAAATCTAAGAGAATTTTCTACAGAAATAAAATTTTGATAAAATTTTCACAACATTTTCTATAAAAATAAAAGTTTGACTAAATTTTCTATAGCAATAGCATTTTGACAAAAATTTTATAGAAATAAAATTTTGACAAAATTTTATATAGAAATAAAATTTCGACAAAATTTTCTATAGAAATACAATTTTAAGAAAATTTTCTATAGAAAGAAAATTTTGACAACATTTCCTATAAAAATAAAAATCTATTAAAATTTTCTACAGAAATTACATTTTTATAAAAATTTGACAAAATTCTCTATAGAACTAAAATTTTGACAAAATTCTCTGTAGAATTAAAAGTTTGACAAAATTTTGTATAGAAATAAAATTTTGAGAAAAATTTTTATAGAAATAAAATTTTGACAAAATTTTCTATAGAAATGATATCTTGACAAAATTTTCTGTAGAAATAAAATTTTGACAAAATTTTATATAGAAATAAAATTTTGACAAAATTCTCCATAGAATTAAAAGTTTGACAAAATGTTATATAGAAATAAAGTTTTGAGAAAATTTTTTATAGAAATAAAATCTTGACAAAATTTTCTATAGAAATGACATATTGACAAAATTTTCTATAGAAATGACATCTTGACAAAATTTTATATAGAAATAAAATTTTGACAAAATTTTATATAGAAATAAAATTTTGACAAAATTCTCCATAGAATTAAAAGTTTGACAAAATTCTATATAGAAATAAAATTTTGACAAAATTTTTTATAGAAATACAATTTTGACAAAATTTTCCATAGAAATAAAATTTTGCAAAAATTTTCTATAGAAATAAAATTAAAAAAAAAAACATGTTATCGAAATAAAATTTCGACAAAATTTTCTATAGAAATACAATTTTGAGAAAATTTTCTATAGAAAGAAAATTTTGACAACATTTCCTATAAAAGTAAAAATCATTTTCTACAGAAATTAAATTTTTATAAAAATTTGACGAAATTCTCTATAGAACTAAAATTTTGACCAAATTCTCCGTAGAATTAAAAGTTTGACAACATTTTCTATAGAAATAAAATTTTGAGAAAATTTTTTATAGAAATAAAATTTTGACAAAATTTTCTATAGAAATGACTTCTAGACAAAATTTTCTGTAGAAATATAATTTTGACAAAATTTTATATAGAAATAAAATTTTGACATAATTTTCTATACAAATAAAATTTTGACAACATTTTGTAGAGAAATAAAATGTTGACAAAGTTTTCTATTGACATAAAATTTTGACAAAATTTCTATAGAAATAAAATTTAACACAATTTTCTATATAAATAAAATTTTGACAATATTTTCTATAGAAATAAAATTTTGACAAATTATCTATACAGATAAAATTTTCGATAGAAATAAAATTTTGCAAAAATTTCATAATAAAATTTTTGAAAAATTTCCTAAAGACATAAAATTCTAAGACAAAAATATATTTTTATAAAATTTTCTACAGAGATAAAACTTTCACAAAATTTTCTATAGAAATAAAATTTTGACAACATTCTCTATAGAATTAAAATTTTGACAAAATTCTCCATAGAATTAAAAGTTTGACAAAATTTTCTATAGAAATAAAATTTTGACAAAATTTTTTATAGAAATAAAATTTTGAAAAAATTTTTTATACAAATAAAATTTGGACAAAATTCTCCATAGAATTAAAATTTTGCCAAAATTCTGTACAGAAATATAATTTTGACAAAATTTTCTATAGAAATAAAAGTTTGACAAAATTTTCTATATAAATAAAATTTTGCAAAAATGTTCTATAGAAATAAAATTAAAAAAAAATTATAGAAATAAAATGTTGATAAAATTTTCTATAGAAATAAAATTTTGCAAAAAATTTCTATATAAATAAAATTTTGCAAAAATTTTTTATAGAAATAAAATTTTGATAACACTTAGTAAGAAGCATTGATTTTTGATAAGAGAGATAAACCAACATTTTGTAATGTACAATCCAGTAATCCAAAGATGTGAGGTATGCAATCCTAGATCCAGCCATCTTAGCGCCATTCTTACTGTTTTTTTACATTTTCCTTTATCCTTTCACCTCACTCCAATTTCATATCTAATCCAACTTTAATCAGAAAGTTCCTTGTCGGTCGTTGAAAACAATAACCTTATCATAATTCAAGCGGTCACTTTTAATGTGGCTACCAGCAGCGTGCTATGATGGTTGGCGGCATTTTCATATCTAATAGACCACAAATGCAAATAAACGAAGGAAGACGAAGAGAAAAAAACGCAAAATATGTAAGGCAAATTTAATGTAACTTTAAACTCCTTCAAATCAACTAAACCAAAAGCAAATTACAAACTCATGGGGATAACTCCTTTTACAGTCCAGATGAAATAACAAAAAAATCGAATAACCGATATTGTAGCTCGATCAGCATCGATCACGACAACATGGCAACTAAAGATCCAAGTGTAAAGTGATTGTAAGTACTGACGGCTATGGCATATGAGCCACATGCGTATGCCTAGCATTTGAACGTCGACGGTGATAGTGGTATTGGTGGTGGTGGTTGCGGCGTTCTTCTCAGATCAATGAAACGGAAAAGCTTGAAAAGATATATCCAGAGCTCTATAGCGGTGTGAGGCGGCTAACAAGCAGACAATGATAACTGCCACCACATCACAACGGCAGCGACAAGGCGGCTTGTCGTTCAATTTCAAAAACTTAAGTAGAGATAGATACATATGGCCCATAGCCATGACGAGGAACGAGAAGGAACCTGGGCAAGATGCAAATGTTTTAAAACGTTTTGACTTGATTTAGAGGTTGTAATGACTTAGCTATAAAGGAGGTATCAGTTTACCTACAAGTTAATGATATCCGGTTACAATAACAATGCCACACACTGAAAATGTCGATTGTCTTCGTGTCCGTCCGGGGGGGCGAACTGTCCACCAGAACACACACACACACCGAAAAAAGGGGCCACAAATTGTCTGTCCACTTACTGCCCATCATCATTCCCTACTTATAGTCCTAAAAGTGAGTGACTCTGAGTGTTGGTTATTAACAAGAAGAACGACAACTGAAAAAAATATTCTCGTATTGAACCCAAAAACATATGAGGCTCTAAACCGCTGCTTTGGTGTCTCTACAACCCTCCTTGGTTCCCCATATGTGCTGCCACCGACGTTGTTGGCGGCTTCATTATAGGTGATACACATCCATCCATCCATCATAAGTGTATCATATGATGATATATTTTCTTATTATTATACCCACCACCATAGAATGGTGACGGGGTATAATAAGTTTGTCATTCCGTTTGTAACACATCGAAATATCGATTTCCGACTATATAAAGTATATATATTCTTGATCAGGGAGAAATTCTAAGACGATATAACAATGTCCGTCTGTCCGTCTGTCTGTCTGTCTGTCTGTCTGTCTGTCTGTTGTAATCACGCTACAGTCTACAATAATGAAGCAATCGTGCTGAAATTTTGCACAAACTCGTCTTTTGTCTGCAGGCAGGTCAAGTTCGAAGATGGGCTATATCGGTCCAGGTTTTGATATAGTCCCCATATAAACCAACCTCCCGATTTGGGGTCTTGGGCTTATAGAAATCGAAGTTTTTATCCAATTTGCCTGAAATTTGAAATCTAGAGGTATTTTATGACTATAAAGAGGTGTGCCAAAAATGGTGAGTATTGGTCCATGTTTTGGTATAGCCCCCATATAGACCGATCTCCCGATTTTACTTCTTGGCCTTATAGAAACCGCAGTTTTTATTCAATTTACCTGACATTGGAAATCTAGAGGTATTGTAGGACCACAAATACGTGTGCCAAAAATTGTGAGTATCGGTCCATATTTTGGTATAGCCCCCATATAAACCGACCTCCCGATTTGGGAGTCTTGGGCTTATAGAAATCGAAGTTTTTACCAATTTGACTGAAATTGGAAATCTAGAGGTATTTTATGACCATAAAGAGGTGTGCCAAAAATGTTGATTATCGGTCCATGTTTTGGTATAGCCCCCATATAGACCGATCTCCCGATTTTACTTCTTGGGCTCATAGAAACCGCAGTTTTTATTCAATTTACCTGAAATTGGAGATCTAGAGGTATTATAGGACCACAAATACGTTTGCCAAAAATTGTGAGTATCGGTCCATATTTTGGTATAGCCCCCACATAGACCGATCTCCCGATTTTATTTCTTGGGCTTATAGAAACCGCAGTTTTTATTCAATTTACCTGAAATTGGAAATCTAGAGGTATTATAGGACCACAAATACGTGTGCCGAAAATTGTGAGTATCGGTCCATATTTTGGTATAGCCCCCATATAGACCGATCTCCCGATTTTATTTCTTGGGCTTATAGAAACCGCAGTTTTTATTCAATTTACCTGAAATTATAAATCTAGAGGTATTGTAGGACCACAAATACGTGTGCCAAAAATTGTGAGTATCGGTCCATGTTTTGATATAGTCCCCATATAAACCAACCTCCCGATTTGGGGTCTTGGGCTTTTAGAAATCGAAGTTTTTATCCAATTTGAAATCGAAGTTTTTATACAATTTGCCTGAAATTTGAAATCTAGAGGTATTTTATGACTATAAAGAGGTGTGCCGAAAATGGTGAGTATCGGTCCATATGTTAGTATAGCCTCCAAAAGAACGATCTCCCGATTTAACTTCTTGGGTTTCTAGAAACCGTAGTTTTTATCTGATTTGCCTGAAATTGTAAATATTCTGGTATTTTCGGCTCACAAAAACGTGTATCGGATTAAGTTTTTATTGGTCCATTTGGTAATGCCTCCATATAGACTGACTTCACTTCTTGAAGGTGTAGAAGGCGCACTGATCATAAAAATTGCTTGAAACTCAATGTAAAATTTCCAGATTTTACTTCTACAGACTTAAGATTTCAAATCAAGACGTTATTTTATAATTTCTTGCACACTTACAAGAGATGTTAATGATTCCTCTAAAACTCAAACAAAAATGGTTCTTATAAATCCAGAATCTGATATAGTCCTCATAGGTGAAATCTTTAAATTTATCTTCGGGAAATGTCCTCAAGCCCTCCTGAAATTTCAAAGGAAACCCAAAAATTTGGTTCATGGTGGTGGGTATTTAAGATTCGGCCCGGCCGAACTTAGTGCTGTATATACTTGTTTTTATTTATTTTTTTTTTTTAGTTTTGTTGATTTCGATGGAAGCCGCCAGCTTCTCATTGAGGAGACAAGGAAAACAAAATAAAACAACAAGACAAACATTCCAAATTGCCAAACCACACTCAATTCCTAACAAACTATGCTGCGGTTTTGGTGTCGATTTTTTTTTTGTTCTTCAGAAGAGAACATTTGATCTATAGGGAAAGAAAGAAACAAACACTTGTCCATCTTTTGGAATTTGAGATGAATTATTAACAAAAAAAATGATCTAAGGAAAATAACTAGGAAATGTTGACAGAGGCACTGGTGACCTGATGCTGTAGGTCATCGTAACAGTCGGGAGAAATAAATTTCCAGAGAATAAATTTCCAAATACAATGATAGAAAAATTTTCGTTATATTAACAAAATGGGTCATTAAAAGTGAGCCAATGAAACAAATTCGTTAATACAACGAAATTTTTCGTTATTATAACGAATTTTCTGTTCATCAACGTAATGTTTCGTACTATTAACGAATATTTTCATTGTATTAATGAAAATGTTTCGTTATATCAATGAAAAATTTTCGTTGGCCCAATTTTAATGAAATTTTCTTTGTGTGTATATGTGTGTGTATTTTATGGAATTTTCTAGTTAAAAAATCTTGGATAGATCTCTAGCTTTCACCTTATATCTAATATATTTTTCCACCCTTTTCCAAAAGAATTTTTATATGACTTGTAACTTACCGATTTTTCGCTGCCGCCGCTCTATCACGTTGTCGACGATTTTTAAACCAATTACCAACTTGTGTGGGATTCAAACCCGTCGCCTTGGCTAGTTCACGTTTTTTCGTTGGATTTGGATAGGGATCCTGTAGGTACCATTCACGCAGGAGACTTCTCGTACGTTCTTTGAAACAGTGTGTCTTTTGTTCACCATCCCAGATGGTGGGTGGCAAAGGAAACTTTTTCCTTACCCGATATTTATCAACGGGACCTGGAAAAACAAACAGAAAAAAAATATAAATTAGTGAAATTTATTTATTCGATAAAAAAAATTGTGCTAGCATGCAAAAGAACAAAAATATTTGAAAGGAAAAATTATTTTTATATGAAAATTATTTTTTTTTAAGAAAAATAAAATTTTATATAATTTTTAGGAAAATTTTAATTTATTAAAAAAATTATTCTATTTTGTTTTGATTATTAGCATTTTAAATCATTTTTCTAACTTTTTAATTAGGAAAATTATTTTTCCTCAAGAAAAATTGTATTGTATTCTATTTTGGAAAATAATAGGAAAGTATTTTTTTTTTTTTTTGAGAAAATTTTATTATTATTATTAGTTTTTTTAATAAGAAAAGTATTTTTTTAAGAAAATTTCATTTCTTAAGAAAAATAAAATTTTATATACTTTTTAGGAAAATTTTAATTTATTAAAAAAAATATTCTATTTTGTTTTAATTATTAGCATTTTAAATCATTTTTCTAACTTTTTAATTAGGAAAATTATTTTTCTTCAAGAAAAATTGTATTGTATTTTATTTTGGAAAATAATAGAAAAGTATTTTTTTTAGAAAATTTTATTATTATTATTATTTTTTATAAGAAAATTAATTTTTTTTTAAGAAAATTTCATTTCTTAGGAAAAATAAAATTTTATATACTTTTTAGGAAAATCTTAATTTATTAAAAAAATTATTCTATTTTATTTTGATTATTAGCATTTTAAACCATTTCTCTAACTTTTTAATTAGGAAAATTATTTTTCCTCAAGAAAAATTGTATTGTATTGTATTTTGAAAAATAATAGGAAAGTATTTTTTTTTTGAGAAAATTTTATTATTATTATTTTTTTATAAGAAAATTATTTTTTATAAGAAAATTATTTTTTTTTAAGAAAATTTCATTTCTTAAGAAAAATAAAATTTTATATACTTTTTAGGAAAATTTTACTTTATTAAAAAAATTATTATATTTTGTTTTGATTATTAGCATTTTAAATCATTTTTCTAACTTTTTAATTAGGAAAATTATTTTTCCTCAAGAAAAATTGTATTGTATTTTATTTTGGAAAATAATAGGAAAGTATTTTTTTTTTTTTTTGAGAAAATTTTATTATTATTATTTTTTTTTTTATAAGAAAATTAATTTTTTTAAGAAAATTTCGTTTCTTAAAAAAAATAAAATGTTATATACTTTTTAGGAAAATTTTATTTTATTAACAAAATTATTCTATTTTGTTTTGATTATTAGCATTTTAAATCATTTTTCTAATTTTTTTAATTAGGAAAATTATTTTTCCTCAAGAAAAATTGTATTGTATTTTATTTTGGAAAATAATAGGAAAGTTATTTTTTTTAAGAAAATTTTATTAAATATAATTTTGATTATTAATAAAGCATTTTTCTAATTTTTAATGATTTTTTTTTTATCCCTTTCTATTTATTTTAAGCTGTTCTAACAAAATATTCTTTATTAAAATTTCAACAAAAAATGGCACTTAAAGGAAATTAAAGAAAAATAAAAACAGATTATTCAAAAAAATTTTAATTAAACAATATTTCGATTATTAACATTTCAAAGAATTTTTCTAATTTTTTAAATATGAATATTGTTTTATGTTTTGTCAAGAAACATTTTATTATATTTTTTTTTGGAATATAATAATAAAATTATTTTTTCAAGAAAAAAATTTATAACATTTTATTTTGATTATCAGCATTTAAAAACATTTTTCTATAAAAAGACAAATTAGTTTTCGTTAAAAAGAAGTAATTATATTTTATTTTGAAAACTAATAATAAAATTTTTTTAATTACCTTGTTTTGATTATTTTTTAATTTTTCTATTTTTTAATGAACTTTTCTATTTTTTTATCCCATTCTATTTATTTGAAGCCGTTCTAAAAAAATATTCTTTATGAAAATTTTAACAAAAAATGGCACTTAAAGGAAATTAAAGAAAAATAAAAACAGATTATTCAAGAAAATTTTAATTAAACAATATTTCGATTATTAGCATTTCAAAGCATTTTTCTAATTTTTTTAAATATGAATATTGTTTAATGTTTTGTCAAGAAACATTTTTATTATATTTTATTTTGGAAAATAATAATAAAATTATTTTTTTAAGAAAAAAAATGTATAACATTTTATTTTGATTATTAGTATTTCAAAACATTTTTCTATAAAAAGAAAAATTATTTTTCGTTAAAAAAATAAATAATTATATTTTATTTTGAAAACTAACAATAAACATTTTTTTAAGAAAAATTTAATTACCTTTTTTTGATTATTTTTTAATTTTTATATATTTTAATGATTTTTTTCTATTTTTCATGAACTTTTTTTAATGATTTTTTTATCCCATTCTATTTATTTTAAACTGTTGTAACAAAATATTCTTTATTATAAAATAAAACATAAAATTGTATCCCTTTCTATTTATTTTAAACTTTTGTAACAAAATATTCTTTATTATAAATTTCTCATAAAAAATTTTTCTCATAAAAAAATTTAGAAAATAAATAATTATAAAAAATAAATAATTATATTTTATTTTTAAAACTAATAATATTTTTTTTTCAAAAAAAATTTAATTACTTTTTTTTTGATTATTTTTTTAATTTTTATATTTTTTAATGAATTTTTTCTATTTTTCATGAACTTTTCTATTTTTTGATGAATTTTTTATCCCATTCCATTTATTTTAAACTGTTGTAACAAAATATTCTTTATTATAAAATAAAACATAAAATTTCTCATAAAAAAATTAGAAAAAACTGAAATTTTTCTTATTCTTGAAATAGGACAATTATTTTTCTTTGCAAACAAAACTGTATTTATATTTTATTTTTGAAAATAATAGTAAAATTATTTTGCCAAAAAATTGAATTATACTTTATCTTGGTTATTAGCATTTCAAAGAATTTTTTTTAATTTTTTAAAATATGGTTTTATGTTGTTTTAATTATTTTAAATTGTTTTTAACAAAATGTTCATTCCTATAGATATAAAAAAGAAAAATTGAAGTCTGTTTTATATTTATTATTAGCATTTCAAAGCATTTATTTTTTTATTTTTTTTTATTATTATTTTATTATTTATGTATTTATTTATTTTTTTTAATAGGTAAATTATTTCTGGTGTTGAAAGTTTTAATTATATTTTAGTTTGGAAAATAATAGAAAAATTACTTTTTGAGAAAAAATTTATTTTAATTATATTTCAATTTGATTATCATCATTTCAATGAAATTTCCTAATTATTTTATTCCATATTATTCTAAAAATATATATAAAAAATAAAATAATATAAAAAATATAAAAAATAAAATAAAAATATATGTTATTAGCATTTCAAAGCATTTATTTTTTTATTTATTTATTTTTTATTATTATTTTATTATTTATTTTTTTAATAGGTAAATTATTTCTGGTGTTGAAAGTTTTAATTATATTTTAGTTTGGAAAATAATAGAAAAATTACTTTTTGAGAAAAATTTTATTTTAATTATATTTCAATTTGATTATCATCATTTCAATGAAATTTCCTAATTATTTAATGTAGTTTCCATATTATTCTAAAAATATATATAACAAATAAAATAATATAAAAAAATAAAATAAAAATAAAAAATATTTTTCAAGAAAAATTTAATTATACCAACTTTGTTTGATAACTTTTTTTAAAATTTTAAAGCGTTTTGTTTTATGTAAAAAAATAATTTTATTTTGTAATATAATAGAATTTTTTTTTACACAAAATATAAATAATATTTCATGTTGATTATAAAATTTTAAAGCAGTTTTCTTATTATTATTTTAAATAGGAAATTTATTTTTTGTCTAGAAAATTTTAATTATATTTTATTTTGGACAATGATAGAAAAATTATCTTTCAGGATAACCATTGAACTATCCCCCATGTTCCGAAATTCGGAATCGCAAATCACAAAATTTTTGCTTGGCCATAATTTCTTAACCCTGAAACTTTCAAACATAAATCTTGCTAATATAGTTCCTTTAATGAGAAGTTCAAATTAAAATTGTATTTGTATCCGAGAGTATTTTGTATTTTTTCTTGCGATTTGCGGTTCCGAATCCCAGAACATGGGGGTATAAATTAATTTATCTATAACCATTTCAAAGAAATTTTCTAATTTTTTAATGTAGTTTTTTTTTTTAATTTAACTATTTTAAAATGTTTTTAACCAACTAGTCATTATTCTAAATTTAACAAAAATAATTTAAAAGGAAACATAAAAAAACATATTTGAAGAAAGGTCGAAAACCTTAGTTGTTAGTGCTTTCATTTTTTTGTATTTATTTTCATAATTTATTATGATTTTTAATAAACTAATAATAATAATAATAATTTTTCAAGAAAAAAATTAATTATATTGTATTTTGATTATTTGCATTTTAAAGCTTACTTTGAATATTTAAATAGGATTTTTTTTTTTTGAACAAATTTTTTTAAGATTTTTTTTTTTATTTTTTTTATTAATTAATTATATTTTATTTTAGGGAAAAAACAAAAAATTATTTTAGTACAGAATATAACTAAAACTAAAAATCTAAAATCATTTTCTACACTTTTTTATTAAAGTTTTATGAACTTTCCAGTGCTTATATTTATTTTTTTCTTTTTAATAACGACATTTATATTATTTTTCTAATTTAATTTTAACAATGACAAAAAATTTGGCATCACTTCATTCCATACTTAACTTACCCAGTGAGCGTCCTCGTAATTTTTCAGCCTCAATGTAATGGGCTTCCAGCCACATTGCCTGCAATTTACCATATGAGGCTTTTGTAAATTTATGATTTTCAATTATTGCATAAAGTTCCCTGTGGGCGTAAAAAAAAGAGAAAGAAAAAAGACATTTTCCAAATTAGATAATTATGTCATAAATGTAACATTGTTATTACATTCATTTAACCAAACTGGCTTTCTGTTTTTAAGGGTAGAATTATACAGTGCGAATCATAAAATAAATACATAAAAAGTCAATCATAATTCCACTGGAAAGATAGGACAATAAACTACAAGTCTTGGCAAACATAATATTTCTGCTGTATATATACCCTACGGGAAATTGGTGCAAATTGCCACTGACGGACTTATCACAGAACTGGTATACCAATCGATTCAGAATCACCTTCTGAGTCGGTTTAGCTCTTGGTGTCCGTCCGTCTGTCCATTAATTATCTGTGTTGTTTTGATTAAATCTTGTACAATGTTGATGGAAGAATGGAGGAATATAGGTACAGATAACATAAAAAATTAGTCCATTCAATGTCTGGAAGGCTTGATACTGGTACCAAACAAAAAGGAATGCCCACCAAGTACTAAATGTACAAAAACAAAAAAAAAATAATTTAAAACTACATGTGCCAATAATTTTGTTCATCAAAAAATTTGCCTTTTAAAATTTTATCTAGATGCTTAATGTAGTTACAATCCGAATTAAAACAACTTTTTTTTTTAATTTAAAATAGTTTCATATCATTTTTAACATGTAGTTATTATCAAACTTGTTTGATGTCCAAATACTTATGTTTGTCACAGTATATCAAAAGTTTCCTTATCATTGATATAAAGGATCGGGCAACACACATTTCTATGACAGAAATGTATACCTGTACTTCTTTTGATGTCAAATATATAAAAATCATTTTTTTACACAGCTTTCGCAACAAATTTAAATTATGTGCATTTTAAAAGACATTCCTGAAGCGGCCTGGCCGAACTTACGGCCGTATATACTTGTTTTTTTTTTTCTTTCATAAAACAGATAAAGGTATGACGTTAATAATGATAATCAATATTAGCCAAATGGTTACCAAGACCACGCTTTTTATCAAATTCTTGCAATCGAAAACAGAAATAGAAACTTGTACTAAAGACTGTCATTTGACAAAATTTTCTATAGAAATAAAATTTTGACAAAATTTTCTATAGCAATCAAATTTTGGCAAAATTTTCTATAAAAACAAAATCTTTGTATAGTAATAAAATGTTGACAAAATTTTCTATAGAAATAAAATTTTGACAAAATTTTCTATGGCACAAAAATTTTGTATAGTAATAAAATCTTGACAAATATTTCTATAGTAATAAAATGTTGACAAAATTTTCTATAGAAATAGAATTTTGACAAAATTTTCTATATAAATTCTTGACAAAATTTTGTATAGTAATAAAATCTTGACAAAATTTCCTATAGAAATAAAATGTTGACAAAATTTTCTATAGAAATAAAATTTTGATAAAATTTTCTATAGAAATAAAATTTTGACAAAATTTTCTATGGCAAAAAAATTTTGTATAGTAATAAAATCTTGACAAATATTTCTATAGTAATAAAATGTTGACAAAATTTTCTATAGAAATAAAATTTTGGTAGATTATTTTTGGGGATCGGCTATATATACCCAGCAAAAAATTTGGAAGTTCTTCCAAAGGCACAACTTTAAAAGCGCTTCCAGAAGATGCACTCCCAATGATGTTCTTTATTTTAACTACCCAGGAAGTTCTTTTAATGCAATTTTTTATAACTTGGTTTTTTCATACTTTTAATGGATAATTTTAACTTATTTTGTTTCAAATAGGTTAAAAACAGAGTAAGAATTCATAAAATGGTACAAAATATTTGAATTTTGTCAAAAAAATGCTAAGACCAGTCTGAAAAAATTGTGAATTTTTGAAAATATTTGGGGTTAAACGTTTCCGAGAAGCGTTAGAATCCATTAAAAATTATAAAAAATTACAAAAATTATTTATTTGACAAAATATCACAGATTTTTTTAATTTACATCCAAAACATTGAATTCGGATCACACCTAAAGAAGTGCTGTAAATTCAGTGCAACGGCTGTTGAAATGGAGGACTTCCGTCCTATGACAAGCCCATGTTAAATTCATCGCTTCTGCGTCAATTTTGCACCACTTCCGGATCCATAAAGAACATTTTCATTACTTTTTTGGCGACGCTTTTTTTTACTGGGTAACTATAGACCGACATGGACCAATTTTGACATGGTTGTTAGCGGCCATATACTAGCACAATGTACCACATTTCACCACGTACCAAATTTCAACCTGATCGGATGAATTTTGCTCATCCACGAGGCTCCGGAATTCAAATCTGGGGATCGGTTTATATGGGGGATACATATAATTATGGACCGATATGGACCAATTCATGCGTGGTTGTTAGAGACCATATACTAACACCACGTACCAAATTTCAACCGGATCGGGTGAAAGTTGCTTCTCTTATAGGCTCCGCAAGCCAAATCAGGGGATCGGTTTATATGGGGGCTATATATATATAGTTATAGACCGATGTGGACCAATTTTTGCATGGTTATTAGAGACCATATAGTAACACCATGTACCAAATTTCAGCCTGATCGGATGAATTTTGCTCATTCATCAGGCTCCGGTGGTCAAAGCTGAGGATCGGTTTATATGGGGGCTATATATAATTATGGACCGATGTGGACCAATTTTTGCATGATTGTTAGAGACCATATACTAACACCATGTACCGAATTTCAACTGGATCGGGTGAATTTTGCTCTTCCAAGGGGCTCCGGAGTTCAAATCTGGGGATCGGTTTATATGGGGGCTACATATAATTATGGACCGATATGGACCAATTCCTGCATGGTTGTTAGAGACCATATACTAACGCTATGTACAAAATTTCAGCCTGATCGGATGAATTTTGCTCATCCACGAGGCTCCGCAAGCCAAATCTGAGCGTCGGTTTATATGGGGGCTATACGTAAAAGTGGTCCGATATGGGCCATTTGCAATACCACACCCAGAGAAGGAATATGATCACCTCAACCATGTTTCAAGAGCAAAATGTTATTTTTGAATGTTGACCATGTAACATGTTTGTCGCAACCATGTTATTTTCTCGGAAATTATGTGTCTGATTTCGGCAAGCATATTATTTTTGGCAAGAAAAGAACATTTTTGCCATAAACATGTTACATGGTCACCAACCAAAAATAACATTTTTCTCTTGAAACATGGTTGAGGTGATCATATTCCTTCTCTGCGTGCATCTGACCTACGTCAATAACAACTACTTGTGCCAAGTTTCACGTCGATAGCTTGTGTCGTTCGGAAGTTAGCGTGATTTCAACAGACGGACGGACGGAAGGACATGCTTAGATCGACTCAGAATTTCACCACGACCCAGAATATATATACTTTATGAGGTCTTAGAGCAATATTTCGATGTGTTACAAACGGAATGACAAAGTTGATATATCCCCCCATCCTATGGTGGAGGGTATAAAAATACGAAAATGGTCATATGCGTATATGTTATGTATTGGATACTGGAATTGCTTTGCGTATCCTTCAGCATAATATTTTATATGTGAGAATTAATATTGTTATTTTATGCTGCCGAAATAAAAGAGAGATTTACATTTACATCATATAAATAAATTCAACAATTCATTTATTCATATGATTTCAGGTTCTCATTCATTTTTATAAATCTCAATCAATAAAACCTACAATCAATCATATACTGACCCATTTGTCATAGGGCGTGTATGTATTTGTTAAAACATCCCTCATAAATTCGAAAACAGTTGAATTTTACACCTTCTGTTTCTCAGCAGGATAATAACTTCACCACAGGATGTCCACAGGATAAACTTCAATATTGTAACAAAACAATAAAACTATCAAAAAGAAAGATTTAAAATTTTTACAAAGGGTCCTTCCTTAAAAATCCCATAAGGGGGACACACAGTCACGTGAGCTGATAAGTTTTCCACATTTATGGCTAAATTGCAAATAGAAAATCTAAATTATAATGGAAATTTTTCCAATTAATATTGATATGGTTTTATGTTCCAAATGTTGACCCCTTGAAGTGTATTAAAAAAACGTGCTTCTTTCCTTCGAAATGAAACTTTAGACCAACGAAGTTTTCTTTCATTGGGAAAGTTGTCTCTTTAAAGGCACTTTTTACTTAGAATTAGGTGATTCTATATTAAAATTTGTATTTTTACATGAAAGAAAATTTTGTTGGACTAAGGACAAATTTAATAATGCTGAAAAATTCTTCAAAATTAATGAAGTCTTTAAATTCGAGACGTCTTTCCAAGCTTTATATTAAATACACGTTTTATTTGAAAAAAAAACGGCATAATTTGTGCTTGGAGGAGAGTTTGAATTTTAAGTTGCGGTTAACACGTTTATAAACAACTAATAAATTAAGATTTGTGTCCTAGCATAAAAAACGGAAAATCTAAATTTAAAATTAATGCGTCGGATGCATATCCTTAGTTAAATTCAACGCTTCTTTGGCTAGGAATCAATGTAAAAACAAGTGAGTAAAGTAGAAAGTCGGGCGGGGCCGACTATATCATACCCTAAACCACCCTCAACTGAATTAGTAAACATTGTTCCATATGTAAGAACATTAAGTGGTAAATAGTTATATGGGAGTTTTATCACAATCTGAGCAGAAATGTCTGATATTAGGAGCTATAGTTGATTCTGAACCTACACTCAAAAAAAAGTGAACTCTCTATTTCACTAAAGCCATATTAACTTTATATTAGTTCATAGAATCATTATGTTTGGAAAAAGTTTATTTTAGTCAAATAATTGTTTGCGTATGTTAGTTAAATGAACTAAAAAACGGGAAAAATTTATACACAAATAAAGCATAAAGATTTCCTAATTTCGTATTTCTTACAAAATAGTTCATTATTTCTTTAAATTTGTAAATTTTACCAAAAATGTGTCCATCATGAACTTCGTATGTCACTAAAGACATTCTTGCAATTTTGAACTCCAAGATTTCTCTTAAAACTACAAAATTTTCTTTAACTACTGAAAAAATTTAGTTATGTCTAATAAATTTTCTTGAATTTGTCGAAAAATATATACTTATTTTTGCCATATCGGAGTGATGCCAGCGCTTGTAATACCGTTTAGTTAAAATTTTCTAAAAAAGTTCCAAATTTTCTAAAATTAATCGAAAGTTATCTTTCCTGGTGGGTTCACTGTTTTTTCAGTGTACAGAGTTTGTATGCCACTAATATTGCTTCCATTATAAAAAAAAAAGGAAATCGCTGAATTAGTTTGGGTAATAAATCCAAATTTGTGCAAATCGGCCAATATATTTATGTACAAGCTGCTACATGTATGGCTAAATTGAAGATCGTCTAATAAATCAAAATTTGAAATTTACGTAACGTTGGTTAATAAATAAGAATATTATGGTAAACTTTAGGAAAATCAAGCGATGCATATACGTTATATTAGAGATGTGCACGTGACACGAAATTATTGTGACTCACGAAAATGTTCGTGACTCACGCGTGATGTTAAGAGTGTAATAACGCTCTCGATTTTAATAATGCTCACGGCGCTAAGGTAAATTACTGAAAAAATTGTTAGTTAGTCACGACATTTTTCGTGAGTCACGACATTTTTCGTGAGTCACGATATTTTTCGTGAGTCACGGTATTTTTCGTGAGTCACGACATTATCGTGCGTGAGTACAAATTTTCTTTTCGTGAGTGTGCGTGAGTGCTACCAAACAATATCGTGCGTGAGTGTGCGTGAGTAAGATTTTTACGTCGTGAGTGTGCGTGAGCGTGCGTAAAATATTACTCACGTGCACACCTCTAATATATATGGGAGCTATATCGAAATCTTAACCAATTTGGATAATATTTGGCAAGTTTGATTGATACCACAGAGGGTTACCTTGTGCTAAATTTGAGTAAGATCTGATAATAAATGAGGCCTCTATGTTAGTTAAAACAAGTAAGGAAAGTCTAAAGTCTGGCGGGGCCGACTATATTATACCTTGCACCACTTTGTATATCAAACTTTTCGATACCATATCACATCCGTCAAATGTGTTGGGGGCTATATATAAAGGTTTGTCCCAAATACGCATAGCAACAATGCTAACTCTACTCTCTGTGCAAAATTTCAACTAAATCGGAGTTAAAAATTGACCTCTGTGGTCATATGAGTGTAAATCGGGCGAAAGCTATATATGGGAGCTATATCTAAATCTGAACCGATTTCAACCAAATTTGGCACGCATAGCTACAATGCTAATTCTACTCCCTGTGAAAAATTTCAACCAAATTGGGGTAAAACTCTGGCTTCTGGGACCGTATTAGTCCATATCGGGCGAAAGATATATATAGGAGCTATATCTAAATCTGAACCGATTTCAATAAAATTTGGCACACTTGACTATAGTACTAATTATTCTTCTTGTGCAAAATTTTAAGCAAATTAGGGTAAAACTCTGGCTTCTGGGGCCATATAAGTCCATATCGGGCGAAATATATATATGGGAGCTATATCTAAATCCACAGTGTGGAGCAGGGTATAAATATGGGAAACATTTAAATCTGAAGCAATTTTAAGGAAACTTCGCAAAAGTTTATTTATGATTTATCGCTCGATATATATGTATTAGAAGTTTAGGAAAATTAGAGTAATTTTTACAACTTTTCGACTAAGCAGTGGCGATTTAACAAGGAAAATGTTGGTATTTTGATCATTTTTGTCGAAATCAGAAAAACATATATATGGGAGCTATATCTAAATCTGAACCGATTTCAATCAAATTTGGCACACATGACTATATTACTAATTGTACTCCTAGTGCAAAACTTCAACCAAATTGGCCCAAAACTCTGGCTTCTGGGGCCATATAAGTCCTTATCGGGCGAAAAATATATATGGGAGCTATATCTAAATCTGAACCGATTTCAATCAAATTTGGCACACATGACTATACTACCAATTGTACTCCATGTACAAAATTTCAAGCAAATCGGTATAAAACTCTGGCTGCTGGGTCCATATTAGTGCATATCGGGCGAAAGATATATATGGGAGCTATATCTAAATTTGAACCGATTTCAATCAAATTTGGCACGCATAGCTACAATGCTAAATCTACTCCCTGTGCAAAATTTCAACCAAATTGGGCCAAAACTCTGGCTTTTAGGACTATATTAGTCCATATCGGGCGAATGATATATATGGGAGCTATATCTAAATCTGAACCGATTTCAATCAAATTTTGCACATTTGACTATGCTACTAATTGTACTCCTAATGCAAAATTTCAACCAAATTCGACCAAAAATCTGGCTTCTGGGGCCATATCAGTGCATATCGGGCTAAAGATATATATGGGAGCTATATCTAAATCTGAACCGATTTCAATCAAATTTTGCACACTTGACTATACGACCAAGTGTTATGTTTGTACAAATTTTCAAGCAAATCGGTATAAAACTCTGCCTGCTGGGTCCATATTAGTCCATATCGGGCGAAAGATATATATGGGAGCTATATCTAAATTTGAACCGATTTCAATCAAATTTTGCACACTGGACTATACGACCAAGTGTTATGTTTGTGCAAAATTTCAAGCAAATCAGGGTAAAACTCTGGCTTCTGGGTCCATATAAGTGCATATCGGGCGAAAGATAAAGGGTGATTTGTTAAGAGCTTGATAACTTTTTTTTTAAAAAAACGCATAAAATTTGCAAAATCTCATCGGTTCTTTATTTGAAACGTTAGATTGGTCCATGACATTTACTTTTTGAAGATAATTTCATTTAAATGTTGACCGCGGCTGCGTCTTAGGTGGTCCATTCGGAAAGTCCAATTTTGGGCAACTTTTTCGAGCATTTCGGCCGGAATAGCCCGAATTTCTTCGGAAGTGTTGTCTTCCAAAGCTGGAATAGTTGCTGGCTTATTTCTGTAGACTTTAGACTTGACGTAGCCCCACAAAAAATAGTCTAAAGGCGTCAAATCGCATGATCTTGGTGGCCAACTTACCGGTCCATTTCTTGAGATGAATTGTTCTCCGAAGTTTTCCCTCAAAATGGCCATAGAATCGCGAGCTGTGTGGCATGTAGCGCCATCTTGTTGAAACCACATGTCAACCAAGTTCAGTTCTTCCATTTTTGGCAACAAAAAGTTTGTTAGCATCGAACGATAGCGATCGCCATTCACCGTAACGTTGCGTCCAACAGCATCTTTGAAAAAATACGGTCCAATGATTCCACCAGCGTACAAACCACACCAAACAGTGCATTTTTCGGGATGCATGGGCAGTTCTTGAACGGCTTCTGGTTGCTCTTCACTCCAAATGCGGCAATTTTGCTTATTTACGTAGCCATTCAACCAGAAATGAGCCTCATCGCTGAACAAAATTTGTCGATAAAAAAGCGGATTTTCTGCCAACTTTTCTAGGGCCCATTCACTGAAAATTCGACGTTGTGGCAGATCGTAAGTCTATTCATGATGAAATGTCAAAGCATACTGAGCATCTTTCTCTTTGACACCATGTCTGAAATCCCACGTGATCTGTCAAATACTAATGCATGAAAATCCTAACCTCAAAAGAATCACCCTTTATATATGGGAGCTATATCTAAATCTGAACCGATTTCTTCCAAAATCAATAGGGTTCTATTCTGACCCAAAACAGGAACTTGTGCCAAAGGCGATTGGACTTAAACTGCGACCTAGACTTTGATCACAAAAATGTGTTCACAGACAGACGGACGGACGGACGAACGGACGGACAGACGGACATGGCTAGATCGACTCAAGGACCCACCCTGAGCATTATTGCCAAAGACACCATGTGTCTATCTCGTCTCCTTCTGGGTATTACAAACATATGCTCTAACTGTTCCACAGTGTGGCGCAGGGTATAAAAATTAATTCTTATTAAATAATTTTCCAAAATTAAAAAAAAAATCTATATAATATATTTTTTTTTGTTTTTAAGAAAAATTCAGATTTAGAAAAAAATGGATTTAGTTGAAATATTTCAAGATGGGAACATTTTTGGTAAACTTCAAAAATAATAAAATTAAATTCTGAAAGTCTTTTGGACAACGTTTTAATTTGGTAAACTTGTATGCTTAATTTGTGCATAACTTTTTTTCTCATATTTAATTCATGTGGCTACAGTAATAATATTTTGCATATTGGGGAATTTTTAAGTAACCATCATAATAATTTCCCAGAAGTAAAATTAAAGTTATGGCGATTTCGATTGGGAAAAAAGGTGCAACATTCTGGAAATTGATTGCCACATATGAAGGCCACTGTCATAGATTTTGGATCCTGTATCCCTCAAAATGTTATGAGTTAATAATAACTTTGGAATGACACTATCATTTGGGCGAAAATACAATGAGGGCAAAAGTAGTGTAACACCAAGGCAACATATTTTTTGCGAAACGAAAACGCCCTTAATTGGTTTTAGTTTCCCCTTTTTATTGAATGTAGATTATTTTATGGAGATTCTTTTCATCCAGAAATTTAAATAACAAGTATTAATTATTTTATAAAAATTTATTCATATATTAATACAAATCATTTGCGCTGAAGAAAAGTATGCCCGGTTTTAAAGATTTGGTCTTTACACTGTTTATGTTGGTATTGATTCCGAGCCAATTCCACAATCATTAGTGTAAAGACAAAATTTTTGGAACCGGGCATGCTTTTTTTTCAGTGTATGTTTGAAAGCTTTTTGGCTTTGTTGTGAAGATACAAAAAGTCAACAAACTTAAAGACTTTATTAGAGATTTTATTAACGATTTTATTAGTTTTAAAGAAATTTTCAGAATTATTAAAGCAAAGTTGATCTTAGTCAAATGAAATTTATTTTCTTGTTAAGATACCCATTTCCAAGTCAAATCACTTAACTACACAGAAAAAAAATATCACCAAAATATTTCCAATTAAAAAGTTAATTGAAGTTGATTTTTTTTTCAATTCAAATTGGATCAATTAATTTCGTGATTGAATCAGAAAAAAAGTTTTTGTGTGTATAAGGACAAAATTACAAAATGAAAAGCTTATGGAATTTTGGACAAGGAAAAAAACTTTATATCGAAGAAGCAACCAAAATTCGCATTTGTATTTTAAGGTCATTAAATCTTTAGCCTCACGACAATATTTTTTTCAGTGTCCGGAGGGGGTATAGTAAATTCTCTCAGCCCCAAATTAGCGCCGTTTTAATTGTTGATCAAAGCTTCGAAATTAAAAATTAAGAACAAATACACATAACAAATATTAAAATTCCTTTCATGAAATTTGATAATTTATTCTCACAAAAAAATAATAAGCAAACGCATACAAATTAACGGAAGCCTTTCCGTTGTTATTTGATCTGCAAAACAGGGCTTACTGTCACTATCATCTCAGACAGACATCAAGTCAAGCATCCCTAAAGATTTCGAATGAAGCTTTTTAAGCAAGACATTCTAGAAAAAAAAAACGACCTGTATAGTTAATCCATGGTATTATTCCATTCCATTTCAAATGGAAGACACTAAACTCCAGCATATGCAAATATTCCCTATTGTATTTTGGGTAGGGAGAGAGTGGGGGCGAGGCCTCATTGTATTCACATGGCCTAATGTTAATTGATAAATTAATCACATTGTTTATTAATTTAGTAGTTGTTGATCGTCATCAACTTCATTTGTCGTTGAAGCTTTAAGACAGATATTTTTCCATTGCTTCATTAATTTATCCACATGGTTTTTATGAGATATTCTATAGATGGGATATTGTCTGGTGTCTTCCTCATTTCATGTTTTGCTTTTATTGGTATTGTATTCTTATTATGCAAAAATTCCACTTTCCTATACGAGAGGTTAAAAGGAAAGATTCATTAAAGAGTTCATCAATTTTAAATTTAAAGATCATATTACACTGGGCTGGGTATGAAGCCACAAGTTGTTGTTGGGTTTTATTTTTATTTTTTTTTATTTCTGTATTTCACAAATTTAAAGTGATTAAAAAATAATTAAAATGATGGAAGTATATTGTGGTGGTCGAGTCCGGGGGAGGATATATGGACATCGTTTTTGTGGTAATGTTTTATGTTAAATGAGATTACACGAAAAAAAAAACCAACAGAAACATCGATTAGTTCAAATGTGAGCCGCATTAAATGGAAACGAAGTTTTTTGTTTCATTGATTAGTTAAACCATAAGATATTCGATTAATATGGGAAAATTTTGAGCAAAGCCTATACATACTGAATAGTTATGGGGGGAAATAATGTTTGTGAACAAATGTATCATATTTGGACTTTTATTATTCTCCATTGGCATATATATATATATATATATATATATATATATATATATATATATATATATATATATATATATATATATATATATATATATATATATATATATATATATATATATATATATATATATATATATATATATATATATATATATATATATATATATATATATATATATATATATATATATATATATATATATATATATATATATATATATATATATATATATATATATATATATATATATATATATATATATATATATATATATATATATATAAAGGGTGATTTGTTAAGAGCTTGATAACTTTTTTTTTTTAAAAAACGCATAAAATTTGCAAAATCTCATCGGTTCTTTATTTGAAACGTTAGATTGGTCCATGACATTTACTTTTTGAAGATAATTTCATTTAAATGTTGACCGCGGCTGCGTCTTAGGTGGTCTATTCGGAAAGTCCAATTTTGGGCAACTTTTTCGAGCATTTCGGCCGGAATAGCCCGAATTTCTTCGGAAATGTTGTCTTCCAAAGCTGGAATAGTTGCTGGCTTATTTCTGTAGACTTTAGACTTGACGTAGCCCCACAAAAAATAGTCTAAAGGCGTCAAATCGCATGATCTTGGTGGCCAACTTACCGGTCCATTTCTTGAGATGAATTGTTCTCCGAAGTTTTCCCTCAAAATGGCCATAGAATCGCGAGCTGTGTGGCATGTAGCGCCATCTTGTTGAAACCACATGTCAACCAAGTTCAGTTCTTCCATTTTTGGCAACAAAAAGTTTGTTAGCATCGAACGATAGCGATCGCCATTCACCGTAACGTTGCGTCCAACAGCATCTTTGAAAAAATACGGTCCAATGATTCCACCAGCGTACAAACCACACCAAACAGTGCATTTTTCGGGATGCATGGGCAGTTCTTGAACGGCTTCTGGTTGCTCTTCACTCCAAATGCGGCAATTTTGCTTATTTACGTAGCCATTCAACCAGAAATGAGCCTCATCGCTGAACAAAATTTGTCGATAAAAAAGCGGATTTTCTGCCACTGATTTTGGTAATAAAATTCAATGATTTGCAAGCGTTGCTCGTTAGTAAGTCTATTCATGATGAAATGTCAAAGCATACTGAGCATCTTTCTCTTTGACACCATGTCTGAAATCCCACGTGATCTGTCAAATACTAATGCATGAAAATCCTAACCTCAAAAGAATCACCCTTTATATATATATATATATATATATATATATATATATATATATATATATATATATATATATATATATATATATATATATATATATATATATATATATATATATATATATATATATATATATATATATATATATATACAGAATTCCTTTCATTTGGAAAGATTTTCCAAAATGTTTCGCGACAACAAATATGCAATTAAAATACTCTTTTTCTTTGACGACTTTCATTACACAGAATTGAGGAAGATATAGATTAGTCCATTTATAGTTATTCAGTAATTTTCACAATATTCGTACTGAAATTTTTTTTATTTTGTTTTCTTTTTTTTGTACCCCCAGAAAAAAAAACAACAACACTTTTTTTATATTATTCAGTAATTTTCACAATATTCGTACTGAAAGTTTTTTTTATTTTGTTTTCTGTTTTTTTTTTTTTTTTTGTACCCCCAGAAAAAAACCAACAACACTTTTTTTATATCCGAAATTTTGTTGACTTTAGTTAAATATTGCCAAATGTCAGTCTTGAGCTTCATATAGCGCTAAAGACATTTTTATAATTTTTAACTACAATTATTTCTATTTTTATGTTAGCCTGATATCAACGCAGGCTGGTTTTTCGTCCAAATCAATTACTTTACATTAATTAAAATTTTAAATCCGAGCTAATTGGACATGAAGATTAAGGAATTGGTATTATTATGCTATTGAAAAGAAAATGCCAGATACTCATCTTACAAGCCTGACTATACATATGTATCAGTGTTGGCTAATTAACATTTCCATAGTCTCTAGTAAGATCTGGCTGGGTGAGATGATTCAATTTGGGTCTTATATGCTAATTTTTTATGGAAATTACACACGAGAATTTAGAAACATTTATCAAAATTTTATTTGTATAGAAAATTTGGACAAAATTTTATTTCTCTAGAAAAGTTTGTCAAAATTTTATTTCTCTAGAAAATTTTGTCAAAATTTTAATTCTTTAGAAAATTTTGTCAAAATTTTATTTCTCTCTAAAATTTTGTCAAAATTTTATTTCTATAGAAAATTTTGTTAAAATTTTCTTTCAATAGGAAACGTTGTCAAACTTTTATTTCTATAGAAATTTTAGTCAAAATTTTATTTCTATAGAAAATTTTGTAAAAATATTATTTCTATAGAAAATTTTGTCTACATTTTATTTCTATCAAAATTTTTGTCAAAATTTTATTTCTACCAAAAAATTTGTCAAAATTTTAGTTCTATAGAAAATTTTGTCAAAATTTCATTTCTCTAGAAAATTTTGTCTTTATTTTATTTAAATAGAAAACGTTGTCAAAATTTTACATCTATAGAAATTTTGCCAAAATTTCATTTCGTTAGAAATCTTTGTCAAAATTTTATTTCTAAAAATAATTTTGTCAAAATTTTAGTTCTATAAAAAATTTTGTCAAAATTTCATTTTTTTAGAAATTTTTGTCAAAATTTTAGTTCTGAAGAAAATTTTGTCAAAATTTTATTTCTTTAGAAAATTTTGTCAAAATTAATTTTATTTCTATGGAAAAATTTGTCAACATTTTATTTAGTATATAGAAAATTTTGTCAAAATTTTATTTTAATAGAAAATTTTCTCAAAATTTTATTTTAATAGAAAATTTTCTCAAAATTTTATTACAAAAATTTATTTCTAAGGAAAATTTTCTCAAAATTTTATTTTTAATGGAAAATGTCAAAATGGAAGTTTTCAAAATTTTGTTTCTATATAAAATTTTGTCAAAATTTTATTTTAATAAAAATTTTGTCAAAATTTTATTTTAATAGAAAATTTTGTCAAAATTTTATTTTAATAGAAATATTTGTCAAGATATTTTAATTTTATAGAAAATTTTGTCAAAATTTTATTTCTAATTTTGTCCAAATTTTATTTCTATAGAAAATTTGTTAGTATTTTTTTTTTTCTCTGGACAAATTTTATCAACATTTTATTTCTTTGGAAAATTTTATCAACATTTTATTTCTATAGAAAATTTTGTCAAAAGTTAATTTCTATAGAAAGTTTGTGAAGTACCTTTCAGATGAAGGGATTTTGCAAAATCTACCAAAACATCAATAATTCTACCAAGCAGTAACAAATTTATACTGTTTGGCAAAACGCGCATGCTTTTTTTCAGTGAAGAAAGGGGAATTTCGTTTGTCTCAAATTTCGTTCCTGGGGAAAGTATTTTTTCTTTGTATGTAGACTACGGATTTCTCTAATATAAAGTCGATAAACATATCAATGAAATCAGTTTGTCCCTATATTAACTTAAATATGGAAATCTTTGCATGAAAGCAAATTGTGTTTAATGATCCATTAAGATTTTAATATCAAGCATTTTCACATTTAGTGAAATAAAATTATCAGAAGTTTTTTTTTCATTTCGGGTTCGCTTGGAATGCCCAAATTGAAACAGATTTCTAAGAGTTTCTCCGAGACTGGTTCCTGAGGACCTGTCATTGGGGTTCGCCTGATAAATTGTTCCAGGACGTGTCCTTTGGGATGAGTCCAAGACGCGTCCCAAAATGTAAATTTACCCCGTCAATGACAAACCCATGTTAAAGTGACCGGTCCCTTCCATACGTTTTGACCAGAACTGGAACTGGTCCATACACACCAGGGACTAGTCCTGTACCGGTTCTGTGGTTGATCCATTTCGTTTTTAAAGGAGTGTGTGACGAAAAAAATAACAAAAATAATAGATTCCTATTTTTCTAGTATCAAGTACGTACGCTAAACTCAATTTTAAAAGAGAATTGTGTCCTAAAATATCCTTATTTCAATTCTCCACTTCTTTGGCCCGGAATCAAAGCCAACATAAAGATAAAATCTTGACTTTTCGTAAATATTTGCCTAGGCGATTTTCATCATGATGAAATGTTTATTTTGACCAACGACAAAAGTCGATTTCAAAAAAAAGGTTGGAAGTTGTAAGAAAGTCGCTTTTAAAAGACACAAAAAGTCGACATTTTTATAAAAAAAAAATATCCATAAATCGAAAAGCTTACTTTCTAAAAAAAAATTGCCCGACGCTGGCAACCAAATTGCCGGCCGACTCGAGCAAAAACTATAGCTTATGTAGCCCTGACATTCCGTCGGTTTTTTTATTTGTTGATCGCAAGAAAAGTGGTACCCACTTTTAATCCGATAATCATGAAATTCGGTACTGAAAAGATTTCCATTAAACACCATAAATTCGAAATAAACCTCGTCAGGATATTTAAAAAAATCTCATGTCTCCTGACGTACACAAATGTTATCATATACAGAAAGAAAATTTCATTAAAATTGCGTCAACGATGGTAATGAAAATAACCATTACGAGAAATAATCATTGAACCAATGGAGAATTATTAAAAGAAAAATTAATTATCTAATCTAATAAATTTTCTTGAATTTGTTCGAAAACATTTACTTTTTTTTGTGATATCGGCGTAATGTCAGCGTTTGTAATACTGGTTCATTTAAAATTTTCTAAAAATAATCTAAATTTTTTAAAATTAACTAACTTTTTTTCTTCCTGTGTAGGTCTTAGGTAAACCATATTGATTTAGGCGAAAATGACAATATTACACAACTTAAGGAATTTCAATTTTGAATATTAAATAGGGGACAAGGAGAATTTTTGTATGCCAATGAGATTCAATATTAATTTGCTCGACCGGACCCAACGTCCACTTACCGCCCCTTGCAACCGTTGGGGGCCCCATTCCCATTACATAGGGGTAGCGTACACAACATATTCCGGAACATAGCGGGTTTGTACCAGAGGTTTGTAACCAGCTATAGAGAAAAGGACTCATCAGCCGGTTATAAGAACAAATAAAATCAATACTCAAGTCTCTACTACAACATATACATCTAGGTACCTAGCAAAAAAACCGTCACCAAAAAAGTGGTGAAAATGTTCTTTTTGGATCCGGAAGTGGTACAAAATTGGCACAGTAGCGATGAATTTAACATGGGCTTGTCATAGGACGGATGTCCACCATTTCAACAACCAGTACACTAAATTCGCATCACTTCTTAAGGAGTGATGCCAATTCAGCGTTTTTGATGTGAATTAAGAAATTTTGAGATATTTTGACAAATAAATAATTTTTAAAAATTTTTATGATTTTTAATGCGGTCTAACGCTTGTCTGGAACGTTTGACATCAAATATTTTCAAAAATTCGCAATTTTTCTAGAATGGATTTAGCATGTTTTTCGGCCAAATTTAAATAATTTGTACCATTTTATTAATTCTTAATCTAACCTATTTGAAATAAAAAAAAAAAAATAAATATCCCATTAAAATTATGAAAAAAGCTAGTTATAAAAAATTGACTCAAATTAACTTCCTGTGCAGTTAAAATAAAGAACATCTTTGGAAGGACATTTTTGGAAGTGCTTTTAAAGTTGTGCCTATAGAAGAACTTCCAAATGTGTTTACTGGGTATTTAAATATGTTAATATTTTTCGTTTATTTATTGTAATGATAAGGATATCCCTTCAGTAGCCAAGTCCTATAGGCATTAGAGGTGTGCACGTGAGTAATATTGTGCTCACGCTCACGCACACTCACGATGGAGAAATCTTATTCACGCACACTCACGCACGATATTTTTTGGTAGGACTCACGGTCACGCACGCTCACGAAAAGAACATTTATACTCACGCACACTCACGCACGAAAATCTTTTAAATGTTATGACTCACGAAATATATCGTGACTCACGAAAAACTTGGTGACTCACGAATAATTTTATGAGTGATTTACCTATAGAACCTGACTGAAAACATGAGTATGGTTAAAATCGAGTGCGTTATAAAACTCTTACCACCTAGGATGTTACTAAAATTATAAATGAATTCAACTCGTAAGCATTTTATGTTCGTAAGCGGGATTATTTTCGTGAGCGTGTTTTTCCGAAATTCGTTACTCACGCACACTCACGAAGATATTATTTTCGTGACTCACGCTCACGCACGACATTTGGTTGGTTAATCACGCTCACGCACACTCACGCCGTTGCCGTCAGCGTGACTCACGACTCACGCGTGAGTCACGAAAATGTTCGTGAGTCACGACAATTTCGTGTCACGTGCACACCTCTAATAGGCATGTCACACTAGTTAGCATGTCACACATTACCAAACAACGGAATTATTATAAAAAGATATTTTTGGAATTATCTCCAAGTTCAATATTAAACCCATGAACTTATACGTATAAGGCTGTCGTGTTAATCTTTTTACCTCTTCGAACTTTCTTAAACCAATATCCCTAATTATTCCTATTTAGGCCTTTCATTGAACTATTTTGAGCCAATATACCTCCCAATTCTTCCCTATTTAGGTCATTTACTTAAAGCATTTTAAAGCATCTCCTCACAACTCACCTGAAATTTCCAACATGATACGCCACCACAGCACGAGCCCTCAGCACCGCTTCACAATTTAAAATTTCATGCATATTGGGCAATGCCACCGGCAGACTCCAAAGAAATCTGGCCAAACGTTCAATATCGCCAGAATCTTCCAGTGTTTTGCAAACGATCTCCACCTGGGCGGCGGAAAAGGCAAGCGTTGGTATAGCCAATATGGGGCTGGGTGCTATGATTTGATGGGCGGGTGCTGGGGAGAAATTTTCTTGTGGAGGATGTTGTTTACCCTCCGTCGGTCCAACGGCCATTTTATTCGTTGAATCCACTGTGAACAAATTCGCATACTATACACGGATCAATGATAGGTAAAATTTTGCGTTTGTTTTTTGTGTTTTATTATTTCTTAAAAATTTAAAAAGGGAAAATATTTTTTTTTTCGCAATTTATTACATACAATTTTTTTTTGGAAATTTTTCTAGCACTCGCGTTTTTTCACCGTTCACATGTTCATATGCGGATGAACTGGTTTGGTTCGAATATCTTTCGCAATAATTCTTTTTTTTTTTGCCCAAAGATTTTTTTCTTATTATACACTATACTCCTCTATGGCCCATTAACAAAAAGGAAAACCAGATCCCCCTGTATATGGTGAAGATGATTGGTTGGATTGAGTCTGCCTGCTTGCAGCAGTCTTTTTGATTATATCGAGTCTTTCGTTTCAATGGAATTTCACTTGATTAGGTTCGGTTACTTTTTTTGCTTTTGCTTATTTGATTGAGGACAATACGGTGAGTATTTTTGCGCTTGGAGATTTCTGCATTGCACGGGGTATAATCACAAACTAGCTTCAAGTGGCTGGCTGAGCTGAACTACCAATGAACTGTACTGCGCGAAACTGATATTGAAATGTATATGAGAACTCTGCACATAAAGGCTCAATCACACGCGCTCACACACACACACGTACACAAATGGAGGCGAACCTATGTTTTGTGAGCGTGTAGCTTTGTATTTTTATTTTCATTCACAAAAACTACCGGATAAACCATCCAACCGACAACGACGACCGGGAACCAAACATGAAGTCAACCAAAAATTTTTATTATTATAAATCCACTTTTTTTGTCGAGGGGGTATCCGCCGTCGCAAATATCACAACCACTCACTGACTGATTACGATTGGATTGCTGCTGCTGTCTGTATTGTTGCTGGCTTGGTGCTGTTTCTGCTGCTGCTACAGAGCTAATGCTTGCTCTCATTTGCTATTGTCGCCGTATAGTCCATATTGTGTTATGTATAGCAGCTTATTCCACACTGATATCAATGACATAAGCACTCAAACACACACACACACACATTAACACATGCGAGGGATGGTTATGGGAGAACGAAATTCAAGCTCCCTACCCACAAACAAAACAAATATCCACAGGCAAATTAAATGGTAGAGGATGTTCACATTATCATTAGATTAATAATACGTTACGTTACGTTACGTCTAATTATAAAAAAGGATAAACACACACAGCCACCATGCAAATATCACGGTATTACAATGATGCTAATGCTTATAAATCCAAAAAGATTTTCTCCTAAAAACGCGACGTATAACAGCGCAATAACGTGTTTATTCCTACTCCTTGATACGTTTGATTGACGAAATGGCTTAAAAATATTCGTCGAAAAATCAAAAAAGAAACCGATAACGACAACGATGCGCTCACACACAAAATTAACTCATCACCGTTCCAATGGCAGATACTATCTGAAATATGCTTAAATGGAGATGCTAGTGAAACCAGAAAAAGAAACAAAACAACACGAGCGCACACTGAACAATGACGAAGAGGCGTAGCCAATTTGCCTTTTGTTTGAATTAACCAGGAGTATAACAAAAACAACACTGCTCGAACGAAACATGCTATCCCTATCATTCACAACGCCATTTGTAAAAATTTTTCCCTTTTGAATGAAAGCATAGCAGTCAAATGCATGTTCATGTAACTCTCTTTCTATTTTAGACTCTCTTTATCTCTTTCTCTCCCCATGGGCAATAAGAAAATGAGTAGAGTATCAAGGCTCTATGTGGAATATACACCATACACAATTTCAGTAGCAGCAACAACAACAAACCTCTGACTAAGTTAAGTGGTCGATGCTATTGTGATGTTGTTGTTGTTGCCATTGCTTAACTTAACTTCGGGTGTGGGTAAGTAAGCAAGCGAGCTGAGAGTAATTTATACTTTTTTGTATTGCCTAGGTATGTATATCAGAGTGTGTGTGTTTTTTTTTGTGATAGGTATTTGCTACTATTAAATAGGATGATATGACTAACGATGTGGTGCTATAGCTCTTACATTACACACTGGGGTGGAAAAACCTGAAAAAAAATATTGAAATAATATTAAAGATAGTGCAGCTTAAATTTTAGGACACACAATTTAGCCCATATTAAGGACAAATTTCTCAAAAAAAAAAAGAATTAATTTTAATTAAAAATTTTTAATTAAAAAAGGTTAGTAAATTTTTCTTTAAATTTTTGCCATTACATTAAGGACACGAATCATTGAAATTTACACTCCTCTTATAAAGTCATATATCTTTGATGTAAGGGACATTTTCCATAAAAGAAAAATAATTTTGATTTAAAGAAATAGCCCATATTCAAAATAAATGAAAAAATAGCTTGTCGAAAAAAAATGTATTGGAAAAGGAGGCTTAAAGTTTAATTTAACTTTTTTGAATATGAGGGACTGTCATTAAATGAACTAAGATATTAAATCTTTGATTTGAAATTAAAAAAAAGAAAAATAATTTTGATTTAAAGAAATAGCACATATTCAAAATAAATTAAAAAATAGTGTGTCGAAAAATTTTGTATTGGAAAAGTAGGCTTAAAGTTTAATTTAACTTTGTTGAATATGGGGGACTGTCATTAAATGAACTAAGATATTAAATCTTTGATTTAAAATTAAAAAAAAAAACTTTAAATATAAGCTTAGACGTATTTTGAGAATTTTCCATCGTTGGCTTAACTTTTTTTTGAAATGAAGAAAACAATATTAACGTTAAATGTTTAAACTGTCCAGCTAAAAAATGTGGAAGTTCTTCGAAAAGCATAACTTTAAATAAACTTCCAAAAATGTTCTCCCACATATGTTCTTTATTTTTTGAAAATAGTTAAGGTCAAGCGTTTCAGACAAGCGTTAAAATGTATAAAAAATCATAAAAAGTTTTAAAAAGTATTTATTTATCAAAATATCACAAAATTTTTCAAATCACATCTAAAACTTTGAATTCGCATCACACCTTAAGAAGCAATGCATATTCAGTACAACGGCAGTTGAAATGGTAGACATCCGTCCTATGACAAGCCCATGTTAAAAGCATCGCTTCTGCGTCAATTTTGCACCACTTTCGGATCCAAAAAGAACATTTTCACTACTTTTTTGGCGACGCTTGTTTTGCTGAGCTGATATTTAACTTGTCATAAATAGCTTCGGGACAGAATCAATACCAAAAAGTGTATGCCAAAATATTTGGAAACATGTAAACTTTGTTTAATTGGAGTAAAAAGTTCAATATACTGTACAACCAAAGAAAAAATACCTTTCCTCCGGAACGAAATTTCAGACAACAAAATTCCCCTTTCTCATAAAGTATTATCTTTACGAACACATAAACCCGAATTTATGACAAGCGATACAACGACAGTCCCTGATTTTTTTTTATTTTCTTCTAAAGAAAACTGTGTTCCCTCAAAAGAAAACTTCGCTTGTCTAAAATTTCGTTCCTCAGAAAAGAAAATTCTTCTTCCGGTGTAGGCATGTATCTCGCTTAACATAAACGTATATTAGAAACTTTAGCCAGCATAACGTTTTGGTATTTTATTGTAGAAAACTATTTCATGGCAAAATCTTTTTTTTAAGTAGTGAGTTGATTTTTAAACTTTTTAACAGTTCACTAACGAAGTAGAAAATAATTGGAAAAAATATATATGTATTCGAAATAATTTTTGCAGAGTATAATTCTCGAAAACTCAAAAAGTTATCCAGTTAAACTTTCCTTAAAAATGTTGGTACTGATTCTAAGCTTCCTTGAGTTAAAGAGAGTTTTTATCCAGCTCGAAATCTACACTGAAAAAACTATTGACCGAATACGAAAGATTATGCAAGATTAAGGACAAATTTATTGAAAATAAGAAATGTTAATAATTAAAAATTAAAGGTTATGATCATATTTTCATTAAAGCAAAGAAAAACATTTTTAATTTAAGAAATAAATATAAAAATGTTCGGAAATATTGATTATTTGGATTAAAAATAAAAAAGTTTCAAATATAAAGTAAGAATTATTTTGAGGATTTAAGTTCGTTCTTTTCTTACGATAGTTAAAAAAGATATTCACGTAAAAATAAACGGTAGTTTAAAAATCTAAAATATACTTCAAGGTAAAAAAAAGGTTTGGTGCATTCCAAAAAATGTACAACAAATATATAATATAAGATAAATGCTTAAAATAAGTTTTTACGCTCCAGTTTTTATCCAAAATCTACATATTCTTATATTTTTGTTAATTCAAATAAGACTTCTTTAAATCAAAAATGTCTTTCTTTACATTAGGGAAAATTAGCAGCAATTTTGAAAGATTTGTATCCTGAAAAGGTTTCTGAGGCAATGATAATAATCACTCTTTTAATTAAAATTTAATTATTTTAAAGAAATTTGTGCTTAATACTGTGTAACTTGCATGTCCTATATTTCAATATTTTTTTATTGTAGTATTGCATTGACAATTAAATTAATAACTTACAATTAAATTAAGATATTGACAATTTAAATTAATATAATACTAAATAAAAAATTATATTCCAAGTAATTCTTATAGAAAATAATTCACTTTTTTTGTGAATTTTTACACGACGAAATTACCTTGAAAACACATTTCCAAGCTACTTACTTTTTCTAAATACCATATTTATTCCCTCACATACCAACAATCGTGCCAGTGTGCAAACGTACTCACTCTTTTGTATTTGATGTTGGTATTCATAAGCCCTTGCCTCTTGGTGTTGTTGTTACAGTAACATTTTGAATGTTTGTTGTTGTGGCTTTTTCCTTATTCTCTCAATGAGTGGCAGTGAGAAGAGTAACAGCCGCAGCAGCAACAAACACCAATCTTATTTGACAGTCGTTTAGTCATTGACGGTGACTGGTATGAAAAGAGGCAACGACAACGACAGTGAGGCACAGCAGCAATAGTAGCTATAGCTGATTTTGATGAATGCCGTGCCATGAGTACGTATGAGTGTTTTATTTATTGTTGCATTCTTTCATTTGTGTTGTTGTTTTTTAATATCCTTTACATGAAAGTATTATACACACGCACACACATACATATATCAAGGCATTCATCGTATCGACCATATTATATTTACCACATTACGTTCAGCTGGGCGATTTGTTTCTTTTTTTCATTTTGATAATTCATTAATGGATTATGAATACAAGAGAGTTTCTAACAAAAAACAAGGTTTTTGTATGCTTGGCAAAATGCTAGTAGATGACAGTGGATCAAAGAATTAATTAATAATTCTATTCATTTTCAATTTAAAATTTTAAGCGTAGAAAATAAATTTGAATATCTAATATACACTACAATTATGTAAATCGTCAACATTTAGTTTATACATACAACAATTTTGTTTTAAAAACTTTGCCCATTTTATTTCTATAGAAAATTTTGTCAAAATATTATTTTGTCAAAAAATTTTGTTTCTATAAAAAATTTTATCAAAATTTTATTTATATAGAAAATTTTGTCAAAATTTCATTTATATAGAAAATTTTGTTAACATTTTATTTATATAGAAAATTTTGTCAAAATTTTATTTATATAGAAAATTTTGTTAAAAATTTATTTCTATAGAAAATTTTGTCAAAAATTTATTTCTATATAAAATTTTATCTAAATTTCATTTCTATACAAAATTTTGTCAAAATTTTATTTCTATAGAAAATGTGCTCAACATTAGTTTCAATAGAAAATTTTGTCAAAATATTTTCTCTATCAAACTTTTCCTCAAAATTTATCTTCTGTAGAAAATTTTGTCAAAATTTATTTCTTTAGAAAATTTTTTCAAAAGTTTTATTATATAAATGTGTCAAATTTTTAGTGTTTTAGAAAATGTTGTTAAAATTTCCCATAGAAATTTTATTTCTATGGGAAGTTTTGACATTTAACTTCTAAAGAAAATTTTGTCAAAATTTTGTTTATATAGAAAATATTGTCAAAATTTTATTTCTTTAGAAAATTTTGTCAAAATTTATTTCTTTAGAAAATTTTGTCAAAATTTTATTTTTTAGAACATTTTTTTCACAATTTTACTCTATAGAAAATTTTATCAAAATTTTAGTTCTACAAAAAATATATTAAAATTATATAGAAAATTTTGTACAAATTTTATTTTTTAGAAAATTTTGTCAAAATTTTATTTCTATAGAAAATGTTTTCAATATTTATTTCTATAGAAAATTTTGTCAAAAAAAAATTTTTTTTCTATCAAAAATTTTATCAAAATTTTATTTCTACAGGAAGATTTGTCAAAATTTTATTTCTAGAAAATTTTGTCAAAAATTTATTTCTATGGAAAATTTTGTCAAAAATGTATTTCTATAGAAAATTGTATCAAAAATTTATTTCTATAGAAAATTTTGTCAAAATTTTATTTCTACAGAAAGATTTGTCAAAAATTTTTTTATATAGAAAATTTTATTTATATAGAAGATTTTGTCAAAAATTCATTTCTATAGAAAATTTTGTCACGAAATTCATTTCTATAGAAAATTTTATTTTAATTCCATTTCTATACAAAATTTTGTCAACATTTTATTTTTATAGAAAATTTTATCAAAATATTTCTATAGACAATTTTGTCAAAAGTTTATTTCTATAGCAATTGTGCTCAACATTGTTTTCTATAGAAAATGTTGTCAAAATGTTTTCACTATCAAGCTTTTTCTCAAAATTTTACTTCTATAGAAAAAATTATCAAAGTTTTGTCAAAATTTTATTATATAGAAAATTGTGTCAAATTTTTAATTTTTTTAGCAAATGTTGTCAAAATTTTAGCTCTATAGGAAGTTTTGACAAAATTTTATTTCTATGGGAAATTTTATCAAAGCTTTATTTCTACAGAAAAGTTTGTCAAAAGTTTATTGTATAGAAAATTTTGTCAAAATTTTATTTGTTATTTTTTTTTTTGGAAAATTTTGTCTAAATTTTATTTCTATAGAAAATTTTGTCAAAATTTTATTTCCATAGGAAGTTTTGTCAAAATTTTATTCAAAACTTTATTTCTATAGGAAGTTTTGACAAAATTTTATTTCTAAAGAATATTTTGTCAAAGTTTTATTTTTGCAGAAAATGCCAAAATTTTATTTTTTGTAGAAAATTTTGTCAAAACTTTAGATTTTTTAGAAAATTTTGTCAAAAGTTTATTTCTATAGACAATTTTGCCAAAACTTTATTTCTATAAGAAGTTTTGTCAAAATTTTATTTTTGTAGAAAATGTTGTCAAAATTTTATTTTTTGTAGAAAATTTTTTATTTTTATAGGAAGTTTTGACAACATTTTATTTCTAAAGGAAATTTTATAAAGTTTTAATTCTACATAAAATATTGTCAAAATTTTATTGTATAGAAAATTTTGTCAAAATTTTATTTCTGTAGAAAATCTACTCAACATTTTTTTCTATAGAAAATTTTGTCAAAATAGTTTACTTCTATAGAAAATTTTATCAAAGTTTTATTTCCACAGAAAATTTTGTCAAAATTTTATTATATAGAAAATCGTGTCAAATTTTTAGTTTTTTTAGAAAATTTTGTCAAAATTTTATTACTATAGGAAGTTTTGACAAAATTTTATTTCTAAAGGAAATTTTATCAAAGTTTTATTTCTACAGAAAATTTTGTCAAAATTTTATTATATAGAAAATTTTGTCGACATGTTATTTTTTTTTTAGAAAATTTTGTCAAAATTTTATTTCTATAGAAAATTTAGTCAAAACTTTATTTCTATAGGAAGTTTTGACAAAATTTTATTTCTAAAGAAAATTTTGTCAAAATTTTATTTTTGCAGGAAATGTTGTCAAAATTTTATTTTTTGTAGAAAATTTTGTCAAAACTTTACTTCTATAGAAAATGTTATCAAAATTTTAGTTCTATAAAAAAATGGCCAAATTTTTTTATATAGAAAATTTTGTTAAAATTTTATTTTTTTTTAGAAATGTTGTAAATTTTACTTCTATATAAAATTTTATCAAATTTTTTATTTCTTTCGTTTTGTTTTGTTATTGTTGGTTTTTTTTTTAATTATTGTTGTTGTTGTTCTTTTATTTCAGCTTAAAACCATGCATTGACTATACTATAAGTGTAGCTTAACCAACAGAGGAAAATAATGTTTGTCAAATTTGTTTGGGCAAAGCCCTATAGACTGCAATATGGTTGGATGGACGCATGTTTCAGAATTACCACATTCCTCATCAGCATCCTCTACTTGCAGCAAAACTATCAACCAATTATCAGAATAAATTCAGGCAGTTCTCTAATTTCTACAGAAAAATTTGTCAAAATTTTAGTTTTATTAGAAAATTTTGCCAACATTTTATTTCTATAGAAAATGTCAAAATTGTATTTATATCGAAAATTTTGTCAAAATTTGATTTCTATAGAAAATTTTGTCAAAATTTTATTTCTACAAAAAAAAAAAATATTTCGGTCGAAAATGTTCTCGACATTGTTTTCTATAGAAAATGTTGTCAACATTTTTCTCTATCATAATTTTTCTCAAAATTTTACTTCTATAGAACATTTTATCAAAATTTTAGTTACACCGAAAATTTTGCCAAATTTTATTATATATAAAAACGTTGTCAAAATTTTATTTCTATAAAAAATTTATTTCTATAGAAAATTGTGACAAAATTTTATTTCTAAAGACATTTTTTTTCAAGATTTTATGGTTTTGTCAAAATTTTATTTCTATAGAAAATTTTATTTCTACAAACAGTTTTTTTCAAAATTTTATGATATAGAACATTTTGTAAATTTTTTTCTGTTTAGTTTTGTTCAAACCCGACACAGACCACTGTGCACAGATTTACAGAATCTAATACAAAATCACAAACACAATTAAGATAATCACTCAGTTAGACATGAGCTTTGTAAGGAGAAAGTCCATAACTTTGTAAAATGTAAATACAATCAATGTTATATTTTTGTTGCTAAACATTGTAAAAGTTAATACTGTTAAATATTTAAATTATTACAATTTATAGATAATATCTCGCTGAAGATGATAACCGATGGTGTATCGAAATATCCAAGAACAGAAACATTTCAATAAATCAGTAATGAAAAACAACAACACCAGCATCTTTCATTAGTCCATGACCTCAAGCCAAACGAATAATCCCACAATTAAAAAAAAATATTTCTTTAGAAAATTTTGTCAAAATTTTATTTCTGTAGAGAATTTCGTTAGAGTTTTCTTTCAATAGAAAATGTTATTTCTATCGAAAATTTTTCAAAGTTGTATTTGTAGAGAAAATTTTATCAAAACTTTATTTCTATAGAAAATATACTTTTTTATATAAATTAGTCTTATTATCACTTTGAACCACTGTTCCCAAAACAAAAACGTATCATTTTGTAACAGCTTTGCCAGATAAGAAACAACAAGAACTTATAGCAGAAATGTTTAACACACTGTAAGTGGTCGGGTATCGTTACCCTGTTTTGCCAGAAAATTTGACGTTGCCATCAAGGCGTTGCGCATTATCCGACCGATGACTATACAGCACCACATACCATGGTCATGCCATGTCATACCAACCAATCTACCACTCATAATCCAGGCCTCACACCCTCTTTTGCTATTCGATACAAGACTGGTAACTGATGTATGGACGGGCAAAGGACAAAGTTTGGAAGCAAAGCCAGAATAACAACTTCAAATTGAAGCATTGGATAGGAGGATTTCGTTTTGTGCTTTCTTCTTTTTCATATTTTGCGTAATTGATGCATACTCCATACACCATCATTACAGGCAGGCATGCATGCATGCAGAGTTTTATTCAACCAAAGAGGTATAGGAGGAACAGACGAATGGAATGCCATGTATTTCATGCTGTGAAAGGAAACAATTCTCGCCTTAAATCAACGCCACCGCTTCTGAGTTTCCCTAGCAATATGACCACTAGCAAAGGGGATTGCAAAAAGTTTTCCGGATATTTGACGGAAAATTGAATTTGGTCCAAATATTATTTCAATCAGAAACTTTGTCCAAATTTTATTTCTATAGAATTTTTTTTTAAAATTTTATCTCTATATGCAATTTTGTCACAATTTTATCTCTATAGAAAATTTTGTAAAAATTTTATCTCTATAGAAAATTTTGTCAAAATTTTATCTCTATATAAAATGTTGTAAACATTTTATCTCTATAGAAAATTTTGTCAAAATTGTATATTTATAGAAACTTTTGTCAAAATTTTATGTTTATAGACAATTTTGTTAAAATTTTATCTGTATATAAAATGTGTTAAAATTTTATCTCTATAGAAAATTTTGTCAAAATTTTATCTCTACAGAAAATTTTGTCAAAATTTTAACTCTATAGAATATTTTGTCAAAATTTTATTTCTATAGAAAATTTTGTCAAAATTTTATCTCTATAGAAAATTTTGTCAAAATGTTATCTCTATAGAAAATTTTGTCAAAATTTTATCTCTATAGAAAATTTTGTCAAAATTTTATCTCTATAGAGAATTTTGTCAAAATTTTATCTCTATAGAATATGTTGTCAAAATTTTATCTCTATAGAAAATTTTGTCAAAATTTTATCTCTATACAAAATTTTGTCAAAATTTTATGTCTATAGAAAATTTTGTCAAAATTTTATGTCTATAGAAAATTTTGTCAAAATTTTATCTCTATAGAAAATTTTGTCAAAAAATTTAATTTATAGAAAATTTTGTCAAAATTTTATCTCTATAGAAAATTTTGTCAAAATGTTATCTCTATAGAAAATTTTGTAAAAATTTTATCTCTATAGAAAATTTTGTAAAAATTTTATCTCTATAGAAAATTTCGTCAAAATTTTATTTCTATAGAAAATTTTGTCAAAATTTTATCTCTATACAAAATTTTGTCAAAATTTTATCTCTATTGACAATTTTGTCAAAATTTTATGTCTATAGAAAATTTTGTCAAAATTTTATCTCTATAGAAAATTTTGTCAAAAAATTTAATTTATAGAAAATTTTGTCAAAATTTTATCTCTATCGAAAATTTTGTCAAAATGTTATCTCTATAGAAAATTTTGTAAAAATTTTATCTCTATAGAAAATTTTGTAAAAATTTTATCTCTATAGAAAATTTCGTCAAAATTTTATTTCTATAGAAAATTTTGTAAAAAATTTATCTCTATAGAAAATTTTGTGAAAATTTTATCTCTATAGCAAATTTTGTCAAAATTTTATCTCTATCGAAAATTTTGTGAAAATTTTATCTCTATAGAAAATTTTGTCAAAATTTTTTCTCTATAGAAAATTTTGTCAAAATTTTATCTCTATAGAAAAATTTGTCAACATTTTATCTCTATACAAAAATTTGTCAAAATTTTATCTCTATACAAAATTTTGTCAAAATTTTATCTCTATACAAAATTTTGTCAAAATGTTATCTCTATAGAATATTTTGTCAAAATTTTATCTCTATAGAAAATTTTGTCAAAATTTTATATCTATAGAAAATTTTGTCAAAATTTTATATCTATAGAAAATTTTGTCAAAATTTTATCTCTGTAGAAAATTTTGTCAAAATTTTATCTCCATAGAATATTTGGTCAAAATTTTATCTCTATAGAAAATTTTGTCAAAATTTTATCTCTATAGAAAATTTTGTCAAAATTTTATCTCTATAGAAAATTTTGTCAATATTGTATATTTATAGAAAATTTTGTCAAAATGTTATGTTTATAGAACATTTTGTTAAAATTTTATCCGTATATAACATGTATCAAAATTTTATCTCTATAGAAAATTTTGTAAAAATTTAATCTTTATAGAAAATTTTGTCATAATTTTATCTCTTTAGAAAATTTTGTCCACGTTTTAACTCTATAGAAAATTTTGTCAGAATTTTATCTCTATAGAAAATTTTGTCAAAATTTTACCTCTTTAGAAAATGTTGTCAAAATTTTATCTCTTTAGAAAAATTTGTCCACGTTTAACTCTATAGAAAATTTTGTCAAAATTGTATCTCTATGGAAAAATTTGTCAACATTTTATCTCTATAGAAAAATTTGTCAAAATTTTATCTCTATAGAAAATTTTGTAAAAATTTTATCTCTATAGAAAATTGTGTCAAAATTGTATCTCTATGGAAGATTTTGTCAAAATGTTACTCTATAGAAAATTTTGTTAAAATTGTATATTTATAGAAAATGTTGTCAAAATGTTATCTCTATAGAAAATTTTGTAAAAATTTAATATTTATAGAAAATTTTGTCATAATTTTTATCTCTTTAGAAAATTTTGTCCACGTTTTATCTCTATAGAAAATTTTGTCAGAATTGTATCTCTATAGAAAATTTTGTCAAAATTTTACTTCTTTAGAAAATTTTGTCAAAATTGTATCTCGTTAGAAAATTTTGTCAAAATTTTATCTTTTTAGAAAATTTTGTCAAAATTTTATCTCTTTAGAAAATTTTTTCCACGTTTTATCGCTATAGAACATTTTGTCAGAATTGTATCTCTATAGAAAATTTTGTCAAAATTTTAGCTCTTTAGAAAATTTGGTCAAAATTTTGTCAAAATTTTATCTCTTTAGAAAATTTTGTCAAAACTTTATCTATTTAGAAAATTTTGTCCACGTTTTATCTCTATAGAAAATTTTGTCAAAATTTTATACCTATAGAAAATTTTGTCAAAATTTTACCTCTTTAGAAAATTTTGTCAAAATTTTACCTCTTTAGAAAATTTTGTCAAAATTTTATCTCTTTAGAAAATTTTGTCAAAATTTTATCTCTTTAGAAAATTTTGTCAAAACTTTATCTCTTTAGAAAATATTGTCAAAATTTTATCTTTAGATGTCAAAATTTTTCTCAAAAGAAAATTTTGTCAAAATTTATTTTTATAATTTTATTTCGATAAAAATTTTATTTCGATAGGGAATTTTGTCAAAATTTTATCTCTATAGAAAATTTTATTTTTTTTTTTTAGAAAATTTTGTCGCCATTTGAATTACCCCCGAAATGATGCTTTAGAGTTTTGTATTTTTTGTATCACCTCAATTGGTAGCAGTCTTTATTTTCGCTTCGCTTTAATTTAATGGTATAACATGTTAAGGAAAAAAGAAAGATTTTACAAAAATCATAATAAATATGAAATCACGTACCACACAGGCCATATACCAACCTAGTACCAACAATCAATTCTACATAACGTACATGACGTATATGTACAATAATACAACGTAACGTAATGTATGTACGGACTCACGAACATACCGCACTTATACTTGGCACCAAGAGTGAGCGAGAAGTCATCACTCGCCTCTATAGCAACTGCAGCAAGGATGTGACAAAGGCTGAGAAGTTAATTCGTTGGGATTTTGTTCGTGTTGTTTTTTTTTTGTTTTTTTCATTTCGTATCATTCTGTTCCTTATTTTGTAAATCATCTCCTCCGTTGGTTGTATTTCAGTTGGTGTATTCGGTTACCACCATTAAAATTGTATGGATTATTCGTTAGATAGATGATGACTGCTTGAATAACGAACTGAATGTATCCAATGATGAGATGGGGTGGGTGGAATGAGAGAGACTTGGTTAGTTGAGTAGACGATGCCATTCGAACACCTCCAAGCAAAGGAGTAAAGAGTACCACAAATCTCAACAAACGAGTGGTTGGTGATTGCATTATAAGATTCCTCTAGGTTGTGAAATATATTTCATACGGATATTATTTGTATTGTGTTTATATAATTAACAACAATAGCAATAACAATGAGAAGACGATGAAGAAAAAAAATTTCCGATATGCAATAATGAGGATAATAAGAATTGCTATATATGCCTTATGCATTATTAAATAGAAGGATACGTTGCAATGCTTTATGATTGAAAGCGAATTGTGAACTGAATAAAATAATTTGAGTTAATAATAAGCATTATAATTTTGAAAAAAAAAATTTTATAGAAATGAAATCTTGAAAAAAAATTCTATAGAAATAAAATTCTGACAAAATGATAAAAAAGATAAAATTTTGACCAAATTTTCTATAGAGATTTTACACAGAGAAAATAAACTTTTTACAAAATTTTCTATAAAAACAAAATTTTGACAATATTTTCTTAAAAGATAAAATTTTGATGAAATTTCTATGGAGATAAGCGTTTTACAAAATTTTTTATGGCAATATATATTTTTGACAAAATTTTCTAGTTAAATACAATTTTGACAAATTTTCTATGAAATAAAATTTTGAAACAGTTTCTTAAAAGATAAAATTTTGACAAAATTTTCTATGAAGATAAATTTTTGACAAAATTTTCCATAGAAATAACATTTTGACAAAATATTCCATAGAAATAACATTTTGACAAAATATTCCATTAAATAAAATTATGCCAAAATTTTCTACGGCGATCATTTCTATAGAGACACAAAAATTTCAATAGAAAAAAAATTGACTAAATTCTCTATAGAAATAAATTTTTAACAAAATTTTCTCTGCAAATAAAATGTTGAAAAAAATTTCTCTGCAAATAAAATTTTGACAAAATTTTGTCTCCAAATAAAATTTTGATACATTTTTTTGTAGAAATAACATTTTGAAACAACTTTCTACAGAAATAAAATTTTGACAAAATATTCTACAAAAATAAAATTTTGAGAAAATTTTCTACAGAAATAAAATGTTGAGAAGATTTTCCATAGAAATAAAATTTAAAGAAAAATTTCTATGGTAATACAATTTTGCAAAAATCGTTAGAGAAATAACAATTTTTGGCATAATTTTCTATAAAGATAACATTTTGACAAAATGTCTAAGAGGGAAAAATAAATTTTTGACAACATAAAATTTTGACTAAATTTTTTATATATATAAAATTTTGGCAAAATTTTCCACAGATATAAAATTTTCTATAGAAATAAAATTTTGGCGAAATTTTCTATACACACAAAAAAATATTTTTCTGATTCAATCACGAAATTAATTGATCCAATTAATTTTTTAATTGAAATGTCTTCAATCACGAAAATGATAGTATCAATCACAGTTTTAATTGGGCATAGAAAAAATCCTCGATTAAAAAATTAATTGATGTCATTAGCAATTTTCAATTAATTTTTTAATTGATTCAATTAAAAATTTAATTGATTTTGAATGCAAACCCCAATTAATTTTTTATTTAAAAAGGTAACTATTTTCAACTACTTTCTGAATTGGCTTAGAATTTTTATTTTGATTAAGAAATGTTCATCACTTTTTTTAAATGACTTCGTCTTCTGAATTTGATTAAAAAGTTAATTCTATCAATTAATTTTTTGATTAAAAATTTTAAAATTTTCAATCATTGACTTAATTAACCTAACGTTTCTACCTTGATTAAAAAGTTAATTGTATCAATTAATTTATTAATTGAAAAAACATTCAACTTCAATTAACTTTTTAATTGGAAATATTCTGGTGATATTTTTTTCTGTGTAGAGATAAAATTTTATTTCTAAAAATCAAAATATTGACAAAACTTTCTGTAGAAATACAATTTGGATCAAATATTCTATAGAAATAAAATGTTGTCAACAATTTTCTACAGAGATAAAATGTTGACAAGATTTTCTATAGAAATAAAATGTTGACAACATTTTCTTTATAAATAATCAAACTGTCTATTGAAATAAAATTTTGACAAAATTTTCGTTTTCTAAAGAGATAAAATGTTGACAAGATTTTCTATCGAAATAAAATTTTGGCAAAATTTTCTATGGTGATACATTTTTGACAAAATTTTCTATTGAAATAAAATTTTGACACATTTTCTATGAAATAAAATTTTGAAACAGTTTCTTAAAATATAAAATGTTGACAAAATTTTCTATGGAGATAAAATTTTGACAAAATTTTTATATAGATAAAATGTTGACAAAATTTTCTATAGAGAAAAAATTTTGACAAAATTTTATACGGAGAAATAAACTTTTTACAAAATTTTCTATAAAAACAAAATTTTGACAATATTTTCTTAAAAGATAAAATTTTAACAAAATTTCTGTGGAGATAAGATTTTGACAAAATTTTTTATATTAATATAATTTTGACAAAATTTCCTATGGTGATATATTTTTGACAAAATTTTCTATTTAAATAAAATTTTGACTAATTTTCTATGAAATAAAATTTTGAAACAGTTTCTTAAAAGATAAAATGTTGACAAAAACTTTTACGGAAATATAATTTTGACAAAATTTTCTATGAAGATAAATTTTTGACAAAATTTTCCATAGAAATAAAATTTTGACAGTATATTCCATAGAAATAGAATTTTGACCAAATATTCCATAAAATAAAATTATGACAAAATTTTCTACGGAGATAAAATTTTGACAATAATTTCTATAGAGACACAAAAATTTCAATAGAAAAAAAAATTGACTAAATTCTCTATAGAAATAAAATTTCAGCAAAATTTTCTCTGCAAATAAAATGTTGACAACATTTTCTCTGCAAATAAAATTTTGACAAAATGTTGTCTCCAAATACAATTTTGATAAAATTTTTTTTATACAAATAAAATTTTGAAACAATTTTCTACAGAAGTAACATTTTGACAAAATATTCTATAATAATAAAATTTTCTACAGAAATAAATTTATGAGAAAATTTTCTACAGAAATAAAATTTTGAGAAGATTTTCCATAGAAATAACTTTCAAAAGAAATACAATGTTGAACAACATTTTCTACAGAATTAAGCTTTTGTATAGAAAAAAAAATTCCCAAAATTGTCTATAGGTTATATTAGGTATAGTGATAGATATTTCAGGCTACTTTTATGATACGATATTTCAGGCTACTTTTATGATACCACATTAGTGATCTTCTCTCCTATCATTGAGTGCTGCCCTATTCCGCGTTTAGCTCAATGTCAAGGGACCTATTTTTATACCTTCTCCGAACGGTGTTCCATATTGCTGTAAAACCATTTAGAGAAGCTTAGAAACACTCAAAAAATGTCACCAGTATTAATGAGAGGGGTAAACTTTTTGGTGTTCGTTCGAATCAGAGATTGAACCCATGACGCATAGTTTGAAAGGCGGCATGCTAACCGTTGGCTCCCTAATTTTCTATAGACAAAAAATTTAAGAACATTTTCTTTAGATATTAAATTTTGACAAGATTTTGTATAGAAGTAAAATTGTGACAAAATTTTCTACAGAAATAAAATGTTGACAAAATTTTCTATAGAGATACAATTTTGACAAAATTTTCCATTGAGATAAAGTTATGCAAAAATTTTCTGTACAAATACAATTTTGTAAAAATTTTCTATACAGATACAATTTTGACACAATTTTCTATAGAGATAAAATCTTGACTAAATTTTCTATAGAGATTAAATTTTTACAACATTTTCTACAGAAATTAAATTTTGCAAAAATTACATTTTTACACATACAAATACATTTTTGACAAAAATTGTCTATAGAGATAAAATTTTGTAAATTTTTTTTTGGAGATAAAATTTTGTAAAAATTTTCTATAGATATAAAATTTTGTAAAAATTTTCTATAGATATAAAATTTTTTAAAAATTTTCTATAGATTCAATAGAAATAAAATTTTGACAAAATTTCTAAAGAAATCAAATTTTGACAAAATTTTCTATAGAGCTAAAATTTTGAAAACCTTTTCTATAGAAATACAATTTTGACAAAATTTTCTATATCTATTTTGAAAATCTTTTCTATAGAAATAAAATTTTAACAAAATTTTCTATAGAAATCAACTTTTGTATAGAACTAAAATTTTCGCAAAATTTTCTATAAGCCAGTTTAGGTATAATGGTAGAACGATATTTCAGGCTCACTTTGTGATAGCACAGTGGTGAATTTCTCTGTTATCACTAAGTGCTACCTGATTCTATGTTTATGTCAAACCCAAGAGGTTCTGTCTTGTTTAAATCCGAGTCCGAACCATTTAGAGAAGCTCAGAATTGTCACCAGAACTACTGAGGGTTAACACACCACTTCAAAACTTTTTGGTGTTTGGTCGAAGCAGAATTTGAACCCACGCCGGGCATGCTAACCGTTGGACCACATTGGCTCACTAATTGTCTATAGTAATAAAACTTTAAGAATATTTTCTTTAGAAATGAATTTGAAATTTATGACAAAATTCTGTATAGAAATAAAATTTTGACAAAATTTTTTATAGAGCTAAAACTGTGAAAACCTTTTCCGTAGAGATAAATTTTTGGCAAAATTGTCGATAGATATAAAATTTTCTATAGAAATAAAATTTTGACAAAATTTTTTATAGAGATAAAACTGTGAAAACCTTTTCTGTAGAAATAAATTTTTGGCAAAATTGTCGATAGATATAAAATTTTCTATAGAAATAAAATTTTAACAAAATCTCCTATAGAGATAAGTTTTTGTTTCTAAAAATCAAAATATTGAAAAAATTTCTGTAGAAATACAATTTTGACCAAATATGTTATTCTATGGAAATAAAATGTTGTCAACAATTTTCTAAAGAAAATAAAATGTTGACAAGATTTTCTATAGAAATAAAATTTTGATAAAACTGTTGATTGCAATAAAATTTTGACAACATTTTCCAAGGAAATAAAATTTTGACATTTTTCTATTTATATTTTCTATAGAAATAAAATTTTGACAAAATTTTCTATAGAAATAAAATTTTAGCAAAATTTTCTACAGAAATAAAATTTTGACAAAATTTTCGTTAAAAATAAAATTTTGACAACATTTTCTTTAGAAATAAAATTTTGGCAAAATTTTCGTTACAAATAAAATTTTGACAAAATTTTCGTCACAAATAAAATTTTGACAAAATTTTCGTTAGAAATAAAATTTTGACAAAATTTTCTATAGAAATAAAATTTTTATCAAACTGTCTATCGAAATAAAATTTTGACATAATTTTCGTTAGAAATAAAATTTTGACAAAATTTTCATTAGAAAAAAAAATCTTGACAAAACTTTCGTTAGAAATAAAATTTTAATCAAACTGTCTATCGAAATAAAATTTTTACATAATTTCCTATAAAAATAAAATGTTGACAAAATTTTCCACAGAAATAAAATTTTGACAAAAATTTTTATTACATTTCATGTTAGCCTGATACCGAAACAGGCAATTAACGTCCAACTGTAAAACAAAAATTTTTATAGAAATAAATATTTGACAAAATATTCTATAGCAATCAAATTTTGAACAATTTTCTATACGAACAAAATTTTTACAAAATTTTCTATGGCAATACAATTTTGACAAAATTTTCTATAGAAATAAAATCTGTATAGATAAATTGGCAAAGAAATATAATGTTAACAAAATTTATAATGGTTAGGTTGGGTTAGGTGGCAGCCCGATGTATCGGGCTCATTTAGACTATTCAGTCCATTGTGATACCACATTGGTGAACTTCTCTCTTATCACTGAGTGCTGCCTGTTCTCAGCTCAATGACAAGGGACCTCCTTTCTATAGCCGAGTCCGAACGGCGTTCCATATTGCAGTGAAACCACTTAGATAAGCTTTGAAACCCTCAGAAATATCACCAGCATTACTGAGGTGGGATAATCCACCGCTGAAAAACTTTTTGGTGTTCGGTCGAAGCAGAAATCGAACCCACGACCTTGTGTAAGCAAGGCCGGCATGCTAACCATTACACCACGGTAGAAATAAAATTTTGAAAAAATCGTCTATAGAAATAAAATTTTGTCAAATTATTCTACGGAAATAACATTTTGACAAAATTTTCTACAGAAATAAAATTTAGACAAAATTTTCCACAGAAATAAAATTTAGACAAAATTTTCCACAGACATGAAATTTGGCAAAATTTTCTTTAGAAATAAAATTTTGCAAAAATTTTCTATAGAAATAAAATTTTGCAAAAATTTTCTATAGCAATAACATTTGATCGACATTTTCTATAGAAATAAATTTTTGTCGAAATTTTCTATAGAAATAAAATTTTAACACAATTTTCTATATAAATAAAATTTTTGCAAAATTTTCTATAGAAATAAAATTTTGTAAAAATGTATATTAATTTTATTTCCACTGTGTTAAACCTTAATAAATTATTTTCGATGACAATATCAAAAGCAATAGGTTCCAATTTTATATCACTATCAAACCTTAAATTTAAATAAATATTATCATTTTTCCCCAATTTTCACAAAATCATTCTACCAAGTCTACCTTATGCGACATGTGTGTAGTGTTCAAGGGAATTATTTCCGTCTGGTTGGGTGCCTTTGTTGTATGAGTGTGAGTGAATAAATCGAAAAATTCATTACAACAATATCCATAATAAAATTTGATTTTCATTATGTGACGAAATAAATTTGATTACAAAAATGAAAGCAACTCTCCAACGAAACTACATAAAGAAGTCGTTAAATCCCCCTCCTGCCACAGGATGGGGGGGCTAAAGAAAAGGTAAACACCGCAGGCAATATTTTGGGATATCCCATATACAATGGCCAACAAAAGCAGCCACAGGTTTGCTCGGTTGTCCGTTAGTAAATTGGGGAATAAACCAAAGATTGGAGAAAACAACCGTTGTTAATGTAATGAAAATTGGAAAATTCAATAAAGGGACATATAAATAAAATTCTATTGTATGTATAACTATAGACAACAACGGTTGGAGAAGTCCATGTACATATTTGTTTGAAGTGTACTCTAAAAGAAATATTATCAATATCAAGAGATTTTCTATGGGGGACGAACTTAATGTTAAGAAATAAATCCCAATTTTTTAAGTTATTCTTTAAAAAATATTTTTTAAAGAATTTTAGTAAAAATTTCCCTTATTCAAATTCAAAGATACATTCTTTGATGACTATATTTAACGGAATTCGATCTAATATTAAAATATTAAAAAATTTATAAAATTAGTTGTTGACAACTTTATTGAATAAACTTTCGATTCAATTGGTTCACGGCAAGCAAGGATTTTTTTTGCATCCAGATGTTTAACTCATTAGATGAAAAATCACCCTTTGCCGATGGCTGCCCTTTTAAGTCACGCTTGGTTTGTGATCTCTGTCAAAATGGGGTGGAGGGCATATTGAGAGAGAAGTTGTGTGGCTTTTATTGCGGTTATCCTTGTTGGTTGATGCCATTTCAAGCCTTTGTTGTGGTTGTCGTATTTTGTCTGTGTCCCTTAAAATTGAGTTCCAATTAGAGTACAGTCTAAATTACTTTTTAATTATTTTCATAGCCCAGGGCTATGAAAAAGATTTCATAATTTCTTTAAAAGAATTCCACGGAGTTATGAAATTTAATAACAAAAAAAAAAATCCAACATACATGACAATAGCATTTGGTGGTTATGATCTTTTGTTTAATTCATGGTAGAGAATGAGTTTCTGTTATTTTAATGAAAGCTATCTCTCATTTCCTTTTTTTCGAAGATAGGGGGCGAACGAAATAAAATTTATTGTTCATTAAATAAACCATTGAGCAGATGATTTGATTTTAAATTTCATTTATTTCAAAATCTTTTATTAGCTATAGTGAACCGCTACAGTTATTTTTTTGTGATATTTTTCCACTGAACCAGTGACATAGATTCGTGTGGAATTTCCTTGGGGGTCTATAATGGTTTAACTTTATTTTGTATTTCGGTTTTTCCCATGAATTAGAATAGATTTAAATTGGCTTTAGTTCTCTGAAGGGTCCACTTATTTTTAGTGTAATTTTCATTGCCTATTTTCAGACGTCACTTTAGTTCGTTGGCTAACACTAGGGTTCAAGAGGAAAATAAGTATATACGGCCGTAAGTTCGACCAGGCCGAATCTTATGTACCCTCCACCATGGCTTGCGTAGAAAATTCCACGAAAGACTGTCATCCACAATCGAATTACTTGGGTTGTAATACTTATCGATGGCAAGGTATCTTAAAACTTCTTAACATCGTCTTCTTACTTGGAAGTTAGTCCATACGTGGTATATAGTATTAACCAAAAAAGGCCGATTAAATACGTATATAATTCAGTTTGACAATATCTTCAATAGAAATAAAATTTTGACAAAATTTTCTATAGAAAAAAAATGTTTGACAAAATTTTCTATAAAAATAAATTGTTGACAAAAATTTCTATAAAAATAAAATTTTGACAAAATTTTCTATAAAAATTAAATTTTGACAAAATTTCTTAGAAATTAAATTTTGACAAAATTTTCTATAGAAATAAAATTTTGACAAAATTTTCTATAGAAATGAAATTTTGACAAAATTTTCTATAGAAATAAAATCTTGACAACATTTTCTATAGAAATAAAATTTTGACAAAATTTTCTATAGAAATAAAATTTTGACAAAATTTTCTTTAGAAATAAAATCTTGACAAAATTTTCTATAAAAATTAAATTTTGACAACATTTTCTATAAAAATAAATTTTTGACAAAAATTTCTATAGATATAAAATTTTAACACCATTTTGTATAAAAATAAATTTTTGACAAAAATTTCTATAAAAATTAAATGTTGACAACATTTTGTATAAAAACACATTTTTGACAAAATTTTCTATAGAAATAAAATTTTGACAAAATTTTCTATAGAAATCAAATGTTGACAAAGTTTTCTATAGAAATAAAATTTTGACGAAAAAATATGACACAATTTTCACAAAAATTTCTGTAGAAATAAAATTTCGACAAAATTTTCTATAGAAATAAAATTTTGACGAAATTTTTTTGGAAAAAAATATGACACAATTTTTTATAGAAATGAAATTTTGACAAAATTTTCTCTAGAAATAATATATTGACAAAATTGTCTAAAGAAATAAAATCTTGACAACATTTTCTATAGAAATAAAATTTTACACAAATTTCTATAGAAATTAAATTTTACACAATTTTCTATAGAAATACAATTTTGAGAAAATTTTCTATAGAAATAACATTTTGACAAAATTTTCTTTAGGAATAAAATTTTTACAAAATTTTCTATAAAAATTAAATTTTGACAACATTTTCTATAAAAATAAATTTTTGACAAAAATTTCTATAGAATTAAAATTTCGACAAAATTTTCTATAGAAATAAAATTTTGACAAAATTTTCTATAGAAATAAAATTTTGACAAAATTTTTTATAGAAATAAAATTTTGACAAAATTTTCTATGGAAATAAAATTTTTGCCAAAATTTTCTATAAAAATTAAATTATGACAACATATTTTATAAAAATAAATTTTTGGCAAAAATTTCTATAGAAATAAAATTTCGACAAAATTTCCTATAGAAAAAAAAATGTTGACAACATTTTCTATAGAAATAAAATTTTGACAAAATTTTCTATAGAAATAAAATTTTGACAAAATTTTCTATAGAAATAAAATTTTGACAAAATTTTCTATAGAAATAAAATTTTGACAAAATTTCTATAGAAATAAAAGCTTGACAAAATCTTCTACAGAAATAAAATTTTGACAAAATTTTCTATAGAAAACAAATTTTGGAAGACTATTTTTGGTTCGAGTGGCAACCATGATTTTGAACCGATATGGACCAATTTATGTGTGTTGGTGATCAACTATATATAAGTATAGACCGATATGGACCAATTGTTGCATGGTTGTTAGCAGAGATGGTCTGTATCAAACATTTTTAGGTTTGCGACTGTCGCAAAGTTGTAAACGTCGTAAACGTCTCATACGTGTCGTAAATGTAGAAAAAGTAACAAAAGTCGCAAACTCAAAATACTTTTGTCGCGTCAGCTAGGCAGCAAATTCGATGATATCCAAGGCGATGGTATGTGCGAAGAGAAGGTTTTATTCCCCACATTTTCCCTATTGCCATTTGCACGAGTACCGGGTAACCGTGGATTTTCTCGTCCTTTCTTAGCTCTAAGTTCAGTCGCAAATGTATGTCGCAAAAGTCACAGTTTGTGACAGGCCAACCCTGATTGTTAGAAAACATATAATAACACCATGTAGGGAGCCACCGTAGTGCAATGGTAAGCATGCCCGCCTTGCATATACAAGGTCGCGGGTTCGATTCGTGCTTCGACCGAACACCAAAAGTTTTTCAGCGGTGGATTATCCTACCTCTGTAATGCTGATGACATTTCTGAGGGTTACAAAAGCTTCTCTAAGTGGTCGGGTATAAAAAGCTTAACATGGAATTGGGCAGCACTCAGTGATAAGAGAGAAGTTCACCACTGTGGTATCACAATTAATATACTCATACAGTCAACCTGCAATAAAATCCTTCGACTCTTTGTTCTTTAACTCGAAAACGGCCATCGACTTCCGCAAATCTCTCAACGGCTGAGCAGTACAATATTCACCTAATATAGGTGCCTGGGAGCCACCGTGGTGCAATGGTTAGCATGCCCGCCTTGTATACACAAGGTCGTGGGTTCGATTCCTGCTTCGACCGAACACCAAAAAGTTTTTAAGCGTGGATTATCCCACCTCAGTAATGCTGGTGACATTTCTGAGGGTTTCAAAGCTTCTCTAATTGGTTTCACTGAAATGTGGAACGTCGTTCGCACTCGGCTATAAAAAAAGGAGGTCCCTTATCATTAAGCTTAACATGGAATCGGGCAGCACTCAGTGATAAGATAATAAAATCCTTCGACTCTTTGTTCCTTAACTCGAAAACGGCCATCGACTGCCGCAAATCTCTCAACGGGATGGCTGAGCAGTACAATATTCCCCTAATATGGGTGCCTGGACATTTGGAACATACTGGGGAATTGCGAAGCGGATGAGTTAGCAAGGTTAGGGACTAAATACCTTACCTTATTCCAGTGGAATTAGAATCTGTTGGTATGCCTCTGGCTACCTGCAAAAGGAATCAATTAAACACCTGTTGTGTGAGTGTCCCGCATTTTGTGTAAGGCTTAAGCGAATTTTAGGGCCATATAGCTTTAGATTACTGGCGGACATGGAAAACGTTAACTTAAGCAGTCTGCTAATGTTTTTTGGAACAATCTGGTTGGTTCAACAGAAGAAAATAAGCGAGAAGGTTCAGCGGTTAAAACTAGAAGAAAACTATGTAATAGGTACTTTTAGTTAATGTGGTATCACAATGGACTGGATAGTCTAAGTGAGCCTGAAACTTAATCGGGCTGCCAGTTTAACCTAACCCATAGACCGACGTATAAGTGATTTCCAGAGACTTCCCACTACTGCACTTCATCCATCAGAAAACCTGATAGATGTCATCTCCTTGGACAGAAAGAATGGTATACTCTCTCCTAATGCTTCAATGTTGAAGGAATTTTTTGATAACTTTTTTTATAAAAAAAACACTAACATAAGAAAAATTGGCTGATTATTTTACGGTCAGCGTTATGGTTCATGGTTCTAGTCCAACAACAATTTTGCACTCAGTTATGCAGACAAAGATTTGTTGTTTTACCTTATTAAAACATCAAAAATAAATATTATTACTTTATTTGGCAATGGCCATAAGAATTTCAGTTATGCGCATCATATTGAAATGCATTTCATAATTTGTGTCTGCACTACCATGGTGAATGATGAACTTTTGCGTGGTTCCAGTTTCCAAAAAGGTAAAATGTGAGACTGATCCCATTTGGTCTCATGGTACAGCGGCTGCCGGTGTTCATGGTATTCATGATGGTAAATAATGACGATGACGATGACGATGATTCTGATGATGATGATGATAAGGTTGTACCATTTGCCATGCTATGTCAGATTGCAGAGGTTTGCTTTTTTTGTGGTCGGGTGTCGTCGTCTTCGCGCATTCTTTGAATGCAAGACGGACGACAATTCAATACAAAAGACCCGGATCATAAGCATCCATTCCATCTGAGGAAGGCTCATAATATGCCACTGGAGTTCTTTTCCCTTTTGCATCAGGAGATGCTCTGAAGATCAAACATCTTCATTTGTGTTTGGCATTACAGCACGCATGCGTAATGTGAAAAGGCTCACTGTCAGTAGAAGTGCTGGTGGTGGTGGTGGTACTGATGGCAATAGCTCAACAATTCAACCATAGACTATAGGATGTCATCTGTTCTGTAAGGATATTTCAATGTGTAATGAATGACTTTGAAGGAAGAAATATAAAGAAGGGCAAAGAAAATGGTTGTATCTTTTTGGTGGAGGTGACAGACTTCAGATTCTAATCACAGACTTAGATTCGGGTTAAAAATTCGGAAATAAATCATCCAAAAGTTCCCATATTTGGATTTGCCCGAGGGGAAGCCATTGCGAATTGAGCATTTTGTGAAGAATTCAAATGATCGGGTTTACTTACCAAAGAGGCTATAAAAAGGAGGTCCCTTGTCATTGAGCTTAACATGGAATCGGGCAGCACTCAGTGATAAGAGAGAAGTTCACCAATGTGGTATCACAATGGACTGAATATTCTAAGTGAGCCTGATACATCGGGCTTCCACCTAACCTAACCTAACCTACCAAAGAGGTAAGAAGAAAATTTGCACATTCGATTGGCCACCAAAACTCATGCGCCGCCGATTGTAGCTCTCCGCTTGTATTCATCTACTAAAATAAATGCCAAATATTGTCGGGAAAATTTTTCTAAAGACAGTATCGAATTACTGGGCAGAAAAACATTTGGCCCGTAGACCATGGACATGGAATGTCGCTTAGGACTCAACCACATCTCGGAAGGGCATTCCTCGCAGAATATTCGTCAAAATTTTCGAATATCAATCCGTTTGACTTTTCCATTTGAACAACAAGAATCGCTCACCAGCAGCTAACCTAGTACTCCACCTGAGTCTGGTGGAGAATTTGCTAGACGCAAACATACATGGATTCCGTTCATGAAAAACATGACAAGCCATGAAAGAATAATAGGACAAACGGTGGAACTAGCAGCGAATAACGACCATGACCCTTAAAACGGTCCTGGCCGATTAAGATTCCGAAACAAATACCAATGGATTGAAGATGAGTCACACATCTAGTGAACCCAAGTACCGAGATCCTATTTCGATCTGCTAACAAGATCCCAGAGATGGTGAAAATTTTGCACGGATAGTAAAGGTAGGTCGGAAGCCACCGTGGTGCAATGGTTAGCATGCCCGCCTTGCATACACAAGGTCGTTGGCTCGATTCCTGCTTCGACCGAACACCAAAAAGTTTTTCAGCGGTGGATTATCCCATCTCAGTAATGCTGGTGACATTTCTGAGGGTTTCAAAGCTTCTCTAAGTGGTTTCACTGCAATGTGGAACGCCGTTCGGACTCGGCTATAAAAAGGAGGTCCCTTGTCATTCAGCTTAACATGGAATCGGGCAGCACGCAGTGATAAGAGAGAAGTTCACCAATGTGGTATCACAATAGACTGAATAGTCTAAGTGAGCCTGATACATCGGACTGCCACCTAACCTAACTTAAAGGTAGGTCATGGAAGCATTATCAGATTTTACAGTTCAATCTCAAACGTCAACTCAGCAGACTAATGGTGAATTTAGGCCGTCCCCTACAAAAAAAGGGTAAGCTCCTGATTGAAGCCTGTACATCCATAGAAAAAATCATGAACGGCGTGGTTATTTCAAGACGATCCGTGCATGAAAGTGAATCAACACGCATGTGTTGTCAAATTGAGAACAGACGCGGTCAATCTGACAACGTTAAAATGACACCATGCGTTGTCAAAACAACAACCAGCGTTCATGATCTGACAATGTTATGGTTACGAATTTATAAACAAAATTAAAAAAAAAAGATTTCCGCTACCGTGACTCCAACCTGTATTGTCTGCACCATACGCGTTAACAGACGCCTTAGCACATTCCACCACCGAGGGAGTTGCCATAATAACGTCTAACGATCATTTTAAGAATTTTCATGGCCAAAGAAAAACGAATGCCGTTCATGAAATCGTGAACGCCCGTGGACGAAATCGTGAACATTCCGTTTTGAGTTTTTGTGAACGTTTCCGTTTCATTTTGTCACCGTTTGTTTACGACTGTAGAACGCAATTTTTTCTATTAGTGTAATAGTGTTCTACTCTATGGAAGAGTGATATGGGCAAGCGGGCTGAGACATGTGAATAGGGCGCGAGCCCTTCGGGCAGTACGACTGCATTGCGTGTAACCTCCGCATATCGCACTGTATCTGCTGCGGCGGTACTGACCATAGCCGGCATGATACCAATAGACTTCCAAGCTGAGAAAAGGAAGAGGATTTTTGACCGAAAGATAGAAAACAGACTCGACTCCAACACGTTAGAGGAGATAAAACAAAAGACTATGCATCAGTGGCATGATTGGTGGAACTGCAATACATAACATACGACAGGTGGACAGCAAGACTAATCCCCGATAAAGAAAAGTGGACGTACACAAGTCACGGTTTCTTTTTTCAGAATATTAATGATGTCCGGGACGGTAATCGGAAGAATATATTTGCCTTCTGAAGGGAAGGCCTAACATAGAAGAAAATGGGATTAAACTTGGCGTCTTCTTGGAAACAACTGTCAGAAATCACAATGGACCAATATGGTCTAACAGGTTGGCTGATAAGTCCCTGGTCTGGCACATAGATGTCGTCGCAGTATTAAATGCATATTATTTTTATATAGTACCAACCTTCCAAAGATTTGTGTCAAAATTTGACGTCTGTAAGTCAATTAGTTCGTGAGATAGAGTGTCTTTTGTGAAGCAACTTTTGTTATTGTGAAAAAAATGGAAAAAAAGGAATTTCGTGTTTTGATAAAATGCTGTTTTCTAAAGGGAAATAATACGGTGGAAGCAAAAACTTGGCTTGATAATGAGTTTCCGGACTCTGTCGCAGGAAAATCAACAATAATTGATTGGTATGCAAAATGCAAGCGTGGTGAAATGAGCACGGAGGACGGTGAACGCAGTGGACGCCCGAAAGAGATGGTTACGGACGAAAACATCAAAAAATCCACAAAATGATTTTGAATGACCGTAAAATGAAGTTGATCGAAATAGCAGAGGCCTTAAAGATATCAAAGGAACCTTCCCCAAAAACAACAACGTGTTGTTCTGAGCGGTGTATGCAGCTGTTAACTCGTAATACACCCGAGTTTTTCCATCGATATGTGACAATGGATGAAACATGGCTCCATCACTACAGTCCTGAGTCCAATCGACAGTCGGCTGAGTGGTCAGCGACCGGTGAAACGTCTCCGAAGCGTGGGAAGACTCAAAAGTCCGCTGGCAAAGTAATGGCCTCTGTTTTTTGGGATGCACATGGAATAATTTTTATCGATTGTCTTGAGAAGTGAAAAACCATCAACAGTGACTATTATATGGCGTTATTGGAGCGTTTGAAGGTCGAAATCGCGGCAAAACGGCCCCATGTGAAGAAGAAAAAAGTGTTGTTCCACCAAGACAACGCACCGTGCCACAAGACATTGAGAACGATGGCAAAAATTCATGAATTGGGCTTCGAATTGCTTCCCCACCCACCGTATTCTCCAGATCTGGCCCCCAGTGACTTTTTTTTGTTCTCAGACCTCAAAAGGATGCTCGCAGGGAAAAAAATTTGGCTGCAATGAAGAGGTGATCGCCGAAACTGAGGCCTATTTTGAGGCAAAACCGAAGGAGTACTACCAAAATGGTATCAAAAAATTAGAAGGTCATTATAATCGTTGTATGTCTCTTGAAGGGAACTATGTTGAATAATAAAAACGAATTTTGACAAAAAAATAGTTTTTTCTTTGTTAGACCGGGGACTTATCAGCCAACCTGTTACAACAGTGGCATGATCGGTGGAACTGCAATACATGCGGCAGGTGGACAGCAAGGCTTATCTCCGATATAGAAAAGTGGACGAACAGAAGTCACGGTTTCTTTCTTTCAGAATATTACTGATGTCCGGGACTGTAATCTTAAGAATATATTTGTTTTCTGAAGGGAAGACCTAGAAGAATATAGGACTAGTCTTGGCGTTTTCTTGGAAACAACTATTAGAAATCACAATGGACCAATATGGTCTAAGTTGATATCAATTCCTTTTCTACTGGTTAGTGGCATACTCCATAACCTAACCTATATACCGATGTATAAGTGATTTTCAGCGACTTTCCACTACTGCACTTCATCCATCAGAAAACCTGATAGATGTCATTTCCTTAGACGGATAGAATGGTGTACTCTGTCCTAATGTTTATACCTTCAATATTGAAGGAATTTTTTGATAACTTTTGTGGTTTGTTTTTATAGAAAAAACAAAATCTTTGACATCACCGATATAGAAAAGTGGACGAACAGAAGTCACGGAGACGTGAACTATTACATAACGCAGATGCTGTCTGGACAGGGATACTTCCGAATATATTTGCATAAGATAGGTAAATGTCATGGTCCATATTGTCATCGATAATGCGCATCATACGTCTTTCAGGTACATAACAGCCAACGATAAGTCCCCGGTCTAACAAAGAAACACACATTTTTTTGTCAAAATTCGTTTTTAGTATTCAACATAGTTCCCTTCAAGAGCGATACAACGATTATAACGACCTTCCAATTTTTTGATACCAATTTGGTAGTACTCCTTCGGGTTTGCCTCAAAATAGGCCTCAGTTTCGGCGATCACCTCTTCATTGCAGCCAAATTTTTTCCCTGAGAGCATCCTTTTGAGGTCTGAGAACAAGAAAAAGTCGCTGGGGGCCAGATCTGGAGAATACGGTGGGTGGGGAAGCAATTCGAAGCCCAATTCATGAATTTTTACCATCGTTCTCAATGACTTGTGGCACGGTGCGTTGTCTTGGTGGAACAACACTTTTTTCTTCTTCATATGGGGCCGTTTTGCCGCGATTTCGACCTTCAAACGCTCCAATAACGCCATATAATAGTCACTGTTGATGGTTTTTCCCTTCTCAAGATAATCGATAAAAATTATTCTATGCGCATCCCAAAAAACAGAGGTCATTACTTTGCCAGCGGACTTTTGAGTCTTTCCACGCTTCGGAGACGGTTCACCGGTCGCTGTCCACTCAGCCGACTGTCGATTGGACTCAGAAGTGTAGTGATGGAGCCATGTTTCATCCATTGTCACATATCGACGAAAAAACTCGGGTGTATTACGAGTTAACAGCTGCAAACACCGCTCAGAATCATCAACACGTTGTTGTTTTTGATCAAATGTGAGCTCGCGCGGCACCCATTTTCCACTGAGCTTCCGCATTTCGAAATATTGATGAATGATATGACCAACACGTTCCTTTGATGTCTTTAAGGTATCTGCCATCCCGATTAACTTCATTTTACGGTCATTCAAAATCATTTTGTGGATTTTTTTGATTTTTTCGTCGATAACCACCTCTTTCGGGGGTCCACTGCATTCACCGTCCTCCGTGCTCATTTCACCACGCTTAAATTTTGCATACCAATCAATTATGGTTGATTTCCCTGGGGCAGAGTCCGGAAACTCATTATCAAGCCAAGTTTTTGCTTCCACCGTATTTTTTCCCTTCAGAAAACAGTATTTTATCAAAATACGAAATTCCTTTTTTTTCCCATTTTTTCACAATAACAAAAGTTGCTTCACAAAAGACGCTCTATCTCACAAACTAATTGACTTACAGACGTCAAATTTTGGACACGAATCATTTGAAGGTTGGTACTATATAAAAATAATATGCATTTAATACTAGCGACGCCATCTATGTGTCAGACCGGGGACTTATCAGCCAACCTTACGATGGGGCACCGAGAGATCATAACTAGAGGGAGAAGTAGGCGAAATAGATGAGCAGAATCTGATAGAAAAAACAAGGATTTTTTCAAATTCAACACTGGGACATTTCGATATGAAACAATTATATACGGCCGTAAGTTCGGCCAGGCCGAAGCTTATGTACCCTCCATCATGGATTGCGTAGAAACTTCATCTAAACACTGCCATCCACAATCGAATTACTTAAGTTGCGGTAACGCTCGCCGATGGCAAGGTATCTTAAAACCTCCTAACACCATCTTCTAAATTGTATGTAAGTCCATACGTGGTATATATTAAATCAAAAAAGATCGATCCAATACGTATATAATTCAGTTTGACAAAGTAGACATAAAATTTTGACAAAATTTTCTACAGAAATAAAATTTTAACAAAATTTTCTATAGAAATAAAATTTTCGCAAAATGTTTTATAGAAATAAAAATTTTGACAAAATTTTCTATAGAAAGAAAATTTTGACAAAAATTTCTACAGAAATAAAATTTCAACAAAATTTTCTATAGAAATAAAATCTTGGTAGATTATTTTTGGCTCGAGTGGCAACCATGATTATGAACCGAATAAAATTTTAACAAAATTTCTTTCTATAGAAATAAAATTTTGACAAAATTTTCTATAGAAATAAAATTTTGGTAGATTATTTTTGGCTCTAGTGGCAACCATGATTATGAACCGATATGGACCAATTTTTGTGTGATTGGACCAATTTTGGTACGGTTGTTAGCGACCATATACTAACACCACGTGCCTAATTTGAACCGGATCGGATGAATTTTGTTCCTCCAAGAGGCTCCGGAGGTCAAATCTGGAGAATGTTTTATATGGGGGCTATATATAATTATGGACCGATATGGACCAATTTTGCCACGGTTGTTAAAGATCATATACTAACACCATGTTCCAAATTACAACCGGATTGGATGAAATTTGCTTCTCTTGGAGACTTCGCAAGCCAAATCTGGGGATCGGTTTATATGGGGGCTATATATAATTATGAACCGATGTGGACCAATTTTTGCATGGTTGTTAGAGACCATATACCAACATCATGTACCAAATTTCAGCCGGATCGGATGAAATATGCTTCTGTTAGAGGCTCCACAAGCCAAATCTGACGGTCCCTTTATATGGGGGCTATACGTAAAAGTGGACCGATATGGCCCATTTTCAATACCATCCGACCTACATCGATAACAACTACTTGTGCCAAGTTTCAAGTCGATAGCTTGTTTCGTTCGGAAGTTAGCGTGATTTCAACAGACGGACGGACGGACGGACATGCTTAGATCGACTCAGAATTTCACCACGACCAAGAATATATATACTTTATGGGGTCTTAGAGCAATATTTCGATGTGTTACAAACGGAATGACAAAGTTAATATACCCCCATCCTATGATGGAGGGTATAATAACGGCAAACGAACGGCATTGGAACATCATCGCGAAGTATTGTGATGTCATATTGAGGATAAAGAAGATCGACCTTGACAATAGGAGGGCTATGCACTATGGAGCGAGACGGAATGACCACGGAAGGAGATGGGCACATAAGAAGGTTAGGTTAGGTGGCAGCCCGATGTATCAGGCTCACTTAGACTATCCATCCATTGTGATACCACATTGGTGAACTTCTCTCTTATCACTGAGTGCTGCCCGATTCCATGTTAAGCTCAATGACAAGGGACCTACTTTTTATAGCCGAGTCCGAACGGCGTTCCACACCAGCATTACTGAGGTGCGTTAATCCACCGCTGAAAAACTTTTTGGTTTTCGGTCGAAGCAGGAATCGAACCCACGACCTTGTCTATGCAAGGCGGACATGCTAACCATTGCACCACGGTGGCTCTTCCTTGGATAATTCTAGACACTGGCGCGGAAATGGTAGGATTCTACTGTTGCCTCTGGGTCCAGACACCATCTACAAATAACGTCATAAAGCCAATCTTTACAATGAGTTTTCCAAGTGTTTTAGGGCCTGTTATGATGCCTATCAGTGGACTCAACTCATCTCTCTGTGTGTAACCACCAGAATCAAAGTTCTTAGGCTCTTGTCGTCCCATATCAGTTTGGTTTGCTCGCAGTTCGCAACGTCCTTTCCATAAATCATTGTATTTCACACTGATCTTGTAAGTATATAAAGATAACGTAGGAGAAGAAATCTGACTATTCGAGGACATTGAAAACTCTCCCAACTGAGAGGAACCAAGCATTTGGTTCTTAATTATCTGTCCCGTAGTCACTCGTACGTGGAATTTAGAGCCAAAAAATTAAGACCTCCTAACAGGGAGCTCCCCAAGTGGTGTGATATCTCCGGCACAACTCAACCTCTAAATTTCTTCTATTCCACCATTCTCCTAACGGCGGGTCCATTGTTGATGACATCTGCGATCCTGTTACTTTCCTGTTATTTCACTGCTAGAAATTTGAGACTATCCGCCACCCAATCCTCAGCCACACTATTCACTTATTCTATTGTTCTCTCACATGGGAGAACAATAGAATAAGCTTGGAAAAGGGACTGAAGGCCTACAATGGAAAAGAACGAGTTAGAGCTAACAACGGGCTATAAATTGACTAAGGTGTATGCCAGCCGATAGGAGAAAGGGGACCTCCCTTCAACTATCTTATCTCTAAATAAGCCCAGTTCCTCCCACGATGTTGCATTTTCCTTTAACTTTTGATAAGCATTCCTCATAACTTTTTCAAACAAGTGTCCAGAATATGCTTACAACTCCCTAAGAAGACCATACCATGTCTCATTATTTAATGGTCAACATTTCCATGTAGATTTACTTGTATTCATTATCGGCCAGATGATGTTCTCAATAGAGAACAGTTTTCATTATTTTCCAAAGCTAACACAGGCCCCTCTCCAGTTAAACCCTGGTCCTTAGTTCAACATACAAAAACAGTCAGCATGACGACTGACTATCTCTAAAACCACATGGGTATGTTAAGGGAGAAGGGGATTGAAGTGAAGTGGAAAAACATCTCGCATACATCTTTGTTAGTTTTGCGTGACGATTACGCGCATATTAATCAGTCAACATTCACCCATTAACGCGCGCATAGTTGCTGTGATGTGATTGCTCCCATAAGAATCCATTGATGATGGACTGACTAACCATGGATGGGAAAGTGGTTAGGTATTGTTGACCACTGATGATGACGATGCTGATGCTGATGATGATGCGGTTCCACTCAATTCGCACGGGTGCATAATTCAAAACAATTTCATACCTTATATGCCATCATGATATGTGCTGATGGTGTTTGGTGTTGTACATACGCAATGTGCTGACTGATTGTCCTCTTTCTTTGCGAAATGATGACCATGGGCGCTTGAATCCTCTGGAGAGCATTGAAAGACTTAGCCAAAAAAAAAAAAGCAAACCAGCTCTACTTCAGACTCTTGTCAGGAATCAAGCACTCAGTGTGTCCGTTTGTCTTCATCATTTTATCACGGTTTCGCGGCTTTTATTTACTGCCACTTGGCTGCATGGATGATGATGATGATGCTGATGGCATTCTTTTTTTCGTGGTCCATATGCATGTTTAGGTTTTGGTTTATGTGAATGTTCATTGGTCACCGTAGCAAATAAACAATTCTCAAATACTAGTAGCTGTTTTTATGGAAAATCATCCAGACGCATTCTCACTTTAGCTTTGATTTGGCATGGATTGAAAATTTATATCAGCTATGCCGTCTCTGAATGAAGAGTGCCCTATAGTAGGCAAACATTTTCGATTTCAATATTCAGAAACTGGTGGAGAAAATCTCTACGATTAAAATCCTCTCCATTGCCGATGTCTGCAAAATGGGTAGTGTGGTTCGGTTACTGAAACCAGGCGAGAACTCGAGTAAGTGTAAAATGTGTACGATAATGAACCAGAAACCGAGATCCTATTCAGATTACCGGACCACAGCACAATCCTACGATAAGTACAGGATCCACATAATGTTGATGTCTGGGTATGTCGACAGTAGGGAAACCGTCTAGTTTCACGTTGGCTGACAAACATCTAAACCATTATTCGGATTGTTGAGCACTCTACCTCTTTCTTTCCTTCGTGCTGTTTTTTTATTCCAGGAAACACCGTATCTTGAACAAGTTCCTTAATTTATTACACACTGGGCCTTGCTGGCCCGCATCACCTCTTCCTCAATGTGGGTCCGATATCAAGATCATCGTCTACTCCTATTCGGCAAATTCCACACCCAACTCTTGGTGCTCCCTCATGATTCCCTCGGCACTTCTGACCCATTCATTTTCAGTACATCTTCTCTTGCTTCCTCTTGCTTATATCAGTCTGTACACAACACGTCCTTCCAATCTTTGAACTGTTTCAATTCTCTTTATATGTTTTTCTTGCCCATTCATCCAAGATAAAAATCCTCCCCAGTGCCGATGTCTGGGTAGTGTGGTTCGGTTACTGAAACCAGGCGAGCACTCGAGTAAGTGTAAAATATGTACGATAATCTCCCTTGTCTCACCCGATCCCTTACTCCTATCGATCCTGGGGGAGAATTTTTTCAATCCAAATATGACGCACCGGATGAAGGAAAGTGTAATTGGGCCAATGCTATCAGGGCAGATGAAATTCAATGACCGAACTCGGCACTGACGTGGTGAACCCACAAACCGAGATCCTATTCAGATTACCGAACCACAATGCAATCCTACGATTAGTACAGGATCCACATAATGTGGATGTCTGGGTATGTCGACAGTAGGAAAATCGTCTAGTTTCATGTTGGCTGACAAACATCTAAACCATTATTCGGCTTGTGGAGCACTCTACCTCTTTCTTTCCTTCGTGCTGTTTTTGTATTCCAGGAAACACCGTATCTTGAACGAGTTCCTTAATTTATTACACACTGGGCCTTGCTGGCCCGCATCACCTCTTCCTCAATGTGGATCCGATATCAAGATCATCCTCTACTCCTATTCGACAAATTCCACCCCCAACTCTTGGTGCTCCCTCATGATTCCCTCGGCACTTCTGGCCCATTCACTTTCAGTAGTTCTTCCCTTGCTTCGTCTTGTTTAGATCAGTCTGTACATCACACACCCTTCCAATCTTTAAACTCGAGTAAGTGTAACCCAAATATGACGCACCGGATGAAGGAAAGTGTAATTGGTCCAATGCTATCAGGGCGGAGGAACTCAATGACCGAACTCGGCACTGACGTGCTGAACCCAGAAACCGAGTTCCTATTCAGATTACCGGACCACAGTGCAATCCTACGATTAGTACAGGATCCACATAATGTGGATGTCTGGGTATGTCAACAGCAGGGAAATCGTCTAGTTTCATGTTGGCCGACAAACATCTAAACCATTATTCGGCTTGTGTAGCACTCTACCTCTTTCTTTCCTTCGTGCTGTTTTTGTATTCCAGGAAACACCGTATCTTGAACGAGTTCCTTAATTTATTACACACTGGACCTTGCTGGCCCGCATCACCTCTTCCTCAATGTGGGTCCGATATCAAGATCATCCTCTACTCCTATTCGGCAAATTTCACCTCCAACTCTTGGTGCTACCTCATGATTCCCTCGGTACTTCTGACCCATTCAATTTCAGTAGTTCTTCTCTTGCTTCCGCTTGCTTAGATCAGTCTGTATATAACACGTCCTTCCAATCTTTGAACTGTTTCATACTATTTATATGTTTCTCTTGCCCATTCATCCAAGGCAACCCACGTAGCTTCTATGGGCTTTGTCATCCCTAAATTCACTATCCTTTGTATCCTAGCTCTTATCATCAGTTCACGGTTATTCATATTCCCACATATCCCATATTCCCGTCCTCTCACCACCAACTTTGATCCATTGATGTGATACTGTTTTCCTCTGGTATCTATTCTTAGATCTCATTTTGAATGTCAGACTTTGCGCACATGGTTACCTCAGCTATACGATCATAGATTCGCGACCGATACATGATTAGTGTCTAGTGTATATAGACCGCTTCCCATTGTGGTCAAAACGTTTGAAAAGGAGTGATCACTTTACCATGGGGTTCTCACTGAGATGGAGAATTACACTCTTGGACACGGCTTGAACTCTTTCCAAGGGATACGCACTGAGACATTTTTGAGATGGATATCCCCATAGGTTGATCCTCATGAACGAGTCAGGCAAACCTTCTTAGGAACTCATTTCATTTTGAGCATTCGAAGGGATTTCCACCTTTCCGTAGGGATATTGATGCATCGGCAACTACTTCCTCCTTCTCCTCTATTAAACTTTGATAGTTCGTCATCTATCGTGTTTCCGTCAGTTCTGCTTAGGTAATTTCTCTTCTGAAATGTATCTCCATGGAATGCGTACAGAGCAGCGTTGCCAATTTAGCTTTTTCCCCGCTAGATTTGGCTTTTTTTTAAGACGTTTAGCGGGAAAAAAATGCATTTAGCTTTTAGCTTTTTTTCTGGCTTTTTTTCATGGCCATTTTAGCTATTTTTGGCTTTTTTTATTTTCGACATATTCCTATTGAAATATGGATAAAACTTCGTTTTTATCTAAGCCTTGCTGCCAGAATAAGGTTTTCCACATATTTCAATTTCTTATATAAACTGTCAGTAAATTATTAGGAATATTAGCATTTGACTCGTTTATCCTTTTTATGTTATTATAATATTCTAAAGTTATTATGATATTACTAAATTAAAATAGTAGATGTGAATTGCTTTGTACCTTGAAAAAATATTGTGGTGTGGCCAAAGATGTCATTTCCTTAAAATACGAACGCGAATTTTGGTTATAATAGCATTTGTGAATTTCTCTTATATAAACTGTTTTCCTTGTCCAATAGCCGATAAATTCTTTTTGTCCTTATAGTTAAGTGATTCAACTTAAAAATGGGTATCTTTTCATGAAAGAAGGCTAGGGTCAATTCTAAAAAATTCTTAAAATTAATGAAATAGTCTTTAAATTTGTGGAGTTTTTGTATCTTGACCACAAACCAAAATAGCGTTCAAAAATAGAAGAGGTTTTTCAACATTTTATTTTAAAAACGTATACATAGAATAATTTCTACTTAAAGTCGAGTCTGAATTTGGAAATTTAAGTTGTCGTTAGCACGTTTTTAAAGCACTGTGATAGCTCATGAAGAAAAAGCTGAAAAAAACGAATATTTAAATTCAAATTTGACTCGGAATCAATACCAAAATCATTAGTGTACAAAATCTTTGGAACCGAATATAGAAATAATTAAGGAAATAAAGTTTTGAATGTGGTATTATTTTTTTTAACATCAAAAAATGCAATGAAAAAATTCGTAGTGATAGGATCAAAACAAATCTGCTATATATTAATGGAATGGATTTACATTTACGAAAATTGGACAACAATAGGTTTGTATGGGAAATTTTCGAATAAAAGTTATTCAATATAAACTTGCAAGACAGTTAGAATGGGTTTTATTCTCTTGGGTAAAATTAGGAGAAGTGTTCACGTTCACGAATTTATCATTAATTCAGTTAAAACGAAATATATTGATATTTTCTAATGCAGTTCTATGTGACATTATGCAATATATCGCACATTGGACTTGTTGATGATTAACCAGCTGGCAATTGCAAGTTTACTGGGAAAAATGTTTTTACTCGGAAATATAAACGAAGGACTTCCAGTAAAAATTTGTGATAGTAATCAAAATGTATCGAGTACGCAAACAGAGCTAATATGACTTAAATTTTCTTACAGTCTCACAGAAATTGAATTAAAATGAATACAATTAAAATAATATGCATTTTAAGTGAAATAAAGCCTTTAAGTTTGTTAAATTTCAATCAAAAATGTGACTTTTGATACAAAAATTTTTAGCTTTTTTTCTAGCTATTTTTTAAAATTTTTTAGCTTTTTTTGGCTAGTTTTTTGGACAAATCTAGCGGTTTTTTGTGAAACAATTCTGGCAACGCTGGTACAGAGTGAGGTGGGAGTCAGTCGGGAAGGTTTGGCTGGCAAGCGAACGTATTGGCTGGCAAGCGAACGTATTGGCTGGACACATGACGTATCAAGTGAGTCTTCATTACAGATGGGACACGCACTGCTTTCAATCACTGGTAGGTAGAAATTCTGCCATGGAAGGTCGTATTCCTCCGCTGCTATGAGCGGTAGTCGGACTCCGAGAACAGCATTAACTATAGCTTCACACCGCTTCAGGAATCCTGATATAGAGTCTCTTTTTTTAACACTGGATATTGCTCTCTAAATAGTGAAGATCAATTCTAACATTCCTGAGTGGTCTATCCATAAGATGATGGTTTGGAGGTTGCGATAGCAACCCTGGCATGTAATTGCCTGTCTTGGTCCTTACATAAAGGTGACCAGGGTGTACAGGGGAGACACCCTATTGTATGTCTCTGTATGTTATTCCACTGCGTATCACTTGTCTGAGCAGTTCACATGGGCGTTGCATAATTTACCACTGATAGACCAATTTTCTTAATGGTAGTCAACAAGATTTATTTCGTAGAATCGCGCAGCACTCAGTGATAAGAGAAAAGTTTAACACTGTGGTATCACAATGGACTGAATAGTCTAAGTGAGCCTGAAATATTGGACTGTCACTATACTTAATTTACGCTATAGACTCTAGCATTCAACTCCATGGGTACTTCTGCTGTCTATGAAGTGAATAGTGTGGCTGAGGATTCGGTGGCGGATAGTCTCAAATTTCTAGCAGTGAAATAACAGGAAAGTAACAGGATCGCAGATGTCATCAACAATGGAACCGCCGTTAGGAGAATGGTGGAATTGAAGAAATATAGAGGTTGAATTGTGCCGGAGATATCACACCACTCGGGGAGCTCCCTGTTAGGAGGTCTTAATTTTTTGTCTCTAAATTCCACGTACGAGTGACTATGGGACAGATAATTAAGAACCAAATGCTTGGTTCCTATCAGTTGGGAGAGTTTTCAATGTCCTCGAATAGTCAGATTTCTTCTCCCCCGTTATCTTTATATACTTACAGGATCAGTGTAAAATACAATGATTTATGGAAAGGACGTTGCGAACTGCGAGCAAACCAAACTAATATGGAACGCCGTAAGAACTTTGATTCTGATGGTTACACACAGAGAGATGAGTTGAGACCACTGATAGGCATCATAACAGGACATAACACACTTGGAAAACTCATTGTAAAGATTGGCTTTATGGCGTTATTTGTAGATGGTGTCTGGACGCAGAGGCAACAGTAGACCCCTACCATTTTCTGCGCCAGTGTCTAGCATTATCCAACAAAATACTGGACTTCTTTTTCTTCAGGATATAACGGATGTACGGAACTGCAATCTGAAGGATATACTTACCCTTATCAAGGCCTCAGGTTGAAAGACCTAGAAAGCTCTTTTTGGAACTCGTCTGGAACCTCGAATGTGAAGAAATCTGCCCCTTGTGCTACGGGCTGGTTTCATCCTCTATGTCCTTACCTAATCTAATCTCGAACAGTCTGTCTGAGTTCTCTTTATCTATGCTGAAATGACATGCAAATCTATTGTGCTATCCATTTTACGGATTCCAAGTTGATGGTTGGCAGCTGGAGATTGATCAGCACCAATGGCCTTGCTTGAGTCTTTGTCTGGCTTCAGTAGTGGAATCACCCTAGCCATTTTCCAGACATCGGGTGTAATGAGTTATTCCAAGGATAAAATGAAGAGTCTGGTCGAGTACTCCGCTGCCGGTAATCCCAGATCCATCAGCATTACCATAGAAATTCCATCGGCACTCACTGCCTTGAATGGTTTTGTGCTGCTGATGACTTCGGTTGGGGTAAATTGTGAGGTGTCACTGTCTCGGAAACCATGGATGAGGTGAATGGCTCTCTTTCTCTATCAGTCTGGCGATGCCCTACACACTGTCTTTTAAAGAACCACGCGCACGTCTTCGGATCAGTCACCATCACATTGCCAAGGTTAGGTTAGGTTAGGTTATGTGGCAGCCCGATGTATCAGGCTCACTTAGACTATTCAGTCCATTGTGATACCACAGTGGTGAACTTCTCTCTTATCACTGAGTGCTGCCCGATTCCATGTTAAGCTCAATGACAAGGGACCTCCTTTTTATAGCCGAGTCCGAACGGCGTTCCACATTCCAGTGAAACCACTTAGAGAAGCTTTGAAACCCTCAGAAATGTCACCAGCATTACTGAGGTGGGATAATCCACCGCTGAAAAACTTTTTGGTGTTCGGTCGTAGCAGGAATCGAACCCACGACCTTGTGTATGCAAGGCGGGCATGCTAACCATTGCACCACGGTGTCTCCCTATTCTAATCACATTGCCAAAGATGACTGGGATCCCATGATCTCTTAGAGCAGAGTTCTCCGTCAAACTCTGTTTTACAGGATGAGCACAAATTACCTGTGCCAGTCCCTAGGTGCTGTAACCATGTGTTCCGCTTATGCTCATCGACTATCTTAAAGGGTGATACGGTCAAAATTTGGTCAACGGAAAACGCGTGTAAATCGGTGAAATCGTTTATTTAAAAAATCAAATTAAATTTCTTTTTCAAGTTCAATTAGTATAAAATTAAGGAAAAATATTCAGTTAGGCTTTCGCTTTTCCAAATCCGTATTGCCGGGCCTCACGCTTGACACCTGCCATTAGATTTTTTACAGCCACCTTGTCCACCTTCTTCGCCGCAGAAAGCCAGTTTGCCTTGAACTGCTGCTCGTCCTTAGCAGTTTTTTGGTCTTCTTTAGGTTCCGCTTGACAATAGCCCAGTATTTCTCAATTGGGCGGAGCTCTGGCGTGTTGGGAGGGTTATTGTCCTTGGGAACCACCTGCACGTTGTTGGCGGCGTACCACTCCATGGCCTTTTTACCGTAATGGCAAGATGCCAAATCCGGCCAAAACAGTACGGAACAACCGTGTTTCTTCAGGAAAGGCAGCAGACGTTTATTCAAACACTCTTTCACGTAAATTTCTTGGTTGACAGTCGCGGAAGCTATGAAAATGCTGCTTTTCAAGCTACAGGTACAGATGGCTTGCCAAACCAGATATTTCTTTGCGAACTTTGACAGTTTTATGTGCTTGAAAATATCTGCTACCTTTCCCCTTCCTTTTGCCGTATAAAGCTCCTGTCCCGGAAGCTGCTAGTAGTCGGCTTTGACGTAGGTTTCGTCGTCCATTACCACGCAGTCAAACTTCGTCAGCATCGTGGTGTACAGCCTCCGGGATTGCGCTTTGGCCGTCGTATTTTGTTTATCATCGCGATTTGGAGTCACTACCTTCTTGTAAGTCGATAGTCCGGCTCGTTTTTTGGCTCGATGCACGGTTGTAGACGATACACCCAGCTTATTTGCGGTATCTCGGAGAGAGAGGTTAGGGTTTCGCTTGAAACTACCGGCAACTCTCTTTGTCGTCTCAGCGGTTTTCGATTTCCCCCCGATCCAGACTTCCTGGCTGTCGACAAAAGTTCCCCAAACACTTTAATTACATTTGTAACGGTTGATTTGGCAACTTTTAGCGATTTTGCCAGCTTTGCGTGTGAGTAGCTCGGATTTTCCCGATGCGCGAGCAAAATTTTGATACGCTGCTCTTCTTGCTTGGACGGTATTTTGACAACTGAATAGTGAATTCCAAAATCAAAATAGGAGCAATATTCTACACAGACACACACCTTCAAAATGAGGGGTGTTCAGGTTTTTTAAATGCAAAATTGAAAGAAATACGTCAAGTTTATATTGACCAAATTTTGACCGTATCACCCTTTACTAATCTCTAGATTAAATTCCCTGATTCTTGGATCAGCACGATTAGCACAACGGTGTTCATCATACTCGTCTGCAAGTCCCGCCGCTTCTGCTGGGAAGTTGAGCTTCACGTCGGCAAGTCCAGCGGGTATCAAGCGTACAGTTGCTGCATTGATGATGTCCCGGTTGCTGCATTGATGTCTCAAGGTCAAGCGTCACATCGATCCGACAGCTCATATCAGTTACCCCGCTTATCTTCAATCGATGATCTGCCAATGCAGTATCGTAGCCTTATAATAGTCACCTAATCATTCTAGTAGGGTAAATTTAAAATATGTTTTACTCCTTACTTCTCCTCAGATGAAGTAACTTGTTTTAAGCTCGCAACTTTGTCCAACGTCATGCGTCTGACTGTCTGGGCGTGTAGTATCTACGAATTTTGCTTTCGGTACTTTTGTCACTTTGGATCGTCACACTAATCAACTTTACCAACAGAAGCTGGGCAACTAAGAAGCTTTGCCATTCTCAATGCACCAACTACACCACAATCGCCTGGCGTGTGATGCTGCATTATGCGATGCCGAAAGGAATATGTCATATGCGTTTTTATGTGCAATGGCAAAAGAGGAGGGGAATTTTTGTTTAATTTTCTCTGTTTCGGTTTTTTTTGTATTTTATTATTACGTTAAATGTTCTTTTTTATTACTAAAAAAAAAGAGTATGAACTTTAATTAAGTCATTAGCAACCGTGCGATCTGCCACTTTTTTCCCCGGCATCAGTATGCAGTGGCAATTGCATGGGTATGAGTAAACAACATGTTTGGAATAAGAAATACACAAGAGAATTAAAATCAGTTACAGTTGTCTTTGCCAATTGATACATGCAGAGTAAAAGAGGAGGAGTAGAAATTCGATGCTAAAAGGCTATGGAAATTCGCTTTAGCTATCGATGAAACATGTATAGCTAGGCTTATGTAGATTGATATGTGGCATTTTCTTTTCAACTTATGAATAAAAATACCATCATCTTCTCGCAGTATAACTGCAGTAGTATATAGTTATAGTGGCAGCCCAATATTTCAGGCTCACTTAGACTATACAGTCCATTGTGATAATAATTCAAAATATTTCTCTTAGTGTATATACATCATGTAGTAATGCTTCCAACATCTTGTCATGATGTTGTTACTGAGACTAAATGAAACACTTTTTGGTTTTGGAAAAAGACGACAATTCAAACAGACAACCATTTAAGCAGCGATACCATGATCCTCTTAACTTGATGTTGCCCAACGACGACACAACATCCAACAGAGTTCCATAAAAAGTCATCACAAGAGGAGAATCGCAGAATAAAAATGGAATTAAAATAATAATAATAAACGAAAGATAACAACTCCCATAGAGGTTATTAATTAATCTTCTTCTTTATATACTATTTTGTCCATAATGAATAGATATTGAGCAATTGTCTGATATTGCAAGATGAATATCTGTAATGACTGCATTAGTTATTAATTAAACTTGTTGCGAGGGATGACTTTTATATTTCTGGGAGTGCAGAGCGACTAATATGTAATTCATTCCCGGCAAAGCACCATGTTGAGATGATCGATACAATGTATTTTTAAAGCCATCTTTAGTCTCTGAAATGCCCCAGTCCAAAATAATTGAGATCCATAGATTTTGGAAGCGAATGTGCTGAAGAATTAAACCACGAACCTCCATTATAAACCTTTCTTATATTGGGTTCGGTATAGTGGCAGGACAATATTTCAGACTCACTTACGGTACGGGCACGGGAGCCACCGTCGTGCAATGGTTAGCATGCCCGCCTTGCATACACAAGGTCGTGGGTTCGATTCCTGTTTCGACCGAACATCAAAAAGTTTTTCAGCGGTGGATTATCCCACCTCAGTAATACTGGTGACATTTCTGAGGGTTTCAAAGCTTCTCTAAGTGGTTCACTACAATGTGGAACGCCGTTCGGACTCGGCTATAAGAAGGAGGTCCCTTGTCATTGAGCTTAACATGGAATCGGGCAGCACTCAGTGATAAGAGAGAAGTTCACCAATATAGTATCACAATGGACTGAATAGTCTAAGTGAGCCTGATACATCGGGCTGCCACCTAACCTAACTTACGGTACGGGCACACTGGGCAAATATTTGACAGAAATCAAAGAAGAAGAGTTAGCTTATAGGAGCATTATCTAATTACGGTATCTGGATCTTTCGAAAATTGTTCTTGAAAAAATTGCTGAAATTCATTTTGGACAAATATTTGCCTAGCGAGACTACAGCCTTAGACTAATCAGTTCATTGTGATACCGATACAGTGATGAAGTCTGGTGGACGCATGATGATGGTGTGGCGATATTTGTCTGTCCAGGGCTTCAATAACGTCTTGAGTCATTTTCACCATACTATTCGCTATTTATATTGAAGCCTTAAAAATAAAATTTTTAAAATATTGAAGCTATAGAAATAAAATTTTGGCACAATTTTCTATAGAAATAAAATTTTAACAAAATTTTTTTACAGAATTTTTTTTTTTTTATAAAATTTTCTACAGAAATAAAATTTTGATAAAATTTTCTATAGAAATACAATTTTGAAAAAATTCCATAGAAACCAAATTTCAACAATTTTTTTTATAGAAATAAAATTTTGACAGCATTTTCTATTGAAATAAAATTTGGACAACATTTTCTCCAGGTATGAAATTTTGACAAAATTTTGACAGCAATTTCTATTGAAATAAAATTTGGACAACATTTTCTCCAGGTATGAAATTTTGACAAAATTTTCTATAGAAATAAAATGTTGACAAAGTTTTCTGTAAAACTAAAATTTTGACAAAATTTTCCATAGAAATAACATTTTGACAAAGTTTCCTATAGAAATAAAATTTTGAAAAAATTGTCTATAGAAATAAAATGTTGAAAAAAATTTTCTATAGAAATAAAATTTTGACAAAAGTTTCCTATAGAAATAAAATTTTGACAAAATTTTCCATAGAAATAAAATTTTGATAAAATTTTCTATAGATATAAAATTTTGAAAAATTTTCGATAGAATTAAGATTTTGATAAAATTTTGACAAAATTTCCAATAGAAATAAAATTTTCTATAGAAATATTATTTTGACAAAATTTTCTATAGAAATACAATTTTGAAAAAATTTTCTATAAAAATAAAATGTTAACAAAATTTTCTATAGAAACCAAATTTTGACAACATTTTTTATAGGAATAAAATTTTGACAAAATTTTCTATACAAATAAGATTTTGAAAAATTTTTCTATAGAACCAAATTTCAACATAATTTTGAAAACTATTTCTCCAGGTATGAAATTTTGACAAAATTTTCTATAGAAATAAAATTTTGACAACATTTTCTCCAGGTATGAAATTTTGACAAAATTTTCTATAGAAATAAAATGTTGACAAAATTTTCTATAGAAATAAAATTTTGACAAAATTTTCTATAAAACTACAATGTTGACAATTTTTTCTATAGAAATAAAATTTTGACAAATTTTCTATAGAAATAAAATTTTGACCAAAATTTCTATAGAAATCAAATTTCGACAAAATTTTCTATAAAATGTTGACACAATTTTCCATAGAAATAAAATTTTGACACAATTTTCTATAGAAATAAAATTTTGACAACATTTTTTTAGGAATACAATTTTGACAACATTTTCTATAGAAATCTAGTTTTGACAAAATTTTCTATAGAAATAAAATTTTTATAAAATTTTCTAAAGAAATAAAATTTTAACAAAATTTTCTATAGAAATAAAATTTTGACAAAATTTTCTATAGAAAAACATTTTTGACAACATTTTCTATAAAAATTAAAATGTTGACACAATTTTCTATAGAAATCAAACTTTGACAACTTTTTTTATAGGAATAAAATTTCGACAAAATTTTCTATACAAATAAGATTTTGACAAATTTTTCTACAGAACCAAGTTTCAACAAAATTTTTTACAGAAATAAAATTTTGACGGAATTTTGTATTGAAATAAAATTTTGACAACATTTTCTCCAGTTATGAAATTTTGACAGAATTTTCTATAGAAATAAAATTTTGACAAATTTTCTATAGAAATCAAATTTCGATAAAATTTTCTATAAAAATAAAATTTTGACTCAATTTTCTATAGAAATAAAATTTTGATAACATTTTTTATAGGAATAAAATTTTGACATTTTCTACAGAAATAAAGTTTTGACAAATTTTTCTGTAGAATTAAAATTTTGACAAAATTTTTTATATAAAAAATAATATTTTATATATTAGTCAGCTGAAATCAAAATTTTCTATAACTTAAAATTTGACAAAATTTTCTATAAAAATAAAATTTCGACAAAAATTTTTATAGAAATAAAATTTTGACAAATTTTTCTATAGTAATTAAATGTTGACAACATTTTTTATAGGAACAAAATTTTGACAAAATTTTCTATATAAAATAAGATATATAAAAGAATAATAAAATTTTTTATAGAAATAAAATTTTGACAAAATTTTCTATAGAAATAAAAAAAAAATTATATAAAAAATAATATTTTGACAAAATTTTCTATAGAAATCAAATTTTGACAAAATTTTCTAAAAAATCAAATGTTGACAATATTTTCTATAGAAGTAAAATTTTAACAAAAATTTTTATAGAAATAAAATTTTGACAAAATTTTCTATAGAAATAAAATTTTGACAACATTTTTTATGGAAATAAAATATTGACAAATTTTTCTATAGAAATAAAATTTTAACAAAATTTTGACATCATTTTTTATAGAAATAAAATGTTGATAAATTTCTTATAGAAATAAAATTTCAACAAAATTTTCTATAGAAATACACCGATGATTTGACTTTGGCAAAGGAATAGTGAATATTTGTATAAAATTAATTTTAGGCAAAGCCGAATATCGAAAACCTTTTTTTTCGGGAAGTTCGAGTGTAATTTACATTGGCTTTAGTGAATAACCCGAATTTATTCTAATAATTGGTTGATAGTTTTGCTTCTAGTAGAGGATGCTGGTGAGGAATATGGTAATTCCGAAACGGCTGTCCATCTAACCATCTTGCAGTCTATAGGGCTTTGCCCAAATAAATTTTACAAATATACTTAAATGTTGACAACATTTTTTATAGGAACAAAATTTTGACAAAATTTTCTATATAAAATAAGATTTTGACAAATTTTTCTATAGAATTAAAATTTTGACAAAATTTTCTTAAAAAATAAAATTTCGACAAAAATTTCTATAGAAATAAAATTTCGACAAAAATTTTTATTTCAATAAAATTTTGACAAAATTTTCTATAGAAATAAAATTTTGACAAAATTTTCTATAGAAATAAAATTTTGACAAAATTTTCTGTAGAAATAAAATTCTGACACAATTTCTATAGAAATAAATTTTGATAAAATTCTCTATAGAAATAACATTTTGACAACATAAAATGTTGTAAAATTTTTCTATAGAAATAAAATTTTAACAAAATTTTCTATAGAAATAAAAATTTGGCAAAATTTTCTATAAATAAAATAAATAAAATTTGGCAACATTTTTATAAAAATAAAATGTTGAAAAATTTTTCTATAGAAATAAAATTTTAACAACATTTTCTATAGAAATAAATCGATGATTTGACTTTGGCAAAGGAAAAGTGAATATTTGTAAAAAATTTATTTTAGGCAAAGCTGATTATCGAAAACTTTTTTTTCGGGAAGTTCGAGTGTAATTTACATTGGCTTTAGTGAATAACCCGAATTTATTCTAATAATTGGTTGATAGTTTTGCTTCTAGTAGAGGATGCAGGTGAGAAATATGGTAATTCCGAAACGGCTGTCCATCTAACCATCTTGCAGTCTATATGGCTTTGCCCAAATAAATATTACAAATATACTTTTCCTTTGTCGGTTAGGCTACTCTTGTATTTTAGTCACCGCAGTGGTTTTAAGCTGAAATCAAAACTTTCTATAAATTAAAATTTTGACAAGATTTTCTATAAAAATAAAATTTCGACAAAATTTTTTATAGAAAAAAAAAATTGACAAAATTTTCTATAGTAATTAAATGTTGACAACATTTTTTATAGGAACAAAATTTTGACAAAATTTTCTGTACAAAATAAGATTTTGACAAATTTTTCTATAGAATTAAAATTTTGACAAAATTTTCTTTAAAAATAAAATTTCGACAAAAATTTCTATAGAAATAAAATTTTGACAAAACTTTCTCTAGAAATAAAATTCTGACACAATTCTCTATAGAAAAAAAATTTGATAAAATTTTCCAAAAAAAAAATACAAAGTGTTCTATAACTTAAAATTTTGACAAAATTTTCTATAAAAATGAAATGTTGGCTAAATTTTCTATAGAAATAAAATTTTGACAAAATTTTCTATAGAAATCAAATTTTGACAAAATTAAAAAAAAAATAATAAAATTTTTATATAATTTTCTATAGAAAGAAAATTTTGACAACATTTTCAATAGAAATAACATTTTTAAAAAATTTTCTATAGAAATAAAACTTTAACAAAATTTTCTATCAAATGTTGACAAAATTTCTATAGAAATAAAATGTTGACAAATTTTTCTATAGAAATAAAATTTTGACAAAAGTTTCAATAAAAATAATATTTTGACAAGTTTTTCTATATAAATAAAATTTTGACCAAATTTTCTATAGAAATAAAATTTTGACAAAATTTTCTATTAAATGTTGACAAAATTTCTATAGAAATAAAATGTTGACAAATTTTTCTATAGAAATAAAATTTTGACAAAAGTTTCAATAGAAATAAAATTTTGACAAGTTTTTCTATATAAATAAAATTTTGACAAAATTTTCTATATAAATAACATTTTGACAAAAAATAGAATAAATACTTATATAATTCAGGGAAAGTTAGTATATCCTATGGTGGAGGATATAAAAAGATCGAATAAAAAAACCAAAAAAACACAAGGAATCTATGAATAATTACGAACCGATATTAACATTTTTATAGAAATAAAATTTTGACAAATTTTTCTATAGAAATAAAATTTTGACAAAAGTTTCAATAGCAATTTTGACAAGTTTTTCTATATAAATAAAATTTGGACAAAATTTTCTATAGAAATAAAATTTTGACAAAATTTTCTATAGAAATAAAATTTTGACAAAATTTTCTATAGAAATAAAATGTTGACAAATATTTCTATAGAAATAAAATTTTGACAAAATTTTCTACAGAAATAAAATTTTGACAAAATTTTCTTTAGAAATCAAATTTTGGCAAAATTTTCTATAGAAATAAAATTTTTACAAAATTTTCTATAGAAATAAAATTTTGACAAAACTTTCTATAGAAATACAATTTTGTCAAAATTTTCTATAAAAATAAAATGTTGACAAAATTTTCTATAGAAATAAAATTTTTACAAAAATTTTTATAGAAATCAAATTTTTACAAAATTTTCTATAGAAATAAAATTTTGACAAAACTTTCTATAGGAATACAATTTTGTCAAAATTTTCTATAAAAATAAAATGTTGACAAAATTTTCTATAGAAATAAAATTTTTACAAAAATTTTTATAGAAATCAAATTTGGACAAAATTTTCTATAAAAATCAAATGTTGACACAATTTTCTATAGAAATAAAATTTTGACAAAATTTTCTATAGAAATAAAATTTTGACAAAATTTTCTATAGAAATAAAATTTTTACAAAATCTTCTATAGAAATAAAATGTTGACAAAATTTTCTATAGAATTATAATTCTGACACAATTTTTTATAAAAAAAAAAAATGTTGACAAAATTTTCCAAAAAAATTTTTTGACAAAATTTTTCAAATTTTCTATAAAAATAAAATTATGACACAATTTGTATAAAAAAATGACAAAATTTTCTGTAGAAATAAAATTTTGACAATATTTTCTATAGAAATAAAATTTCATACGAGGGAGTTCATTTTTCCCATCAAACAATTTACATTTTTCTTTGTAATTTGATTTGATTTTTTCCAAAATCATTCGTTGTTAATTAATTTAATTTATTTGTATTACAATTTTAAATAATTGGTTTATCGAATTGCTGCAAGCTTATTTAGATCTTTTGATTATTGACTGTATGATATTTATCCAACAAATTATTTCGAAATATTGACAGTACTAATTTTAAGCAAATGTTTTTTGATTAATATTTACATTTGTTTTTAGTAATTAAGAATAATCGCTATAGATTTCTGGAGGCATCTATATGCCCCACCTCCCAACATTCCTTACAACTCAATTAAATAAGGTCTAATTGTAGGAGGTTGACAAGAGAGTCCTGCATCTGTTGTTGTCAATGTTGAAATGATTACCGTTGGGCTTGATTAAATTTGATTTCATTTGTTTATTTTATTATTTTATATTTATTATTCATATTTGAAAGATGTTTGCCATACAGCTCCAACTCTGCGTAGCTTATAAATATTCCTACATCACAGACCACTCGCAGCCTCACCCTCCACTCCATTGTTATTGCGATTCAGTTGGTATGAAGTTTATGTCCTTATTGTCAAAGTGCGTGAGTGGAACCAAAAGAAGGATGATGAAACAACTGTTACATTTATTTGCTTTTCTTTAACGCATAAGGTGGCATTGCGTTAAAGTCCTGGGGGTAAGGAGTACACAAGAACCACACAATTTGGGATTTTAATTTATTCATATTTGTCACTCAATTGCACACAGCAAGCGCTAAGGTTTTCGGAATCTCACATCATCAGCATCACCATCAGCATCACCATCATCATCTACATCAACTTTCATAGCCACAATAAATCTGTGAAACCTAAAGAGCAGCTGTAAGGCTCACACAAAGTTATCCCTGTATTTGGAAGAGAGGGGGTGGGGGAAGGCTATATGAGTATGTACAGTAAGTAAGTACACATGTTAGGAATTCATCATAAACATTTTGTCAGTGGAATCAAGCTATTCGTCCATCCAGCTCTTCGTCTGTCCGTCAATCCATCTCTCCGTCCCTCCATCCATCCATTCTTTCACACGTAAATATAGTCAATCAAGCAGAATGTATTGTCAATGTTTACCAACAATAATAACGCATCAACAACAACTACAACAATTCCATTATCATCTCACCAGCATAGCAACAACAACAACAACAACAGCGGGACCATTACCATTGAACGATACAATATGAAAATATGTAATAAAGTATAATTTTATAATTTATTCTGTGTATTTAACAAATAAACAAAGAAGGCAACGAACAACAACAACAACAACAGCAAACAGACAATAAATGAACGATAAAAACAAGCAAACAATTCATTTTCATTTATGTTTTTTTTTTTTTGTTGTTTTTGCTTAATTCATTTTAAGGCTTACACACAGTTTTGCCCTAATAGGATTAGGCTGTATGTCTTTTTTGGTTAGGGTATAAGGATTTAAAATTCTCCCTCTCCCGCCTTCTACCTTTAACCCACACCCCTTTTGTTTGAGTCGTAATTTTTAATAAATACTGAATAACAATGTTTTAAAAATTTGTAGTTGTTTTTTATTTTTCCATAATTCCTTGATGGGATTATATTAAGGGTGGGTAAAAACAGAACTATGGTACAATTAAGTGACAGAAACACATAATATACAATATTTCAATATAAAAGAAAGAGAAGAAAACAAAAACTATAATTAACGTTTAAAATTAACTAGTCTAGCTGACATTCATACAAATCGTGTAGTATAGTGAAGGTGATAAAATTAAATATTACCTCATAACTTCACTGATGTTGTTTTAATAACAAATATGTAAATTTTTTAAAAAAATTTTTCTTAAGAAACCCATTATTTATTAAAACTTTAAGAAAAATATACGAATAGCTGATCTTTTCGCCCATAAAACATCTCACTCCCCATAAAATTCCTCTCAGCAAATTCATACAAAATGTAATTGTATTAATCTCATTGCCTCAACTCTTTCTCTATCTCTATCTCTGTTGCTATTAACGCTCTTCCGATGGCTATCAAACTTACTTGGCCATACTCACACACACAGCAAACATCTCATCCCCATCAAATTCCCCCCAGCAATGCATTCAAAATGTAATTGTATTAATTTAATTGCTTTAAATCTCTCTCTGTTGCTATTAGCTCTTCCAATGGCTATCAAACTTACTTGGCCATTCCCACATACACAGCAAACCAAACTACAGATAATCAAACGTGGCCTTCGATAGCATAGTGGAAGTGCATAAGTCTTGCAAGACGAAAATGCCGGGTTCGATTCCCGGCCGGGGTGGCACTGGCAAAAATAATTTACATGCGTAAATTGTTGAATTCTTCACTCCTGATACATTTACATTACCGGTCGCATTCTATAAATAAAAACAGAACTAAACAAGTATATACGGCCCTAAGTTCGACCTAGCCGAATCTTATGTATCCTCCACCATGGATCTTCTACTAAAGACTATCATCTACAATCGAATTACTTGGGTTGGGGTAATACTTGCCGATGGCAAGGTATCTTAAACCTTTTTAACATTGTCTTCCAAATTGTAAGTTAGCCTATAGGGCATATATATTAGACAAAAAAAAAAAAAAACAGATTAAATACGTATATAATTCAGGGAAAGTTAGTATATCCCCCATCCTATGGTGGAGGGTATGAAAAGATCGAATAAAAAACCAAAAAAACACAAGGAATCTATAAATAATTACGAACCGATATTAACATTTCCGCGGTAATTAGAGAACCAAAAGAGAAAAATGGAGGTCGGTCTATATGGGAACTATATACAATTATGAACCAATAAGGACCCATGTTTGTGCGATTGGGAATCGGTTCATGTGGGGCTATATATAATTATAGACCGATATGGACCAATTTTAGCACGAATGTTAGAGACCATATAAAAACACCATGTACCTAATTTCAGCTGGATCGAATGAAAATTGCTCCCCCAAGAGGATCCGCAAGCAAAATCTGGGGATCGGTTTATATGGCGGCTATATATAAGTATGGACCGATATGGACCAATTTTTGCATGGTTATTAGTGGCTTACACCACGCACCAAATTTCAATTGGATCGGATGAATTTTGCTCCTCCAATGGGATTCGGAAATCAAATCTGGGGATCAGCTTATATGGGGGCTATATATAATTATGAACCGATCTGGATACCTACACCATAGGATGGGGGGTATATTAATTTTGCCATTCCGTTTGTAACACATCGAAATATTGCTCTAAGACCCCATAAAGTATATATATTCTGGGTCGAAGTGAAATTCTGAGTTGATCTAAGCATGTCCGTCCATCCGTCCGTCCGTCTGTTGAAATCACGCTAAATTCCGAACGCAACAAGCTATCGACTTGAAAATTGGCACAAGTAGTTGTTATTGATGTAGGACGGATGGTATTGCAAATGGGCCATATCGGACGACGACGGAGCCTCTAAGAAAAGCACATTTAATCCGACAATGATCTCCGGAGCCTCGTGGAGGAGCAAAATTCATCCCATCAGGTTTAAATTTGGTACCAGTTGTAAATATACACAACTATGCAAAATTTGGTCCATATCAGTCTATAATTATATATAGGCCCCATATAAACCGATCCCCAGATTTGACCTCCGGAACCCCTTGGAGGAGCAAAATTCATCCGATTCGGTTGAAATTTGGTACATGGTGTTAGTATATGGCCGCTAACACCTATGCCAAAATTGGTCCATATCGATCTATAGTTATATATAGCTGATCCCCAATCACACAAAAATTGGTCTATATCGGTTCATAATCATAGTTGCCATTCGAGCCAAAATTTAATCTACACGCAAAAAAATAATTCTTTCCTCCCAAACGAAATTTTAGACAAACAAAGTTCGTTTCTCATTTGCTTTTCGCTGTAAGGAAGTGTATTTGGAAGAAAAGTATATACTTTTTGTGATAAACGTTTATTCTTTTCCAGGATGTAAAAATAATTTCATAAAGACTAGCTCAAAAAAAAAAAACATTATTTTCTTGCTAATTGCATTGTCCCTCACATCTTTCTCACATCCACGAGGATTTTTAGTTCTTAACACCTTTTCCTGTAATACCAACAATGTAGAAGAAATTATACGATTTTATAAATTTTTAAAATTTTTTTTACCTTTCGCCTGGACGGAGAATCGAACCGCGGACCATGCACATTGTAAGCCAACACACTAACCACTGAGCTATGTAGCTGTTATGGTCATCAATAGATAAATATTAATATAAGTTATATTTATATAGCATAGCTTGCGGCGCCCACGAACCGAATAAACAAAGTTTATTTAACAGAAACAAACACTTAGTTTGGCACCGTGGAGCAGTGGTAGCTACGTCCGACTCTCATGCCAAGGGTCGTGGGTTCGATCCCTGCTTCGGCCAAAGTTTTTTTTTTGCTTTTGTTTTTTTTTTACATATATTCCAGATATATTCGAAGATTCCGAAAAAATGTTCAACATTACATTGTAGTATATTAAATTTTGAACTGTAAAATGTGTCTTATTAAAGACCTAAAGTCAGAAAAGAGCAGTGTTTGATATAAACGAAATGGACTGTGTTGTTATTTCAAAAATAACTTTTTTTATTGAATTTGTAACAAACGAATTTTTTTGGTGATAAAAGTTTAAATTTTTCGAAGCAATTCAAAAAACTCTAACAAAAGAAAAACGTTTTCGGTACACGTTTTCCAAACGTATTTTTTCTTTGCGTGTACCAAACTTTTATTACTATAGAAAATTTTGTCAAAATTTTATTGCTATAGAAAATTTTGACAAAATTTTATTTCCATAGAACATTTTTTTTTTTAATTTTATTTCTATTGAAAATTTTGTCAAATTTTTTATTTCTATAGAAAATGTTGTCAAAATGTTATATCTATAGAAAATTTTGTCAAAATTTTATTTCTATAGAAAATGTTGTCAAAATTTTATTTCTATAGAAAATGTTGTCAAAATTTTATTTCTATAAAAAATATTTTCAAAATTTTTTCTCTATAGAAAATTTTGTTAAAATTTTATTTCTATAGAAAATTTTGTTAAAATTTTATTTCTAACATACTTGTTCTTATCTGTGTAATTCTATAATAGTTTCGTTGTCCGACCGTTGCATTAGTACACATCGCTCAATGTGGCTTCCATGACAACCATCTAGGCCGCATTGATTTTTCTAAGTTCACTTTCCTAAAAGTCCTAGCTGTTATCGCTAGTTTATTAGCTTTTGCGTTTCCTATTATTCCGACATCTCCCGGCACCCATATATGGTCGTTGATCATGCTTTTGCATTCCAAATTGGTTGCCTATCGAAATGTAATGTCTTCTATTGCCTTCATTATCCTCTGACAATGTTTTAAGATATTCAAGTATTATGGTCTCGTGTTATTTCCGAGGAAATTAACACATTCCGTTATGACGCACTTCGACCTGCAGCATTGTGTTGGGGTCCTGAAATCGGAATCTCGGTATCTGGGACCTCCACATGGACGACCATTCCCGTCCTCTTACCCATCTTCGATCCATAATTGTAGCATTTATTTCCCTCTTTGGTATATGTTCTGGGGTTCCATTCTCCCACGGTCATATTGATGTCGTCAGAATGTCACATTCGACAGCCTTCGATACCTTCAGGTATACGCAACGTGGTTTATTGCGGCATCCGCCATTTCTCTCAATTCTCCCATTCTTCCAACATCTTCAATCTCTATCGCAGCCATGGCGGCTACGCTTTTTATATGAACCTCTATAGGTCTTAAGTCCAGTATCGTCTTCAAGGTTCTGGTTGACGTGGTCTTCAGTTTTTAGTGTTTCTTGAGAGACTTCAGAGTCCAACTGTGCTGTATAAAATTTTTAAAACAGAATTATCTTCTTTTCATGATATAGAGACTGGCGATTGTGAAATTTGTATTATATTCTGATGAACACACTGAAAAAATATTTTCGTAAGCACAAAGATTTCGTGTCCTTAAATTAGGAATGTCATTTTGGCAAAGTGTAAAAAAATGAAACAAAAAATAATAATAAAAAGTTGTTTTAAAAAAGTTTTACGGCATTTTGTCCTTAGATTTAATAAATCTCAAAAACCTTCAACATTAATGAAAACATCTTTAAAAGGGTAATTTTGAAACCACAGCACATATTGCAAGGCTTTATTTCTTTCTCTTTTTAAATGTAATTTCTTGCGTCTCAAACCAAAATTATTGAAGTGAAGACAACATCTTTGGAAATTGTTTCGTTTTCGTTTTTTTGGTTTCAGTACAGGGACAATCATTCTCACCAAAATATTTTCATAATATATGCGAATATAATAAAAATATTGGAATGCATATGAGTTCTGTGCACTCTCAAGAAGACCATAAAAACAAAAAGACAAAAATAAAAAAAGCCTCAATTTCAAGAGACAAAATAAAAAACAATTTTTAATTTTTCAAATATTTTCTTTTGCGCCTGGACATTAATTACGTAAGTTTTTGTCCTTTTCTGTGTATGATATTTAAGCGTATAGATATTTAATCAAACAGGTAGAACTCATTAAGCAATGACTTCCAAAAGTTAATGCTTTCAGTGGTGCCGAATGGAACTGCAATGGTGACGAAGATGATGATGATGATGACAAAGATGATATCTTTGATTTTCAATGCGCCGGCGTTTATGAATCACAAACAAGTGAATTTGTGTGAGCTTTTGAGGAAGGCATCATCAAATGTCTTTGATCAAAGATGGTCCAAAAATGTGAGATTTTTATACCCTTCACCATAGGATGCGGGCTATATTAACTTTGTCATTTCGTTTGTAACACATCGAAATATTGCTCTAAGACCGCATAAAGTATATATATTCTGGGTCGTGGTGAAATTCTGAGTCGATCTAAGCATGACCGTCCGTCCGTATGTTGAGATCACGCTAACTTCCGAACGAAACAAGCTATCGACTTGAAACTAGGCATAAGTAGTTGTTATTGATGTAGGACGAATGGTATTGCAAATGACCCATATCGGTCCACTTTTACTTATACCCCCCATATAGAAGGATCCCCAGATTTGGCTTGCGAAGCCTCCAAGAGAAGCAAATTTCATCCGATCTGGCCGAAATTTGGTACATGGCGTTAGTATATGGTCAATAATTACATATAGCCCCCATATAAACCGAAATTTGGTACATGGTGTTAGTATACGGTTTCTAACAACCAAGCAAAAATAGGTCTATATCGGTCCATAATTAACATATATATATAGCCCCCATATAAACAGATCCCCAGATTTGACCTCCGGAGCCTTTTGGAGAAGCAAAATTCATCCAAACCGGTTGAAATTTGGTACGTGGTATTATGCTATGGTCACACTGGGCAAATATTTGACAGAAATCTAAAAAGAATCCGTCGCCACAGCCAAACCAGCAAATACTTTGAGCTCATATTGGATATATAACATCATGGTAGGGTTATTTTCCATAAACCGTATCCAGATATTTGGAAAATGGTTCTGGAAAAATGTTTGACAGTCAATTTGGTCAAATATTTGCCTAGTGTGACCATAGCCTTAGTATATGGTATCTAAAAACCAAGCAAAAATTGGTCTATATTGGTCCATAATTATATATACCCAGCAAAAAAATTTGGAAGTTCTTCCAAAGGCACAACTTTAAAAGCACTCCCAGAAGATGCACTCCCAATGATGTTCTTTATTTTAACTACCCAGGACGTTCTTTTAATTCAATTGTTTATAACTTGCTTTTTTCATATTTTTAAAGGGTAATTTTAACTTTTTTTGTTTCAAATTGGTTAAAAATAGAGTAAGAATACATAACATTGTACAAATTATTTAAATTTTGTCGAAAAAGATGCTAAATCCAATCTGAAAAAATTGTGAATTTTTGAAAATATTTGAGGTCAAACGTTTCCGACCATTCCATTAAAAATTATAAAAAATTTATAAAAATTATTTTTTTGACAAAATATCACAGAATTTTTTAATTTACATCCAAAACATTGAATTTGGATCACACCTAAAGAAGTGATGCAAATTCAGTGCAACGGCTGTTGAAATGGAGTACTTCCGTCCTATGACAAGCCCATGTTAAATTCATCGCTTCTGCGTCAATTTTGCACCACTTCCGGATCCAAAAAGAACATTTGCATTATTTTTTTTTTGACGACGCTTTTTTTGCAGGGTAGTCCCCATATAAACGGATACCCAGATTTGACCTCCGGAGCCTCTTGAAGGAGCAAATTTCATCCGAACTGGTTTAAATTTGGTACATTGCCCTAGTATATGGCTGCTAACAACCATGCAAAAATTGGTCCACATCGGTCTATAGTTATATATAGTTGATCCCAAATCATACAAAAATTGATCCACTCGAGCCAAAAATAATCTACCAAAATTTTATTTCCATAGAAAACTTTGTCAAAATTTTATTTCTAAAGAAAAATTTGTCAAGATTTCATTTCTATAGAAAATTTTGCCAAAATTTTATTTATATAGAAAATTGTGTTAAATTTTATTTCTATAGAAATTTTGTCAAAATTTTATTTCTATAGAAAATTTTGTCAAAATTCTGTCTATAAAAATTAAAAAAAAATGTTGTATAGAAATAAACAACATTTTCTTTTTAATTTTTATAGAAAATTTTGTCAAAATTTTATTTGTGTAGAAAATTTTGTCAAAATTTTATTTCTATAGAAAATTTTGTGAAAATTTAATTTCTATAGAAAATGTCAAAATTTGTTTGTATAGAAAATGTTGTCAAAATTTTATTTCTATAGAAAATTTTGTCAAAATTTTATTTCTATAGAAACTTTTGTCAAAATTTTGTTTCTATAAAAAATTTTGTCAAAATTTAATTTTTATAGAAAATGTTGTCAAAATTTAATTTTTATAGAAAATTTTGTCAAAATTTTATTTCTACAGAAAATTTTGTCAAGATGTCATTTCTATAGAAAATTTTGTCAAAATTTTATTTCTATAGAAAATTTTGTCAAAATATAATTTTGTCAAAATTTTATTTCTATAGAAATTTTTTTCTAACTGAATTATATACGTATTTAATCTGCCTTTTTTGGTTTAATATATACATCGTTGTCAAAATTTATTTTTGATAGAAAATTATGTCAAAATTTTATTTCTACAGAAAATGTTGTCAACATTTATTTTTTTATAGAAAATTTTGTCAAAATTTAATTTTTATAGAAAATTTTGGCAAAATTTTATTTCTACAGAAAATTTTGTCAAGAATTTATTCCTATAGGAAAATTTTGTCAAAATTTTATTTCTATAGAAAATTTGTCAAAATTTTATTTCTATAGAAATTTTTGTCAAAATTTTATTTCTATAGAACATTTTGTCAAAATTTTATTTCTAAAGAAAATTTTGTCAAAATTTTTATAGAAAATTTTGTCGAATTTTTTTTTGTATAGAAAATTTTGTCAAAAATTTATTTGTATATAAAATTTTGTCACAACTTTATTTCTACAGAAATTTTTGTCAAGAATTCCTATAGAAAATGTTGTCAAAATTTAATTTTGATAGAAAATTTTGTCAAAATTTTATTTCTATAGAAAATTTTGTCAAAATTTTATTTCTAGAGAAAATTTGGTCAACATTTTATTTTTATACAAAATTTTGTCAAAATTTAATTTCTATAGAAAATTTTGTCAAAATTTAATTTTTATAGAAAAGTTTGTCAAAATTTAATTTTGATAGAAAATTTTTTCAAAATTTTATTTCTATAGAAAATTTTGTCAATATTTTATTTATATTTAATAAATTGTGTTAAATTTTATTTCTATAGAAAATTTTGTCAAAATTTTATTTCTAAAGAAAATTTTGTCAAAATTTTATCTGTATAGAAAATTTTGTCAAAATTTTATTTCTGAAGAAAATTTTGTCAAAATTTTATTTCTATAGAAAATTTTGTCAAAATTTTATTTCTATAGAGATTTTTGTCAAAATTTTATTTTTATAGAAAATTTTGTCAAAATTTTATTTCTAAAGAAAATTTTGTCAATATTTAATTACTATAGAAAATTTTGTCAAGATTTTATTTTTATAGAAAATTTTGTCAAAATTTTATTTCTAAAGAAAATTTTGTCAATATTTAATTTCTATAGAAAATTTTGTCAAAATTTTATTTCTATAGAAAATTTTGTCAAAATTTTATTTTTAAAGAATATTTTATCAAAATTTGACGTCGTTAGAAAATGTTGTCAAAATTTTATTTCTATAGAAAATTTTGTCAAAATTTTATTTCTATAGAAAATTTTGTCAAAATTTTATTTCTAAAGAAAATTTTGTCAAAATTTTATTTCTATATAAAATGTTGTCAAAATTTTCTATAGAAAATTTTGGCAAAATTTTATTTCTATAGAAAATTTTGTCAAACTGAATTATATACGTATTTAATTGACCTTTTTTTGTTTAATATATACCACGTATGGACTAACTTACAATTTAGAAGACGATATTAAGAAGTTTTAAGATACCTTGCGATTGATAAGTATTACCACAACCCAAGCAATTCGATTGTGGATGACAGTCTTTCGTAGAAGTTTCTACGCAATCCATGGTGGAGGGTACATGAGATTCGTCCTGGCCGAACTATACTTGTTTTTCATTGTTTTTACCATATTAAAAGGGATGAGAATCATTTATAAAATCAAAAAATTGAAAATATCATTTTATCATTCAAATATTTGCCAAAAAAATTCTTTGTCATAACGATGACGACTTATTTTATGCTAAGATTGCAATGGAACCAAATTTGGCTTTAAATTCTCAAGATTTTGAAACTTAGTATAGAATTTTTATAATATGTTGCATATATTGCCATATATATGAGAAAAATGCAATACTTAACGACGAATAGTAGAGGGATACTATTATTAAGACCAGTATAAAACCGTTTGGTTTTTCTTATTATTTCCCTTTACTTAGACACTCCTAATCAGCTTTTTTCTATAACTCAAATTGTAAAAATTCTTTTGAAAATTTTACTTTTTCCCCTATCTGCCATATCTCAAATATCATTCCCTATAATTTGTGCAAAATCAATTTGTTTATTAGTTCTGGTTCTAATCTATTTCCATGCGGTAGGACATCTTCAGATTTCCTTTTCTATTTGCTTTACTCTCTATGTTATTTCCTATTTTGTGGTAAACCTCTGTGAATTCTTTTAGAGCCTCACCCTCTGATTTTGGTCCTTATCACGACGACTCAATCAATAGAGGAAGTAATGGCAACACCGCACAAACGAACCAAGTAAAACTATTTGTAGGTAATCTGATATCCGTTTAATATGTTCAACGATAAACTTATTGCTAGGCAAGGCAAAGAACCTATGTGACTAACGATGCATAGGGGAAATGATGTACGAATGAACGGACAGACGGACGGACATAACTTGGTAAATGGAACTAAATAGGGAATATGAAAAATAACATAAAGAAAAAAAATTTTAGTCTATACAGCTGCTTTCGAAACCCCTATCGTTTTAGATTTTTTTCCTTACTTCTAAATAAGACACCTAGGCTAGTTCATAGAAAGATAGGAGATGATAAAAACATATACAAACAACATATACAAAAAAAAATTAAATTATCTGTTTTTTAATAACAATCCTATGGATCAGCAGGATGATAGTTTTTAGACCATTTATTTCCACTATTGAGGATTTGCCATAAAATTGAGAAATCAATCATCAATCAATTCTTAACCATAATCAAGTTAATCGGCCACATATTGTCTGCACCACATCTTGTCAGGCCAATGGCCAATTTCATTACATTACAAATGAAATGAATGGGAGAACAAATAACCCCCTATGGTAATCAACAGCCATACAGATGCTTAACACTCAAATTACATGGAGGCTTCCACAAAGGGAAATGTCTAAGGTTTTCGCATCAAATCCCAATTTTCATAAGAAAATTGAGATTTTCATGGTTTTCTGATAATCATGGTTAAATTTAAGTTGGAGTACCAATAAACTGTATTCGATATTCCCATTGTTTTCAATCGAAAACAATGGAAACTCCCCACCCTATAAAAAAGAAAGTATTTCACTACAAGCCGATATTAATAATATCATGTTTCCCGAAAGAAAAAAACAACAACAACCAAAATCAGTGGGAAAGGGTTACAAATTGGACCTACAAGAATCATTCATGGTCACTCTTTGGATGGACAATCCATATATACAAAATTGTTAGTTGTTGATGATGTTTCATAAAATCGAAACATCATCAACTAATTTGATATGATGTTGTTTCTTAATCAACCATAACCAACCTAATTAATTTATAACAAAAAATTCCCAATTAGGAAGTATCGATGAAACTATTGTGTGTGATTTCAAACCGGAGATGTTGAATGGTAATGGGGAACTATTTATACCCAAATCGGAGAAGAAAATATGATACCATTGCTAGCCCTAGAAAATTTCACTTACACAAATCAGCAGCTAATAATAGTTTTGCTTCCAAGGCATTGAAAACCCGATTCTAATTTTGTCAAAATTTCATTTCTGTTTTTGGTATAAAAAAATTTGAGAAAATTGTATTTCTATAGAAAATTTTGTGAAAATTTTATTTCTAGAAAATTTTGTCACAATTTTATTTCTATAGAAAATTTTTGTAAAAATTTTATTTATATAGAAAATTTTATCCAAATTTTATTTGTATAGAAAATATTGTTCAAAATTTATTTCTAACAAATATTTTATCCAAATTATCAAAAAAATGTCGTTAGAAAATGTTGTCAAACTTTTATTTCTAAGGAAAAATTTGTCAAAATTTCATTTCTATAGACAATTTCGTCCAAATTTTGTCATAATTTTATTTCTATAGAAAAATTTGCCAAAAATTTATTTCTACAGAAAATTTTATCCAAATTTTATTTGTATAGAAAATATTGTTCAAAATTTATTTCTAAAGAATATTTGATCAAAATTTTATGTCGTTAGAAAATGTTGTCAAACTTTTATTTCTAAGGAAAAATATGTCAAAATTTTATTTCTATAGACAATTCGTCCAAATTTTGTCATAATTTTATTTCTATAGAAAAATTTGTCAAAAGAAAATTTTATCCAAATTTTATTTGTATAGAAAATATTGTTCAAAATTTATTTCTAAAGAACATTTTATCAAAATTTGATGTCGTTAGAAAATGTTGTCAAACTTTTATTTCAAAATTCAAAATTTTATTTTTATTGAAAATTTTGTCAAAATTTATTTCTATAAAATTTTTTTTTATTTCTATGGAAAATTTTGTCAAAACTTTATTTCTATAGGAAACTGTGTCAATATTTAATTTCTACAGAAAATTTTGTCTACATTTTATTTCTATAAAAAAAACTTTAGTCAAATTTTGTTTTCTAATGAAAATTTTGTAAAAATTTTATTCCTATGGAAACTTTTGTCATAATTTTATTTCTATAAAAAATTTTGTCAAAATGTATTCCTACGGATAATTTTGTCAAAATTTTATTTCTATAGAAAATTTTGTCCCAATTTTTTTATATGGAAAATTTTGTCAACATTTTATTTCTATAGAAAATTGTGTCCAAATTTTATTTCTATAGAAAATGTTGTCCAAATTTAATTCTAAACAAAATTTTGTCCAAGTTCTATTTCTATGGAAAATTTTTGTCAAAATTAGATTGTTATAGAAAATTTTGTCAAAATTATATTTCTTTAGAAAAATTTATTAAAAAAATTTATTTATATAGAATATTTTGAAAAACTTAATTTTTTATAGAAAATTTTGTCAAAATTTTATTTCTATAGAACATTTTGTCAACACATAATTTTTATAGAATATTTTTTCAACATATTATTTTTATAGCAAATTTTGCCAAAATTTTATTTCTATAACAAATTTTGCCAACATTTTATTTTTTAAGAAAATTTGACAAGATTTTATTTCTATAGAAAATTTTATCCAAATTTCATTTGTATTGAAAATATTGTTCAAAATTTATTTCTAAAGAATATTTTATCAAAATTTGATGTCGTTAGAAAATGTTGTCAAACAAACATTTGTCAAAATTTTATTTCTATAAAAAATTTGGTCAAAACTTTACTTTTATTGAAAATTTTGTCAAAATTTATTTCTATAAAAAATTTTGTCAAAATTTTATTTCTATAGGAAATTGTGTCAATATTTCATTTCTATAGAAAATTGTGTCAACATTTTATTTCTATAAAAAACTTTAGTCAAAGTTTGTTTTCTATTGAAAATTTTGCCAAAATTTTATTCCTATGGAAACTTTTGTCAAAATTTTATTTCTAGAAAAAATTTTGTCAAAGTTTGTTTTCTATAGCAAATTTTGTCAAAATTGTATGGAAACTTTTGTCAAAATTTTATTTCTAAAAAAAAGTTTGTCAAAATTTATTTCTACGGAAAAGTTTGTCAAAATTGTATTTAAATAGAAAATTTTTTCCCAATTTATTTATATGGAAAAATTTGTCAAAATTTATTTCTATAAAAAAAATTTTGTCCAAATTTTATTTCTATAGAAAATTTTGTCAAATTTTTATGTCTATAGAACATTTTGTAAACATTTCATTTTTATTTTGTCCAAGTTTTATTTCTATGGAAAATTTTGTCAAAATTATATTTCTATTTTCTAAAAATTTTATTTCTATAGAAAATTTTGTCCACGTTTTATTTTTAAGGAAAATTTTGTCAATTATTATTTCTGTACAAAAATTTGTTAAAAAATTTATTTCTATAGAAAATTTTGAAAAACTTAAATTTTTATAGAAAATTTTGTCAAAATTTTATTTCTATAGAACATTTTGTCAACATACAATTTTTATAGAATATTTTGTCAACATATTATTGTCAAACTTTTATTTCTATGGAAAAATTTGTCAAAATTTTATTTCTATAGAAAATTTGGTCAAAATTTTATTTCTATAGAAAAATTTATCCAAATTTTATTTGTATAGAAAATATTGTTCAAAATTTATTTCTAACGAATATTTTATCAATATTTTATGTCGTTAGAAAATGCTGTCAAACTTTTATTTCTATGGAAAATTTTTTCAAAATTTTATTTCTATAGAAAATTTGGTTCAAATTTTACTTTTATTGAAAATTTTGTCAAAATTTATTTCTATAAAAATTTTTTATCAAAGTTTGTTTTCTATAGAAAAATTTGTCAAGACTTTATTTCTATAGGAAATTGTGTCAATATTTAATTTCTATAGAAAATTTTGTCAACATTTTATTTCTATAAAAAAACTTAGATCAAAGTTTGTTTTCTAATGAAAATTTTGTCAAAATTTTATTCCTATGGAAACTTTTGTCAAAATTTTATTTCTAAAAAAAATTTGGCAATTTTTTTTTTCTAATGAAAATTTTGTCAAAATTTTATTCCTATGGAAACTTTTGTCAAAATTTTATTTCTATAAAATATTTTGTCCAAATTTATTCCTATAGAAAATTTTGTCAAAATTTTATTCTTATAGAACGTTTTGTAAAATTTTTTTTCTAAACAAAATTTTGTCCAAGTTTTATTTCTATGGAAAATTTTGTCAAAATTATATTTCTATAGAAAATGTTCAAAAAATTTTATTTCTATAGAAAATTTTGTCCACGTTTTATTTTTAAGGAAAATTTTGTCAAATATTATTTCTATAGAAAAATTTGTTAAAAAAATTTATTTCTATAGAAAATTTTGAAAAATTTAAATTTTTATAGAAAATTTTGTCAACATTTTATTTCTATAGAACATTTTGTCAACATATAATTTTTATAGAAAATTTTGTCAACATATAATTTTTATAGAAAATTTTGTCAACATATAATTTTTATAGACAATTTTGCTAACATTTTATTTTTTAAGAAAATTTTACAAGATTTTATTTCTTTAGAAAATGTCCAAATTTTATTTGTATAAAAAAATTTCCAATTTTTTTTTTAGATTTTATTTCTATAGAAAATGTCCAAATTTTATTTGTATAAAAAAAATTTCCAATTTTTTTTTTAGATTTTATTTCCATAGAAAATGTTGTGAAAATTTTATTGTTGGTCAAAAAAATTATGTTTTGTAAAGAATATTTTATCAAAATTTTATTTCTATTGAAAGTTTTTTTAAAATGTTAGTTTTTATAGAAAATCTTTTCATAATTTTTTTATAGAAGTTCTTTTTTAAATTTAATTTCTATAGAAAATTTTGTCAACATTGTAGTTCTATAGAAAATTTTGTCAAAATTTTATTTTTGTAGAAAATTTTGTCAAAACTTTAATTCTATAGAAAATTTTGTAAATTTTTTTAAAGAAAATTTTATCAAAATTTTATTTGCTAGAAAACTTGTTCATAACGAACACCAAGGATTAGATCGTCTCATGAGGTAATTCTTAGTCGATCGGTATATATATTTGATGGAGTCTAAAATCTATATTTCTGGTTGGCATATTTTTTGGCCGATCAAAGTTTTATGTGGTTTAGGGTTTAAAAATTTTACAATTGTAGCCCGTTATTTATTCAGTCATTGTTGCAATTAGGTTGTGTTCTTCGGAGAAATGCCAAAAATCCAGAATCCCTACAGAAATTTATAATTACAAAAATTACTTATGACAAGGGTCTGCAATTGTAAAAATTTCGAATTTGGATTACTTAGGATCGGTTTCTCAATGTCTTGAGGTCATACTAAAGGGTGATACGGTCAAAATTTGGTCAATATAAACTTGATGTATTTCTTTCAATTTTGCATTTAAAAAACCAGAACACCCCTCATTTTGAAGGTGTGTGTGTGTAGAATGTTGCTCCTATTTTGATTTTGGAATTCACTCTTCAGTTGTCAAAATGCCGTCCAAGCAAGAAGAGCAGCGTATCAACATTTTGCTCGCGCATCGCGAAAATCCGAGCTACTCGCACGCAAAGCTGGCAAAATCGCTAAAAGTTGCAAAATCAACCGTTACAAATGTAATTAAAGTGTTTGGGGAACGTTTGTCGACAGCCAGGAAGTCTGGATCGGGAGGAAATCGAAAACCGGAAGCCGCTGAGACGACAAAGAGAGTTGCCGGTAGTTTCAAGCGAAACCCTAACCTCTCTCTCCGAGATGCCGCAAATAAGCTGGGTGTATCGTCTACAACCGTGCATCGAGCCAAAAAACGAGCCGGACTATCGACTTACAAGAAGGTAGTGAATCCAAATCGCGATGATAAACAAAATACGACGGACAAAGCGCGATCCCGGAGGCTGTACACGACGATGCTGACGAAGTTTGACTGCGTGGTAATGGACGACGAAACCTACGTAAAAGCCGACTACAAGCAGCTTCCGGGACAGGAGTTTTATACGGCAAAAGGAAGGGGAAAAGTAGCAAATATTTTCAAGCACATAAAACTGTCAAAGTTCGCAAAGAAATATCTGGTTTGCCATTTGTACCTGTGGCTTGAAAAGCAACATTTTCATAGCTTCCGGGACTGTCAACCAAGAAATTTACGTGAAAGAGTGTTTGAATAAACGTCTGCTGCCTTTCCTGAAGAAACACGGTTGTTCCGTACTGTTTTGACCGGATTTGGCATCTTGCCATTACGGTAAAAAGGCCATGGAGTGGTACGCCGCCAACAACGTGCAGGTGGTTCCCAAGGACAAGAACCCTCCCAACACGCCAGAGCTCCGCCCAATTGAGAAATACTGGGCTATTGTCAAGCGGAACCTAACGAAGACCTAAAAAACTGCTAAGGGCGAGCAGCAGTTCAAGGCAAACTGGCTTTCTGCGGCGAAGAAGGTGGACAAGGTGGACAAGGTGGCTGTACAAAATCTGATGGCAGGTGTCAAGCGTGAGGCCCGGCAATGCGGATTTGGAAAAGCGAAAGCCTAAGTGAATATTTTTCCTGAATTTTATACTAATTGAACTTGAAACAGAAATTTAATTTGATTTTTTAAATAAACGATTTCACCGATTTACACGCGTTTTCCCTTGACCAAATTTTGACCGTAACACCCTTTAAACTCTTATCAGCCGCTAATAATTCTTCCCGTTTATTACTTACCGTACACCTGATTTCATGTGTAAGTTAATGCAACCTAAAATTTATTTTGTAATATTTAAAAAAAAAATCAAGAAACTCAAATAAAAGAAAAATTCCATGTCTATCAAGTGTAAGAAAAATTCCATATCCGTGAACAGTGCTTATTTATGTGTAACTCCATCTTTGAAAAGAAACTCATCAGTTTGGAATGTTTCTAGTAAATGACAAACTCAAACCGAATGATGGATTACCAACGGTAATTCCAATATAATGGAAATTCAATGGTATGTAGTTAATCCATAAATAAAATGAAATCATAACAGCAAAAAAACATCGAGACTAGTATATCACTAGCAAAGTTCTACATATTCTAGCAGCAATGATTACCGTATACATGTGAGGGAAATTAACATTCCATGGATCTGTCAAAAAAAAAAAACGCTCCCTATGACATGGCCGATGACATAACTAAATGAATGAATGCCGGGCTTCAATGTTGAAGTGCAAAACGAAATTAAATGGGAGCAATTGTGGAAAATACCATATCTACACAGAAACAAAAAAACATGCGAAGAGATACCCCATTTCGGACATTCATCCGGGCATTGCTTGAATCACGAGCAAGAGATAGCAAATCAAGTATCTATAAATAAGGGACTAGAGCTGGCATTATTTTATTTAATTCAAAAATTGTTTTCTTTATATTTAGAAAATTTTGCCTTGCCCAAAAGACTAATCTGAAGAATACAGTGAAACCTCTTAAACCATGACACTTCCCAAATGTGGACAAAATTTTCGCGACCGTGGATGCCCACTTCTGAGAAGTTTTTTTTCATTAGGAAGTTCCTAATTTTATATTTACATAAATTAAGCCGTTTCCTACATTTCAACGTCAGAATCGGCCTAATAAGTAGGGATCCTTATACATGGCCTACTAAAGATTTTACCTGAGGAGGGATTTGAACTCGTCTGTTACACGATTTTATAATAATTTACCAGGGCGCGGATCCTAACTGACTCCACAGGAGGGCAGTAGGTGTCCTGAGGATGCCATGTGACCAGTCAAAAACCAGGGATAGAAGACAGAATTATCCCTATTCACTAGATGTATTAATATTGTCCAATATATCGAACCGAGTTTTATGGGCAAGACGATTCCAGTGTCTAATAAAAAACAACGAGTTCTAGGAGTAACCTTAGACAGGAAAATGTATTGGAAGAGCCACATCAAAAAGAGGAATGAGAAGACCTACAGATTTTGAACACTGTGCCGAAGATCGGTGGGCTCTAAATGTATATATAAGAGCGTAGTCTGGTGAACATCAATGGAAGGGAGTGAAACATAGAAATTGTACAACGTGTCCAACAGATATGCGGTGTTAGGCATAACTATGGCAAAAGCGAATCCTCCATGGTTGCAATGAGATTAAATATAATAGAGAGGACGCTGGGTGAAATGGCGTATAGCTGACGAGTGGGACAATCTGACGCCAGAAAGATGGTCATGGGAGAATGGGAGCTCAGAATAGATACCAGAGGGTAATAGCTGCTACACCTATGGATCAAAGATGAGTGAGAGGACGGGACTCGGAATGTCACAAGACGTGAATATTTTAACAGATTGTTTGAAGGCAATAGCAGACATCAACGAATACTTGGAATACGGCAGGATCCACATCATATGGGTGTCAGGACACCAGAATAAGAAGAAACGTACAGGCAAATTAACTGGCGATAAGAGCTAGGACACAAAACGAATTAAATTTAGAGTACACAAAGCGAATAGACACAATGCGGGACAAGTTGGATGAATGGGGATGAAGACACACACGATGGGTTCATCCAGACAATTAAAAGTCTGGAGAATTACTCAAGGACGAAAGTCATGTGACCGTCTTTTGAGGATGATGAGACCTTGGAACTATACCTTTTTTCATTTACCTACCATTATTAGGCAAAGTGTCAACCATACTTAGGAAAGAGGGACTAGGAAACAGTGTAGAGACTTCGATAGAGACCCAGAGTTCCTGGAGTAAAAGAAGTGTACGATGGAAAGAGGAAATTAAAGCGTACAAAAAGCCGAATACTGGCTATATTAGGTTAGGTTATGGATAATGAGACCAGACCGTAGCAAAAAGGGCGAGCTCCCACTTAGATCATGTTAATCCATTGGGTTTCCTCTTAGTTGTTCTTCTTCGTGCTCATCAATCATTTAAGTTTGCATGCGAGTTCCAAAGAAAGGTTTCCTAGGTCTTCCATCCGAGGCCTTGATGAAGGCAAGTTATCCGTTATATCCTGAAAGAAAAATGAGCCCAGTATCTTGTTTCTTCTAAATGATAATGCTGGACACTGGCACAGAAAACGGTAGGAGTCGTCTGTTGCCCCTGGGTCCAGACACCTACAAATCTACAAATATTGTCAGTCATAAAGCCAATCTTTACCATGTGTTTTCCAAGTGTGTTGTGTCCTATTATGATGCCTATCAATGCTCTCAGATCATCTCTGCGAGTCAGAAAATCAGAGTTCTTACGGCTCTTGTCGTCCCATATCAGTTTGATTTGCTCGCAGGTCGCAAAGGAAGCCCAACGTTGCTTCCATAAATCAATCTTCACAATGGACTGAATAGTCTAAGTGAGCCTGATACATCGGACTGCCACCTAACCTAACCTAACCTAAGTATATAAAGATAGCGGGGGAAGACATCTGTTGTTCGTCCCGCGTGCACCTTCTTTAGCCAACACATCCGCCTCCTCATTTCCCATTATTCCATAATGTCCAGGTATCCAGCACAGAGTGATATTATGCTGTTCAGTGAAAGCTCTAAGCTCTCTACGACAGCGACTAACTATCTTCGACGTTATGTTCGGATTTCCTAAGGTCGTTATTGCTGCCTGGCTGTCGATGAAGAAGCTGATTTCGCTCCTGAATATCAGCCTCATCAACATTAGTTCCGCAGCTTTCGCAATGGCAAATACCTCCGTCTGAAAGATACTGCATGCGTTGTCCATTCCATATGACTCACTGATTCCTAGCTTCTCGCAGGAGATAGCCGCACCTTCAGCCATCTTCGATCCGTCCGCATAAATCTGAACATCTCGAAAAGGTATACGCTTTTCCTCCCAGTCATCTATACTTGGGATAATCAATCTTAGCTTGCCCTCATATACATGCCGAGTCGCCATATAGTCCGTCCTTAAGCGTTGCCCAACTGAACCAACCAGTTCCGTGTGCCTGCAGGCCGTGTTTCCGAGTAAGTCTAAGCTCTTCAGTCTCATGAGTACCACCTCAGCTGTCTTCCTGATGTATAGATCAAGCGGGCAAATTCCCATTAAAACCTCTTGAGCTGCGGTGGCCGTTGTCCTCATCGCACCAGTCATGTAAATGAGAGCCGTTCTGTTTATTCTGCTGAATTTCTGTATATGCTTCCGATGTCTCGTAATGGTCCACCAGACGTGACGGCCATAGGTGGCTACTGGTCTTATAACTGCTGTAAAAACCAGTGGAATAAGAACGGCTACATCCCCCAGCGTTCCCTGACCAGCTTTTGGCACGCATAAAGTGCCGCATAGACCCTCTTTTAATGGACTGCAGTATTTTCCAACCATTTCAGTCTAGAGTCCAAGATAACTTCCAAGTACTTGGCCGATCTGGAGAGACTCAATCTCGTCCCTTGAAATCGTAGGTCCTTATACTAGAAAACTTTTCTTTCGGCGTATAAAGGTATATATAATTATGAAGATGCAGACAGTGTGAATCGGTAGATGGTGTGAATCGGTCCCTGTTTTGGTATAGCCGTTTAGACCTCTTGAGCGTCTAGATACACGAATTTTCTTCCGGTTTGCCTGAAAATCTTTTTATACCCTTCACCACTACTGTGGTACAGGGTATAATAAGTTTGTGCATTTGTATGTAACGCCAAGAAGGAAAAGTCTGAGACCCATCGTTTAGTATACCGATCGTCTTAGAATTAAATTCTGAGTCGATTTAGCGATGTCCGTCTGTCAGTCCGTCTGTCTGTTGATGTATTTTTGTGTGCAAAGTACAGCTCGCAGTTTTAGTCCGATTGTCCTAAAATTTGGTATAGGGTCCTGTTTCGGCCCAAAGACGATCCCTATTGATTTTGGAAAAAAACGGTTCAGATTTAGACATAGCTGCCATATATATTTTTCACTGATCTGGTCATAATTCATCAACCGATCTTCCTCAAATTCCGTACATCCGAATATTTTATGAGTCTCGAAAAACTTGCAAAATATCAGCCAAATCGTTTCAGATTTAGATATAGCTCCCATACATAGCTTTCGCCCGATTAACACTCATATGACCACAGAGGCCAATTTTCTGCTCCGATTTAGTTGAAATTTTGCACAGGGAGCAGAATTAGCATTGTAGCTATACGTGCCAAATTTGGTTGAAATCGGTTCAGATTTAGATATATCTCCCATATATAGCTTTCGCCCGATTTACACTCATATGACCACAGAGGCCAATTTTTAACTCCGATTTAGTTGAAATTTTGCACAGGGAGTAGAATTAGCATTGTAGCTATGAGTGTTCAGATTCAGATTTAGCTCCCATATATATGTTTTTCTGATTTCGACCAACATTTTCCTTGTAAAATCGCCACTGCTTAGTCGAAAGTTGTAAAAATGACTCTAATTTTCCTAAACTTCTAATACATATATATCGAGCGATAAATCATAAATAAACTTTTGCGAAGTTTCCTTAAAATTGCTTCAGATTTAAATGTTTCCCATATTTTTATACCCTCCACCATAGGATGGGGGGTATATTAACTTTGTCATTCCGTTTGTAACACATCGAAATATTGCTCCAAGACCCCATAAAGTATATATATTCTGGGTCGTGGTGAAATTCTGAGTCGATCTGAGCATGTCCGTCCGTCCGTCCGCCTGTTGAAATCACGCTAACTTCCGAACGAAACAAGCTATCGACTTGAAACTTGGCACAAGTAGTTGCCATTGATGTAGGTCGGATGGTATTGCAAATGGGCCATATCTGTCCACTTTTACGTATAGCCCCCATATAAACGGACCCCCAAATTTGGCTTGCGATTGCTCTAAAAGAAGCAAATTTCATCCGATCCGGCTGAAATTCGGTAAATGGTGTTATAATATAGTCTCTAACAACCACGCAAAAATTGCTCCATATAGGTCCACTTTTACGTATAGCCCCCATATAAACGGACACCCAAATTTGACTTGCGATTGCTCTAAGAGAAGCAAATTTTATCCGATCCGGCTGAAATTTGGTACATGGTGTTAGTATATGGTCTCTAATAACCATGAAAAAATTGGTCCACATCGGTCCATAATTATATATAGCCCCCATATCAACGGATCCCCAGATTTGGCTTGCGGAGCCTCTAAGAGAAGCAAATTTCATCCGATCCAGCTGAAATTTGGTACATGGTGTTAGTATATGGTCTCTAATAACCATGAAAAAATTGGTCCACATCGGTCCATAATTATATATAGCCCCCATATAAACCGATCCCCCGATTTGGCTTGCGGAGCCTCTAAGAGAAGCAAATTTCATCTGATATGGCTGAAATTTGGTACATGGTGTTGGTATATGTTCTCTAATGACCATGCAAAAATTGTTTCACATCGACCCATAATTATATATAGCCCCCATATAAGCCGATCCCCAGATTTGACCTCCGGAGCCTCTTAGAGGAGCAAAATTCATCCGATCCGGTTGAAATTTGGTACGTGGTGTTAGTATATGGTCTATAACAACCATGCAAGAATTGGTCCATATCGGTCCATAATTATATATAGCCCCCATATAAATCGATCCCCAGATTTGTCCTCCGGAGCCTCTTGGAGGAGTAAAATTCATCCGATCCGGTTGAATTTTGGAACATGGTATTAGAATGTGGTCTCTAACAAACACACAAGAATTGGTGCATATCGGTCCATAATTATATATAGCCCCCATATAAACCGCTCCCCAGATTTGATCTCCGGAGCCTCTTGGAGGAGCAAAATGCATCCGATCCGGTTGAAATTTGCAACGTGTCGTTAGTATAAGGCCGCTAATAACCATGCCAAATTTGGTCCATATCGGTCTATAGTTATATATAGCCGATCCCCAATCACACAAAAATTGGTCCATATCAGTTCATAATCATGGTTGCCACTCGAGCCAAAAATAATCTTCCAAAATTTTATTTTTATTGAAAATTTTGTCAAAATTTTATTTCTATAGAAAATGTTGACAAAATTTTATTTCTATAGAAAATTTGGTCAAAATTTTATTTCTATAGAAAATTTTTTCCAAATTTTATTTCTATCGAAAATTTTGTCAAAATTTTACTTCTATAGAAAATGTTGTCAAAATTTTATTTTTATAGAAACTTTAAACTTAATTATATACGTATTTAATCGGCCCTTTTGTAGTTTAATATATACCACGTATGGACTATGTGGTATATATTACGTTGTTAGGAAGTTTTATGATACCTTGTCATCGGCTTCAGTAGACGTTTCTACGCAATCCATGGTGGAGGGTACATAAGCTTCGGCCTGGCCGAACTTACGGCCGTATATACTTGTTTTTTACTAAAATTGTGTTCCACCCTAGTGCATTAGACGACTTAAATTTTGAGTGTATAGATTTTGTACAAGTCTATCAAATTCTGTCCAAATCGAGTGATATTTAAATGTATGTATTTGGGACAAACCTTTATATATAGCCCCCAACACATTTGACGGATATGATATGGTATCGAAAATTTAGATCTACAAAGTGGTGCAGGGTATAATATAGTCGGCCCCGCCCGACTTTAGACTTTCCTTACTTGTTTAGATACATAAATAGGTGTGCCGAATATGGTGTAAATTTTTGACCATGTTTTGGTATATATGCTTGATGGGGAGAATATCTGTCATCGAATTCTTTATATTTTCAAGGAACCTGCTACGACAAAGAGTTTTCAAAAGGAAACTATTATAGTTGATTGATTCTGTGACTTTTTCTGTGTGTATAGATGAAGAGGTGCCACATTACTCTTTAAGTCACTTTTTTACACAATAAATAATGTGTGCAAATATTTCAAAGCTCATATTTGCAAATAAAAAAATTGATATGGTCACCTTGATCGCTTCATTATAAAGTTAAAGAAGATTAACATACACGCTACCAGCTTGTTATTTCTAATTTTTTTCCTTTTATCATCAAAGTTTATTTAACAAATTTTTTTTTCAGTGTACATTAATTTGCCGTCGCTTTGCGCGATAATGATGAATAACATTTAGAGTGCATTTGTTTTGATATGACATGTAATTACTGACGCTCGCGATTTCAAGCGATGTTAGATATCAGGCCATCATGCCATTCCAAGTTATTTAGGTGTTTAGTTTTGTTTTTGCTCTCTTTCACCACTCGCTAATCTAACTATCCCCGCACGACGAGTTCGTGGTGTTTTTGTGTTAATTTTCACATATTTTCATTTCAAGCCGTGTGTTCGTTCACCTGACATGAAAGATATTCTCATTCGTTCAACTCAAGCTAGTGGCTGGCTCAAAAGGGCCGAGATAATGAACAACAACAACAACAAAAATGCCGTTGGATGCCGAGGTGTCAATGATTAATCACATGTCAGCTCAACCAGCCAGCCAGCCAGCCAGTCACTACAGAAACTCTCTTTCTCTCCCCCTGCTCATGGCTTTGGGAGAATAACTAACAAACCTACCGTTTTGTTGTTTTTCACCAACAACCCATGTGGGGTGATGAACAATGAATTGAGGGGGGTTTACACGAACCCCATATGAGAAAAAAACCCGAATGCTAACAAAAACAAAGCAGTGAAGAAGAAGTAGAAAAAAACACCGAGTAAATCTAATTACGGTTCAACACAATTTTTCAAGATATTTATCTAATTAATAGCGCTTGTCGGGGACGCCAAATGGCGGCGGCGTCGTCTCTTTTTTTCTCCTACGAATGGAGAAAGAAGAAAAAAACTCCACACAAATCTAGTACTCAGCAAGTCAGCAAGAGAAAGAAGCAAAAAAAAACATCCATCAATGTGGAATGCATGCAAGTGACTCCCAGATGTGTTGGATGACGTTTTACGGAATGTCTGTGCCTAGGCCCAGCGAAAGGTGTTGAGCATTTCTTTTACAACACAACCCTTTAACTAATACACACACACACACACAGACATCTGTATAAGAGGAGTCTGCCCAGAGAGATCTTAATGACTTGTTATTCCTATATTCGATTATGACCATTGTCGGGTCACCTTTGTCACCGAGTTGAAAAGCAGCAGCTAGATAGTTTTTTGGGAGCTACAGTGGTACAAAGGGTCAATTGTTCATCCCAGTTTCGACCGGACACCAAAAATCTTTTCAGTGGTGATTCAAAGCTTTTCTAAGTGGTTTCACCATAATGCGAAACGTCGTTCGCACTCGGCCATAAAATGGAGGTTCCTTGTCGTTGAGCTAAACATTGAATTGAATCCATTCATTGTGGTACCATAATGGACTGAATAGTTTAAGTGAACCTAAAATCATGGACTGCCACTATTGAAATCTAAAGGACACATACTAAAATCACGTACCAAATCTCAACTGGAACGGTTTAAAAGTTTATCTTACAAGATGCTCTGGAAGTCAAAACATGGAATAGGTTTGTATTGGGGCTATACATATTTATGGACCGATATGAACCAAATTTTGCACGGTGGTTAGGGGGCATATACATTGCAAGAATAGTTCTTTCAATGTTCTTTCTTTAATGGCATAAATTCTCTTAAATGTTTTTAAGGATAATACACTAAAAAAAAGTGAACCCTATATTTCAATAAAGCCTATTTAATTATATTTTAGTTTATGGAATTATTACGTTTTAAGAAGGTTTTTGCATGACTTTAATAATTTTTTGCCTATGTTAGTTAAATTAATTAAAATTATATTAATTAATTTAAATTAATAATAACAAATTAAATTGATTAATTTAAATTAATTATCTAAAACAGAGGGAAAAATTATACACAAATAAAGATTACCTAAATTCGTGTCTCCCCCAAAATAGTTCAGAATTTCTTTAAATTTTACCAATAATGAGTCAATCATGAACTTCGTATGGTACTAAAGGAATTTTTGCAATTTTGAACTCCAATTTTTTCCATCAAACATGGAAATTTTCTTTAACAAGTGAAAAAAAATGAATTATGTTGAATAAATTTTCTTGAATTTGTCCAAAACGAGGCTCTGGATTAAATATCTAGGGGTCAGTTTATATGGGACCAATACAATCAAGATTGCCACAGTTGGTCGATTACTACCAAAAATTGTAGATTCTTTATGTTTTGGTACATTCTTTGTGTTTTCCTTTCCAACTAAGAGGTACAAAATTTTCTATGAAAAAAAAATGTTGATAAAATTTTCTATAGAAAAAAAATTTTGGATAAATTTTCTATAGAAATAAAATTTTGACAACATTTTTTATATAAATAAAATTTTGACAAAATTTTCTATATAAATAAAATTTTGACAAAATTTTCTATATAAATAAAATTTTGACAACATTTTCTATATAAATAAAATTTTGACACAATTTTCTATACAAATAAAATTTTGAAAAAATTTTCTATAGACATAAAATTTTGACAAATTTTTTTATAGAAATAAAATTTTAATAAAACTTTCTACAGAAATCAAATTTTAATAAAATTTTCTATAGAAACAAAATTTTGACAAAATTTTCGATAGAAATAAAATCTGGACACAATTTTCTATAGAAAAAAATTACAAAATTTTCTACAGAAATAAAATTTTGACAAATTTTTTTATAGAAATAAAATGTTGACAAAATTTTCTATAGAAATAAAATTTGGAAAAAATTTCCCATAGAAATAAAATTTTGACAAAATTTTTTATAGAAATAAAATGTTGACAAAATTTTCTATAGAAATAAAATTTGGACAAAATTTCCCATAGAAATAAAATTTTGACAAAATTTTCTACAGAAATACAATTTTGACGAAATTTTCTATGCAAATAAAATTTTAACAAAAATTTTCTATAGAAATAAAATTTTAACAAAAATTGACAAAATTTTCTATAAAAATAAAATTTTGACACAATTTTCCATAGAATAAAATTTTAACAAAATTTTCTATAGAAATAAAATATTGCCAAAATTGTTTATAGAAATAAAATTTTCTATAGAAATAAAATTTTAACAAAATGTTCTATAGAAATAAAACTTTGACAAACTTTTTGATAGAAATAAAATGTTGACAAAATTTTCTATAAAAATAAAATTTAGTCAAAATTTTCTATAGAAATAAAATTAAAAAAAAAAATTTCTATATAAATAAAATTTTAACAAAAATATTCTATAGAAACAAAATTTTGACTAAATTTTCTATAGAAATAAAATTTTAACAAAAATTTTCTATAGAAATAAAATTTTGAAAAAATTTTCTATAGAAATAAAATTTTGACAAAATTTTCCATAGAATAAAATTTTGACAAAATTTTCTATAGAAATAAAATTTTGACAAAATTTTTTATAGAATTAAAATTTTCTATTGAAATACAATCTTAACAATATTTTCTATAGAAATAAAACATTGAAAAACTTTTCTATAGAAATAAAATTTTGACAAAATTTCCTATAGAAATTAAATTTAGTCAAAATTTTCTACAGAAATAAAATTCCGACAAAATTTTCTATAGAAATAAAATTTTTGACAGAATTTTCGATAGAAGTAAATTTTTGACAAAATTTTCTATCGCAATAAAATTTTGACAAAATTTCCCATAGAAATAAAATTTTGACAAAATTTTCCATAGAATAAAATTTAGTCAAAATTTTCCATCGGAATAAAATTTTGACAAAATTTCTCATAGAAATAAATTTTTGACAACATTTTCGATAGAAATGAAATTTTGACAAAATTTTCCATAGAATCAAATTTTGACAAAATTTTCTATAGAAATAAAATTTTGAAATTTTTTTTTATAGAAATAAAATTTTCAATAGAAATAAAATTTTAACAAAATTTTCTATAGAAATAAAACTTTGACAAACTTTTCTATAGAAATAAAATTTTGACAAAATTTTCCATAGAAATAAAATTTAGTAAAAATTTTCTACAGAAATAAAATTTAGTCAAAATTTTCCATAGAATAAAATTTTGACAAAATTTTCGATAGAACTAAAATTTTGACAAAATTTCCCATAGAAATAAAATGTTGACAAAATTTTCTATAGAAACACAATTTTGACAAAATTTTCTATATAAAGAAATTTTTGACAAAGTTTTCTATAGAAATATAATTTTGACAAAATGTTTCATAAAAATAAAATTTTGACGAAATTTTCTATAGAAATAAAATTTTAACAAAAATTTTCTATAGAAACAAAATGTTGACAAAATTTTCTATAGAAATAAAATTTTGTTTGATAGCTTTTCGGTAAAAATTTTGCAAATTGTGGTAGATTATTCTTGGCTCGAGCGGCAATCGTGTACTCGTATAAAATATCGTCTAGACTGCGTCCAATAATAGCTTCATGTGTCATATTTCATGTCGATAGCTTTTTTCGATAAGAAGTTGCCATGATTTCAACAGAGGGACATTTCTAGATCGACTCAGGGATTCACAACGACTCAGAATATAACTTTATGATGTTTGAGACCAATATTACTCTCCTATGGTGGAAGGTATATCGGATATCCAAAGCAGAAGAATACGTTGGACGCTGGGAGGCGGCAAAAGTTCCATCGTTCCTTGGTGAATCCCTGGAGCACTCTGGCGTTGTGGCCAAACATCGTTGTCTCGAATGAGTAAAAACAACACTTATGGCGCCAACTTCCTTTGCCTTTATTGGCTTTGCGTTCTCTAAATTCACTTCCCTATGTGTCCTAGCTCTGCATTGGCCCCGAAGTTTTCTCTTATTCCGATATGCCCGGGGCACCGCTATGTTGAAGATCCTGCCGTATTCCAAGTATTCGTTGATCATTCTTCTGCATTCTAATCCGGTTCGTGATCGAACCTTAATGTCTGATATTGCCTTCATTGCCCTCTGCAATTTCCTTCATTGGAACCTGTGAAAATGTTCACTTTTTGTGGCCTTCCGAACCATCTAACACATTCCGTTGTGACACGCACTTCTACCTGCAGGATTGTTCTGTGGTCCGATAATTGGAATAGGATAAGAATAGGATCGGTGTCTGGGTCCTCCACATATGTATATGCCCAGTCCCGCCATATCACCTATCTGTGATCCATCGGTGCAACAGTTATTTCCCTCTGGTATCTGTTGTGGGTTCCCATGTCAATCATACTGGCGTCAGAATGTCACACTCGTCTACAATGGCAACCGCATGTACACGATTATGAATTATTGAGACATCCACCATTGCACGCATCGACTCTATTTTTATCCTTTGATGGTTCGTTATGTTTCGTATTTTCGGCCATTCTCCCAACATCTTCAATCTCATCGCAGGCATGGCGACTTCGCTTGTGATCCGGACCTCTATAGGTCTTAAGTCCAGTATCGTCTCCAAGGCTCTGATTGATGTGATCTTCATTGCCCCAGTTATGCCAAGACAACATGGCCGTTGGACCCGTTGGAAAATTTCTATGTTTCACTTACTCTTCATTGGTGTCCACCACCAGACTATGTATAAGTATTTCAGGATTGATTCTATTACGCTCTCATATATCCAGTATGTCTCCTTTGGATTCAGGCTTAATTTAGAGCACACCACTCTTCTGCAAAGTGCCCAACATTTGTACGCGTTTTCGCATGTATGCTCAACGTGTGGACCTATAAAATACCAAATACGTCGATTTCTATTTATATATAATCCCGTGGCAATAGTACACCTATAAAATTTCGCACAAATCTTGCCTTTCTCTCTTTCGTACTTTTCCAAAATCTGCACTGTTAGAAATCAGGGCTTCCCACTTCTTAGAGTTTCACCATAGCGCATAGTGCGCCAGACAACTTGACCAAATTTCCAGTGGATGTAATATGGCATAAAGAGCTAAAGTAATGTTTTGTGCTTGTTCTCCCTTTCGTGCAAAACTTCAGTAAAACAAAGATATAAGAAGTATGAAAAAATAGATCCTAAAATAAAATTGCTATCACATCACACTGTTCTAACATAATACAACCATTCACATCAAGGCATATTTAAAGTGTTTTGGATACAACAAAACACCCAAGTCACAGACGACAACTGCAAATCCCTATCAAGAAAAAAGAAAAACAACCCAAAGAACAGAAATTCACTTCACAACAAGTACATATATGTGGTACTTAAAGTCGAATATGCCTTTTGGAAACAGTGGCAAAAATATGTGGACCCAAAGACAAAGACATCATCATCATCATCGCTACCATCACCGGCGGCGGTGGCAGTAGTAGCTAGAGCAGAAAAGCTGGTGCATAGCACAGCAAAAAAAAAATTAAAAATCCTCTAAATCGTTAGAGGCGTTGATGGCAATTTGTATTGCCGGTGTAAAACGTCAAATGTAATATCAACAAAACTTACAAAACGTCTCCAATAATTACACTAACCTGGCTCTGGTTCGAGCGCTATGACCTCCGCCGTTAGCTTTGTTATTCACAAAACCATCAGCGCATATGCAGATGCCGATGATGATGATGATGGGTAGTCGGCAAATGAAGAGAGTGCCTCGATACTTGCCAGTGTTGCAAGTAGGCAGACGAGTAACGAATACTCTACCTTGCCACATTCATCATCAAAAAGGCCAGACGACAACAACAAAACGATCTACGACGATCTCTTCTCTAACATCAATAATAATAACACAACTCATGGAGGGTTGGGGAAGGGGGTGGCTGTAATTCAACAACAAATTCAACTATCCACCACTGTATGATTTGTATGTTGTACTGAGCACAGTGATCCACACACACATACACACACACTTGCTCGCACCTTTTCTTAATGTTTCATCGAAAATATGCAGTTGGTTTTCTCCTCTATTTAGTGAATGATGATGAAGGAGGTTTTTGAATTATGGAAAAATTAAGGGACATAGGCGTATTTGGCGCTTAGTTTGACATTTCATTAGGCGTCACCACTTCATTTTGGTTATTTTAATGGTGTTGAACTTAATGACGTTGTTTGTGATGATTACGAAAACAAATGACGATGATTGTATATATACGGCCCATTGGTGTGTTAATGGTTGGTGTTGAAGTTGATTGTAATCTGGTTAATTTTTAAGTTGGTGGCACAGTGTTTTCCTACACTCAAGGAAACTGGCCATTTTGATGCAACAAAATGTCAAAGTTTGCCAATCAGTGGTTTATTCCAGAGACAGTTCATTTTATTGTTAACAAGTTTACAAAAGCATTTTGATTAATAAAGAAATAAAGTTATTCGTGATGGAATTCAAGCATGATAGTAGTGTGATTTAGTTGGAAAATCATTAGAGGCTATCGTTAGAGCCCCCTGCATTTAAATGTGAATAAATCTTTTTTTCTCGTACCATTGCTCATTACCGTGATATTGGCAGTATTGCATCTCGTTCCAAAAATGAACGCAAAACGATAACAACACCAGGTATGGATCCAGGTTAGGTTAGGTTTGGTTAAAGTGGCAGCCCGATTAAGATTCAGGCTCACTTAGACTATTCAGTCCATTGTGATACCACATTAACTAAAAGTACCTATTACATATGGGCACTTCTTGTTTTAACCGCTGAACCTTCTTGATTATTTTTCTTTCTGAAAACACATTAGCAGACTGCTTAAGTTAACGTTTTCCAGATCCGCCAGTAATCTGAAGCTATATGTTCCTAAAAGTTGCTTGCTCTTTACACAAAATGCAGGACACTCACACAAAAGGTGTTTAATGGATTCCTTTTCCTCCGCATCATGACAGCTCATACAATAGTCATTATACTTCGCGCCTATAGTGATATCTGACGTCTCGAGAACACTAGCATATCTAGTGTGCGGTTTAAGTTTAAATGGGGCCATATTTGCTTGGTGTCGTTACAGCCCTTGCAATTCTCCCATCGAACATTTGCCATCATAACAGCCTTCTCACGCAGCATGAGCTTGCATGTAGCCAGGGGCATACCAACAGATTATAGTTCCCCTGGAATATGTAAGGTAGTCCCTAGCCTTGCCAACTCATCCGCTTCGCAGTTCCCTTGTATGTTCCTATGGCCAGGCACCCATATTAGGTGAATATTGTAGTGCTCAGCCATCTCATTAAGAGATTTGCGGCAGTCGATGGCCGTTTTCGAGTTGAGGAACACCGAGTCCAAGGATTTTATTGCAGGTTGACTGTCTGAGTATATATTAGTGCCCACATTTTTTGGAACATTACTTCTCAGCTAATTCGCCCCCTCTCTTATTGCTAATATTTCATCCTGAAAAACACTACAGTGATTAGGTAATCTCTTCTCTATTCGAAGTTCCAGATCATTAGAATATACTCCGAAACCCAATTGTCCATCCAATTTGAAGTCATCAGTGTAGAAATCTATATTTTCTTTATTCCCCGGGGTCTGTGTGCACCACGCCTCACTGTTGGGGATTAGAGTATCAAACTTTTTGTCGAAAAGTTTAATCCACTACGTTAGGCACATCTGGCATTATTTTGAGGACCGAACTGTGACCGTAACTTTTTTCCGACCACAGCGATAGCTCGCGCAACCGCACAGCCGTTGTTGTAGCTGACTGTTTGGCCAAAATGTCTAAAGGCAATAGATGCAGCATGACATTAATCCAGGTTAGGCTTGGTATAATGACAGACGTTCAGGTTCACTTAGACTATTCAGTCCATTGTGATGCTCTAGTGGTGAACTTCACTCTTATCAATGTGTGCTGCCCGATTTCATGATTAGCTCAATGACAAAGGACTTCTTTTTATAGTCGAGTCAAAACAATGTTTCACATTGCGGTGAAACCACTTAGAGAAGTTCTGAAACTCTTAGAAATAGCACCAGCATTAGTGAGAGGAAATAACCCACGGTTGAAAAATCTTTCGATCGAAACTGGAATTGAATCCAGGACCCTTTGTTTGCAAGGCGGGCATGCTAATCATTGCACGCTCACAAAAAATCGCTTCTGTAACATATACTCCCAAACATATTTTGCTTCAAGCATGTATATGGGTATTGTCCAAACATTTATATGTTTGATCTCTTCCAATATATAATATGTTTGAAAGCATATTGGTCTAAACAATATATGTTTGGGTAGTCTAAGTTCCAAACATTTTGTATTTTTGCATCCAAATTCAATAATGTTGTCTTCCAAAAAACAATATGTTATTATGTGAACATATAATATGTTTGGAAGCATTTTGCACCCAAAAATATTATATGCTTAAAAAAATTCTCCCAAACAATATTGTGCTCAAAATTTTATTTATTTATTTATATATTTACAATCATAATGAATTATGAAAATAAACAGGTAATATAGGTGCTAACAACATAGGTTTTCGACCTGAATGCTCAAAATTTTGTTTCTGCCCAATTGTATATTCCCCCACATCTTTCTCACTTCCACGAGATTTTTTAGTTCTTAGCACCTTTTTCTGTAATACAAACATTGTAGAAGAATTTATTCAATTGTATGATTTTTTTATTTTAATTTTACCTTTTGCCGGACGGGGATTCGAACAGCGGACCACACAGTTTGTAAGGATCAAAGAAGTAGCTGATCAATTGCCCAAGGAAAAATAAAATGTTAATTTTGTAATAACAAGCAACAACCACCAACTTAATTCAATATCGCTCCCTGTTAAATAGTGCTCCAAGCTACTAAACACATATATGTTTATAGGCTATTTCTAAATTAATATATGTTTGCATCCAAGCATATTATATTTACAAACATTTTATGTCCCAAACATAATATGTTCTAACATATTAACATATATGTCCCAAACATGTTATGCTAGTTTATGAACATTATATGCTTGCACTCAAAAATATTGTGTTTAAAAATTTGTGTTCCAAACATATAATGTTTATAGCCAAACATATGAAAAACAGTCTTTTTCATCCGTGTGTACAACGGTGGCTTCGAAATGTGAACCCAAAAATTAAGGCCAGATTAGGCATCCATCAATATTGAAAAATGAGCTTGTACTACTGACCCGTAGCACAAAAAAGTTCGACTGGAAGGAGCCAAGGAGTTGCTTCGCTTGCATGAAAGTGGTCACTTACCGATTTTGGTTTACTCCGAGGAGGAAGTCATTTCAAATTAAGCAGTTTGTGAACACACAAACTGATCGGGTTTACTTGCCAAAGAAGTCTGCTGAAAATGTACAACTCTGATTGGCCACCAGAACTCAAGTGCCGCCGATGGTAATGGTCTGAGCCGCCATAATGGCCGATGATTGCTCCCCGCTCGTATTCATCGACCGTAGGGTTATAATAAATGCCGAATATTGTCGGGTAAATATCCTAAAGACAGTATTGAAGCCCTGGAGAGACAAACATTTCGGCCCATGATCATTGACATCGAACAGCAATCAGCACGCGTCAACCAAAAATGCCTTTAAAAAGGAGGTTACCCGCTCCATTTATACGGTACAATGACCACCAAACTTCCAAGATCTCAATTCGTTGGACTTTTGCATCTGTGGAATTTTGCAGTAACCCAGCAAAAAATTGGAAGTTCTTCCAAAGGCACAACTTTAAAAGCACTTCCAGAAGATGCACTCCCAATGATGTTCTTTATTTTAACTACCCAGGAAGTTCTTTTAATTCAATTTTTTATAACTTGGGTTTTTCATACTTTTAATGACTAATTTTAACTTTTTTTTTGTTTCAAATAGGTTAAAAAAAGAGTAAGAATTCATAAAATGGTACGAATCATTTAAATTTTGTCGAAAAAAGTGCTAAATCCAATCTGAAAAAATTGTGAATTTTTGAAAATATTTGAGGTCAAACATTTCTGACAAGCTTTAGAATCCATTAAAAATTAAAAAAAAAAATTAAATTATTTATTTGACAAAATATCACAGAATCTTTTAATTTACATCCAAACCATTGAATTCGGATCACACCTAAAGAAATGATGCAAATTCATTGCAACGGCTGTTGAAATGGAGGACTTCCGTCCTATGACAAGCCCATGTTAAAATCATCGCTTCTGTGTCACTTTTCCACCACTTCCGGATCCAAAAAGAACATTTTCATTACTTTTTTGGCGACGCTTTTTTTGCTGGGTAAGAAATACCAAAGTGTCGATCATCTCAATTCAACGATACGAGGGGTGGGGGGACCGGTCAATCCGCCAACGGACATATCGCCCAAAATAATTTTTAGGTGTTATAACCTGCCTTAGGGCGAAATGACCGCCCTATTCCTATTTAAATTTATCACATTCAGTTCTCCTCTGATTCTTACATCATTCGTTTATTATCATGTTTTCTACTGTGCAGACGCGTTTTACTGAACCTCTGCAAGTCCTAAATCCAAGTTATGCCAAGACAATTTGTCGGTTGGACCCAATTATGTCAACCAGACTATCGACGCGTATGTCACGATTGGCATTAATACGCTCTCATACATTCAATACGTCACCTGTGGATTCAGGACCCAATTAGAGTTCACCGTTCTACTGCACAGTGTCCAACATCTGTAGGCTTTATTAGCGCTCTCCTTAATGTGGCTCTTCCTTTTTAGTGTCCTGTCTACGGTTACTCCTAAATACTTTATTTTATCAGACACTTAAATCGGCCATTTCAGCCCTTGAGTTTTTGCCCAGTTATATGCCATCCTCAGGACCTTTTCTGCCTCATGCATAGTATGTTAGGATCCATTCCCTGCAGTAGTGTTACAATATCGACTGCGTAACAGACGGGTTCAAATTTCTACTTAGCTAGAATCCTTACCCACAAACGTGGCTATAGTAGACTAATAGAAACAAGTATATACGGCCGTAAGTTCGGCCAGGCCGAATCTTATGTACCCTCCACCATGGATTGCGTAGAAACTTTTATGAAAGACTGTCATCCACAATCGAATTACTTGGGTTGTGGTATCTTAAGACTTCTTAACATCGTTTTCTAAATTGTGAGTTAGTCCATAGGTGGTAGAGAGCCAGAATTGAAATATGGGTGTCGCTTATATGGGGGCTATATACAATTATGAACTTGATATGGACCAATTTTTTTGTGATTGGGGATCGATTTATCTGAGGGCTATATATAACTATAGACCGATATCGATTTATCTGAGGGCTATATATAACTATAGACCGATATGGCATGGTTGTTAACGGCCATATACTAGCACAATGTACCAAATTTCAACTGACTCGGATTATATTTGCTCCTCCAAGAGGCTCCAAAACCAAATCTCGGGATCGGTTTATAAGGGGGCTATATACATATGATTATGGACTGATATGGACCACTTTTGGCATGGCTGATAAATATAATGTACTACCACCACGTATCAAATTTCAACCAGATCGGATGAATTTTGCTCTTCCAAGGGGCTCCGGAGGTCAAATCTGGGGATCGGTTTATATGAGGGCCATATATAATTATGGACCGATTTCGACCAAGTTTTGTATGGGTGTTTGAGGCCATATATTAACACCACGTACCAAATTTCAACTGCATCAGATGAATTTTGGTCTTCCAAGATACTCCGAAGGTCAAATCTGGTGATCGGTTTATATGGGGGCTGTATATAATTATGGACCGATGTGGACCATTTTTTGCATGGTCATTAGAAACCATATACTAACACCATGTACCAAATTTCAGCCGCATCGGATAAAATTTGCTTCTCTTAGAGGATCCGCAAACCAAATCTGGGGATCGGTTTATATGGGGTCTATATATAATTATGGATCGATTTGGACCAATTTGTGCATGGTTGTTAGAGACCATATACCAACACGATGTACCAAATTTCAGCCGGATCGGACGAAATATGATTCTGTTAGAAGCTCCGCAAGCCAAATCTGAGGGTCCGTTTATATGGGGTCTATTAGAGGTGTGCACATGACACGAAATTGTCGTGACTCACGAAAATTTTCGTGATTCGTGCGTGAGTCACGCTTATGACAACAGCGTGAGTGTGCGTGAGCGTGATTAACAAACCAAAATGTCGTGCGTGAGTGTGAGTCACGAAAATAATATCTTCGTGAGTGTGCGTTAGTAACGAATTACACTCACGAAAATATTCCTACTCACCAACATAAAACGCTTAAGAGTTAAATTCGATTACAATTTGAGTGACACCTGAGATGTTAAGAGTTTAATAACACTCTAGATTTTAATAATGCTCATGTTTTCAGACACTTCGGTAAGGTATATTAATCATAGAATTATTCGTGAGTCATGGTATTTTTCGTGAGTCACGACGTTTTCGTGCGTGAGTGTGCGTGAGTACAAATTTTCTTTTCGTGAGTGTGCGTGAGTATGATTTTTCAGTAGTGAGTGTGCGTGAGCGCGAGTAAAATATTACTCACGTGCACACCTCTAGGGGCCATAAGCGTAGGAAGGCCTCTGGGGAGGGGGCTTAGACCCCCCCAGAAAAATTTTAGCCCCCCCCCCAGAATTTGAAAACCTATTTACGATTTTACATTTTTCTCAAAAAATTAAACAAGTATATACAACCGCACAAAGTTCCGCTAAAGACTTTCATGCACAATCGAATTAATTTAGTTGTTGTAGCAGTTGCCGATGGCAATGTTTCAAATCTGATATTTATAAAATAAATCTGTGGTTGAACTTTTGATTTAGTTGAATAACTAAAGCTCCTTTATTATTTTGTTTAGTCTGGTTTAGTCAATTTAATTAACAAAAATAGTAATTGATACTATTCTTTCATAAATTAATATCTTAATAATGCTGCAAAAAAAGCATAGCCAAAAAGAAGAGAAAATCTTCTTTTTGGGTCCGGAAGTGGAGCAAAATTGGCGGGGAAGCGATGAATGTAATATGAAATTGTCATAGAACGAATGTCCACCGTTTCAACAGCCGTTGCAATGAATTTGCATCACTTATTAAGTTGTGATCCAAATTCAGTGTTTTGAATGTGAATTAAAAAATTTTGTTATATTTTCCCAAATAATTAATTTTTATATTTTTTATGATTTTTAATGCATTCTAACACTTGTTTGAAACGTTTTCTCTCGAATATTTTCAAAAATTCTATAAAAAATTCTATAATGAATTTAGCATTTTTGTGGCAAAATTTGAATAATTTGTACCATTTTATTTATTCTTACCTTTTTTTAAAAGAAAACAAAAAAATACGCATTAAAATATGAAAAAATGAAGTAAAAAACTTCCTGTGTAGTTAAAATAATTAACTTCTTTGTGAGGACATTTTTGGAAGTGCTTTTAAAGTTGTGACATTAGAACAACTCCCATTTTTTTGCAGGGAAAAGTGTGGAACTACTTTTAGTTGCTTTATTATAAATTAATTGTCGAGTTATTTTGATGCCTATATTGTTATTCATTTTTATGAAATAAAACATTAATTGAACCTATAAGTTCAGTCTATAAATTTTCAGCTAGGGGGGCTATAGCCCCCCCCCCCCTAGGAAAATTGTCTAGCTACGCTAATGCTAGGGGCTATACGTAAAAGTGGACCGATATGGCCCATTTGTAATACCATCCGACCTACATCAATAACAACTACTTGTGCCAAGTTTCAAGTCGATAGCTTGTTTCGTTCGTAAGTTAGCGTGATTTCATCAGACGGACGGACGTACGGACATGCTTAGATCGACTCAGAATTTCACCACGACCCACAATATATTTACTTTATGGGGTCTTAGAGCAATATTTCGATGTGTTACAAACGGAATGACAAAGTTAATATATCCCCATCCTATGGTGGAGGGTATAAAAATTACGATCCATCGTGAAATGGAAACGTTCACGAAAAATCAAAACGGAATGTTTACTGTTTCGTCCACGGGCAGATCATGGAAGCTGGTTGTTGTTTCGACAACACATGGTGCAATTGCATCGTTTTCACATTAACACCGTCTTTTTAGATACAATTGTACTGTTTGCTTAAAATACAAAATTTTGAATTCGAAAGTTAAATAAATTTATTGATCAAGTTCCTTAATCTTCTTTGTCCATAAAGCTCGAATAATAAATAATTAATTATAAATAAGAATCATGCATTTGGACGGTAATCGTCTGTTTCGGTATCAGGCTAACATGAAAAGTAAATTTAATTTAGCTATTCTTTGTGACAATTTTCTAAAAGTTTGCTATAAATGTTGCTTGATCCAAAGATTATAGAAGAGGAAGATGGGAGATTGGCTACTGAGCACATCAAACCATGTACCATATTAGTTTAATAATCGAACCAAACGCGTATACGCAAGTATTGACATAGCATTAAAATGCAAATAAAAAGAAATTAAGAGCACGAAATAAATTTCTATAAAGGGGAAAATGTATTTTTGTTTTTTTGTTGTTGCCTAAAATTTAACATTGTTTCATTAAGAAAATTAAATTTTTCATTTAAAAAATAAAAACTAAAAGATTACAAACATGTATTAAACTAATGGGGTAAATGCAACATTTGGTATGACGCAAGCCAATCTCCCATCTTCCTCAAATCTATAATCTTTGGCTTGATCTAGCTATTTGTGCTTCTCATTAGTTAGCAACACTGTTTATATTACCAGCAGAATGCCTCTCTAATCTGCTCTCTGTGTAACCTACTATGACTTTTTCATTTTCTATATACATAAATCGATATATTATTTTCAAATATAATTTGTCTATTTCGATCCACTGTGAATGTATCATTAATTGATCCATCTCCAAACTACTTTGTTTATATGCCGCCTAATATTGCCACTAACTACAGTATTAGGTGAGTGAGTGATGAGTTACAAAAAAAAAAAGAGCGAGTGAATGACTAGACTCACTGGCTAGAAGGCAGGCTGATGGTGACAAGAGTTTTCTGTGTGTGTGTGAGTATGTTTGTTAGACTCTGTCTCATCTCACTTGTATGTCTCCTCCGTTTTAATAAATGGCATTACAATGCAATGTGGCAATGTTTTTTTTTTTTTTGGATTTTATTGCTACTCTCACATAACAAACGATTGCCGTGTTTTAGTTGTTAGCCTAATGGATGGCGGCTAATGAAGTCACTTGCCGCTGTTGTTGCCTTACAAAACAGTAATTAACAAATTCTCGTACTCGATTACTTTTTGATCCTTTGGGCTACATTGGTTCGACCAACGAACGTTTCAAACATACAAACATCATTAGCTTTGGAGCGACACAAAGTGTTGCTTATCAAACAAAACGCAAATTAATCGTCAATGGCAACTCAGAAAATGCTTTAAGGCCCAAACAAGGCTGGCCACTAAATGAGAAACTCCTATCAATAATCGGCCACTACACAAATATGAATAACCCACAGTACAAAAGTCCCCCTTAACCCTCATTCCATTCTATAGAGACTAAAGATAGGTAGATAGGTAGTGGCAATCCGGTAACCGTTGATTGTAATTGCAAACATAATCTTGGTTTGTCGTTGCATTACAAACAATTAATCTTGTAACACCTCTTGTTTTATTGTTGACCTCGTCATTTAACATTTAGTTATTCTTGCTGTTGTTGTTGTTGCTATAGTCTTTTTTTGGTTCTCACTAAATGAGGTTTTTGTAGGATAGTCATAAAACAATATTCACTATATCAGAATTCTTTTCCCTTCTATTACTTGTGATGGACTTTTTTTTTCTCCTGCAGGTTGATGACTCTAGGCACGACCACAAGACTTTAAGTCATGACCAGCAGTGTTGGTGATAATGACCATTGCATGATTTTTGAAATTACATAATCATTGATAATTTAAATAAAACTTGTGATGCGATTAAAATGATTAACATATTAAATATTTATATAATTTTTTTATTATCCGCATTTATTATTGCAAAATTCCTCTTTAGGTAGATGACCAATAGGTTTGGATACATAAATATGTATAAGTTTTTATTTAATTATTTAACTAAAATATATGACTTAATTTAACGATTACCGCAGTTGGTAGAATTCTACCAAAATGGTACTTATTTTACTGTTTGGTATATTTTTAGAATTCTTGATGTTTTGGTAGATTTTGCAGACTATAACTCACGAAATAAGAGACACAACAATTTTCTATAGAAATAAAATTTTGAAAAAATCTTCTTTAGCAATAAAGTTTTGCAAAAATTTTCTATAGAAATAATATTTTGCAAAATTTTTCCATAGAAATAGAATTTTTCAAAAATTTCCTATAGAAATAAAGTTTTTTTGCAAACTACAACTCTCGAAATAAAAGACACAACAATTTTCTATAGAAATAAAATTTTGCAAACATTTTCCATAGCAATAAAATTTTGCAAAAATATTCTATAGAAATAAAATTTTTCAAAAATTTTCTATAGAAATAAAATTTTAAACTAGAAATTATTACAATATTTATTCGAGCTTATTGGACAGGAATATTAAGGGAATTGACATTATTAAATTACTGAAAAGAAAATGCCAGATACCCATCTCGCAAGCCTGACTATACATATGTATATGTTTCAGTGTTGGCCACTACACATTTCCATACACAGAAAAACAATTCACGAAAATTTCTCCAATTAAAATCTTAATTGAGTTTTAAAATATTTTCAATTAAAAATGTAATTGATTCAACAAATTTTTTAATTGAAATAAAAATCAATCACACAAATTAGTAGTATCAATTAATTTTTTAAATGGATCAATTAATTATTTAATTGACTGTCAATTGATTTTTTAATTGATACTATCATTTCTGTGATTGAAGACATTTCAATTAAAAAATTAATTATTGGATCAATTAATTTCGTGACTGAATCAGAAAAAAATTTTTTGTGTGTAATCTTTAGCGATATCTGGTCGGGTGAGATGATTCAATTATATTATACAAATAAAATAAAAATTTTCACATATTGTCTATAGAAATAAAATTTTGAAAAAATTTTTTAAAGAAATCACATTTTTAGAAATTTTTCTAAAGAAATAAAATTCAAACAAAATTTCCTACATAAATTAAATTTGGCCAAAGGGTTCTTTAGAAATAAAATTTTAACAAAATTTTCGTTAGAAATAATATTTTGAAAAAATTTCCTTTTGAAATAAAATTTGGACCAATTTTTGTAAAAAAAAAAAATTTTCTCTAGAAATAATATTTTGCAAAATGTTTCCATAGAAATAAAATTTTTCAAAAATATTCTATAGGAAATACATTTTTCAAAAAATTTCTATAGAAACAAAATTTTGCAAAAATTTTCCAAAGAAATAAAATTTTGCAAAAATTTTCCATTGAAATAAAATGTTGACAAAATTTTCTATAGAAATAAAATGTTGACAAAATTTTCCATAGATAAAATGTTGCAAAAATTTTCTATAGAAATAAAATTTTGCAAAAATTTTCTATAGAAATAAGATTTTGAAATAAAATTCTATAGCTATAAAATTTTGTTTTGTCTGTTATTGTTGGTTTATTCTTCAATCATTATTCTTGTTTTTGATTTCAGCTTAAAACCATGCATTGACTAAACTACAAGTGTAGCCTAACCACTTTTCCTCTGTTGGTTAAGCGACACTTGTAGTTTAGTCATGGTTTTAAGCTGAAATCAAAAACAACAATAAAAATAAAATTTTGAAACAATTTTTATAGAATAAAAATTGTTATAGAAAAAAAAATTGACAAAATTTTCTAAAGAAATAACTTTTTTAGAAAATTTTCTAAAGAAATAACATTTTGACAAAATTTCTTATTGAAATAAAATTTGGACAAATTTTTCTATAAAATAAAATTTTGACAAAATTCTCTATATCAATAAAATGTGGAAAAAATGCCTATAGAAATAAAATTTTGCAAAAATCTTCTATAGAAATAACAATTTAAAAAATTTTTTCAATAGAAATAAAATTTTGACAAAATTTTCTATAGAAATAAAAATTAACAAAAATTTTTTATAGAAATAAAATTTTGCAAAAATTTTTAATTTATATATTTACAATCATAATGAATTATGAAAATAAACAGCAAATATAGATGCTAAAAATATAGGTTTTCGACCTGTGCAAAAAAAAATTATAGAAATAAAATTTGGCAAACATTATCTATAGAAATAAAACTTTCCAAAAAAGTTTCTATAGGAATACAATTTTGCAAAATTTTTCTATAGAAATAAAATGTTGACAAAATGTTCTATCGAAATAAAATTTTCACAAAATGTTCTATAGAAATAAAATTTTGAACAAAATTTTCTAAAAAAAAAATTGGTAAATCTTTTCTATAGAAATAAAATTTTTCAAAAATTATCTATTGAAATAAAACTTGGACAAAATTTTCTATAGAAGTAAAATTTTTACAAAATTTTCCATAGAAATAAAATGTCTACAAAATTTTCCATAGAAATAAAATGTTGACAAAAGTTTGGATAAAAATAAAATTTTTAACAAAATTTTCTATACAAATAAAATACAATTTTTCACAAATTGTCTATAAAAATAAAATTTTGACAAAAATTTTCTATAGAAATAAAATTTTGACAAAATTTTCCTCTGTTGCTTAAGCTACACCTGTAGTTACCCAATGCATGGCTTTTAGCTGAAATAAAAAACAACAACAATGATTAAAGGAAAAAACAACAATAACAAAACAAAACGATTGCAATAGAATTTTGACAAAAATTTCGACAGAAATAAAAATTTTCAAAAATCATCTACGGAAATAAAACTTCGACAAAATTTTCTATACAAATAAAATACAATTTGTCACAAATTGTCTATAAAAATAAAATGTTGACAAAATTCTCTATCGCAATAAAATCTTGACAAAAATTTTCAACAAAAATAAAATGTTGACAAAATTTTCTATAGAAATAAAATTTTCCAACAATTTTCTATGGAAGTAAAATTTTGACAAAATTTTCCATAGAAATAAAATTTTGACAAAATTTTCTACACAAATAAAATACAATTTTCACAAATTGTCTATAAAAAAAAAATTTTTGACAAAATTTTCTATATAACTAAAATAAAAATTTTCTACAGAAATAAAATTTTGACAAAATTTTCCATAGAAATACAATTTTTGCAAAATTTTCTATAGAAATAAAATTTCGACAAAATTTTCTATAGGAATAAAATTTTCCAAAAATTTCCTATAGTAATGAAATGTTGACAAAATTTTCTATAGTAGTGAAATGTTGACAAAATTTTCTATATAAGTAAAATTTTGACAAAATTTTCCATAGAAAAAAAAATTGGACAAAACTTTGGACAAAAAAAAGCTTTTGACAAATTTTCTATAGAAATAAAATTCTGACAAAATTTTCTATAGAAATAAAATGTTGACAAAATTTTCTATAGAAATAAAATTTTGACCAAATTTTTTATGGAAGTAAAATTTTGACAAAATGTTCCATAGAAATAAAATTTTGAGAAAATTTTCTACACAAATAAAATACATTTTTTTTGTCTATAAAAATGCAATTTTGACAAAATTTTCTATACAAATAAAATAAAAATGTTCTATCGAAATAAAATCTTGACAAAAATTTTCCACAGAAATAAAATTTTGACAAAATTTTCCATAGAAATAAAATTTTGGCAAAATTTTCTATAGAAATTAAATTTTCAAAAATTATCTATGGAAACAAAACTTCGACAAAATTTTCTATAAAAATAAAATTTTCCAAAATTTTTCTATAGAAATGAGATATTGACAAAATTTTCCATAGAAAAAAAAATTGGACAAAAGTAAAATTTTGACAAAATTTTCTATACAAATTAAATACAATTTTTCACAAATTGTCTATACAAATAAAATTTTGTCTATCGAAATAAAATCTTGACAAAAATTTTCAACAGAAATAAAATTTTGACAATTTTTCGACAGAAATAAAATTTTGACAAAATTTTCTATAGAAATAAAATTTTCTATAGAAATGAAATATTTACAAAATTTTCTATATAAGTAAAATTTTGACAAAATTTTCAATAGAAAAAAAAAATTGGACAAAACTTTGGACAAAAATAAAATTTTGACAAAATTTTCTATACAAATAAAATATAATTTTTCACAAATTGTCTATAAAAATAAAATTGTGACAAAATTTTCTATCGAAATAAAATCTTGACAAACATTTTCAACAAAAATGAAATTTTGACAAATTGTCTATAGAAATAAAATTTTCCAAAAATTTTCTATAAAATAAAGTTTTGACAAATTTTCTATAGAAATAAAATTTTGACAAGTTTTCTATAGAAATAAAATTTTGACAAAATTTTAATTTCGTTACTCCTACATGACATTTGCTTGGTTAATTACGCTCACGGACACTCGCGCCGTTGCCATCGGCGTAAGTCACGAATATATTCGTGAGTTCGTGTAACGTGCACACCTCTAGTTCTCGAAGTCACTGGCCACAGCACCGAAGGAAAGAGACCTTTCATGGTTATGTTTGACCCCTCTAAAATCACGCAAGTGCAACCTCCTCAATTCCTATCTATCAGAGAGTGATAGCAGCGTAGCTGATGTGTGTCCCATCTGCAACCAAGGGTCGCATGACATGTTTCACCATTTTGCTTGCCCAGTTAGAACTACTCGACTCACTCGACCACATCACTCTGGGCGCATCCCATCTTAGTCGGAGAGTTCTTTGTATGTTTGCCAACACACAAAAAAATTTCACGAACATTTTCAATTCAAAAAAAAATTTCAATTCAATATTCAATTAAAAATTTAATTGATTCATCAAATTTTTTAATTGAAACAAAAATCAATCACAAAAATAACAGTATCAATTAATTTTTTAATTGGATCAATTAACTTTTCAATTGACCTTCAATTAATTTTTTAATTGATACTATCATTTCTGTGATTGAAGACATTTCAATTAAAAATTAATTGGATCAATTAATTTCGTGATTGAATAAAAAAAAAAATGTTTTTGTGTGAATCGAAGGTGTATATTTTCAGCTAGGTTCTTTGGCCTCCCGATCATTGCTTAATTTGGAATGACTTTTCATCGTGGAAGATGTCTTGAGATGATCGATAATTTGGTATTTTTATTGTCCAAATTGGCCCAGCTGCAAAAGTTTAACGGATTGAGATCCAGAATTTTTGGTGGCCATTGTGGAGTAGAAATAAAGCGAGGAGGCCTACACCATGATATCGGTGGCGCATGAGTTCTGATGTCCAATCGAATGTGTAAATTTGCAGTGGAGCTCTGTGGCAACTAAACCCAATCATTTCTCAATTTGAAATGGTTTCTCATCGGAGAAAACCAAATTCTATAATTGACCATTTTCGTGTAAGTGAATCAACTCGTTGGTTTTTTTCAGCCTAATTTTTTTTCGTGCAGTGGTAAGCTCTTGATTGTTTTTGAATTTAAATCTTTTAATATGTGGTGTATCCGTGCTCTGTCAGATATGTTCAGCTCACGAGCAAGTTTTCCAGCATTTCGGCCTGGTTTTCGATCAAAACTGGACATCACTTTTTTGATCATTTCCGTTGTTTTTATCGTTATTTGTTGACCACTTTTTAGACGCGATGCAACACTGTCAATATCACGGTACCGAACAATGGTACGAAAAGCATAATATTTATTTACATAATCGCTGGAGGAGCTCCAACGATAACCATTTGTAGTATTCCAGTCAAATATAAAGCAATCACACTATCACGCTTGAATTCCATCACAAATAACTTTATTTCTAAATGCAATAGATCAATGGGTGAAAAAGTTCATAAATTTATAAAAATGTACAAATCCATGTTTTTTTGTGTATAATAATATAATTTTTTTATAAAGTATAATATTATTGGAATGTATGCAATTCCATTTATTTTAATATGAAGCTAATAATGTAGTCGACCCATTCCTGCAAGATTTACCCATTTGATTAAAATCTCACATTACCTCACTTTTAAAGTATCTCGTATTATAATGGGTTAATGGTGAGGTATGATATGATCTAACAAACAAACAAACAAAAAACATTATCTGTACAAGTTTAATTATAATAATTTATCAATTTTCATTAAATGTGAAATTGTTATGGAATGCAGAAGGTGCAGATTAGATGACAACATTGTAATTCAATTGAGCTTTAGACCTTGTTCTACTCTGGCGAGGGGTATGGGCTGCTATGGTAATCCTCCCCATCAATATAGGTGGCCATTGCAAAGTTGTCATAATTGTTTAGCAATATTGACGTTTTCTTCAATTCTCATTTTAATTATTTTGCGGATTGTTTTTTGTTCGCTATTTTGTTCGCATTTTGCAAAAGTCATAGCCTTATGGTGTTTGTTGTATGGTAGCTGCACTTTGTTGCAGGTGTTCATCGAATGAGGTTTTATGGTCGTTGGTCGGTCGTATCAATTGCTAATCCGATTATCTTCTCAGAACTATGCAATGCGTGCGATTAATCATTACCGGTTACAATGAAGAGCATATTAAATTCAATAGACTAGAAATGGAATGAGTCAAAAGGGGGGATACGAACGAAAGGTGTCATTACATTTGCAATTAGCACATTTTTTTTATACCCTCCACCATAGGATGGGGGGTATATTAACTTTGTCATTCCGTTTGTAACACATCGAAATATTGCTATAAGACCCCATAAAGTATATATATTCTGGGTCGTGGTGAAATTCTGAGTCGATCTAAGCATGTCCATCCGTCCGACCGTTCGTCCGTCCGTCTGTTGAGCCTCTTAGAGGAGCAAAATTCATCCGATCTGGCTGAAATTTGGTACATGGTGTAAGTATATGGTCTCTAGCAACCATGCACAAATTGATCCATATCGGTCCATAATTATATATAGCCCCCATATTAACCGATCCCCAGATGTGGTTTGCGGATCCTCTAAGAGAAGCAAATTTCATCCGATCCGGTTGAAATGTGGTACGTGGTGTTACTATATGGTCTCTAATAAACATGCAAAAATTGGTCCATATCGGTCCATAATTATATATAGCCCCCATATTAACCGATCCCCAGATGTGGTTTGCGGATCCTCTAAGAGAAGCAAATTTCATCCGATCCGGTTGAAATCTGGTACGTGGTGTTACTATATGGTCTCTAATAAACATGCAAAAATTGGTCCATATCGGTCCATAATTATATATAGCCCCCATATAAACCGATCCACAGATTTGACCTCCGGAACCTCTTGGAGGAGCAAACTTCATCCGATCCAGTTGAAATTTGGAACGTGGTGTTAGTATATAGCCGCTAATAACCATGCCAAAATTGGTCCATATCGGTCCATAATTATATATAGCTCCCATATAAACCGCTCCCCAGATTTGATCCCCGCAACCTCTTGGAGGAGCAAACTTCATCCGATCCAGTTGAAATTTGGAACGTGGTGTTAGTATATAGCCGCTAATAACCATGCCAAAATTGGTCCACATCGGTCTATAGTTATATATAGCCGATCCCCAATCACAGAAAAATTGGTCCATATAGGTTCATAATCGTGGTTGCCACTCGAGCCAAAAATAATCTACCAAAATTTTATTTCTATAGAAAATTTTGGCAAAATTTTATTTATTGATGTGAACATTTTAATTCTATTGGAAAATTTGTAACAATTTTATTTCTATGGAAAATTTTGGCAAAATGTTATTTCTATAGAAAATTTTGGCAAAATTTTATTTATTGTTGTGAAAATTTTAATTCTATTGGAAATTTTGTAACAATTTTATTTCTATGGAAAATTTTGTCAAAAGTTTATATCTATAGAAAATTTTGTCATAATTTTATTTCTATAGAAAATTTTGTAAAGATTTTATTTCTATAGAAAATTTGGTCAAGATTTTATTTCTATAGAAAATTTTGTCAAAAGCTTGTTACTATAGAAAATGTTGGCAAAATTTTATTTCTATAGAAAATTTTGTCAAAATTTCATTTCTATAGAAAATTTTACCAAAATTTTATTTCTATAGAAAATTTTACCAACAATTTATTTCTATAGAAATTTTTCTAGAAAAATTTCATGTCTACAGAAAATTTTGTCACAATTTTAATTCTATAGAAAATTTTGTCACAATTTTAATCCTATCGAAAATTTTGTCAAAATTTTATTTCTATAGAAAATTTTGTCACAATGTTATTTCTATAGAAAATTTTGTCACAATTTTAATCCTATAGAAAATTTTGTCACAATTTTAATTCTATAGAAAATTTAGTCAAAATGTTATTTCTATAGAAAATTTTGTCACAATTTAAATTCTTAGAAAATTTTGCCAAAATTTTATTTCTATCGAAAATTTTGTCAAAATTTTATTTCTATACAAAATTTTGTCAACATTTTATTTCTATACAAAATTTTGTCCAAAATGTTATTTCTATAGGAAATTTTGTCAAAATTACATTTCTATACAAAATTCTGTCAAAATTTAATTTCTATACAAAATTTTGTCATAATTTTGTTTATATACAAAATTTTTCCAAATTTTATTTCTATACAAAATTTTATCAAAATTTTATTTCTATAGAAAGTTTTGTTAAAATTTTATTTATATAGAAAATTTTATTTCCTAGAGAATTTTATAAAAATTTTATTTCTATAGAAAATTTTACCAACATTTTATTTCTATAGAAATTTTTCTAGAAAAATTTCATGTCTACAGAAAATTTTGTCACAATTTTAATTCTATAGAAAATTTTGTCACAATTTTAATCCTATAGAAAATTTTGTCAAAGTTTTATTTCTATACAAAATTTTGTCAACATTTTATTTCTATACAAAATTTTGTCAAAATGTTATTTCTATAGAAAATTTTGTAAAAATGTTATTTCTATGGAAAATTTTATCAAAATTTTATTTTTATAGAAAATTTTGTAAAAATTTTATTTCTATAGAAACATTTGTCAAAATGTTTTTTCTATGGAAAATTTTGTCAAAATTTAATTTCTCTACAAAATTTTGTCAAAATTTAATTTCTATACAAAATTTTGTCACAATTTTAATTCTATAGAAAATTTTGTCACAATTTTAATTCTATAGAACATTTTGTTACAATTTTATTTCTTAGAAAATTTTGTCAAAATTTTATTTTATTTATTTTCATCATGTAATTTGAAGCCACTTATCGGCCAATTTATATAAATTACAATGGACTACTAACTTTATTTCTATACAAAATTTTGTCAACATTTTATTTCTATACAAAATTTTGTCCAAAATGTTATTTCTATAGAAAATTTTGTAAAAATGTTATTTCTATGGAAAATTTTGTCAAAATTTTATTTTTATAGAAAATGTTGTAAAAATTTTATTTCTATAGGAACATTTGTCAAAATTTTATTTCTATGGAAAATTTTGTCAAAGTTACATTTCTATACAAAATTCTGTCAAAATTTAATTTCTATACAAAATTTTGTCATAATTTTGTTTATATACAAAATTTTATTTCTATACAAAATTTTATCAAAATTTTATTTCTATACAAAATTTGTTCAAATTTTATTTCTATAGAAAATTTTATTTTTTTAGAGAATTTTGTAAAAATTTTATTTCTATTTAATTTTATTTATTTGCCCTTATTTTTAAAAAAAATTCTATATTTGCATCCAGACTAACTTTGCTACCCACTTTTGCTAGTTTCTACGAGTATGCATCACTATTTTGTATGAATCACTAATAGCAGTAGACCTTATATCAGGGATATTTCAAAATGACTAGCTATCCTCCTTAATGACCATCAAATCCTTCCTAATCCTGATCCTTATTAAGAAATCAAACGTACGGTTAACCAAAGCAAAGTCATCATATATCACTCAACTAAAATCCATCTCCCAACAAGTAGCATTATGTTATCATCAGAAAATCTATACTTAAGTAAATCTCTCCTTTAAATGTTTGCAAAGGTACAGTTAGATTTCTATTTTTCTCTTGAATTATCAAAAAGAAATTCTATTTATCAAAATTTTGTCTAAAAGAGAAAAAAAAAACAGTTTTTTTGGAAATTAAAAAAAAATCTCGATTGCTTTGGCCTTATGCCTCAAACCAAAAGGTGTTGTTTGTAATCTGAACTCTATTTTTAAGGCCTACTATAACTCTCAACTATGCTCTCACTCTTTCTCTCCCTCTTTCTCTCACCATTAGACTATGGGTCCTTTTCATTATGGTTACCATTATCATATGTACGTGCCTTCCATTCATCACTGGTATTACAAGTATGATTGTCCGTCCGTCCGTACGTCTGTCCATTTATGCTAGATTTTAGGTTTGCTTTCCTAGAGTCTATGATGATGAGGCGGTTGATAATGGGACAATACAAAAATGTTTCCAATTATGATTGCACAAAAGCAAAATGGGAAATGAAAAGAATCCCAGAGGGTCGTTCAATAGCTGCTGAATGTCTGTCATCACTACAATTGCATGAGAGTTCTTTGGTTGGTTGAAAAGAACTTTAGCCCAATGTGATTGCCTCAGCATACGAGTACATAACTGTCCTCATGCATAGAGCATAAATACGAAGGAGGGTTAGCTCAGACACCATGCAACGCTATGGTATGGTATGGACCTCCTCCTCTTCTCTTTCTCTCCATGAATGTATGGTTGTATGTGACAATTATGAAATGTGCCTCTAATGATATAATGTTCGACAAGACTCTTAATGTGTCTCACAATTGGCAACAGTAACTGATTTTTTAATTTCATTATGGGAACAATGCAACATTTGGAAAGATTTTTCTCGCATGTTGTTGTTGTTGTTTTTTGTATTTCATAGTAATGAGAAGGTTAGGTTGCCTTAGGAGTTTCATATTTCACCATTTCACGTTGTCGTTGTTGTTGTTCTTTGTACAAAGTACGAGTAATTGCATTTTCATATTTCTATTTTTGTGAGTTCGAGCGTCATTCATTTTCATTTCGAGTAATTTGGTGGAGGGAGTTTGATATTCGCATGAGGGTTGAGAAACTGCCCTTAACTGGGATTAAATAACGAGATGGCGGATTTGACTTTTAGGGGAAAGTGCAAAGATTTATTCTATTGACCGGATTTGCTTGACTGCTTGATTATGCCAGAGTGGTATTTTAGCTGCGTTATTTATTCCTGAAAATTATTAGAGCACAACGAGACCATTATGCCAATGTACAATGTGAGCAAATATTAATGTAAATGGCTTAATTGAAGTCAGATTCATGCAAGGATTAGAGGGTGGTACATATTAAAAAGCAAAATATGGATATAGTGGTGGATTTTATATACGCTCAGACAAAAGACTACGATTTTTTAGAGGCGATTTAATTGATTCTAGTTCAATTTTGCCAAATGTGAGAACATTTTTCTTATTATACCCTCCACCATAAGGTGGGGGGTATATTAACTTTGTCATTCCGTTTGTAACACGTGGAAATATTGCTCTAAGACCCCATAAAGTATATATATATTCTGGGTCGTGGTGAAATTCAGAGTCGATCTGAGTATGTCCGTCCGTCCGTCTGTTGAAATCACGCTAACTTCCGAACGAAACAAGCTATCAACTTGAAACTTGGCACAAGTAGTTGCTATTGATGTAGGTCGGATGGTATTGCAAATGGGCCATATCGGTCCACTTTTACGTATAGCCCCCATATAAACGGACCACCAAATTTGGCTTGCAAATTTCATCCGATCCGGCTGAAATTTGGTACATGGTGTTAGTATGTGGTCTCTCACAACCATGCAAAAATTGGTCCACATCGGTCCATAATTATATATAGCCCCCATATAAACCGATCCCCCGATTTGGCTTGCGAGGCCTCTAAGAGATGCAAATTTCATCCGATCCGGCTGAAATTTGGTACATGGTGTTAGTATGTGGTCTCTCACAACCATGCAAAAATTGGTCCACATCGGTCCATAATTATATATAGCCCCCATATAAACCGATCCCCCGATTTGGCTTGCGAGGCCTCTAAGAGATGCAAATTTCATCCGATCCGGCTGAAATTCGGTACATGGTGTTAGTATATGGTCTCTAACAACCATGCAAAAATTGGTCCACATCGATCCATAATTATATATAGCCCCCATATAAACCGATCCCCCGATTTGACTTGCGAGGCCTCTAAGAGATGCAAATTTCATCCGATCCGGCTGAAATTTGGTACATGGTGTTAGTATATGATCTCTAACAACCATGCAAAAATTGGTCCACATCGGTCCATAATTATATATAGCCCCCATATAAACCGATCACCAGATTTGACCTCCGGAGCCTCTTGGAAGACAAAAATTCATCTGATTCAGTTGAAATTTGGTACGTGATGTTAATATATGGCCTCAAACACCAATGCAAAAATTGGTCCATATCGGTCCATAATTATATATAGGCCCCATATAAACCGATCCCCAGATTTGACCCACGGAGCACCTTGGAAGAGCAAAATTCTTCCCATTCGGTTGAAATTTGGTACGTGATGTTAGTATATGGTATCCAACAACCATGCTGGAATTGGTTCCTATCAGTCCATATTTATATATAGCTCCCATATAAACCGATCGCCAGATTTGACCTCCAGTGCCTTTTGGAGAAGCAAAATTGAAATTGGGTACGTGGTGGTAGTATATGATATTTAACAACCATGCCAAAAGTGGTCCATATCAGTCCATAATCATTTATAGCCCCCACATAAACCGATCCCGAGATTGGTTTTGGAGCCTCTTGGAGGAGCAAATTTCATCCGAGTGAGTTGAAATTTGTGGATGAAAGTCTTTCGTAGAAGTTTCTACGCAATCCATGGTGGAGGGTACATAAGATTCGTCCTGGCCGAACTTACGGCAGTATATACTTGTTTTTTCTTCAATTTCCGACGTGGATTAACTCAACAATAAACCATCGAAAATAATGCATTCTTTGGCGATAAAGCTCCTTCAAGTACCAGTTCTTATCGATGGTATGGTGAATTGAACCAATGTCGTAGTTCACTCCAAGACGAATTTCGTGAAAGTCGTCAAAAATCAGTTGTTGCTCCGAAAACTATTGATGCTGTGCGCCAACTGATATTGCAATATCGTCAAGTGACTTATTTTGAAATTTAGACAATCTTAAGGACCATTAGTGGAACCAGCATGCATTCAATATTGCATAAATATTTGACTGCCAAAAAATTTGTTCGCGTTGGATCCCACACAATATGTCAATCGTTCAGTGAGCGCAGAGTGTTCAGCATGAGGCAAATCCAATAAAAGCTGCTCGCGCACGAAACATTTGGTTGCCAGTTGTCTTCCAAGAAATCAGGAAAACCAACCGCCGAAAACGGAGCACTTTTCACCACAATAATCCGAGCTCACACACAGAGAGAAAACGGAGCCCTGTATATTGTTTCTTCTGAAAGTCAATGCAGGACACTGCCACAGGAAGTCTTGCGTAACTTCCGTGTCCAGACAAAATCTGCAAATGTCATCATCCCGAAGGCAAATTCTTACCATATATTTCCCATATGTTTTATGCCCAGCTATAAGCTTCAATTCTCTGTATGTTCATCGGTTTTTTTTCGTCTCAAAACAACTTGTTTTGCTCGCCATCTTCCAAGGGGAACAAACATCCTAGCATCATATTTGACATTTGAGTCCTATAAAGGTATGAAACTAACGAAAGAAAAACGTCGGCAAGGGAATTATCCGTTCCTTAGCTAGCACATCCGCTTTTTCATTTCCCAATAATCAACAGTGCTCGGGTCCTAGCACAGAATTACATTAAGCTGGTCAGTGAGAACCCTAAGCGGCTGACAACCTTAAACCTAATTTCTGCATTGCCCAAGGCCTTTATACCATAGAAGCTTCGCTATCGATCACGAAACTGATATCGCTTCTGAATAACGGCCTCACCAACAGCGACTCAGCACCTTTTTTGCAGAGATTTCCGCCTGGAAGATACTGCAATTGCTCTCCAACATATACGACTCTCGTATTCCTAGTTCACTGCCATAAATACCAGTTATTTCGGGCATTTTAGATCCATCTGTGTACATACTAAGTGTTCCGAAAGGTATCCTCCTTTCCTTCCATTCTTGCTATAATATATATCGTCTCAGAGTCGCCATATAGCCCGTCTATCTATAATGGGGAATAATGATGATGCCATGATCATCGTCATTCTCCATCATTTCGATGTCCATGAATATGAAGATGACATAAACAAGGATAATAATTACATTGTATTGTTACATTGGTACGTAAGATACGTCTTCGAATACAAAGATATGTCGCTCCAATTCCCAATTTATGTTCTCTTTAAAAGCTACACAGATGCATTGTATTGACACCATGGAATCATTCTCAATGGAATCCCAAATGTGAGACCTCGTCCTTTTACACCCATCCATCCATCCACCTAACGATCCCTTCATCTGTGAGTGGCAGATTGTGAACTGAACGGCGACACAATATGAAATGAAAATGTCGCCATTATTATATATCATCGCATCTTCGTCCGTGTCGCCGTCGTCATCATCATCCCAACGATGTTTCACATTCTTATTCATCATCACATACGAGCATATGAATGTATGGGTTAATACACGAAAAACTTACACATCTCGCACATTGAATCTCATTCCATTTTATTGCAAGACTACATCCATCACTCACATAAGTATCCTGTATTGTTGCAAAAGCAGGAGATTGGTGTGTGCGTCTGTGGGGCTTTGGATTTTGGTTACTGGTTACACGTTGTTCAATGACGTTGTTGTGTTCTGGTTTGAATAGCGAATGGTGTGACAATGTGATGGGTACTTTGGAGTACTTGTTATACATTGCAATTGTAGCGATACATACTCAGCCATCCGTCCGTCAGTCTATTCATCCATCCATCCATCCATGTCCGTCCTCCTGAATATATCCATAATGTATAGCAAGCTTGTTGTGTTATGTTACAACAATACACGCACACTTATGTCGTTGCCTCTTGTTACGATAATGTGATCACCATGATGTTGTTGATGATGGTGATGCTGCCCATACAGGGACGTAGCTATGTGGAACGAGGAAAATCTGAAAGCTTTTTCATATCAACGATTCAATTAATTTTTAATTATCGTCGTCATTTCAATTCAATCCCCCAATGGCAGGTTCTCAGCATCCGATAGATCTGATGGATCCTATGGATCGAAGAGCTGCATACCGGAGAGCCTTCTGATTCGAGCCGATATAGAGGAAAACTCCTCACATAAGACTATATGACTCTCATACACAATCCCTCAGCGGCGAATTATCTGCATCGGATTGACCCGATGGGTACAGCTCATAGGCCAGCGAATGTCACGTCAGTTTGCGTGTTGCTTCGTCCCTATTTTTGTGTTGGATGAGCTGCATAGTGGAGAGCCTCCTCCGTTTGCTTTTGTTTCGAGCCGGTATAGAGGAAAATTCCACACCATGGTACTGTTCAGTCTGCCGAAACCAAATTTACAACAGTTCGGTTTCACCAATGCCTGGAATGGGTGCACTTCCGGAACTACTCTAGTCTAACATCGTTGCGTGAGTATCCCGACACAATCCCATGGCGCGGGTTCTCTGCGCCGGATTGACCCGATGGAGTTCAGCTCATCGGCCAGCGAATGCCACATCGATGTACCTGTTGTTTCGTTCGTCGTGTTTTCTTGGAGAAGGTGCATTCCAGGGAGCCTTCTCTGAGCCGGGGTAGAGGAAAATCCTGGACAATGGGACTATTCAGTCGGCCGAAACCTGATTCATCACCGTTTAACGTCGTTGAGGTGTAACAGGTGTGTGGAATTATTGCACTTCCGGAACTGCTCCGTCCTAACATCGATGCCATATTGGCTAACTGGCAGGATGCTGTGTCAACAATATTAGAAGTGGGTCGTAAGACCATATGAGCACCCAGACATAATCCCAAGGCGGCGGGTTGTGTGCACCGGATTGACCCGATGTGTCCAACTCATCGGCCAGCGGCTGCCACATCAGTGTACGTGTTGTTTGGTCCGTCTTTTTGTGTTGGAGGAGGTGCATTCTAGGAGCCTTCTTCCTTTTGGTTTTTGGTCCGAGCCGGCATAGAGAGTCTGCCGAAAGCAAATTTACCACCGTTCGATTTCGGTGAGATGTAACCAGGGCCTGTGGTAGCACAATGGAATGAATAGTCTAAGTGAGCCTCATATATCGGACTGCCATCTAACCTAACCTAACCAGGGCCTGGAATGGGTGCACTTCCGGAACTGTTCCGGGAAAATAGTCACACTGACTACGTGACAGGATGTTATGCCAACGAGAGCAGCAGTGGATCATCAGACTACTTGACCCCCCGATTTCTCACGCTCAACATTATTCCCCACATCTGGCACCGTATATTTTTGTTACAAGTTCCAGAAAGTGTATAATTTTTGCAATTTAATTGAAACCGCCTCAGAGGTAAGATCATTGAGATTGTAGATTTTAGGAATCGGAAGAGAATTAAGGTCAGAGCAGATCGATGACTCCACAAATTTGCACAGAGAACAAAGATGTCCGCACCAGAATTATGGGTGATTTCAGAATTTCGTCCAACATATCCTTAGAATCGACTGATCTGATAAATGGCGTGTACTGGTAACCCGGGATAATAGCACTTCTCCATAATTTTCACAATTGACCGACTATGGTATAACCTTTGAACGCCGGACGTTTATTAAAGAGTATATACCGGTTCAGTGTTCTCTCTTCCCTCTCCCAACGCAGTTGGAGCTCTCTACATATCGCTGGTCGAAATGCCCATGTGAGGCCCAACTACCCAGCAGAAGAAAACCAACTGGGACGGCTTCAGAGTATATACCGCTTTAGTGAACTCTTTGCTGCATGTGAGGTCCAACTACCCAGCAGAAACGGCGGGACTCACAGACGACGAAAAATCCAATTGGAACGGCTTCAGAGAATATATAGCTTCAATGAGTTCCAGTTTCTCTACCATGTTAATGTTGCTCAGAGAGTGCTCCAGGACATTATCAATACACTACCCGCTCGCTAAAAACCCGCTGGTGGAATTGCACAGGTGAGGCCTAACTTCCCAGCAGAAGCTTCGGCAATCGCAGACGACTGCCATAATGCTAATCCTGCTGAATCTAGAGATTAGTAAAATAGTCGACGGCTTCCGAGTATATACCGCTTCTCTGTCGCATGTGAGGTCCAACTACCCAGCAGAAACGGCGGGACTCACAGACGAAGAAAAATCCAATTGGGACGGCTTCAGAGAATATATCGCTTCAATGAGTTCCAGTTTCTCTACCATGTTAATGTTGCTCAGAAAGTGCTCCAGGACATTATCAATGCACCACCCGCTCGCTAAATACCCGCTGGTCGAATTGCCCAGGTGAGGCCTAACTTCCCAACAGAAGCTTCGGCAATCGCAGACGACCGCCATAATGCTAACCCTGCTGAATCTAGAGATTAGTAAGATAGTCGACAAGCACATGGTTAGAGCACCTGAGGCAATACAACCTAGGTACAGGAACAGCTAAGTTGTGTTAAACAGTAAGAGACCTCTCGAACCCCTCTACAAGCGATGTGAGGATCTCAGTCATCTTTGGTGACGTGACAGTGACTGATCCGAAGAGATGAACGAAGGTTCTTAACCGATTGTTTGTTGAGTGATAGAACCAAACGGAGAATCCTTCATCGTATTCATGGTCTCTGAGCCAGCGACACACCACAATTTAGCTCGGACACGCAGACGAGCGTTATGACCCCTGCTGATCCTAGAATCAGAGAACTAACTCTTGGGAATTGTAAGTTAGACGAAGAGCATAAGCGGGACACCTGGTTAGAGTACCCGAAGAAATGTAACCTACGTACTGGCATAGATAAGTTGTAGACAACAGTAAGAGCCCCCCGAACCCCACTACAAGGGATTATGTATCTCAGTCACCTTTGGCGATGTGAATTGTCGATCCGAAGAAGTGAGCGAAGTTTCGTAACCGATAGTTTTTTGAATGATGGAGCAAAACAGAGAGTCATTCGTCGTACTCGTGGTCTTCGAGCCAGCGACACACCACAATTTACCTCGGGACTCGCAGACGAGCGTTATGACCCCCGTTGTGTTAACCCTGCTGATCCTAGAATCAGAGAACTGACTCTTGGGAATTGTAAGTTAGACGAAGAGCATAAGCGGGACACCTGGTTAGAGTACCCGAAGAAATGTAACCTACGTACTGGCATAGATAAGTTGTAGGCAACAGTAAGAGCCTCCCGAACCCCACTACAAGGGATGATGTATCTCAGTCAACTTTGGCGATGTGAATTGAGGTGAGCGAAGGTTCGTAACCGATCGTTTTTGAATGATGGAGCAAAACAGAGAGTCATTCGTTGTACTCGTGGTCTCCGAGCCAGCGACACTACACAACTTACCTCAGGGAGCACACGTGATGCAATGGTTAGCATGCCCGTCTTGCATACATAAGGTCGTGGGTTCGATTCCTGCATCGACCGAACAGTTCGACCAAAAAGTTTTTCAGCGGTGGATTATCCCACCTCAGTAATGCTGGTGACATTTCTGAGGGTTTCAAAGCTTCTCTAAGTGGTTTCACTGCAATGTGGAACGCCGTTCGGACTCGGCTTTAAAAAGGAGGTCCCTTGTCATTGAGCTTAACATGGAATCGGACAACACTCAGTGATAAGAGAGAAGTTCACAAATGTGGTATCACTATGGACTAAATAGTCTAAGTGAGCCTGATACATCGGGCTGCCACCTAATCTAAGCTACCTCAGCCCAAGTTATCAGTGTCATCAACCACGCAAAACCACCCAAGACTAAGGGCCCGACGGAATTTCGATGCTAATGTTAAAGCATTTAGGGCCATTGAGAGTTAATACTTGTCCAGACTCCTCAATTAGTACTTGAAGTATCTCATTATACCCAATGCCCGGAAAATGGGTAGGATGATTCCATTACTGAAGTCAGGTAATGACTCTCGCCAATAGCGAAGATACTAAAGGCACTACTCCTCCCCAGACCCAGAATTTTCCAGCTGCCAACCATCAACATGGATTCCGTAAAGTACATAGCATGGCAGCTTTGTATGCCATTAAAGTATACCTAAAGAGGGGAGTCAATCAGCCCAAGGCGTGTCATAGACCGAAAAACCTGGTCGAAGAAGATAAGAAACGCAAAGGAAACCCTGAAGCACCGGCACCGACCAGTGAAAATAGATCGCTCATAGATGACATGCTGGAACTAGGAGCATCCGAAGATCAATCTGATGGTATATCTTCCACTGACTCTTTCTTCTTGCTAAATATCAATGAGGCCAGAAGTTAGAGAGTAAGATGGATATGACTGAAGATGACAGAAGGCGACAGAAGGCGACTACTTAAGGCGAAGGAGACTATAAAAAATTGGAGATCACATAGAAGGAATTTCTGGAAGATAATGTAATTTCTAAAGAGGATAACAATTTGAAATTGAACTTTCGCCCAATCGCTTGCGCCGATTTAGCCATGCCTGAAGATGGATACAACATGGGCGGGAGAGATGAACCAAGCTCATCTACTTGCTCCCGGGTTAGAGGAATGAGAGATAGTAGCGTCCTCAAAAGGATTGCCGAGCCTAGCTCGAAATTCCTTCGAGGGAAAGGCGTCCCTTTTTAATTACATATAAAAAATTCGGTTTTGATTTTATGACGCTGAACTATGACTCTACTCTTTCCGAAATTTTCCAACAATCCATAAAATAAGATAATTTTTCCAGCATTCTGAGATGGGAGTGCATTTCCCATAAAATTTATTTCTCTTGGAATTTTTCTTATGTTACGTCTCTGTCATTAATAACTTTGACGAATGGAAACTGGATAGATGGTTGGATGGATGGATGATGCTTGTGTTCATCATGTGCCATAGCAGGGTATTTATTAAATAAAACGTTAAATGAAAAATTCTTCTCAATTGAATTCGTTAACGAAAATGTCGTCGTTTCTGGTTACAGATTTTATTTCTTCCCCATCTCACCAGATGCTTTGTGACTGAACCAATGATGGTGATGTTGATGATGATGGGGGATTCAGACCAATGGTATCAAATAGAATACCGCCCCCTCTTGCTCTCACTCTATCAAAAAAAAAATTATATGATTTCTCAATTGTTCTGCCAGAAGTGGTGAAGTGGAATATGAAGAGGATAAGCTAAGTTTTCCATAATAAAATGGTACTGAATGCAGATAGATAACCCTAACTGGACTGGTATATATCCAAATAGGAGAGTGAATGTTCCTTTTTATGACTGATAATAATGTCATCATCATCAGCACGATTGTCATTATAAAATTGCTGTTAATTTACAAAAACAATTTAATTCTATTTGGAAAATTGTTGTTCGTTATTTATTCGTCCGTTTTGTTGTTTCGTTCATTGGTTTCTATCATTGTCATCATTATGATGGAGGAAATTTCCCAGACATTATCGTATTACCATAATACGTTAAGTAAATAATATTAATGATGGAATGGTACCATAGATTCTAGGGAGATGAAGAGAGAGAGAGAGGGACTCGAAGAGGGTCTTCCTGATGAATTACCCGACAATGATGATCATTGCTTCTATAACAGGATGGCCATTATAATCTGATCTGATTTCAACGAATTAAAACTAGAATGAAAATGGAACTGATTTCTTTGGTGATTTCGTCCATAGGCAATGACAATGGCAGAATTTAAATTGGTAAATTGGTGGTTATGTTAGTTTATCAGAAGATAGCTAGCTTTTCACCAAAGCAATTGACAATTCTATTACAATCAGTGCACAGACAAAAATGTCCGTTGCTAAGCTGATGCTAAAATTTTCTTACGTTTATGCAAAAAAAAATATGTTTTTACTCGATGTTTTGAGTGTTCAAAATTTGACAAAATTTTCTATAGAAATAAAATTTTGACAAAATTTTCTATAGAAATAAAATTTTGACAAAATTTTCTATAGAAATAAAATTTTGACAAAATTTTCTATAGAAATAAAATTTTGACAAAATGTTCTATAGAAATAAAATTTTGACAAAATTTTCTATAGAAATAAAATTTTGACAAAATTTTCTATAGAAATAAAATTTTGACAAAATTTTCTATAGAAATAAAATTTTTAAAAAATGTAAATTTAAATTGGTGAATTGGTGGTTATGTTACTTTATCAGAAGATATCCAGCATTTCACCAAAGCAATTGGCAATTCCATTACAATTAGTGCAAAAAAATGACCGTTGTTAAACTGATGCTAAAATAACATTTGGTCTATGCCAAAAAAAAATATTTTCTTAATCGATGTTTTGAGTATTTAAAACTTGACAAAATTTCCTATAGAAATAAAATTTTGAATAGAAATAAAATTTTGAATAGAAATAAAATTTTGACAAAATTTTCTATAGAAATAAAATTTTGATAAAATTTTCTATAGAAATAAAATTTTGATAAAATTTTCTATAGAAATAAAATTTTGAAAAAATTTTCTATAGATATAAAATTTTGACAAAATTTTCTATACAAATAAAATTTTGACAAAATTTTCTAGAGAATTAAAATTTTTGCAACATTTTCTATAGAAATAAATTTTTGACAAAATTTTCTATAGAAATAAAATTTTGACAAAAGTTTCTATAGAAATAAAATTTTGATAAATTTTTCTATAGAAAAAAAAAATTGATAAAATTCTCTATAAAATAAAATTTTGACAAAACTTACACAAGAAAACTTTCTATAGATATAATATTTTTGCAACATTCTCTATAGAAATAAAATTTTAACAAAATTTGCTTTAGAAATAAAGTTTTAACAAAATTTTCTATAGAAATAAAATGTTGACAAATTTTTCTATAGAAATAAAAATTTTCCAGCAATTTCTATAGAAATAAAATTTTAACAAAATTTGCTATAGAAATAAAGTTTTGACAAAATTTTCAACAGAAATAAAATTTGAACAAAATTTTCTATAGAAATAAAATTTTGACAAAGTTTTCTATAGAAATAAAATGTTGACAACATTTTCTACAGAAATAAAATGTTGACAAATTTTTCTATAGAAATAAAATTTTTACAACAATTTCAATAGAAATAAAATTTTAACATAATTTGCTATAGAAATAAAATTTTGATAAAATTTTCTATAGAAATAAAATTTTGAAAAAATTGTCTATAGATATAAAATTTTGAAAAATTTTTTTATAGAAATAAAATTTTGACAAAATTTTCTATAGAAATAAAATGTTGACAAAGTTTTCTATAGAAATAAAATGTTGACAAAATTTTCTACAGAAATAACATTTTGACAAAATTTTCTTTAGAAATAAAATTTTGACAAAAGTTTCTATAGAAATAAAATTTTGATACATTTTTCTATAGAAAAAATAATTGATAAAATTCTCTATAAAATAAAATTTTGACAAAACTTACACAAGAAAACTTTCTATAGATATAATATGTTTGCAACATTCTCTATAGAAATACAATTTTAACAAAATTTGCTATAGAAATAAAGTTTTAACAAAATTTTCCATAGAAAAAAAATGTTGACAAATTTTTCTATAGAAATACAATTTTTTCAGCAATTTCTATAGAAATAAAATTTTAACAAAATTTGCTATAGAAATAAAGTTTTGACAAAATTTTCAAATAAAGTTTTGACAAAATTTTCAACAGAAATAGAAATAAAATTTTAACAAAATTTGCTATAGAAATAAAATTTTGATAAAATTTTCTATAGAAATAAAATTTTGAAAAAATTTTCTATAGATATAAAATTTTGAAAAAAATTTTTATAGAAATAAAATTTTGACAAAATTTTCTATAGAAATAAAATGTTGACAAAGTTTTCTATAGAAATAAAATATTGACAAAGTTTTCTACTGAAATAACATTTTGACAAAATGTTCTATAGAAAAAAATTTGATAAAATTTTATATAGAGATAAAATTTTGACAAAATTTTCTAGAAATTAAATTTTGAAAATTTTCTAAAGAAAAACAATTTTCCATTTGTTTTGTTTTGTTATTGTTGGTTTTGTTCTTTAAGCATTGTTGTTGTTTTTTATTGCAGCTTAAAACCATACATTGACTAAACTACAATTTTGATAAATTTTTCTATAGAAATAAAATTTTGACAAAATTTCCTATAGAAATAAAATTTTGACAAAATTTCCTATAAACAAATTTGACAAAAATTTTAATAGCAATAAAATTTTGACAAAATGTTCTAGAAATTAAATTTTGAAAATTTTCTAAAGAAAAACAATTTTGATAAATTTTTCTATAGAAATAAAATTTTGACAAAATTTCCTATAGAAATAAAATTTTGACAAAATTTTCTATAAACAAATTTGACAAAAATTTTAATAGCAATAAAATTTTGACAAAATTTTCTATACAAATAAAATTTTGACAAAATTTTCTATAGAAATAAGCTTTTGACTAAATTTTCTATAGAAAAAAATGTACAAAATTTTCTATAGAAAAAAACTTGACAACATTTTCTATAGAAATAAAATTTGGACAAAATTTTCTATAGAAATAAAATTTTTGCAACATTTCCTATAGAAATAAAATTTTAATAAAATTTTCTATAGAAATAAAGTTTTGACAAAATTTTCTATAGAAAAATAATTTTTGACCAAATTTTCTACAGAAATAACATTTTAGCAAATATTCTATAGAAATAAGATTTGAACTAAATTTTCTACAGAAATAAAATTTTGACAAAATTTTCTACAGAAATAAAATTTTGATAAAATTTTCTATAGACATAAAATTTAAAAAAAAATTTCTAAAAATAAAATTTTGCAAATTTTCTAAAGAATAAATTTTCGATAATTTTTCTATAGAAATAAAATTTTGAAAAAATTTTCTATAGATATAAAATTTTGAAAAAAATTTTTATAGAAATAAAATTTTGACAAAATTTTCTATAAAAATAAAATGTTGACAAAGTTTTCTATAGAAATAAAATGTTGACAAAATTTTCTATAGAAATAAAATTTTGACAACATTTTCTATAGAAATAAAATTTTGACAAAATTCTCTATAAAAAAATTGGATAAAATTTTTAATAGCTATAAAATTTTGACAAAATTTTCTATAGGAATAAAATGTTGACAAAATTTTCTATAGAAATATAATTTTGACAAAATTTTCTAATAAATTTTAACAAAATTATCTAAAAAATTTTAACAACATTTTCTATAGCTATAAAATTTTAATAAAATTTTCTATAGCTATAAAATTTTAATAAAATTTTCTATAGCTATAAAATTTTGACAAGATTTTCTATAGAAATAAAATTTTAACAAAATTTTCTATAGAAATAAAATGTTGACAAAATTTTCTATAGAAATAAAATGTTAACAAAATTAGCTATAGAAATAAAGTTTTGACAAAATTTACTATAGAAATAAAATTTTGACCAAATTTTCTACAGAAATAAAATTTTGACAAAATTTTCTATATAGAAAAATTTTTCAAAATTGTATTTCTATAGAAAATTTTCTCAAAAATTTATGTCTATAGAAAATTTTCTCAAAATGTTATTTCTATAGAAAGTTTTTATACCCACCACCATAGAATGGTGACGGGGGTATAATAAGTTTGTCATTCCGTTTGTATCAGGGAGAAATTCTAAGACGATATAACGATGTCCGTCTGTCTGTCTGTCTGTGTGTTGTAATCACGCTACAGTCTTCAATAATGAAGCAATCGTGCTGAAATTTTGCACAAACTCGTCTTTTGTCTGCAGGCAGGTCAAGTTCGAAGATGGGCTATATCGGTCCAGGTTTTGATATAGTCCCCATATAAACCGACCACCCGATTTGGGGTCTTGGGCTTATAGAAATCGTAGTTTTTATCCAATTTGCCTGAAATTTGAAATCTAGAGGTATTTTATGACCATAAAGAGGTGTGCCAAAAATGGTGAGTATCGGTCCAGCTTTTGACATAGTCCCTATATAAACCGACCTCCCGATTTGGGGTCTTAAGTTTATAGGAACCGCAGTTTTTATTCAATTTACCTGAAATTGGAAATCTAAACGTATTATGAGTATCGGTCCATATTTTGGTATAGCCCCCATATAGACCGATCTCCCGATTTTACTTCTTGGGCTTATAGAAACCGCAGTTTTTATTCAATTTACCTGAAATTGGAAATCTAGAGGTATTGTAGGACCACAAATACGTGTGCCAAAAATTGTGAGTATTTGTGAGCCATATAGACCGATTTCCCGATTTTACTTCTTGGGCTTCTAGAATCCGAAGTTTATATCCTATTTGCCTGAAATTGGAAATCTAGAGGTATTTTCGGGACATAAAGAGGTGTGCCGAAAACGGTGAGTATCGGTCCATATTTTAGTATAGCCCCCATAAGAACGATCTCCCGATTTAACTCCTTGGCTTTCTAGAAATCGTAGTTTTTATCTGATTTGCCTGAAATTGTAAATATTCTGGTATTTTAGGCTCACAAAAACGTGTATCGGATTAAGTTTTTATCGGTCCATTTGGTAATGCCTCCATATAGACCGACTTCACTTCTTGAGGGTGTAGAAGGCGCACTGATCATGAAAATTGCTTCAAACTCAATGTAAAATTTCCATATTTTACTTCTCGGGTGAAAACCTACTGACTTAAGGTTTCAAATCAAGACGTTATTTTATAATTTTCTTGCACACTTACAAGAGCTGTTAATGATTCCTCTAAAACTCAAACAAAAATGGTTCTTATAAATCCAGAATCTCATATAGTCCTCATAGGTGAAATCTTTAAATTTATCTTCGGGAAGAGTCCTCAAGTCCTCAAGCCCTCCTGAAATTTCAAAGGAAACCCTAATATTTGGTTCATGGTGGTGGGTATTTAAGATTCGGCCCGGCCGAACTTAGTGCTGTATATACTTGTTTCAAATTATTTTTCTTTAGAAAATTTTCTCAAAATTTTATTTCTACAAAACTTTTTCAAAAAAATTATTTCTATAGAAAGCATTGTCAAAATTTTATTTTTAAAAAAAAGTTTTCTAAAAATTTTAATTCTATACAAAAAATTCTCAACATTTTATTTCTAAAGAAAGTTTTGTCAAAATTTTTCTCCTTAAGTAATTTTCTCAAAGTTTTATTTATATAGAAAACTGAAGTACCTCTTAGTTGGGGAGAAATGTTTTGAAAAATCCACCAAAACATAAAAAATGCTACCAATATATCCCAGCAAAAACAAAAAATGGAAGTTCTTCCAAATGCACAACTTTAAAAGCACTTCCAGAAGATGTACTCCCATTGATGTTCTTTATATTAACTACCCAGGAAGTTCTTTTAATTCAATTTTTTATAACTTGATTTGTTCATACTTTTAATGGGTAATTTTAACTTTTTTTTGTTTCAAATAGTTTAAAAACAGAGTAAGAATTCATAGAATGGTACAAATCATTTAAATTTTGTTGAAAAAAGTGCTAAATTTAATCTGAAAAAAATTGTGCATTTTTGAAAATATTTGAAGTCAAACGTTTCCAACAAGCTTTATAATCCATTAAAAATTATAAAAATTATTTATTTGACAAAATATAACAGAATTTTTTAATTTACATCCAAAATACTGAATTCGGATTACACCTAAAGAAGTGATGCAAATTCAGTGCAACGGCTGTTGAAATGGTGGACTACCGTCCTATGACAAGCCCATGTTAAATTCATCGCTTCTGCGTCAATTATGCACAACTTCCGGATCGAAAAAGAACATTTTCATTACTTTTTTGGCGACGCTTTTTTCTTTGCTGGGATGTACCACATAGTAAAAAATCTACCATTTTTGGTAGAATTCTACCAACTGTGGCAACCGTGTTTACAAATATCCCTGCATCTACCAAAAAGATTATGATGGCCATCAAATATATTATGATAGCAAGGAAAATAGTTTTTTTTTTTTTTGTCCAAATTAAAATAACTTTGTCATCGTCGAAAAAAGTATTGTGACAAAAAATTTCGTTACAGAAAAACAATATGCATTAATTTCCTTTGCTTACTTATATCGGAATCAAGTGTCACGCACTAAACAATGGTGGATTGGTATTTTGTATGACTTCTATTTCAAAAGTCAAGAAGCAAATCAAACTAATTCGAATGCTAATGACGACCACTACGAAGCAAACAAAAAATCTACATAATTTATCATAGCAATTCATCCCACTTTTAAAAACGACCACTCATCATTAAACGGAACGAAAATCCCATTCACACAAGGATACTTAACTTTTTTTTGAAAGAGTATTCGAACATATTTAAATGCAACAACACTGCCATGAGAGCCTGACGGATAGAAGATTTTGATGTACAGAATATGCCATACGCTTTAAATGGTAGATAATAGGGTAAAGAAATACATACGTATTGAAAATTAACCATGATTTTTTTTTTTGATATGGAAACAGGAAAAATATCCCTCGATACAAAATAGAACGGAAGAACAGTTGCATGGATGATTTTCAGTATAAGTTTTAGTTGTTGTTGTTGCTTGTTGTTTTTTTTTTTTTTTTGGAATAACAATGTACCACGATATCCTTGATATAAAACCAAAACCATAACCAGGCAGCCACAGAACTATTGGATATACCATAACCAAATGGCTGAGATGTGAGAATTTTTCAAAAATCGCATTTCAAAACCACCACAATATGCCTTAGCACTGAAGAGAAAAGTCAACAACAACAGCAGAACCATTGATATTTGTTACAGAAACAACAACAGCAACAATTTCCTAATATTCCCCTACTTTTATAAACGCATACATATAGCTGTACTCTTCTCTCTTAGAGAGAATCCTACTCAAGAGAATAACCATAAAGAAAATTTTCATTTTATTGTAACACCACAGGGGGGCGTTACATACAGATATACTCAAAAAATTTCCTGCTCTCTCAGTGAGTGAGAGCATGAGTGTGAGTAAGAATGTTGTATTTTGGGGTGGTTGTAAGAAAAACCAACTCCTCCCCACTCACAACAAAAAAGGGCTATTTGCTTTGAATACAAATCCATGCCAATGATTATGGGAGTGTAGCTATATTTATTTTAATATCTCTGTTACAGTAGCTATAGCTAGTTTTTCCTTTTTATTATTATTATTATTATACCCACCACCATAGGATGGGGGGTATATTAACTTTGTCATTCCGTTTGTAACACATCGAAATATTGCTCTAAGACCCCATAAAGTATATATATTCTGGGTCGTGGTGAAATTCTGAGTCGATCTGAGCATGTCCGTCCGTCCGTCCGTCCGTCCGTCCGTCTGTTGAAATCACGCTAACTTCCGAACGAAACAAGCTATCGACTTGAAACTTGGCACAAGTAGTTGTTATTGATGTAGGTCGGATGGTATTGCAAATGGGCCATATCGGTCCACTTTTACGTATAGCCCCCATATAAACGGACCCCAAAATTTGGCTTGCGAGGCCTCTAAGAGAAGCAAATTTCATCCGATCCGGCTGAAATTTGGTACATGGTGTTAGCATATGGTCTCTAACAACCATGCAAAAATTGGTCCACATCGGTCCATAATTATATATAGCCCCCATATAAACCGATCCCCCGATTTGGCTTGCGAGGCCCCTAAGAGAAGAAAATTTCATCCGATCCGGCTGAAATTTGGTACATGGTGTTAGTATATGGTCTCTAACAACCATACAAAAATTGGTCCACATCGGTCCATAATTATATATAGCCCCCATATAAACCGATCCCCCGATTTGGCTTGCGAGGCCCCTAAGAGAAGCAAATTTCATCCGATCCGGCTGAAATTTGGTACATGGTGTCAGTGTATGGTCTCTAACAACCATGCAAAAATTGGTCCACATCGGTCCATAATTATATATAGCCCCCATATAAACCGATCCCCCGATTTGGCTTGCGAGGCCTCTAAGAGAAGCAAATTTCATCCGATCCGGCTGAAATTTGGTACATGGTGTTTGTATATGGTCTCGAACAACCATGCAAAAATTGGTCCACATCGGTCCATAATTATATATAGCCCCCATATAAACCGATCCCCCGATTTGGCTTGCGAGGCCTCTAAGAGAAGCAAATTTCATCCGATATGGCTGAAATTTGGTACGTGATGTTAGTATATGGTCTCTAACAACCATGCAAAAATTGGTCCACATCGGCTCATAATTATATATAGCCCCCATATAAACCGATCACCAGATTTGACCTCCGGAACCTCTTGGAAGACCAAAATTCATCTGATTCAGTTGAAATTTGGTACGTGGTGTTAATATATGGCCTCAAACTCCCATGCAAAAATTGGTCGATATCGGTCCATAATTATATATAGGCCCCATATAAACCGATCCCCAGATTTGACCTCCAGAGCCCCTTGGAAGAGCAAAATACTTCCCATTCGGTTGAAATTTGGTACGTGATGTTAGTATATGGTATCCAACAACCATGCAGGAATAAGAAGTTTTAAGATACCACACCCCAAGTAATTCGATTGTGGATGACAGTCTTTCGTAGAAGTTTCTACGCAATCCATGGTGGTGGGTACATAAGATTCGGCCTGGCCGAACTTGCGGCCGTATATACTTGTTTTTTTTTTGTAAAGTCATCGTAAAGCAACCATGTGTTTTGTGCTGTATGTATGTATGCATGCATGTGTATGCGTTTGGTGTTATTAGACAAAAATAATAATTGGACCGCCATATCCCCAGAAAAAAGGCAACAAAAAAATGTTGCCAAGTCATTATCCCCCATTATATGTCGGTGTTGTTGTTGATTCGTTTGGTGTCAGTCGTTGCAATGCTCGCAACCGCTCGTTTTCTTGTCATCACAACCGTATGTCTGTCTCAGCCTATGTTATTGCTACTGTGTGCCGCCGACACAATGACAACCGAAAATACTAACAACAACAACTACTACTACTACAAACATTTTGTCATGTTTTCATACAATTGCAACATGTCGTTGAGTTTTGGAACCACATACATACATCTACGTTATAGTCTCCTATAAAAAAAAAAAAAAACAAAAACTGACTGGCTAAGAGTTTAGCTACAGATGTGTCTGGTATTCCTAGTGAATTGAATATATTCAGGCACAGTGTTTGTAACGCCACCAAGGGCTCATAGAAGCTGAGTGATAAGATACGATATCTGAGAAACGTGTATCGACTTCTTCGATCATTGTTGCATCATTTTTTAATTGGCTGTAAGATCATCTTTTCTTTAAATGTGACAAAAGCAAATTTGCAAAAGTATAGGGACACATCCAAAATGATGGTATAGTGCGTGCGGATCATTAACGTATTTCAGGCGCATTTAGATGTAAGAAGACATTCTCTTAATGTCATAATACATCTATTCAAATATATTGACGAAATAGGCACCAGCAGCACAAAGAAATTTTGTTCTTAATTCCTGATGTTTTGGTAAATATTCCTCTCCAACTAAGAGTAACTTCATAACTTTTCTACAGAAAAAAAATTTGGACAAAAAATTCTATAGAAATAATATCTTGACAAATTTTTTTATAGAAATAAAATCTTGACAAAATTTTTTACAGAAATAATACTTTGACAAAATTTTCTATAGAGATAAAATTTTGACAACATTTTCTATAGAAATACAATTTTGATAAAATTTTCTATAGAAACAAAATTTTGACAAAATTTTCTATAGATATAAAATTTTGACAAAATTTGCTATGGAAACAAAATGTTGACAAAATTTTCTATAGAAATAAAATTTTGACATAATTTTATATAGAAATAAAATTTTGAAATAATTTTCAATATAAATAAAATTTTGCGAAAATTTTCTGTAGAAATAAAATTTGAAAAAAATTTTCTATAGAACTAAAATTTTGAGAAAATTTTCTATAAAAATAAAATTTTGAGAAAATTTTCTATAGAAATAAAATTTTGACAACATTTTGTAAAGAAATAAATTTTGACGAAATTTTCTATAGAAATAAAATTTTGACAAAATTTTCTATAGAAATAAAACTTTGACAAAATTTTCTATAGAAATAAAATTTTGGCAAAATTTTCTATAGAAATAAAATTTTGGCACAATTTTCTATAGAAATAAAATTTTGACAAAATGTTCTACAAAAATAAAATTTTGTCAAAAATTTTCCATATAAATAAAATTTTGACAAATTTTTCTATAGAAATAAAATTGTGACAAAATTTTCTATAGAAATAAAATTTTGACAAAATTTCTATAGAAATGAAATGTTGAAAAAATTTTCTATAGAAATAAAATTTCGACCAAATTTTCTGTAGAAACAAAATTCTGACAAAATTTTCTATAGAAATAAAATTTTGACAAAATTTTCTATAGAAATAAAATTTTGACAAAATTTTCTATAGAAATAAAATTTGCACAAAATTTTCAATAAAAATAAAATTTTGACAAAATTTTCTATAGAAAAAAAATTTTGACAAAATTGTCTATAGAAATAAAACATTCCTAAAATTTTCTATAAAAATAAAATTTTGACAAAATTGTCTATAGAAATAAAATTTTGACAAAATTTTCTACCGAAATAAAATTTGGATACATTTTTCTATTGAAATAAAATTTTGACAAAATTTTCTATAGAAATAAAATTTTGACAAAATTTTCTATTGAAATAAAATTTTGACAAAATTTTCTATAGAAGTAAAATTTTGACGAAATTTTCTATAGAAATAAAATTTTGACACAATTTTCTATAGAAATAAAATTTTGACAAAATTTTCTTTAGAAGTAAAATTTTGACGAAATTTTCTATAGAAATAAAATTTTGACAAAATTTTCTATGGAAATAAAATTTTGACAAAATTTTCTATAGAAATAAAATTTCGACAAAATTTTCTATAGAAACAAAATGCTGACAAAATTTTCTATAGAAATAAAATTTTGACAAAATTTTCTATAGTAACAAAATTTTGACAAAATTTTCTATAGAAATGAAATTTGCACAAAATTTTCAATAAAAATAAAATTTTGACGAAATTTTCTATAGAAATAAAATTTTGACAAAATTGTCTATAGAAATAAAATTTTGACAAAATTTTCTATAGAAATAAAATTTTGACAAAATTTTCTATAGAAATAAAATTTTACAAAATTTTCTATAGAAATAAAATTTTGACAAAATTTTCTATAGAAATACAATTTTGACAAAATTTTCTATAGAAATAAAATTTTGACAAAATTTTCTATAGCAGTAAAATTTTGACGAAATTTTCTATAGAAATAAAATTTTGACAAAATTTTCTATAGAAATAAAATTTTGAGAAAATTTTCTATAAAAATAAAATTTTGAGAAAATTTTCTATAGAAATAAAATTTTGACAACATTTTGTAAAGACATAAATTTTGACGAAATTTTCTATAGAAATAAAATTTGCACAAAATTTTATATGGAAAAAAAATTTTGACAAAATTTTCTACAGAAATAAAATTTGGATACATTTTTCTAACGAATAAAATTTGCACAAAACTTTCTATAGAAATAAAATTTTCTATAGAAATAAAATTTTGACAAAATTCTCTATAGAAATAGAATTTGGCCAAAATTTTCTATAGAAATAAAATTTTGACAAAATTTTTTATAGAAATAAAATTTTGACAACATTATATAGAAATAAAATTTGGACAAAATTTGCAATAGCAAAAAAATTTTGATAAAAAATTCTACAGAAATAATATCTTGACAAATTTTTTATAGAAATAAAATCTTGACAACATTTTCTATAGAAATAAAATTTCGACATAATTTTCTATAAAAACAAAATTTTGACAAAATTAAAATTTTCTATAGAAATAAAATTTTGACAAAATTTTCTATAGAAATAAAATTTGCACAAAATTTTAAATAAAAATAAAATTTTGACAAAATTTTCTATAGAAATAAAATTTTACAAAACTTTCTATAGAAATAAAATTTTGACAAAATTTTCTATAGAAATAAAATTTTGACAAAATTTTCTATAGAAGTAAAATTTTGACGAAATTTTCTATAGAAATAAAATTTTGACAAAATTTTCTATAGAAATAAGATTTGGTCAAAATTTTTTTATAGATATACAATTTGGGCAAAATATTCTATAGAAATTAACTTTTGTATAGAAAAAAAATTCTATGGAAATAAAATTTGCACAAAATTTTATATGGAAATAAAATTTTGATACATTTTTCTAACGAATAAAATTTGCACAAAACTTTCTATAGAAATGAAATTTTGACAACATTTTCTATAGAAATAAAATTTGGACAAAATTTGCAATAGCAATAAAATTTTGATAAAAAATTCTATAGAAATAATATCTTGACAAAATTTTTTATAGAAATAAAATCATGACAAAATTTTTTATAGAAATAATACTTTGACAAAATATTCTATAAAGATAAAATTTTGACAAAATTTTCTATAGAAATAAAATTTTGACAAAATTTTCAACAGATATAAAATTTTGACAAACTGGGAGAAGAAACTATAGAAATTGCGGATGATGTCAAGTACCTAGGGGTAACAGTTGACAAAAAACTAACATTTGCAAAACACATCGAAGACATTCGAAATAAGTCATTGAAAACGCTGAGGGCTCTATGACCGCTACTTTGTAGAAAATCTTTTCTTTATTGCAGAAACAATAATCTACTATTCAAAGGCATTATTAGACCTATTTTAACGTATGCTTGCCAGGTTTGGTTTAAAGCCGCTAAATCCCACTTGAAAAAGCTGCAAATTATTCAGAACAAATGTCTAAAAATAATAAATAAAAAGCATTAAAGGTATCCTACTTCATCGCTTCACAATGAAACTGGCTACGAAGAAATTGGAGAGTTCATAAAAAGGCTCAACGCAGATTATTTATGCAAGATGGAAACTTCCCCCTACGACCTAATAAGATCCTGTGCGGAACGACCACTCTTACTTACTCTATGTATACAGCACAATTATCAAATAGAAAATATATGTTTGTATTAGGTTATTAAGCTTAATAATCTTCTACATTTATATAACTTTTCAGAAATATTTGATTTTTTTTGTAATTCATATAAAGGTTTTTACCTATTTTTACCTTTAAAACTAGTATATATAACTAATATAATGTATATGTTCAATAAGAGTCTCATTTGTTGTAATATCTCCTGTGATAAAATCTCATTAAATGGATTGTTATTATTAACTAAAATAAATAAAGAGGAATATGAAAACTGAAACTGAACAACATTTTCTATCGAAATAAAATTTTTACAAAATAGAAATAAAATTTTGAAAAAAATTTCTATAGAAATAAAATTTTGACAAAATTTTTTGTAGAAATAAAATTTTGACAAAATTTTTTGTAGAAATAAAATTTTGACAAAATTTTTTGTAGAAATAAAATTTTGACAAAATTTTTTTTAGAAAAATAAAATTTTGACTAAATTTTCTATAGAAATAACATTTGACAAAATTCTCTATAGAAATAAAATTTTGACAAAGTGTTCCATAGAAATGAAATTTACTTTAAATGTTGGGAGCCACCGTGGTGCAATGGTGAGCATGCCCGCCTTGCATACACAAGGTCCTGGGTTCGATTCCTGCTTCGGCCGAACACCAAAAATTTTTTCAGCGGCGGATTATCCCATCTCAGTAATGCTGGTGACATTTGTGCGGGTTTCAAAGCTTCTCTAAGTGGTTTCACTGCAATGTGGAACGCCGTTCGGACTCGGCTATAAAAAGGAGGTCCCTTGTCATTGAGCTTAACATGGAATCGGGCAGCACTCAATGATAAGAGATAAGTTCACCAATGTGGTATCACAATGGACTGAATAGTCTAAGTGAGCCTGAAAATATACATGTTGACAATATTTTCTATAGAAATAAAATTTTGACAAAATTTTCTTTAGAAATAAAATTTTGTCAACATTTCTATAGAAATAAAATTTGGGCAACATTTTCTATAGATATAAAATTTTATATTACATGTTAGCCTGATACCGAAACAGGCAATTGACGTCCAAATGCATTATATCTAATTATACAATTATTTCTCGAGCTTTATGGACAGATATAATAATATATAAGATAATTTTGACAAAATTTTCTACAAAAATGAAATTTTCTATAAAAATAAAATTTTGAAAAAATTTTCTACAGATATATTATTTTTTTAAAATTTTCTATATGTATTAGGCAATTATTTTGGGTTATAAATGAATGTTATTAACAAATAAATATAGTCTAAAACTTATTTTTGATGACTTTAGGTTGAATTGCACACCATGCGTTGATTTGATTTTTTTCTGTTTGCGACAAACTATTCGAGCTTTTGATTTCAAAGAGAAATTTCAACTCTTCAATCATCGGACGCATAGTTCCGAACCACCCTCGTATATCTATAATACGCGTAAGAAATAAGAAATCTTCTTCGAATTTTGTTACAAAAAATCCTTATTTTTATGAATACCTCTCAAATGTGATAAAATTTAATTTTTCTATTTTTAACCCCAAAAACAAACACTGTGCCTTGGTTAGCTATTGGATGGTGGTATTGTGAGAGAATGATGATGATGACGATGACACTTGCTATACATAAAAAAATTCAAGTAATGTCACTTGAGTTGATACGCTTGTATGTATTTGGTATTTACATTGCAATTTATTACATATGTATGTATGTGTATGTGCTTATACATTCTCTTTTGTTGTTGCTTCCAACAGTAGCCCAAGAATACATTGCAAATGTTTGTATCATGGATTTCATGATGCCTGTTTTTTTTTGTTTTGCATTATTTACTGATGCTCTACAACATGGAGTATTCTCAACAATGTTATCGCAATCACTAACTGCTGTTTGCTAGTTGCAGTTGTGATGTTTCTTAGACTTCGAACGAGATCGATATACTAAATGGGGATTTTACAATCAATAGAAAAAAAAATACGTTCCAAAATCGTGAACTGACGGTAACAAACAAAACTTTCACGTAACACACGTAAACGTTCACGAAAAATGCATGTCTTCCTTGTGCCTCCTCATTGCCCCTTATTCCAGCTCAGAGTTATATTATGCTGTTCAGCGAAAACTCAGAGTTCTCTACGACAACGGCTGACTACCTCCGACGTTATGTTCGTATTATCTAAGGCCTTTATTGCTGCCTTACTGTCGATGAAAAAGCAGATATCGCTTCTGAATATCGGTCTCATCAATAGAAGCTCCGCTGCTTTGGCAATAGCAAATACCTCCGCCTGATAGATGCTGTATGTGTTGTCCATTCCATATGACTCCCCGATTCCTAGCTCTTCGCAGTAGATGTTAGGTTAGGTTAGGTTAGGTGGCAGCCCTATGTATCAGGCTCACATAGACTATTCAGTCCATTGTGATACCACATTGGTGAACTTCTCTCTTATCACTGAGTGCTGCCCGATTCCATGTTAAGCTCAATGACAAGGGACCTCCTTTTTATAGCCGAGTCCGAACGGCGTTCCACATTGCAGTGCAACCACTTAGAGAAGCTTTGAAACCCTCAGAAATGTCACCAGCATTACTGAGGTGGGATAATCCATCGCTGAAAAACTTTTTGGTGTTCGGTTAAAGCAGGAATCGTACCCTCGACCTTGTGTATGCAAGGCGGACATGCCAACCATTGCACCACGGTGGCTAACCATTGCATCACGGTGGCTTGCAGTAGATACCACTGCTCGTGCCTTCGGCCTTTTTCGATCCGTCCGTATAAATGTTCAGATCTCCAAAAAGTATACGCTTTTCCTCCCACTCGTCTATACTTGGAATAATCAATCTTAGCTCTATATATACATGCTGAGACGCCATATAACAGATTGGCTGATAAGTCCCCGGTCTAACAAAGAAAAACACATTTTTTTTTTGTCAAAATTCGTTTTTATTATTCAACACAGTTCCCTTCAAGAGCGATACAACGATTATAACGACCTTCCAATTTGTTGATACCATTTTGGTAGTACTCCTTCGGTGTTGCGTCAAAATAGGCCTCAGTTTCAGCGATCACCTCTTCATTGCAGCCAAATTTCTTCCCTGCGGGCATCCTTTTGAGGTCTGAGAACAAGAAACAGTCGCTGGGGCCAGATCTGGAGAATACGGTGGGTGAGGAAGCAATTCGAAGCCCAATTCATGAATTTTTGACATCGTTCTCAATCACTTGTGGCACGGTGCGTTGTGTTGGTGGAACAACACTTTTTTCTTCTTCATATGGGGCCGTTTTGCCGCGATTTCGACCTTCAAACGCTCCAATAACGCCATACAATAGTCACTGTTGATGGTTTTTCACTTCTCAAGATAATCGATAAAAATTATTCCATGCGCATCCCAAAAAACATAGGCCATTACTTTGCCAGCGGACTTTTGAGTCTTTCCATGCTTCGGAGACGGTTCACCGGTCGCTGTCCACTCAGCCGACTGTCGATTGGACTCAGGAGTGTAGTGATGGAGCCATGTTTCACCCATTGTCACATATCGACGGAAAAACTCGGGTGTATTACGAGTTAACAGCTGCAAACACCGCTCAGAATCACCAACACGTTGTTGTTTTTGATCAAATGTGAGCTCGCGCGGCACCAATTTTGCACAGAGCTTCCGCAAATCCAAATATTGATGAATGATATGACCAACACGTTCCTTTGATATCTTTAAGGCTTCTTTTATTTCGATCAACTTCATTTTACGGTCATTGAAAATTATTTTGTGGATTTTTTTGATGTTTTCGTCGGTAACCACCTCTTTCGGGCGTCCACTGCGTTCACCGTCCTCCGTGCTCATTCCACCAAGCTTGAATTTTGCATACCAATCAATTATTGTTGATTTCCCTGGAGCAGAGTCCGGAAACTCATTATCAAGCCAAGTTTTTGCTTCCACCTTATTTTTTCCCTTCAGAAAACAGTATTTTATCAAAACACAAAATTCCTTGTTTTCCATTTTTTTTCACAATAACAAAAGTTGCTTCACAAAAGACGCTCTATCTCACAATCTAATTGACTTACAGACGTACAATTTTGACACGAATCATTTGAAGGTTGGTACTATACAAAAAAAAAAATAATATGTATTTAATACTAGCTACGCCATCTATGTGTCAGACCGGGGACTTATCAGCCAACCTGTTAGTCCGTCCTTAAGCGTTGACCAACTGAAGCAACTAGTTTTGTATGCCTGCAGGCTGTGTTTCCAAGCTCTTCAGTCTCGGCTGTCTTCCTGATATGCAGATCAAGCGGGCAAATTCCGTTGTCCTCATCGCAGCATTCAAATACGACGTGGTCGATATACTACATGTGGATTTTTCACTAATAGAAAAAATCGTGAACGGACGGTAACAAACGAAACGTTCACAAAAAATCAAAATGCTTCCATTTTGATGTTTCGTCATGGGTTCGTTCACGATATTATGAACGGCTTTGGCTATGTCTTAAAATATTCCTAAGACGTTGTTATGGCAACTCCGTTGGTGGTGCAATGTGTTAAGGCGACTGTTAACGCGTATGTAAAAGAAAATCCAGGTTCGAGTCACGGTAGCGGATTGTTTTTACATAAATTCGTAACCAATCGTTTTCAGATCATGAACGGTGGTTGTTGTTTTGACAACGCATGGTATTATTTTATCGTTATCAGATTGACACCGTCTTCGTATGACACCACATATATGTTGATTCACTTTCATGAACGGATCGTTTTGAAATGTGTACGCCGTTCATGATTTTTCCTGAGGAAAAATGGTTTTCCCAAACATGCCTCCTCTCCGTCGTTCTTTGCAAATACCGGAATAGGTTCTCGGTGTCTGGATCCTCCACTTAATCGCTCAGTCTCGTCCTTTCACCCATCTTCGATCCATCAGTGTTGCAGTTATTTCTCTCTGGTATCTGTTCTGGGGTCCCATTCTCTAAGGGCCATCTTACTGGCGTCAGAATGTCACACTCGGTACCTACCACCTTTGTACCCACCGTCTACCCTATAATCCTTTGATGCTTCGTCATGTTTCGTGTTTCCGTCAATTCTCCCATCATCTTCATAGAAGCCATGGTGGTTTCAATTTCGACCTTAACCTCTTAGTCCAGCATCGTCTTCAAATGCTTCGTCATGTTTCGTGTTTCCGTCAATTCTCCCATCATCTTCATCGAAGCCATGGTGGTTTCAATTTCGACCTTAACCTCTTAGTCCAGCATCGTCTTCAACGCTCTGGTTGGGAGCCACCATGGTACAATGGTTAGCATGCCCGCCTTGCATACACAGGGTCGTGGGTTCAATCCCAGTTTCGACCAAACACCAAAAAGTTTTTCAGCGGAGGATTATCCCAACTCAGTAATGCTGATGACATTTCTGAGAGTTGCAAAGCTTCTCTAAGTGGTTTCACTGCAATGTGGAACGCCATTCGGACTCGCCTATAAAAAAGGAGGTCCCATTGCCATTGAGCTTAACATAGAATCGGGCAAAAATCACTGAGTTCTTTCTGTAAGAGAGAAGAAGTTCACCACAGTGGTATCACAATGGACTGAATAGTCTAAGCGAGCCTAATATCTCGGGCTGCCACTATACCTATCTTAACCTAACGCTCTGGTTAACGTGGCCATCGTTGCCCCAGTTATGCCAAGACAACCTGTCCGATGGACCTGTTGTAAAATATCTATTTTGCACTTCTCCTTCATTGATGTCCCCTAGACTATCGACGCGAATGTCAGGATTGGCCTTATGCCCTCACATATTCAGTGCGTTGGCTTTCTATTCAGGCCCCATTTAGAACCCAACCAACGAATTTATTCCCATTTCGGAATGGAACTAAAAGAACGGATCACTTAAATGGACTATAATTCCCAACTCTATACCGAAGTGTGAATACTCGCCTCAAGGTCCAAGATCTCTTTTAGGGTATTCTACGGATCCAATAAATTTGAATTTCTGTTTTGTTTAAACTATTGAGAAATAACCAACCCGATCAATCAAAACCTCGTTTGCGGAATTCATTACATCAAGTGGCTGTTGTTGACATTTTGAATAAATTTTAATTGAGTTTTACACAATAAAAATGTGTTTGCTTAACTTGCCACTTTGTGTAACTACACGCATGCCACCACCACCACCAATCTCTCTTACTACTCTTCCCCCAATACATTCCTCCATGTAGTTCGATATTGGTTGGGTTATTTCTTTGTATGTAGATGATGACAATAGCGTCGAGATTTATATAAATAGCTAAATGATGGTTCACTATGGCTGCTGCTGATGGGTAATGATTGTTGATAAAATGAAATCGTTGCCTTCAATGAATCGTGGCCAGATTAATTACATCCTCTTGTTGGTTATTTGGGTAGGCAGAGATTTCAGAGCATCAGTAACTATAGCAATTTTCAATTCAGGAAAACAAAGCCACATAAAGAGATCTATGAATAAACATATAGACTCGTGACAATAGTATGGATGGTCAAAGTTATCGAGGTACCAAGCTTGTGACAGAGAACAGTTAATGAGTTTCATAACCTAGCCGAAAGTATAGAGGTAATCTCAGTCGCCTCCAGAGTCTCCATAAGGCCAAACTAATCCTTTCGGCATAAGAATACAAGTCTATCTCTCTCTCTCTCTCCCTTGTGAAAAGTATCAATGAAATCTGGTTTTATTTTCATAAACGATTTACAATCTGAATCAGTTCTTCACTGATATAATTAACTTTTTGCCGAGTAAAGCAGGGCAGTGACAAAGATAGTTTTCCAAGGTCTCATCATCCTCAAAACACGCCCCTACATGCACCATTCTATACTGATCCAATTCGTCGCAGATGAGCTGACATTTCCAAGTGCCCGGTCATTATTCCCACCATCATCCTGACTGACTACCTACTCTGCTTGAGAAATTCTCCAGTCTTTTTCTTATCCTGATCACCCCACAATATTTGCACCGTCCTTCTAACCGTTGCATTGGTCCACATCACTTTATGTTTCTCCCGGGGCCATTCATCCAACTCGGCCCGCGTTATCTCGATGGCTGACTATACATTCTCTAAGTTCACCATTCTATGTGTACTCTGCTTGAGGAATTCTCCAGTCTTTTTCTTATCCTGATCACCCCACAATATTTGCACCGTCCTTCTAACCGTTGCATTGGTCCACATCGCTTTATGTATCTCCCGGGGCCATTCATCCAACTCGGCCCGCGTTATCTCGATGGCTGACTTTACATTCTCTATGTTCACCATCCTATGTGTCCCCTTATTCCCTACCATCCTATGTGTCCCCTTATTCCCTACGTTTCCCCTTATTCCAGCATGTACCGGCACCCGCAACATGTGGATCCTACCGTATTCCGAGTATTGCCTGCATTTTCCTCCGACAAGCTGTGAAAATGTTCACGTTTTAAGGCCTCGTCTCATTTCCGAGTTAATTGCCGCATTCCTTTAGGGAACGCACTTCTGCTTGCAGGATTGTTCTCTGGTGTGGTAATCGGAATACGATTTCGAACATCAAATTGAACAGAAACAGCAGCTGAATACCTTCAACCGTGTTTGTATTGCTTCCGGTCTTTATTTACATGCACCATACTCTGCTGCCCCTATTCGGCACAGATGTGCTCTCAATTCAAGGCGACCGATCAATATTACCACGGCCTTCCAAATCCAAAATCCAAATCGTTTTGAGTAGTTCTGCAGTCTTTTTCTTTTCACTTCCCTCTGTTTCCTAGGTCTTATCGCCATTTCATTTGTCTTTACGTGTCCTCTTAGTCGAGTATGTCCTACAACCCATGTGTTAAGGATCCGGGTATTCGAGCTCTCGTGTTATTTCCGAGTCAATTAACACATTTTGTTATGACAAGAACTTCTGCCTGTGGGACTGTGCTGTGGCCCGATAAGCGAAATAGGATATCGGCGTCTGGGTCCTGTCTCACCATCCTCTTCGACTCATCGTTGCAACAGTTATTTTCCTATGGTATCTGTTCTGGGGTGCCAGTTTTCCCAGAACCATCAGAATGTCACACTCGGCAGCTATGACCACCTCAGGTATTCGATCGTGGATTTTTGCGGCATCCGCCATTATATCCACCGTCTCTTCTATTTTCCTCGTGTTTTCGTTATGGCAAGAAATTCTGCCTGTGGGACTGTGCTGTGGCCCGGTAAGCGAAATATGATATCGGCGTCTGGGTCCTCCCTCACCATCCTCTTCGACTCATCGTTGTAGCAGTTATTTTCCTAAGGTATCTGTTCTGGGGTGCCAGTTTTCCCAGAACCATAAGAATGTCACACTCGGCCGCTACGACCACCTCAGGTATTCGATCGAAATAGGATATCGGCGTCTGGGTCCTGCCTCACCATCCTCTTCGACTCATCGTTGCAGCAGTTATTTTCCTATGGTATCTGTTCTGGGGTGCCATTTTTCCCAGAACCATCAGAATGTCACACTCGGCAGCTATGACCATCCCAGGTATTCGATCGTGGATTTTTGCGGCATCCGCCATTATATCCACCGTCTCTCCTATTTTCCTCGTATTTCCGTTATGGCAAGAACTTCTGCCTGTGGGACTGTGCTGTGGCCCGATAAACGAAATAGGATATCGGCGTCTGTGTCCTCCCTCACCATCCTCTTCGGCTCATCGTTGCAGCAGTTGTTTTCCTATGGTATCTGTTCTGGGGTGCCATTTTTCTTAGAACCATCAGAATGTCACACTCGGCAGCTATGACCACCTCAGGTATTCGATCGTGGATTTTTGCGGCATCCGCCATTATATCCACCGTCTCTTCTATTTTCCTCGTGTTTCCGTTATGGCAAGAAATTCTGCCAGTGGGACTGTGATGTGGCCCGGTAAGCGAAATATGATATCGGCGTCTGGGTCCTCCCTCACCATCCTCTTCGACTCATCGTTGCAGCAGTTATTTTCCTATGGTATCTTTTCTGGGGTCGCATTTTTCTCAGAACCATCAGAATGTCACACTCGGCAGCTACGACCACCTCAGGTATTCGATCGAAATAGGATATCGGCGTCTGGGTCCTGCCTCACCATCCTCTTCGACTCATTGTTGCAGCAGTTATTTTCCTATGGTATCTGTTCTGGGGTGCCATTTTTCCCAGAACCATCAGAATGTCACACTCGGCAGCTATGTCCACCCCAGGTATTCGATCGTGGATTTTTGCGGCATCCGCCATTATATCCACCGTCTCTCCTATTTTCCTCGTATTTCCGTTATGGCAAGAACTTCTGCCTGTGGGACTGGGCTGTGGCCCGATAAACGAAATAGGATATCGGCGTCTGTGTCCTGCCTCACCATCCTCTTCGACTCATCGTTGCAGCAGTTATTTTCCTATGGTATCTGTTCTGGGGTGCCATTTTTCCCAGAACCATCAGAATGTCACACTCGGCAGCTATGACCACCCCAGGTATTCGATCGTGGATTTTTGCGGCATCCGCCATTATATCCACCGTCTCTCCTATTTTCCTCGTATTTCCGTTATGGCAAGAACTTCTGCCTGTGGGACTGTGATGTGGCCCGGTAAGCGAAATATGATATCGGCGTCTGGGTCCTCCCTCACCATCCTCTTCGACTCATCGTTGCAGCAGTTATTTTCCTATGGTATCTTTTCTGGGGTCGCATTTTTCTCAGAACCATCAGAATATCACACTCGGCAGCTATGACCACCTGAGGTATTCGATCGTAGATTTTTGCGGCATCCGCCATTATATACACCGTCTCTCCAAGGTCTTCTCGTCATGTTTCGTGTTTTCGTCCATTCTTCAATCTCATCGCAACAAAAGCGGCTTCGCTTTTGATGTGAACCTCTAAAAGTCTCAAGTCCATTATCGCCTCCAAGGCTCTGGCCCAAGTTATGCTAAGACAACATGTCCATTGGACCTGGTGTAAAATTTTTACGTTGCACTTCCTCTCCATTGATGTCCACCAGACTGTCGATACATATGTCAGGATTTTGCTTTATTAGACTCCCATTAGAGTTATTTCGCGGGAACGGGATCCCGGGAACTCGCTCCCGCTTTCCTGGGAATTAAGTGCGGGAATTCCTGGGAATTTTTCGTTTTTTTCTAATTTATTCAAATGTCTAAATATATGCCACATCGAAGCAGATTTCCCTTTTATCGGGATCCCGTGAAAGTCGAAAAAAATCCCGTTTTCCCGGAAATGGAAAAAGTCCGGGGAAAAAACCCTAGCTCTCATATATCCAGTGTGTCACCTTTGGATTCGGACCCCATTTAGTGCCCACTGCTATTCTGCATAGTGTTCAACATCTGTAGGCTTTCTCAGTCCTCTCTTTGATCTGAAGAAAATTGGTCAGACTAAAATTGGCGACACGTCTCGACGGGGTTCATTCTCTGCCAAAGGCCCCAATAATGATTAAATGATAGATAAACGATCATATATAAAATTTTAAGACTTGTCTCACATATACTTCATATATTTGAATAATATGTGAATTCAACACTTATTCAAACGTTATATTTAATCTGTTATTAAACTAACTGGTTGTTGTCTATGATAAAAAGCCATTTAAACTTGTCATTACTGGCGTAGCCTAGACACACACACACGAGCGCGCCAAATATTTCAATATGAAAATAATCGGTGTGGTTTGTTTACGTTCTGTTTTGCCGAATATTCGGGGTCCAAAATAAAATGGGATAGAAACATATTTGTGGCAAATAGACTCAGGAAAAATTCTGGACCAATCTCCTATATGGATTCGTGAACCGCACAGTATCGCAATAAGCCAAACTAGTGAAAGCAGGAATGGTCCCAATAGACCTTCAGGCATTTCAGCGGAGAAAGATTTTTCTGGCCAGCCAACAGGGAACGACAAATCCGACATAATGTTCCATGTCGCGAGAAAAATTACATGAACGCCAGAAAAGAGACAGGTGGACATATCGGCGTATCTCCCCCATATCGTATATGGGGGAGATAAAAAGCATGACGTACAAGTGATAGCGGGAATAGTCCCAATAGACCTTCAGACAACTTAGCGGAGAAAGACTTTGTTTGACAACCAACAGGGCGCGACAAATCCGACAGGGAACATTCAGCGAGAGACAATGGAAAAATGACAAGAACGTGAAAAAAGAGGCAGGGCAACGCATCGGCTTATAACAGATATTGAAATATGGCGTGACAATTTAACTGCTTCATAATCCAAATGCAGTGCAAATACGTGCATATGTAGGCGATGGGCAGAACGATGCAGAGAACTCTGGTATGAGATCAGTGGTATCTCTCCTCGAAATATAGTCCACAAGACTTTGCGTGATGATGGGAGGTTGTAAGTAGAACAAGTTCTTCGCAACAGAATAGCAATGTGAGAAATGAAAGCGGGAGTCTGGCCGCAGACTAAGTAAGAAGTGGACATGTGCCACGACGGGAACCACCGCGAAGTAACGCGGCTCCGCGGTGGAAAGTACTCCTCGGGGTGGAGCAGAATGCGTTTTTAGACGATTGTGAGCCAAAGAACCTGATCATCTTTCAGATGGCGAGACAAAATTCATGGCGTATAAGGAGATGAGCGGAAAAAGACTTTTCTTGCCAACCAACAGAATGCGACAAATCTAACAGAGAACTTCCTGCGAAAAATAATGGAAATAAGACAAGAACGCAAGAGAAGGGGCAGGGGCAGGGGAAGACATCGGCTTATAATATATATTCAAATATGGCGAGACAAAACGGCATGGCGAAATTAACTACTTCATAATCCAGATGTTATCTTACCATGGATATTTCCGGATATATTTGTATTATGGGGAGAAATGTAGTGCGAATACGTGTATAGACGGGGAAGAATAAATCGTTTATGATACCAAGTCGACTCTTTTCAAATGTAGCCCATGGGTAGAATAATGCAGAAAACTTTGGAATGAGATCAGCCGTATCTCCCCTCGAAATATAGTCCACAAGATGTTACGGAACGAGAGGTACTGGGAGGCTGTAAATAGAATACGTTCTTCGCAACAAGAAGACTGACATGAATTTGGCAACGTAAGAAATGGAAGCGAGGGTCTGGACGCAGACTATGTTACAGATGGAAATGGGTCCATCTAGAACTAATGCGAAAGCGGTGCAGAGGTGGGAAATATACCGATTTTATCATAGTGCGAATGTTCATCAATGGGATTTATGTCTGGAACATGTGACCTTGAACTATAAAAACAATTATAGTTAAGCAAAAGCTTAAATAGCTTCAATTATTAAACCAACATCGAACAAAAACACTATCACAATTTATTTGCTTTAGTTTTTAATGTAATTATATAATTATAAAAACAAACGATTCATTTATTTATTAAATGCTCCTGCTAAAATCAACATTAATTTATTTATTTTTATACCCTCCACCATAGGATGGGGGTATATTAACTTTGTCATTCCGTTTGTAACACATCGAAATATTGCCTAAGACCCCATAAAGTATATATAATCTGGGTCGTGGTGAAATTCTGAGTCGATCTAAGCATGTCCGTCCGTCTGTCCGGCTGTCCGTCCGTCTGTGGAAATCACGCTAACTTCCGAACGAAACAAGCTATCGACTTGAAACTTGGCACAAGTAGTTGTTATTGATGTAGGTCGAATGGTATTGAAAATCGGCCATATCGGACCACGTTTACGTATAGCCCCCATATAAACCGATCCCCAAATTTGGCTTGGGGAGCCTCCCGGAGCAGCAAAATTCATCCGATCCGGTTGAAATTTGGTACCTGATGTTAGTATACGGCCTCTAACAACCATGCAAAAATTGGTCCATATCGGTCCATAATTATATATAGCTCCCATATAAACCGATCCCCAGATTTGACCTCCGGAACCTCTTGGAGGAGCAAAATTCATCCGATCCGGTTGAAATTTAGTACGTGGTCTTAGTATACGGTCTCTAACACCCATGCAAAAATTGGTCCATGTCGGTTCATAATTATATATAGCCCCCATATAAACCGATCCCCAGATTTGACCTCCGGAGCCTCTTGGAGGGGAAAAATTCATCCGATCCGGTTGAAATGTGGTACCTGATGTTAGTATACGGCCTCTAACAACCATGCAAAAATTGGTCCATATCGGTCCATAATTATATATAGCCCCCATATAAACCGATCCCCAGATTTGACCTCCGGAGCCTCTTGGAGGGGCAAAATTCATCCGATCCTGTTGAAATTTGGTACCTGATGTTAGTATACGGCCTCTAACAACCATGCAAAAATTGGTCCATATCGGTCCATAATTATATATAGCTCCCATATAAACCGATCCCCAGATTTGAACTCCGGAGCCTCTTGGAGGAGCAAAATTCATCCGATCCAATTGAAATTTAGTACGTGGTGTTAGTATATAGTCTCTAACAACCATGGAAAAATTGGTCCATATCGGTTCATAATTATATATAGCTCCCATATAAACCGATCCCCAGATTTGACCTCAGGAGCCTCTTGGAGGAGCGAAATTCATCCGATCCAGTTGAAATTTGGTACATGGTGTTTGGTATATGGTATCTAACAACCATGCAAAAATTGGTCCATATCGGCCCATAATTATATATAGCAAAAGTCATCCGATGCGGTTGAAATTTGGTACATTTTGTCAATATATGGCCTCTAACAGCCATGTAAAAATTGGTCATTATCGGTCTTTAGTTATATATAGCCGATGACTTATTACACAAAAATTGGTCCATATCGCCAAAAATAATCTACCAAAACTTTATTTCCATAGAAAATTTTGTCAAATTTTATTACTATAGAAAGTTGTGTCAAAATTTCATTTCTATAGAAAGTTTTGTCAAACGTTTATTTCTATAGAAAATTTTGTCAAGTTTTTATTTCTATAGAAAATTTTGTCAAAAATTTTTTTTGTCAAACTATATTATATACGTATTTAATCGGCCTTTTTTTGTTTAATATATACCCCGTATGGGCTAACTTACAATTTAGAAGACAGTGTTAAAAAGTTTTACGATAACTTGCCATCGGCAAGTGGTATCGCAACCCAAGTAATTCGATTGTGGATGACAGCCTTTAGTAGAAGTTCCTACGCAATCCATGGTGGAGGGTACATAAGATTCGGCCTGGCCGAACTTACGGCCGTATATACTTGTTTTCGATTAAATTCATTTCGCGTTACTGCATAATTCATTCACCTCAATTAATTTATATTTTTTATAATTCTTGATATTTCATTTTAGTTGATTTTAATGCTATTCAAATTGTTTAAACGTAAATCTATTATGTATAAATGCCTGTACTGTAATCAATCGTATCTGGCCAATATTTAGATGTTGTTTCCTTTTTTTCCTACAGAAGATTTTTCATATCAAATGGAAAAAAATTAATAAAAAATAAAACTTGAATAAAAACACTTTGAAATTTTCCATTTATTACCTTAAGCTGCACTAATTTTAAAAGGTTAGGTTAGGTTAGGTGGCAGCCCGATGTATCAGGCTCACTTAGGCTATTCAGTCCATTGTGATACCACATTGGTGAACTTCTCTCTTACCACTGAGTGCTGCCCGATTCCATGTTAAGCTCAATGACGCCGAATCCGAACGGCATTCCACATTGCAGTGAAACCACTTACACACAAAAAAATTTCACGAAAATTTTTCCAATTAAAATTTTAATTGAGTTTTAAAAAATATTCAATTAAAAATTTAATTGATTCAACAAATTTGTTAATTGAAATAAAAATCAATCACAAAAATAATAGTATCAAATAATTTTTTAATTGGATCAATTAACTTTTTAATTGACCTTCAATTAATTTTATAATTGATACTATCATTTCTGTGATTGAAGACATTTCAATTAAAAATTAATTGGATCAATTAATTTCGTGATTGAAGCAGAAAAAATTTTTTTTTGTGTGTAGAAAAGCTTTGAAACCCTCAGAAATGTCACCAGCATTACTGAGGTTGGATAATCCACCGCTGAAAAACTTTTTGGTGCTCGGTCGAAGCAGGAATCGAACCCACGACCTTGTGTATGCAAGGCAGGCATGCTAACCATTGCACCACGGTGGCTCCCTACTAATGTTAAAAAAAAACATACTCGTATTGGTAGAATGAAATCTGCACGGATGAAAAAGACTGTTTTTCATATGTTTGGCTATAAACATTATATGTTTGGAACACAAATTTTTAAACACAATATTTTTGAGTGCAAGCATATAATGTTCATAAACTAGCATAACATGTTTGGGACATATATGTTAATATGTTAGAACATATTATGTTTGGGACATAAAATGTTTGTAAATATAATATGTTTGGATGCAAACATATATAAATTTAGAAATAGCCTATGAACATATATGTGTTTAGTAGCTTGGAGCGCTATTTAACAGGGAGCGATATTGAATTAAGTTGGTGGTTGTTGCTTGTTATTACAAAATTAACATTTTATTTTTCCTTGGGCAATTGATCAGCTACTTCTTTGATCCTTACAAACTGTGTGGTCCGCTGTTCGAATCCCCGTCCGGCAAAAGGTAAAATTAAAATAAAAAAAATCATAAAATTGAATAATTTCTTCTACATGTTTGTATTACAGAAAAAGGTGCTAAGAACTAAAAAATCTCGTGGAAGTGAGAAAGATGTCGGGGAATATACAATTGGGCAGAAACAAAATTTTGAGCATTCAGGTCGAAAACCTATGTTGTTAGCACCTATATTACCTGTTTATTTTCATAATTCATTATGATTGTAAATATATAAATAAATAAATAAAATTTTGAGCACAATATTGTTTGGGAGAATTTTTTTTAAGCATATAATATTTTTGGGTGCAAAACGCTTCCAAACATATTATATGTTCACATAATAACATATTGTTTTTTAGAAGACAACATTATTGAATTTGGATGCAAAAATACAAAATGTTTGGAACTTAGACTACCCAACCATATATTGTTTAGACCAATATGCTTTCAAACATATTATATATTGGAAGAGATCAAACATATAAATGTTTGGGCAATACCCAAAAATGTATATGCTTGAAGCAAAATATGTTTGGGAGTATATGTTACAGAAGCGATTTTTTGTGAGGGTGTGTATCCTAAATCTAATTTTCTAAAAAAAAAACAAATGTAATGTTGATTTGGTTCCACTAAATATTTTTATTGGATATCAGCCATGGTTGCCAAACATGGTAGATTTTTTACTGTTTGGTAGAATTCTTGATGTTTTGGTAGATTTTGCAAAATCCTCTTCATCTGAAAGGTACTTCACAAACTTTCTATAGAAATTAAATTTTGACAAAATTTTCTACAGAAATAAAATGTTGATAAAATTTTTCAAAGAAATAAAATGTTGATAAAATTTTTCAGAGAAAAACATTAATAAAAAATTTTCTATAGAAATAAAATTTGGACAAAATTTTCTTAGAAATAAAATTTTGAAAAAAAAAATCTATAAAATTGAAATATCTTGACAAAATTTTGTATTAAAATAAAATTTTGGCAAAATTTTCTATTAAAATAACATTTTGAAAAAAATTTCTATTAAAATAAAACTTTGACAAAATTTCCTATTAAAACAAAATGTTGACAATTTCCATTTTAACATTTTCATTTTTATGGAAAATGTCAGAATGGAAAATATTTAACTAAATTTTCTATAGAAATAAAATGTTGACAATATATTCAATAGAAACAAACTTTCGAGAAAATTTTCCTTAGAAAAATTTTATTTCTGAAGAAAATTTTGTCAAAATTTTCTAAAGAAATAAAATTTTGACAAAACTTCCTATAGAACTAAAATTTTGACGAAATTTTCTTTAGAAATAACATTTTGACAAAAATTTCTATAGAAGTAAAATTTTGACACCGTTTTCTATTGAAATAAAATTTTGACAAAATTTTCTATAGAAATACAATTTTGACAAAATTTTCTAGAGAAATAAAATTTTTACAAAAGTTTCCTTACAAATAAAATTTTCACAAAATTTTCTAAGAAAACAAAATTTTGACAAAATTTTCTTTACAAATAATATTTTGACAAAATTTTCTAAAGAAATAATATTTTGGCAAATTTTTTTTACAAATAGAATTTTGACAGACATTTCTAAAGAAATGAAATTTTGACAAAAATTCCTATAGAAATAAAATTTTGACCAAAAATTTCTATAGAAGTAAAATTTTGACAACATTTTCTATTGAAATAAAATTTTGACAAAAATTTCTATAGAAATACAATTTTGACAAAATTTTCTATAGAAATAAAATTTTGACAAAAGTTTCTATTAAAATAAAATTTTGCAAAAATTCTATATAGAAATTAAATGTTGACAACATTTTCTAAAGAAATAAAATTTTGACAAAATTTTCTTTACAAGTATATTTTCTAAAGAAATTAAATTTTGACAAGATTTCCTATAGAACTAAAATTTTGACAAAATTTTCCTTAGAAATAAAATTTTGACAAAAATTTCTAAAGAAATGAAATTTTGGCAAAATTTCCTATAGAACTAATATTTTGACAAAATTTTCTATAGAAATAACATTTTGACAAAAATTTCTATAGAAGAAAAATTTTGACACCGTTTTCAATTTTGACAAAATTTTCTATAGAAATAAAATTTTGACAAAATTTTCTATAGAAACAAAAACAAAAATTGACAAAATTTTCTAGAGAAATCAAATTTTGACAAAAATTTCTAGAGAAATAAAATTTTTACAAAATTTTCTAGAAAAATAAAATTTTTACAAAATTTTCTAAAGAAATAAAATTTTGACAAAATTTTCTACAGAAATGAAATTTTCACAAAATTTCCTATGGAACTGAAATTTTAACAAAATTTCCTGTGGAAGTGAAATTTCGAAATTTGGCCCAACCAAGGAAATTCGCTTGTGTATGACAGTGTTTAGACGCAGTTCATGGTGAAAGATATATAAAATTCGGCTTAGCCGAACCTTCGGCCGTATATACTTGTTTGTATTTCGTATTATTTTATTATTATTTTATATTATTATTGCGTGTTTCAATCATCTCATTTAATTTAGAATATGATATGCTTTGTTTTAGTTCAATTTTATGTGATTAAAATTGTTTGATCTAAATCTGTTTGTATAAATGCTAACGCCTGTATTGTAAATTAAAGGTCCTGCAAAGCTAATATTGGGAGCCACCGTGGTGCAATGGTTAGCATGCCCGCCTTGCATACACAAGGTCGTGGGTTCGATTCCTGCTTCGACCGAACACCAAAAAGTTTTTCAGCGGTGGATTATCCCACCTCATTAATGCTGGTGACATTTCTGAGGGTTTCAAAGCTTCTCTAAGTGGGTTCACTGCAAAGTGGAACGCCGTTCGGACTCGGCTATAAAAAGGAGGTCCCTTGTCATTGAGCTTAACATGGAATCGGGCAGCACTCAGTGATAAGAGAGAAGTTCACCAATGTGGTATCACAATGGACTGAATAGTCTAAGTGAGCCTGATACATCGGGCTGCCACCTAACCTAACCTAACCTAAAGCTAATATTCGATTAAAGTGCAATACACACTGGTTTATTTTATTCCAGGAGAAGATTTATGATGTCAAATATAAGTATTAGTTTTAAAAAGCCAATATGTCGATTTATTCTTGATATGGAAGCTAAAGTCTAAAATTAATATCAAATGTTGGTTAAATAAATAAAAAAAAATCGGATTTTATAAAAAAAAACAACCCAGATGTTATGTTGGTTTGCTTCCACAAAATATCTTTATTTGAAAGAATACATACTTCGGCTAGGTATCAATACTAAAATCCTTAAATGAAACTGCAAATCCAAGGATCGAATTCATTCAATTTTTTAAAAGTCCTTTGATAACCAGCAATTCCTATGTTTTCTTAGTCTGACGATTACGTTTTGTATCTATGCGTTCCACATGGCAGTCTACAGTAATTTTATATGCAAGGGTTCCTCCTTTCACAAGAGCAAGAACTCCAGTGAAATTAACAATTGGAACATAGGGTGGTAATAGAGCTTCATCGTAATACATTGCCACAACGCGAAATACTCGATTCTGAAAAACAATTCATTAATAAAAAATATCTGCGATAGAAAAATAAACACTCATACACTAAAAAAATAAAACGAAAACCCGAAAAACAAGGAATTTGTTTTTCGACAATAATTTCCTAAACCCCCTTTTATATAAATTCGGTTTTGTATGACCCTCATAAATGCTAATATTACACTCATTAAAAAGTGAACCCTCCAGGGCACGTTTGTAATGTACCTACTCTACGAAATGATCACTCACGGTCGCCTAAATTTTATCCACATTTATGAGAGGTAAACATTAATGTTTTAATATAGGAAACTTCTCCCGACATTCTTACACATATGAGAGGTTTTCGGTGTGTGAGAGTGTCCAATTTTAAGATCAGTTACGGATTCCAAATATGGTAGATTTTTTACTGTTTGGCAGATTGGTAGTTCTTGATGTTTTGGTAGATTTTTGCAAAATCCTCTTTATCTAAGAGCTACAAATTTTCTATCGAAGTAAAATGTTGATAAAATTTCCTATAGAAATAAAATTTTTACTAAATTTTCTGTAGAAATAATTTTTTGACAAAAATTTCCTGTAGAAATAAAATTTTCTATAGAATAAAATTTTGATAAAACTTTCTATACAAATAAAATTTTGACAAAATTTTCTATAGAAATAACATTTTGACAACATTTTCAACAGAAATAAATTTTTAACAAAATTTTCTATAGAAATAAAATGTTGATGCAATTTTGTAAATAAATAAAATTTTGATAAATATTGTCTAGAGAAATAAAATGTCAATATTTTGGCAAAATTTTCTATGGAAATAAAATTTGACAAAACTCTCTATAGAAATAGTATGTTGACAAAAGTTTCTATAGAAATGAAATTTTGACAAAATTTTCTAAAGAAATTAAATTTTGACAAAATTGTCTATAGAAATAAAATTTTGACAAAATTTTCTATAGAAATAAAATTTTGACAAAATTGTCTATAGAAATAAAATGTCGATAATATTTTGATAGAAACATAAAATTTTAATAAAAATTAAATTTTGAAAAAATTTTCTATGGAAAAAAAATTAACAAAACTCTCTATAGAAATAAAATTTTGACAAAATTTTCTATGAATGAAATTTTGACAAAATTTTCTATAGAAATAAAATTTTGACAAAATTTTCTATGGAAATGAAATATTGACAAAATTTTCTATAGAAATAATATTTTGACAGAATTTTCTATAGAAATAAAATGTTGACAAAATTTTCTATAGAAATAAAATTTTGATAAATTTTTGATAGAGAAATAAGATTTTAATAAAAAATAAATTTTTACAAAATTTGAAATAAAATTTTTCTGTTGAAATAAAATTTTGACAAAATTTTCTATGAAAAAAAAAATTTAACAAAACTCTCTATAAAAATGAAATTTTGACAACATTTTCTATGAATGAAATTTTGACAAAATTTTCTATAGAAATAAAATTTTGACAAAATTTTCTATAAAAATAAAATGTTGATAAAATTTTGTAAATAAATAAAATTTTGATAAAAATTGTCTAGAGAAGTTAAATATCAATATTTTGGCAAAATTTTCTATGGAAATAAAATTTTGACAAGATTTTCTATAGAAATAAAATGTCGATAATATTTTGATAGAAACATAAAATTTTAATAAAAATTAAATTTTGAAAAAATTTTCTATGGAAAAAAAATTAACAAAACTCTCTATAGAAATAAAATTTTGACAAAATTTTCTATGAATGAAATTTTGACAAAATTTTCTATAGAAATAAAATTTTGACAAAATTTTCTATGGAAATGAAATATTGACAAAATTTTCTATAGAAATAATATTTTGACAGAATTTTCTATAGAAATAAAATGTTGACAAAATTTTCTATAGAAATAAAATTTTCATAAATTTTTGATAGAGAAATAAGATTTTAATAAAAAATAAATTTTTACAAAATTTGAAATAAAATTTTTCTGTTGAAATAAAATTTTGACAAAATTTTCTAAGAAAAAAAATTTAACAAAACTCTCTATAAAAATGAAATTTTGACAACATTTTCTATGAATGAAATTTTGACAGAATTTTCTATAGAAATAAAATTTTGACAAAATTTTCTATAAAAATAAAATGTTGATAAAATTTTGTAAATAAATAAAATTTTGATAAAAATTGTCTAGAGAAATTAAATATCAATATTTTGGCAACATTTTCTATGGAAATAAAATTTAGACAAGATTTTCTATAGAAATAAAATTTTGACAAAATTGTCTATGGAAATAAAATGTTTATAATATTTTGATAGAAATATAAAATTTTAATAAAAATGAAATTTTGACAAAATTTGAAATAAAATTTTTCTGTTGAAATAAAGTTTTGACAAAATTTTCTATGGAAAAAAATTAACAAAACTCTCTATAGATATAAAATTTTGACAAAATTTTCTATGAATGAAATTTTGACAAAATTTTCTATAGAAATAAAATTTTGACAAAATTTTCTATGGAAATAAAATTTTGACAAAATTTTTTATAGAAATAAAATTTTGATAAAATTTTCTATAGGAATAAAATTTTACAAAATTTTTTATAGAAATAAAATTTTGACAAAATTTTCTATAGAAATAAAATTTTGAAAAAAAATTGTACAGAAATAAAATGTTGATAAAATTTTGTAAATAAATAAAATTTTGATAAAAATTGTCTAGAAAATTGAAATGTCAATATTTTGACAAAATTTTATTTCCATAGAAAATTTTGTCAAAATATTGACATTTCATTTTTCTCTATAGAAATAGAAAGAAATAGAATGAAATTTTGACAAAATTGTCTATAGAAATAAAATGTTGATAAAATTTTAATAGAGAAATAAAATTTTAATAAATATGAAGTTTTGACAAAATTTTCTATGGAAAAAAATTTAACAAAACTCTCTATAAAATGAAATTTTGACAAAATTTTCTATAGAAATAAAATTTTGACAAAATTTTCTATACAAAAAAAATGTTGATAACATTTTGTAAATAAATAAAGTTTTGATAAAAATTATCTAGAGAAATAAAATGTCATTACTTTGACAACATTTTCTATGGAAATAAAATTTCGACAAAATTTTATTTAGAAATACAATTTTGACAAAAGTTTCTATAGAAATGAAATTTTGACAAAATTTTCTATAGAAATTAAATGTTCATACAATTTTGATAGAAAAATAAAATTTTAATAAAAATGAAATTTTGGCAAAATTTATAATAAAAATCTTCTGTTGAAATAAAATTTTGACAAAATTTTCTATAGAAATTAAATTTTGACAAAATCTATAGAAATAAAATTTTGACAAAATTTTCTATAGAAATAAAATTTTGACAAAATTTTCTATAGAAATTAAATTTTGACAAAATCTATAGAAATAAAATTTTGACAAAATTTTCTATAGAAATAAAATTTTGACAAAATTTTCTATAGAAATAAAATTTGGAGAAAAATTTCTAAAAAAATAAAATTTTGACAAAATTTGCTTTAGAAATACAATTTTGACAAAAATTTCTAGAGAAATTAAATTTTGACAAATTTTCTATAGAAATAAAATTTTGACAAAATTTTCTATAAAAATAAAATTTTGACAAAATTTGCTATAGAAATAATATTTTTTTAAAAAAATTTCTAAAGAAATAAAATTTTGACAAAATTGTTCATAGAAATAAAATGTTGATAAAATTTAGTAGAGATATAACATTTTAATAAAAATTAAATTTTGACAAAATTTGAAATAAAATTTTTCTGTTGAAATAAAATTTTGACAAAATTTTCTATGGAAAAAAATTAACAAAACTCTCTATAAAAATGAAATTTTAACAAAATTTTCTATAGAAATAAAATGTTGACAAAATTTTCTATAGAAATAAAATTTTGACAAAATTTTCTATAGAAATAAGATTTTGACAACAGAAATAAAATTTTGGCAAAATTTTCTATAAAAATAAAATTTTGACAAAATTTTCTATAGAAATAAGATTTTGACAACATTTTCTATAGAAATAAAATTTTGAAAACATTTTCTATAGAAATAATATGTTGATAAAATTTTATAAATAAATAAAATTTTCGTTTTGTTTGTTATTGTTGGCTTCTCTTCAATCGTTATTGTTGTTTTTGATCTCAGCTTAAAGCCATGCATTGACTAAACTACAAGTGTAGCTTAACCAACAGAGGAAAAGTAAATTTTGATAAAAATTGTCTAGAGAAATAAAATGTCAATATTTTGACAAAATTTGCTATGGAAATAAAATTTTGACAAAACTCTCTATAGAAATAGAAAGAAATAGAATGAAATTTTGACAACATTGTCTATAGAAATAAAATGTTGATAAGATTTTGATAGAGAAATAAAATTTTAATAAAAATGAAATTTTGACAAAATTTGAAATAAAATTTTTCTGTTGAAATAAAATTTTGACAAAATTTTCTATGGAATAAGAAATTTAACAAAATTCTCAATAGAAATAAAATGTTGACAAAATTTTCTATAGAAATAAAATTTTGACAAAATTTTCTATAGAAATAAAATTTTGACAAAATTTTCTATAGAAATAAAATTTTGACAAAATTTTCTTCAGATATACAATTTTGACAAAAATGTCTAAAGAAATTAAATTTTGGCAAAATGTTCGGTGTGTCAGAATGTCCAAGTTTAAGATGTTCCATTAGCACAATAAAATTAACCCCTCCTCTGAACTGGACACCTCCCAAATGTAGATAAAATTTTTAGCAACCATGGGTGTCAACTTTTGGGAAGTTTCACTGTACATATTTTTTTTTTTTTTTGGATATAGGCGTTTCTGATTAATTAAAAATTTTCTAAAATTGGTAATTCATTTCATTTTTTTTTTCTGAGTAGACTTATACAAAATTTTCATTGTATATCAAAAAAAGATAATCTTTAGGCTCACCTTTTTGACGGGACATTTTTTCGGGAATTTTTGTATGTAGTTTTCTAATATTTTTATTCTACCCGCAGCTATGGGATTCCAACTTGTCACAGGATTACCAAAATAGTTGCACAAATCTATGCTAACATTGTATATGGTGGGTCTTTTGCCATCGTTCTTTTTAAGTTTTACCCAATTGACGAGTTGCATCTCATTCATATTGATGGCAAATGAAAACGAGCCATTCACTTTATTCCTGCCATTTGCGTTGTACATTTGTAGAGAAAAATGACTCATAATTTTGTCGTTATATTCATACTGGACATCATCAATTTCAATGGAAAAGGAACGCTTTAATTGAAGGTTTTTTATTTTTTTAATTAATAATAGTAAGTTATTTTGTATATTAAATGTTATCTTCATATATACTTACAAATCCCAATGTATAATTCCAAAAGCATAAAGCTGAGACTATAAACAGCAATTTCGTAGAATTTTCAATCATTTGTTATGAATATTACACGCGACCACTATAAATGATCAATGATTACAGCTCAAAACAAGGATTACAATTATTTTTAGAAATGAATTCATAAGTAGACGTGAGTATTTAACAAAAACCTTCAATTATGTTGTTTGGCGATAGATCGTTCCACTGGATAAAAAATTCAGTGGAACTAATAACTTCAACTATTTTATGTATTTTTGTTTTCTATAATCTGTTGACAATCCATTTGTAGCATATTTAAAAGGCTGGTTCAGACTGTCCCAATTACATGTTCTGTTTTGTGATTTTTGAAAAATTTTGAAAAACATTTTTTTTATTTTTGTTTTTTATATAGTTTTTACAGTTTGTACAACTTTTTTGCAACGACCAAGAGTTGAAGTTGGATAGCACACTCAGCCACGAAGGGCATTGAGCATAATGGATGATTTGAAAAAGATCGTACAAACTCTTTACCGCGAAACCTTACAAATTAGGACTCTCTAAAAACCGGATACCACTCAAAAGTCGACATGAATGTTAGCTGTATTAACATATTAAAAAGAACCTTTATAACACCTCCCCAATATGGACATAATTTAGGCGACCGTGGGTGTCTCATTCTGAGAGGTTTCACTGTATTTACAAAAACGATCGACTAAATTTTTTTTTCCACATTTGGAGGTGTCCTATACAATCCACAGTATTGACTACAAAAATAGAAGTGGAAAAAAAACACCTAATTACATATAAAAGTAAAAGTAATGGCATTTCATAGAAGTATGTTGAGAGAAATATTGTAGTTTGTTGGCAACCCTACAATATAATTGGGCAGTCGTATAACGAAAAATGTTTTCTGCATCATAAAAGTCTCTGTATAATCACGGGTTTTGCTAAATAACAAAACTTCCAAAAAATGAAGGCAATTTACTGTAGATATATGACAAAACGCTGTAATTTAAGGCATAGTGGAGAAATTTACATTTGCATCTACTAATATTGGCAATGTTGTAGTTGTTGTTAGTGGGAGTCGCTGTTGTTTACATAGTTGTGTGTCTGCGTTGTTTTTGTATTTGTCTTTAATAATGCAGCCATGGGGAAGTAAGTTTGAGAGTCATCGGAAGAGCATACTTAATCTAGAGAGTGAGCTAAAGCGATGAGAATATGAATATGTTCAGGGCTGCCAATTTTGCCTATTTATCGGCATATTGACGATTTTTTACTCAAACAATAGCATATGCCGATTTTCCGATTTTTGCCCCAAAAATTACGATATTAGCTCCATTCCACGTTACACGTTTAGAGCCAGCAAAAGAGAGAATGCATCTGACAGTTGTCTGATAGAGAAACAACAAGTTTTTGCCAGATATTTCATACATGTAGGAGCTATACCTAATTTTATATCTACCGTATTATTATCACGGTTGCCACTCGTCCCAAAAATAACCCCACAAAATTTAAAAAAAAATTACAAAAAACTTACCAAATTAAAAACAAGTATATACGGCCGTAAGTTCGGCCAGGCCGAATCTTATGTAACCTCCACCATGGATTGCATAGAAACTTGTACTAAAGACTGTCATTTGACAAAATTTTCTATAGCAATAAAATGTTGACAAAATTTTCTATAGAAATAAAATTTTGACAAAATTTTCGATAGAAATTAAATTTTAACAAAATTTTCTATAAAAATAAAATCTTGTCAAAATTTTGTATAGTAATAAAATTTTGACAAAATTTTCTATAGTAATAAAATGTTGACAAAATTTTCTATAGAAATACAATTTTGGTAGATTATTTTTGGGGATCGGCTATATATAACTATAGACCAATATGGACCAATTTCGGCATGGTTGTTAGCGGCCATATACTAGCGCAATGTACCAAATTTCACCACGTACCAAATTTCAACCGGATCGGATGAATTTTGCTCCTCCAAGAGCTTCGTAGATCAAATCTGGGGATCGGTTTAAATGAGGGTTATATAAGACCGATATTAACCAATATTTGCAAGATTGTTAGAGACCATATACTAACACCACGTACCAAATTTCAACCGGATCGGATGAATTTTGCACTTCCAAGGGGCTCAGGAGTTCAAATCTGGGGATCGGTTTCTATGGGGTCTACATATAATTATGCACCTATATGGACCAATTCCTGCATGGTTGTTAGAGACAATATACTAACACCACGTACCAAATTTCAACCGAATCGGATGAATTTTGCTCATCCACGAGGCTCCGGAGGTCAAATCTGAGTATCGGTTTATATGGGGGCTATATATAATTATGGACCGATGTGGACCAATTTTTGCATAGTTATTAAAGACCATATACTAACACAATGTACCAAATTTGAGCCGAATCGGATGAAATTTACTTCTCTTAGAGGCTCCGAAAACCAAATCTGGGGATCGGTTTATATGGGGCTATATATAAATATGAACCGATGTGGACCAATTTGTGCATGGTTGTTAGACACCATATACTAACACAATGTACCAAATTTCAACCGGATTGGGTGAATTTTGCTCCTCCAAGAGGCTCCGCAAGCCAAATCTGAGCGTCGGTTTATATGGGGGCTATATGTAAAAGTGGTCCGATATGGCCTATTTGCAATACCATCCGACCTATATCAATGACAACTACTTGTGCCAAGTTTCACGTCGATAGCTTGTTTCGTTCGGAAGAACGGACATGCAAATTGACTGACGGACATGCACAAAATTTGAAGAAAATTTATCAAAAATCTACCAATTACAAAAATATATTGAAGTTGTTGATCAAATGGTTAGCATATACCAAAATTTTGTTTTATTCGAAAGAAATGTTTTATATGGAATTAATAGAAAATTTTGTTAACATTTTATTTCTACAGAAAAAGTTGTCAAAAGTTTATATCTATAGAAAATTTTGCCAAAATTTTATTTCTATAGGCAATTTTGTCAAAATTTTATTTCTATAGAAAATTTTGTCAGAATTTTATTTCTAACATATAGAAAATTTTTGTCAGAATTTTATTTCTAACATATAGAAAATTTTTGTCAAAATTTCATTTCTATAGAAAAAGTTGTTCAAATTTTATCTCAATAGAAAATTTCGGCAAAAATGTATTTCTATCGAAAATTTTGCCAAAATTTTATTTCTATAAAAAATTTTGTCAACATTTTATTTCTATAAAAAATTTTGTCAACATTTTATTTCAATAGAAAATTTTATCAAATTTTTATTTCTACAGAATATTTTGTCAAAAATTTATTTCTATATAAAATTTTGTCAAAATTTTATTTCTATAGAAAATTTTGTAAAAATTTTATTTCTATAGAAAATTTTGTCAAAATTTAATTTCATTAGAAAATTTTGTCAAAATATCATTTCTATAGAAAATTTTGTCAACATTCTATTTCTTTAGAGAGATTTGTCAAAATTTTATTTCCATAGAAAATTTTGTCAAAATTTTATTTCTATAGAAATTTTGTCAAAATTTTATTTCTATAGAAAATTATGTCAACATTTGATTTTTGTAGAAAATTTTGTCGAGATTTGATTTCTATAGAAAATTTGTCAAAATTTTATTTCTATAGAAAATTTTGTCAAAATTGTATTTCTATAGAAAATTTTGTCAAAATTGTATTTCTATAAAAAAATGTTGTCAACATTTTTTTTCTATAGGGAATTTTGTCAAAATTTTATTTCTATAGAAAACTTTATCAAGCCTTTATATCTGTGGAAAATTTTTGCACATTTTTATTTCTATAGAATATTTTTGCAAAAATTTATTTCCATAGAACATTTTTGGCAATTATTTTCTATAGTAAATTTTTGCAAAAATGTATTTCTAGGAACATTTTTGCAAAATTGAAAATTTTGCAAATTTTTTTTTAATAAAAATTTTTCAAATTGTCAAATTTTGGAAAATCGGGCAACACATATGTAAATATTAAATATCTTTATTTTTAAATAAAAAGCTTACTGAAGTAAAACTATATATTTAAAAAATATTTTTTATATTATTTTGGAATGGTGAGAAGATTTTGTGAGAAGATTTGTGTAGAAGTAAAATGTTTAACAAAATTGTCTATAGAAAAATGTAGGGTTTCCAAAGTTAAGATTATTTTGGGAAAATTTTCTATAGAAATGAAACTTTGACAAAATTTCCTAAGAAATGAAATTTTGACGAAATTTCCTATAGAAAAAAATGTTTGACAAATTTTTCTATAGAAATAAAATGTTAAAAAAATTTTTAATTGAAGCAATACATTTTGTGTATTAATTTGTATATGACTGTTATAATATGGATGTCGTATATGGATAACTTACTGATACACTAGTAATGTATCCAAGTTGGTGACTTTGCTTTAAAGTGTTTTTGACATTTACGCCCATTTTCATGAAGCTCCGTTAGTGCTCCGTTAACTAACGAACTTTTAAACCGTATTATGGGCATCGCTGCCATCTTGCGTATATATTCCATATGCCAGTTAGAACTTAACTGCCGAAAATTTTTCAGTTAAAGTTAACCGGAGAGAAGATATTTGGAATTTACTTTCTGTTAACTGGCAGTTAAAGCCTAACGGAGCTACATGAAAATGGCCGTTAGAAAACATATTTTTTACATAACATTAAAATTTTTTAAACTTAAACTTTATTTTATCATTCATTATTTATAGCTTTGTTAATATAGCATTGTTAATAGAGCCTAGATTTAAAGGCAAATAGCTCCCTAAAAAATGTATTTATTTAAAGAATATTTGGCTCGGAATCAATACCAAAATTCTTTTAGGGAATGCCAAAACCTTTGAATTCAAGCAATTTTTTTGTGCAAGCAAGCGAAGTGTTGCTAATTTTAATGTGTTACTATAGCGAATGCCTCACTAGAATTGTGCAACGAGTTGTTCGATTTACAGAGGGCCCAAGTTTACAAAACACATTTAACTTATTTGTATCATTTAGCATCATCAATCAAAATTCAAATAGATATAAAAGAGAAACCTTTTGCGGATCAAGATTTATGGGAGAGAGAAAGAGGCTATTTTTTTACTTTACATCAGGAATGGGCAGAGAGAAATTTGTGTTTGTGTATGAATCAGAGCTACCAATTTTGCCGATTTATCAGCATTTTGACGATTTTTTACTCAAAAAATAGCAAATGCCGATTTTCCGATTTTTGCCCCAAAAATGCCGATATTAGCTCAGTTAAAAAATTTGGACTCGTTTACACATTTTGAGTCACCAAAAGGGAGAATACATTTGACAATAGTCAGATAGAGAACTTGCAAGTTTTTGCTAGAGATTTCATACATGTAGGAGCTATACCTCACATTACATCTACAGTATTAGTATCATGGTTGCCACTCGTGCCAACAATAATCCATCAAAATATGAAGAAAATTTTATCAAAAATCTACCAAATTACAAAAATATTTTGATGTTGTTGATCAAATGTTTGTGGTTAGTATATATAAAAATTTTGTTTTATTCGAAAGAAATGTTTTATATGAAATTTATAGAAAATTTTGTTAAAATTTTATTACTACAGAAAAAGTTGTCAAAATGTTATTTCTATAGAAAATTTCGGCAATATTGTATTTCTGTAGAAAATTTTGTCGACATTTTATTTCTATAGAAAATTTTGTTAAAATTTTATTTCTATAGAAAAAGTTGCCAAAATTTTATTTCTATACATTTTTTTTTTCAAAATTTTTATTTCTATCGAAAATTTTGTCCAAATTTTTACTTCTATAGCAAATTTTGTCAAAATTTAATTTATATAGACAATTTTGTCACAATTTTAATTCCATAGAAAATTTTGTCCAAATTTTATTTCTATAGATAATGTTGCCAAAATTTTATTTCTATAGAAAATTTTGTCCACATTTTATTTCTATAGAAAATTTTGTCAAAATTTTATCCACATTTTATTTCTATAGAAAATTTTGTCGAAATTTTATTTCTATAGAAGATTTTTTCGAAATTTTATTTCTATAGAAAATTTGGCAAAATTTTATTCCTATAGAAAAATTTGTCAACATTTTATTTCTATAGAAAAATTTTTCAAAATTTTATTTCTATATAAAATTTGGTCGAAATTTTATTTCTAAAGAAAATTTTGTCAAAATTGTATTTCTAAAGAAAATTTTGTAAAAATTTTATTTCTATAAAAATTTTGTCAACATTTTATTTCTATAGAAAATTTTTGTCAAAATTTTATTTCTAAAGAAAATTTTGTCAAAATTTTATGTCTAAAGAAAATTTTATCAAAATTTTATTTCTAAAGAAAATTCTGTAAAAATTTTATTTCTATAAAAATTTTTGTCAACATTTTATTTCTATAGAAAATTGTATCAATTTTTTTTATAGAAAATATTATCAAAATTTTATTTCTATAGAAAATTTAGTCGAAATTTTATTTCTATAGAAAATTTTATCAAAATTTTATGTCTAACGAAAATTTTGTCAATATTTTATTTCTAAAGAAAATTTTTTCAAAATTTTATGTCTAAAGAAAACTTTGTCAGTATTTTATTTCTAAAGAAAATTTTGTCAAAATTTTCTTTGTTAAGAAAATTTTGTCAAAATTTTATTTCTAAAGAAAATTTTGTCAAAATTTTATTTGTAAAGAAAATTTTGTCAAAATTTTATGTCTAAAGAAAATTTTGTCAAAATTTTATTTCTAAAGAAAAATTTTGTCAAAATTTTATGTCTAAAGAAAGTTTTGTCAATATTTTATTTCTAAAGAAAATTTTGTCAAAATTTTATTTCTAAAGAAAATGTTGTAAAAATTTTATTTCAAAAGAAAATTTTGTCAAAATTTTATGTCTAAAGAAAATTTTGTCAATATTTTATTTCTAAAGAAAATTTTGCCAATATTTTATTTCTATAGAAAATTGTATCGATTTTTTTTATAGAAAATATTATCAAAATTTTATTTCTATAGAAAATTTAGTCGAAATTTTATTTCTAAAGAAAATTTTGTCAATATTTTATTTCTAAAGAAAATTTTGTCAAAATTTTCTTTGTTAAGAAAATTTTGTCAAAATTTTATTTCTAAAGAAAATTTTGTCAAAATTTTATTTGTAAAGAAAATTTTGTCAAAATTTTATGTCTAAAGAAAATTTTGTCAAAATTTTATTTCTAAAGAAAAATTTTATGTCTAAAGAAAGTTTTGTCAATATTTTATTTCTAAAGAAAATTTTGCCAACATTTTATTTCTATAGAAAATTGTATCAATTTTTTTTATATAAAATATTATCAAAATTTTATTTCTATAGAAAAATTTTTCAAAATTTGTTTTTCATATAAAATTTGGTCGAAATTTTATTTCTGAAGAAAATTTTGTCAAAATTTTATGCCGAAAGAAAATTTTGTCAATATTTTATTTCTACAGAAAATTTTGTCAATATTTTATTTCTAAAGAAAATTTTATCAAAATTTTATTTCTAAAGAAAATTTTGTCAAAATTTTATGTCTAAAGAAACTTTTGTCAATATTTTATTTCTAAAGAAAATTTTGTCAAAAATTTAATTTATATAGACAATTTTGTCACAATTTTAATTCTATAGAAAATTTTGTCCAAATTTTATTTCTATAGATAATGTTGCCAAAATTTTATTTCTATACAAAATTTTGCCACAATTTTAATTCTATAGAAAATTTTGTCCAAATTTTATTTCTATAGAAAATTTTGTCCACATTTTATTTCTATAGAAATTTTTTTATTTCTATAGAAAATGTTGCCAAAATTTTATTTCTATAGAAAATTTTGTCCTAATTTTATTTCTATAGAAAATTTTGTCGAAATTTTATTTCTATAGAAAATGTTGTCAAAATTTTATTTCTATAGAAAATGTTGTCAAAATTTTATTTTATAGAAAATTTTGTCAAAATTTTATTTCTATAGAAAAATTTGTCCAAATTTTATTTCTAAAAAAAATTTTGTCCAAATTTTATTTCTATAGAAAATGTTGCCAAAATTTTATTTTTATAGAAAATTTTGTCCACATTTTATTTCTATAGAAAATTTTGTGAACTGCCTGAATTTATTCTGATAATTGGTTGATAGTTTTGCTGCAAGTAGAGGATGCTGATGAGGAATGTGGAAATTCCGAAACGTGCGTCCATCCAACCTTCTTGCAGTCTATAGGGCTTTGCCCAAATAAATTTGACAAACATTCTTTTCCTCTGTTGGTTAAGCTACTCTTGTAGTTTAGTCAACACAATGGTTTAAAACTGAGATCAAAACAACAAATATGAGAAAATTTTGTCCAAATTTTATTTCGATAGAAAATTTTGTCCAAATTTTATTTCTATAGAAAATTTTGTCCAAATTTTATTTTTATAGAAAATTTTGTTCACATTTTATTTTTATAGAAAATTTTGTTCACATTTTATTTTTATAGAAAATTTTGTCAAAATTTTATTTCTATAGAAAATGTTGTCAAAATTTTATTTCTAAGGAAAATTTTATCAAAATTTTATGTCTAAAGAAAATTTTGTCAATATTTTATTTCAAAAGACAATTTTGTCAAAATTTTATTTCTGAAGACAGTTTTGTCAAAATTTTATTTCTAAAGAAAATTTTGTCAAAATTTTATTTCTTAAGACAATTTTGTCAAAATTTTATTTCTAAAGAAAATTTTGTCAAAATTTTATTTCTAAAGAAAATTTTGTCAAAATTTTATTTCTATAGAAAATTTTATCAAATTTTTTTTTATAGAAAATATTATCAAAATTTTATTTCTATAGAAAATTTTGTTGAAATTTTATTTCTATAGAAAATTTTGTCAAAATTTTATTTCTATAGAAAATTTTGTCAACATTTTATTTCTATAAAAAAATTTTGTCCAAATTTTATTTCTATAGAAAACTTATTTTTATTTGTCTATAGAAAATTTATGAAGTACCATAAATTATACCAATCTACCAAACTGTAAAAAGAACTACCATTTTTGGAAGAATTCTACCAGCTGTGGCAACCGTGATTACAATACTACGGAAGCCTTTGTAAGCGGATATAAAACTTAAAAAAAAATATTTTAAATTGAGGATTTGATAAACAACATTTTTATTTTCTTTAAAATTCAATCTAAAGGAGCTCTTGACAATAATCTTCTAATGGAAGTTTTGTTGAAATTTAGTGAAAAGTACTTTTTCGCTCCAAAAAATACCTTTTTTGTACATTCTTAAAAATTGTATTTTCCATCCCTGCTTTACATCATGAATAGGCAGAGAGAAATTTGTGTTTGTGTGTGAGTCCACTCTCTTTATGTGTATCGAGAAATATTAATTCATTTCATTATCTCTTTGAACGAAGGATTTCAATTTTTCCACCTTCATGACTAATAATAAAGGGTGATTTGTTAAGAGCTTGATAACTTTTTTTAAAAAAAAAACGCATAAAATTTGCAAAATCTCATCGGTTCTTTATTTGAAACGTTAGATTGGTCCATGACATTTACTTTTTGTAGATAATTTCATTTAAATGTTGACCGCGGCTGCGTCTTAGGTGGTCCATTCGGAAAGCCCAATTTTGGGCAACTTTTTCGAGCATTTCGGCCGGAATAGCCCGAATTTCTTCGGAAATGTTGTCTTCCAAAGCTGGAATAGTTGCTGGCTTATTTCTGTAGACTTTAGACTTGACGTAGCCCCACAAAAAATAGTCTAAAGGCGTCAAATCGCATGATCTTGGTGGCCAACTTACCGGTCCATTTCTTGAGATGAATTGTTCTCCGAAGTTTTCCCTCAAAATGGCCATAGAATCGCGAGCTGTGTGGCATGTAGCGCCATCTTGTTGAAACCACATGTCAACCAAGTTCAGTTCTTCCATTTTTGGCAACAAAAAGTTTGTTAGCATCGAACGATAGCGATCGCCATTCACCGTAACGTTGCGTCCAACAGCATCTTTGAAAAAATACGGTCCAATGATTCCACCAGCGTACAAACCACACCAAACAGTCCATTTTTCGGGATGCATGGGCAGTTCTTGAACGGCTTCTGGTTGCTCTTCACTCCAAATGCGGCAATTTTGCTTATTTACGTAGCCATTCAACCAGAAATGAGCCTCATCGCTGAACAAAATTTGTCGATAAAAAAGCGGATTTTCTGCCAACTTTTCTAGGGCCCATTCACTGAAAATTCGACGTTGTGGCAGATCGTTCGGCTATTCATGATGAAATGTCAAAGCATACTGAGCATCTTTCTCTTTGACACCATGTCTGAAATCCCACGTGATCTGTCAAATACTAATGCATGAAAATCCTAACCTCAAAAGAATCACCCTTTATTTTCATACTCCCTATGAATTTCCAAAAATATCTGTTGAAATCATGGGAGTCAGCATGAGATAATGATTTGTGGCTTATCAAATCTTATCAATGCTTTTGGAGAGTGAGAGCGAAATGTCGCGCAGTCTCTTTGCCCATCCCTGCTTTAGATTGCAGTTTTGGATTTTCACATTCCATTAAACTCCTTATTGGACAATATTGTTTCAGTCTATCATCTTTATTACGAGTTTAACCAACCAATAAGTCCAAGAAAATGGCCAAAAACAGAATATTATTTTTACCATATATGTTACATCAATCCAATTTAATTGGCTCTTCAGAAATTGAGCAACTACAGACTTTAGCTTATTGTTTTTATCCATATGACATTTGCAATACATAAATGAATGCAATTATGAATATCTGATTGGAAAAACACTGATTTTCTGTCATTACTATTCAAATGTTTTCAACAACTAAAATCTAGATGTAAATTATATGTTTTCATTTTTTAAAGTAATTAGTGAGTATTTTCAATAACAACAATTTAATGAAATTTTCTATTTTAATTATTTTAAAGCTAAACCAAATTAAAAAAATCATACTTTCAAACGATATTCTAATAAAAACATACACAAAATACGATATCTGATCGAGTATCTAAAAAGTCTAATATATGCCGTTTATTTGGAACTTTCTGTAAGATGGTACATGGGGTAAAATTAAAATAATTTTTCCCCATAGATAGATAGATACGACAAACTATTTTTTTTTTTGGCGAGTTTAGAATCAATCGAAAGGAAATGGATATTTAAATATGACAAATCGCCTTTATTTTTTAAATTGGAAAATTTTTTCGTGGAGAAAATTGCATTTTTTTAATATTGACATTTGTTGTCGTTTTTATGTTAGTTTGAATAGCTGTTGTTTGTATGGTAGAGAGTGTGTGTTGTTTTGTTTGGCTTTTGTTATGCTGGCATGTTGAAGTAAATTTGGGTGTCAATTGGGGAGCATTAATAACCAGAGAGTGAGCTAAAGCTATGAGAATAATTAAGGTGCTGTATTTTTTGCAACAATATATCCAACTGTTTTTTGCCCAAAATGCAAGCGCTTGATTTGAATGATTAAGTTTTAGTGGAGAAAATTGAATTTTCCTAAAAGTATTTACATAATTGTGGTTGTGGTCTTAGTTTGAATAGCTGTTGTTGAGCGCATGTCAGGGATGGAAAATGAAGTACTATAGTATTTTTTTTAATACCTTTTCACCGTAGTATCCCCGCAAATGGTTTGTACCGTTGAGTAGACATTTTTGAGCCGATATCAGATTTACGTACCGTAAAAGTTTTGACAAAATATCTGAATATTTTGAGAAAATATTTAAAAAAACTTATTTTTTAATAGTCTTTTACAAAATTTGGCAAAACGGACAAGTTCATGCGGAAAGAAAATCTCGATTTTGTAAAGTCATTGTCAAAAACACAATTTTATTGATTTTCAAGGATGTTTTACTCGAAAAAAGCATGTGTTTCTATATTACGCTTCAACACGAACACTTTCTAGATAAAAAGTTATCGATCGCGTAATAAAATAATGCGAACCACAACAGTCACGGTCGAAACTTGAGACAAAAATAATCTACCAACATTTGGAGAAAATCTTACCAAAAACTACCAAAAAATATTATTTTGCAAAAATTTACTTCTTCAGAAAATTTTGCCAAAATTTTATTTCTATAGAAACATTTATCAAAATTTTATTTCTATAGAAAATTTTATCAAGATTTAATTTGTATAGAAAATTTTATCAAAATTTTATTTCTATAGGAAATTTTTGTCAAAAATTTTTTTCTACAGAAAATTTTATCAAAATTTTATTTCTATAGATAATTTTGTCAAAATTTTATTTCTATTGAAAATTTTGTCAAAATTTTATTTCTATAGAAAATGTTGTCAACATTTTATTTCCATAGAAAGTTTTATCAGAATTTTTTTCTATAGGAAATTTTATCAAAATTTTATTTCTACAGGAAATTTTTATCAAAAATTTATTTCTACAGAAAATTTTATCCAAATTTTATTTCTACAGAAAATTTTATCCAAATTTTATTTCTATAGAAAATTTTGTCAAAATTTTATTTCTATTGAAAATTTTGTCAAAATTTTATTTTTATTGAAAATTTTGTCAAAATTTAATTTCTATAGAAAATTTTATCAAAATTTTATTTCTATAGGAAATTTTTGTCAAAAATTTATTTCTATAGAAAATTTTATCAAAATTTTATTTCTATAGAAAATTTTGTCAAAATTTTATTTCTATTGAAAATTTTGTCAAAATTTTTATTTCTATTGAAAATTTTGTCAAAATTTTATTTCTATAGAAAATGTTGTCAAAATTTTATTTTCATAGAAAGCTTTATCAGAATTTTATTTCTAGAGGAAATTTTATCAAAATTTTATTTCTACAGGAAATTTTTATCAAAAATTTATTTCTACAGAAAATTTTATCAAAATTTTATTTCTATTGAAAATTTTTTAAAAATTTTATTTCTATTGAAAATTTTTTAAAAATTTTATTTCTATAGAAAATTTTGTCAAAATTTTATATCTATAGAAAATGTTGTCAAAATTTTATATCTATAGAAAATGTTGTCAAAATTTTATTTGTGTAGAAAATTTTTTCACAATTTTATTTCAAAAAAAAAATTGTCAAAATTTTATTTCTATAGAAAATTTTGTCAAAATTGTATTTCATTAGAAAATTTTGTCAAAGATTTATTATTATTTATCTACAGAAAACTTATGAAGTACCATGAAGGTAACCGTGATTAAAATACTACGGTAGTCTTTGTAAGCGGATATAAAATTAAAAAATATATATATTTAAAATTGAGGAGTTGGCAAACCAAATTTTTTTTTTCGTTATTATTCACTCTAAAGGAGCTCTTGACAATTATCTTCCAATGGAATTTTTGTTGAAATTTAATGAAAAGTACTTTTTCGCTCAAAAAAATACCTTTTTTGTACTTTCTTAAAAATTGTATTTTCCATCCCTGTTGCATGTGTGTTGTATTTGACTTTTATCATGCTGGCATGGGGAAGTAAGTTTGAGAGTCATCGGGGGGAGAACATATACAGCTAGAAGAGAGTCAGTTAAAGCTCTGAGAATAATAGCATTGGGGTTTGTATAACCAAACAATGATCATTTCAATTAATGATCATTTCAATTTAGAGCACATGTTGTGATAAAAAAATATAGAAAAACAAATTCGGGAACGGTAAAAAAATGCAATTTTTCTGGTGAAAACTTCGTCATAGAGAGGCTTGTAAACATCTAATGTCTCAACTTTTGCGCATCGATGCGAGGGCTTCTATGAGATAGCTATAATGGGAGGCGTAATTGCATTTAAAATGTCAACAAATTATTGAATAAAACAGCTCATATTTGGCCAAAATCGGATCATTATAAGAATAGTAATTGAAACAGAAATATTGGTTTGTTAGAACTCCTCTTAATTATTTTTGTTTTTCATGTTTATTGTACCCTAATAAATAAACATAAATTTGAAACAAAAACCCCCAAAAAATACATATTATCTGTACAACATATCAGCCATATATTACATGTATCAGGTGACCCCTTCACTTAATTTCGACCTATGAGAGTTTGTATTTAATCCTGCGCATCACATGGCCTGTAAAGTTTACTTTAAAACCCAGAGATTGTTTACGCCAAAGACCCATAGAACTTGTAAAATTTACAATTGGAATATATGGAGGCAATAAATCTTCATCCAAATGCAATCCCACTATGCGATAAACTACATCATGTAAATATAATATGAAATAGATATTAGATTTACAATAGAAAAAAAAACCGAAAAATGCTTACCTTTTTAAAGGGACATTTTTGGGGAAGATTTCTCATATATTTTCTCATTATATTTAAGACACCTATAAATACAGGATTTAAATTCGATTCTGATTTTTCTAAAAATTTGCATATATCAACGGTGGCATTGTAGACGGTAGTGGTTCTACGTTTGGCTTTATAGAGAGAAACCCAATTGACAAAGTCCAAATCATATTCATCGTCTACAAATTCAAAAGTGGCATTAACTTTGTTACGTCCATCATCCTCAAATACTTCAAATGTTAGATATTTTACAATCTCAGGATTGTAATCATAACGGACATTTGAGAAATCCATTTTATACGAACGCTGTACAATGAAATGAGAATGACTTTTATTTATTTTGCGAGTGTTTACAAAATAATTCCAATATAGAGAAAGGAAATTTTCCGTAGATATATTCGAAATCGCATTCATTTTCCAAATTGAATAATTTTTAGTAAAGGAAATTGCATTGTTTAAAAACTATTGATCCTGTAATCGCTGTTTAGTTTACTAACTAAATTAATGCAAATAAATTAACTAAACTTTAGTATGTAGCTGTTGTTTGGTTGGCTTGTTGTGTGTATGCTGGCATGTAAAAAAAGAGTTTGAGGAGCATTCAAAACAAGAGAGTGAGTTAAAGTAATGAGAATAATTGGAATGTATTTTTTATAGGTTAACCGATGGTAATAGTTAGGTTGGCAGGGGGAGTATGGTGGGTGATTGTATATTGCATGTTAAAATGATTTGTAGTAATTATGCAAAGCGATGCAATAGCCAAAAGTGATGGTATATTTATAATTGATACACGTGTAGGGGAAGGCGGGGGAGTGTGGTGTGTCATTAGATATTTTATGGGGTTTACTGACATTGTTTTTAATTCGTAGACGTTTTTCATAACTTCACAGAAATCTTCAATCATCTTCACGAAACTAATTGATCCATTAATTTTTTAATTGGTTCAATTAAAAATTTAATTGATTTTGGTCGCAAATCTCAATTAAGTTTTTAAACAATAACTTATTTACAATTATTTTCCTTGCGACGAACCAATTTTTTCTTGTAACTTTATAAGAGTTTATATATTTTCATATATATATATATATATATATATATATATATATATATATATATATATATATATATATATATATATATATATATATATATATATATATATATATATATATATATATATATATATATATATATATATATATATATATATATATATATATATATATATATATATATATATATATATATATATTTATATTTTTTCATGTATTTCATGAGTCTAAATTGAATTAACCCAATTAATAGTATATATAGTATATAATCATTTTCAAATAAAGTTTTCAATTATTTTTTTAATTGGAAATATTTATTTATTTAATTAAAGTTAATTGGGCTAATTAATATTTCCACTGGAAATGTAAAAAAAATAATCATTTTTTAACCTGACATTATTTTTTAATATTTTGATAATTAGAAATTTTGATTTTATTCTATTGGTATTTTGATAATATTTTTTTCTGTTTATTTTTTAGACACACGTTGTACTAAAAAATTGGCATAACACTTGAAGGCGAGTATGTAAAAAAATATTCATTTTTTAACCTAACATTTTTTTTTTAATATTTTGATAATATTTTTTCTGTTATTTTTTAGACACCCTTTGTACTAAAAATTGCCATAATACTTGAAGGCGAGTATGTAAAAAAATAATCCTTTTTTAACCTGACATTATTTTTTAATATTTTGATAATATTTTTCTGTTATTTTTTAGACACCCTTTGTACTAAAAATTGCCATAATACTTGAAGGCGAGTATGAATTTGGTATTTTAAGTTGCGTTTAACACGTTTATGAATCAACACCAATAATGTGTTTAAATACATCATCTTAGGAACTGGGTAAGCTTTTTTTCTTTCAGTGTAAGTAATAGACGTCAAAATATTGACTCCATCAACAAAAAAAAAAGTTCTGGAATTTGTATTCTCTTACTATTTAATAACCATAAATACTTACAAAGCCATTAGTCATTCGCAAGATAAAAATAAATGCCAAAATGAATACAGGATTCCAAAAATTCCGACTTCCTACCATTTTTATTAAAATATAGTGAAATACTAAAATCAATCTGCTAAATAATTGAACGCATATTTAAAAAATGATGATGGCATTTGGCGAAAACAACGTTTAAAGTACATTCATCCATTTAATAATTCATTTCCAAAATAATAATTTTATATATTTATATATGTATGTATATGAATTGAAATAAGAGTTTTTCACCCATTACCATTGTACACGCAAAAAAAATATTTCTTTACAGTCAAATGAAATTTCAGATAAAACAACAATTGTTTACCATTTATTTTTCGTTGTAAGGAAATTTGTTTGGAAGAAAAGTACAGAGGTTTTTTTTATAGATGTTGTCTAATTTCCAGGATGTGAAATGTGAATTTAGTAAAGTGTAGTTTTTTGAGGTATAGGAAAATAAAAAAAAATCAGACAAATGCATGAAATGCGTCACTTGAAGAATTAGGCTGGTTTGTATACACTTAGGCTTTCTGAAGGCGTTATCAAATCATCGGTCCCGAATGTGTAATAAAATGTTCGCCTAACTCTCCTCTCACTAATTTGATTGTTACACTTGCTGTGTGGCATGTGACACAATTTTCTCGCTATATATCTCCACCGATGACTCTCAAACTTACGAGTACTTCTCCAAGCCAGCATAACAAAAGCCAAAACGCACTCAACCAACCAAACAACAGCTATTCAAACTAACACATTAACGTCAACATTTTTATAAAAACTCAATTTTCTCAACTAAAACTTAATCATTAAAAACAAAATTCGAGTAATTCGACAGCTATTCAAACTAACACATTAACGTCAATATAAAAATTCAATTTTCTCAGCTAAAACTTAATCATTAAAAAAAAAACTAATTCGATTCACCATATCCACAGAATATTTATTTTCATTTCATACCAAATTTACTACGGGAAACCCTCTCATGCTCTCACAATATGTACTCAATTTTTTTGCCTATTTATGTTACAGTCAGGAAAAAAAGTTGTACACCAATCAATTTGAAATAAATTCGGAAACGACATGTAAAATATATACTTCAAATTAAAGCTTGACATCCGAGCTACAAAATAAGAGGAAAAGGTCTGGAAGATGAATTTGTTGTTGTCCAAGATAATGAGCCCAAGCATCCGTCCCATATTGCTAAAGAATACTTGCTATACAACACCGAAAAGGTAATACCCCATCCTCCGCAGTACCCGGACTAGAATCCAATTGAACACCAGTAGGTGTATATTTGTAATATACACAGAAAAAAGGGGCTCTAATGCCAACTGAACTTTATTTTAGTTCATGAAGATTACTTGATTTTAGTTAAATTTTGCACAATATCAGTAAATGTTCCTTATTTGAATAATTTTTTGCTAACGTGAACTAAAAATAAGAAAATAATTTGTATACAAATATAGTGCACAATTTTACTAAAAAATAAAATAGTTTATATTTTCCTAAAATGATAGAAGTTTGCTTAAATTGAGTTCATAAGTCTCTCAAATGAGTAAATTTTACTAAAATTTTACCTGTCTCGACTTCATACAGCGCCAAAGACATTTTAACAAATTTTAGATCCAATTTTTTTCTTTCAACATATGAAATTTTCTTAAACAACAGAAAACAAATTAATTATTTTTAAAAAATTTTCTTCAATTTGACAAAAGGTATTAACTTATTTGTAACATGTTGCAATTAGAAAACTATTTTAGTTGAAATTTTCTAAAATAAACCTACATTTTCTTCCATAGTGGTTTCACTTTTTCTTTTTTTTTTTTTTGAGTGTAGTCAGAAGATCTTTAATATTTCTAGCAAAGAAACTCTCAAAAACGTTCTTATTTAAACCAATAAATTTTATTTATTTTTTGTGTACAAATATTTGTTATGCTAAGCGATATGACCTCCACGAAATTTTAGACAAATGAAATTCTCCTTTCTTATAAAGAATTTTATTTAAGAGCAAATAACCGTCGAAGTAATGCAATTATTGCAACGATTCTTTATAATCATCTTCATTTACCTTAAAAGAAAAATTTTAAGAGCCAAAAGAAAACTCTTCTTTCGGTGTATATACATTTTTTTGTGTTAAATATATGTTTCAGGTCTTTTCCCCTCCACACACTCCCCTCAAAACCCTACTATGATCATGGTTTAGTTATCCCAATGCTATTATTCTCATAGATTTAACTCACTCTCTTCTCGCTATATATGTGCTCTCATACGATGACTTTCAAACTTACTTACACGCGTTCAACCAACCAAACAAACAAGCCATTCAAACTAACACTACAACCACAATAATATAAATACTTTTAGAAAAATTCAATTTTCTTGTCTAAAACTTAATCAATTTAAACAATTAATACCATTCGTCATATCTACAGAAAATTTGCTTTCTTTCATATCAAATTTATTTCCCCTACGGGAAATGGATCAACCACAGAACCGGCACAGGACTAGTACCTGGTGTATATGGACAAGTCCCAGTTCTGGTCAAAACGTATGGAAGGGACCGGTCACTTTAACATTGGTTTGTCTAAAATTTACATTTTAGGACGCGTCTTGGACTCATCCCAAAGGACACGTCCTGGGACAATTTAGCAGGAGCACCGCATAGACAGGAACCAGTCTCGGACAAACTCTTAGAAATCTGTTTCAATTTGGGCATCCCAATCGAACCCGAAATGAAAAAAAAAAACTTTTGAAATATGTCGAACAATAGGTTATTCTGAGAATTTTATTTCACTAAATGTGAAAATGCTTCATATTAAAATCTTAATGGATCTAAGATTTTAATATCAAGCCAGTACGGAAATAAATTACGACTATTTAAAAACTGCAACTAACTGGAGCACAGGTACCAGTTCTGTGATAGGTCCGTCAGTGACAATTTGCACCATTTTTCCATAGGGTATTTGCCCAAATTTTATAGCCTATTTCTATATATTTCAAGTATTACAACTTCGAGCTATGAGTGAGGAACACGTTTATAGTCTAATATATATACCGAAAGAAAAATACTTTCCTCCTGAACGAGCAAATAAGCCCGGATGTAAGGCATTTGCCTTAAATACATCGAACCCCCACCACGTTCCCCTCGAATCAATACTATGATAATTGTTTAGTTACACAAAACCATAATGTTATTATTCTCATAACTTTAACTCACTCTCTTCTCGCTATATATGCTCTCCCCCAATGAATCTCAAATTAACTACCCCATGCCAGCTTAACTAAAACCAAAACTCAAAAGCACGAAGGTATGTTAAGACAAGCAATGCCAAGATTATTTATAATCCAAACAAAAAATCACTTATTCCAGCCGAAGGTACTCGATGAGAGGAGAAAGTAATTTCTGGATTTTGCTAGATTGGTTGCCGTTCGTTTTTATGAGCCGACGAACGGCAACCAATCTAGCAAAATCCAGAAATTACTTTGCTCCTCTTATCCAGTATTTTCGGCTGCGATAAATGATTTTTTGTTTAGAGTCAAAAAGTTAAATTTTGCTTCATTTTTGTAATCACCTTCATTTATCTTAAAAGAAAAACAAAACTCTTCTTTCAGTGTATATTCATTTTTGATTTATAATATTTGTGTTAAATACATTTTCAGGGTATTTTTGGCTTTTCTTAGTAAGAAAACAGAAAAATCCCATTACTCATTATTTCCTACCAGATTTCGTAGCACTCTTTCGTTCCACATGGGCTTCTATGAACAGCTTAACGCCATAGGTTTGCTTACGAAGAACACCAACGACAGAACTGAATTTTCCCACAGGCATATAAGGAGGAAGCAATTTATCATCATAATACATATTCTTAATAAGGAGTACTTGATCCTGAAAAAAAAAAACAAAAAAAAGAGAAAACACCTCCATAGATCCTTCAACACATATCACAAAATTCAAAATAAGCAAACCTTTTTCAAAGGACATTTACGGGGTAAATCTGGAATGTATGTCTTAAATATCTCCCAACCTCCGGCAAACAAGGGATTAACATTCATCACAGTATTTTCCAAATTTTTACATATATCCATGGTAACATTGAATATAGTAAGTCGTCCACTATTGCCTCTTATGAAAGTGACCCATGTAATGATATTTAAATCGTAAAAGTCTTCAGCGAATGCAAATGAACCATTGGCTTTTTTACGTCCATCCACATCAATTAATTCCAAATAATAATACTTTACAATACTGGGATTATATTCATAACGAACTCTATCAAGTTCGACCCTATAATTGGCCTAAAGGAAAGGATAAACGAAAAGAAAAGAAAAGAAACAACAAAACATAATACAAATATACGATGGCCTAATCAAAAAAAATTTATTTAAAGTTATTTTAATTTATCTCAATATTTACCAATGAATTTGAAATCAATTGACTAATCAATACAAGGTTAAATAAAAAATTCCCAAAAAATTGTTTTGCCACCATTTTTACTGGATTATTCTCGAAGGTCTGCTGCAAATAAATTGTTGGCACGTTGACTATATTGCCCTGAATTATTGGACTCTTATTGCATGAGTTCATCTGATCATTATTGAAAATAGAATTAATGTCATTTATAGGTAAATGCCATAGTTGGGCATTTACCTATTAATGAGGAAACATGACCGAAAGCTTCGTTTAGGCTAAGTATAAAGTTCTGCTTAACATTTAAAAAATTTTCCTTAAGACCAAGCATAAATACTTAAAAAAAAGTGGAAAAAATTATAGAAATAAAATTTTGCAAAAATTTTCTATAGAAATAAATTTTTGCAGAAATAAAATTTTGACAAAATTAAAAGAAGAAATAAAATTTTGACAAAATTTTCTATAGAAATAAAATTTTACAGAATTTTTTATAGAAATAAAATTTTACAAAAATTTTCTATAGAAATAAAATTTTGCAGAAATTATTTTAGCAATAACATTAAGCCAAAAATTTCTTTAGAAATAAAGTTTGGCAAGCATTTTCTGTAGAAATAATATTTTGAAAAAAAAATTCTACAGAAATATAATTTTAACAAACTTTTCTATAGAAATAAAATGGTGCCAAAAACGTTCTATAGAAATAAAATTCTGACAAAATTTTTGTTGAAATAAATTTTGCAAAAAAAAAAATTATAACAATAAAATTTTGCAAAAATATTCTATAGAAATAAAAATTTGACAAAATTTTCTATCAAAAAATATTTGCAAAAATTTTCTATATATATAATATTTTGCAAAAATTTGCTATAGAAATAAAATTATGCAGAAATAAAATTTTGACAAAATTAAAAGAAGAAATAAAATTTTGACAAAATTTTCTATAGAAATAAAATTTTACAAAAATTTTCTATAGAAATAAAATTTTACAGAATTTTTTATAGAAATAAAATTTTACAAAAATTTTCTATAGAAATGAAATTTTGCAGAAATTATTTTAGCAATAAAATTTAACCAAAAATTTCTTTAGATATAAAGTTTGGCAAGCATTTTCTGTAGAAACAATATTTTGAAAAAAATTTCTACAGAAATATAATTTTAACAAACTAACAAAATAAAATGGTGCCAAAAACGTTCTATAGAAATAAAATTCTGACAAAATTTTTGTTGAAATAAATTTTGCAAAAAAAAAAAATTATAAAAATAAAATTTTGCAAAAATTTTCTATAGAAATAAAAATTTGATAAAATTTTCTATCAAAAAATATTTGCAAAAATTTTCTATATAAATAAAATTTTGCCAAAATTTGCTATAGAAATAAAATTATGCAACAATTTTCTATACGAACAAAATTTTGCAAATTTTTTACAACAATTTTCTATAGAAATAAATTTTTAAAACAATTTTCTATAGAACTAAAATTTTGACCAAATGTTTATAGAAATAAAATCTTGACAACATATTCTATAGAAATAAAATTTTGACAAAATTTTCTACAGAAATAAAATTTTTGACAAAATTTTCTACAGAAATAAAATTTTGACAAAATTTTCTACAGAAATAAAATTGTGACAACATTTTTTATAGAAATACAATTTTGAACAAATTTTCTATAGAAATAAAATTTTGACAAAATTTTCTATAGAAATAAAATGTTGACAAAATTTTCTATAGAAATAAAATATTCTTTTTTTTCATTTCAGCTTAAAACCATGCATTGACGAAACTACAAGTGTAGCTTAACCAACAGGGGAAAACCAACTGCACTCAAATCGAGGTGGCAAAGGAAAAGATAACACAAAATTACACAACATAGACGGGAACATAAAATTCGACTGGTACGCTAAAGAAATATCAACCGGGAGAATTATGAATTATAACGCCACACAACCTAGATCCCAAATATTAAACACAGCTAAAAACTTAATATATAGAATATTGACCCTAAGTGACGAAAATTATCATAACAAAAATATAGGGGAAATCCATAAGATATTAACTAATAACAGTTTTCCAAGGTCAATAATTGAACATTTAATAAAGGAAACCAAAAGAAAAATAAGCAAAGATACATATGATTTTACAATAAAGAACAACAATGACCAAAATGATAACAATGAACGGATTTTTCACGGTGTAAAATACATCCCTGGATTAATTGACAACGCGAACTTGAGAGAAACAATATCAACAAAAAACATATGTTTTGCTTTCAAGCCACACAATACATTAAGCGCCGTTTTCACAAAAGTAAAGACACCAATACAAAAAGAACAACAACATGACGTGGTATACGAAATCAGCTGCAAAGGTAGTGATAAAGAGAAATGTGATCGCATATACATTGGAACTACGAAGAGAGCACTGGAAACAAGAATTGGAGAGCATAAAGCGGACATAGAAAAACGAAAAGAAAGAACAGCATTATCACAACACATAAAGAACACTGGACACACAGCTGATTTTGAAAACTACAGAATACTTGACAAAGAGAAAAGAGAGAAAAAACGAATGACAATTGAAAGCTTAAGAATACAACAAAATATAAGACGAACAATGAACTTAAAAGAAGATACTGACAACATAAGTGCTGCTTACAGTGTTGCAATCCTGAAACCCCGGCTGTGATATTAGTTTTAATTTATGTTTTATGTTGTTTTATATGTTTCGTGTATACTGTAATTCGATGTAACTTAAGTTAAAACAATATTGTAAGTGGATATGTTTATGGTGTTTGTAAATGTACAAAATTATAACGAGTTTTTATTTAATAGACGAATTCCCCTGAAGAAGACAACAAACAATTGTCGAAACGTTGGGAAAAATGCAATAAAGTCTTTTTATTTGCGGAAAATAACCTTAGGTCTGATAGCTTAAACATATGGTAAAATTCTAAAACTAAAAAACGGACCAAAATAATAAATCAAAAAGGAAAAGATAAATGTTTGTATGAATTTATTTCGGCAAAAGCCGGCTATCATAAACCTTTTTTTCGGAAGGTTTAAGTGTGGTTCACCTTGGGTTTATTGAACTGCCTGAATTTATTATGATAATTGGTTGATAGTTTTGCTGCAAGTAGAGGATGCTTATTTCTATAGAAATAATATCTTGACAAAATTTTGTATAGAAATAAAATTTTGACAAAATTTTCTATACAAATAAAATGTTGACAAATTTTTCTATGGAAATAAAATTTTGACAAAATATTCCAAAAAATAAAATTTTTCAAAAATTTTCTGTAGAAATAAAATTTTGACAAAATTTTCTGTAGAAATAAAATTTTGACAAAATTTTCTGTAGAAATAAAATTTTGACAAAATTTCCGATAGATATAAAATTTTGACAAAATTTTCTATAGAAATAAAATGTTGACAAATTTTTCTATGGCAATAAAATATTTAGAAAATTTTTTATAAAAATAAAATTTTACAAAATTTCCTATAAACATTAAATTCTGCAAAAAAATGTCTATAGAATTAAACTTTACAAAAATTTTCTATTGAAATAAATGTTTACAAAAATTTTCCACAGTAATAAATTTTTGCAAAAATTTTCTATAGAAATAAAATTTTGACAAAATTTTCTACAGCAATAAAACATTGACAAAATTTTCTATAGAAATAAAATTTTGGCAAAATTTTCTATAGAAATAAAATCTTGACAAAATTTTCTATAGAAATAAAAATTTGACAAAATTTTCTAAAGAAATAAAATTTTTACAAAATATTCTATAGAAATAAAATTTTGACAAAATTGTCTAAAAAAATAAAATTGTGACAAATTTGTCCATAGAAATAAAATTTTGACAAAATTTTCTATAGAAATAAAATTTTGAAAAAATTTTCTATAGTAATAAAATTTTGAAAAGATTTTCTAAAGAAACAAAATTTCCTATAGAAATAAAATTTTGACAAAATATTCTATAGCAATAAAATAATGACAACATTTTCTATAGAAATAAAATTTTGACAACATTTTCTATAGAAATAAAATTTTGACAAAATTTTCTATAGAAATAAAATCTTGACAAAATTTTCTATAGAAATAAAATTTTGACAAAATAATAAAATGTTGACAACTTTTTCTATGGCAATAAAATATTTAAAAAAATTTTCTATAGAATTAAAATTTTACAAAATTCTGCAAAAAATTTTCTATAGAATTAAAATTTTACAAAAATTTTCTATAGAATTAAAATTTTACAAAAATTTTCTATTGAAATAAATGTTTACAAAAATTTTCCACAGTAATAAAATTTTGACAAAATTTTCTATAGCAATAAAATGTTGACAACATTTTCTATAGAAATAAAATTTTGACGAAATTTTCAATAAAAATAAAATTTTGACAAAATTTTCTATAGAAATAAAATCTTGACAAAATTTTCTACAGAAATAAAATGTTGACAAATTTTTCTATAAAAATAAAATTTTGACAAAATATTAAAAAAAAAATAATAAAATTTGTCAAAAAATGTCTATAGAAATAAAATTTTGACAAAATTTTCTATAGAAATAACATTTTGACAAAATTTTCTATAGAAATAACATTTTGACAAAATTTTCAATAGAAATAAATTTTTTGTGATTGGTGATCGGCTATATATAACTATAGACCAATATGGACCAATTTTTGTATGGCTGTTAGCTGCCATATACTAGAGCAATGTACCAAATTTCAACCGAATGGGAAGAATTTTGCTCCTCCAAGAGGTTCCGGTGGTCAAATCTGGGGATAGATCTATATGGGGGCTATATATAATTATGGACCGATTTGGACCAATTTTTGCATAGTTGTTACAGACGATCGGATGAAATTTGCTTCTCTAAGAGACTCCGCAAGCCAAATCTGGGAGTCGGTTTATTTGGGGCTATATATAATTATGGACCGATATCGACCAATTTTTGCATGGTTGTTAGAGGCCATATACTAATACCACATACCAAATTTCAAGCGGATCGAATGAATTTTGCTATACCTTCCGACCTACATCAATAACAACTACTTATGCCAAGTTTCAAATCGATAGCTTGTTTCGTTCGGACGTTAGCGTGATTTCCACAGACGGACGGACGGACATGCTTAGATCAACTCAGAATTTCACCACGATCCAGAATATCTATACTTTATGGGGTCTTAGAGCAATATTTCGATGTGTTAAAAACGGAATGAAAAAGTTAATATACCCGCCATCCTATGGTGGAGGGTATAAAAATGGAAAAAAAATGTTCTATAGAAATAAAATTTGGACAAAATTTTTTGTTAAAACTGAATTTTGCAAACATTTTCTATAGAATTCAAATTTTGCAAAAATTATCTAAAGAAATAAAATTTTGGAAAATTTTTCTATGGAAATAAAATTTTGTAAAAATTTATTATAAAATAAAATTTTGCATAAATATTCTATAGAAACAAAATTTTAACCGAATGTTTTAAAGAAATAAAGTTTTGTAAAAATTTTCGTTAGATATAAAATTTTGCAAATATTTCTATAGAAATACAATTTTGTAAAAATTTTCTATAGAAACAAAATGTTAAGAAAACAAGTTTCTATAAAAATACAATTTTACAAAATTTTTCTATAAAATTAAAATGTTGCAAAAATTTTCTATAAAAATTAAAGTGTGCAAACAATTTCTAAAGAAATAAAATTTTTTGAAAATGTTCTTCAAATTTTGGCACAAGTGGCAACCGTGCTTACCAAACATATATACTTCTCATTAACGAAACTTTTGATAAGCTAAAGCTCTATTATAGAACGACGGATCTAGGGGAGAGCCAAATTATAAAAGGTGGTTAAATTGTAAGGGCCGATGTTGAATGTGAACCACACCTAAATGGCAAGTTTTAAACGTGTTAAATGGTTCCAAGAAATGGCAACAATGGATGATCAATTTTCGAAGAAAATCATCTTCAGTGATGCGGCACATTTTCACCTCAGTGGATTCGTCAATAAACAGAATTGCCGCATTTGGACGAATGAGAATCCAAGAGTGATTGTCGAAAAACCAATGCACCCACAAAGAGTGACTGTTTGGTTCGGTTTATGGGCTGGCGGCATCATCGGGCCGTATTTTTTCCAAAATGAGGCCGGTCAGGCAGTTACTGTGAATGGTGTTCGCTATCGTGAGATGATAACGAACTTTTTATGGCCCGAATTGGAAGATATGGATGTGGACGATATGTGGTTTCAGCAGGACGGTGCCACTTGCCACACAGCTAACGAAACAATGGCTCTTTTGCGCAACAAATTCAATGGCCGCGTTGTCTCACGTAATGGCGATGTCAATTGGCCGCCAAGATCATGTGATTTGACACCGTTGGACTTTTTTCTTTGGGGTTATTTGAAAGAAAAGGTGTACGTCGATAAGCCCGTAACAATTCATGAGCTAAAGTATGAGATAATTCGGCACATTAACGGCATAGAACCTCCATTATGCCTCAGCGTCATCGAAAATTTGGACCATCAGATGAAGGTCTGCCACCGAGGTCGCGGCGCCCATTTGGCCGATATTTTGTTCCATACATAATTGAGTAATACGAATATATCATAATAAAATAAATTTACAATAATTTCCAAAATAGTTTGTGTTTTATTCAAAATCAACATCGGCCCTTGAAATTTTAACGACCCTTTATTTACATTTTAAATGCCAACAACTCAAAAAAAAAGTTCATATTTGATCAAAATCGAACCGTTCTAAATGTGGTGTTTATGGCTTTCAGTTTCAAACCAAAATTGTGGTTTGAATTTAATTTTAAATTGAAAAATATTATGGTAATATTTTAATCTGTGTTAATACATTTTATTAAATTTTGTTTTTCTCCACCCATCCCAATAAAAATGAAATAGACTTTTCTGCTTTTTTTAACAATTTTTTATTCTATATAATCTTTTTTAAATTTATTGATTTTTATTAAGAAATATTATTGTTTCTATAAAGATCAATAACAATTTTAGTTTTTCGTTTTTGTTTTTTATTATAATAAAATTAATACATAAATTTATAATTATACATTATACATACAAAATATGAGAAAAACGAACAAAAATCTTAAACAATGAAAAAATCTTCTAAGAAAATAAAAGCCAATCAATAAAACAAAACAAACAAAAAATGGGGTAAAATAAAATTTCTCTAAATATTTAACTACTAAAGAAAAAAAAAAAGATTGTGGAAGCGAAATGTAAGCAAATCGAAATGAAACTGTAATAATAATGATAGCTTAAAAATACGAAACCCCTAATCATTTTAAATTATACGTTATTATATGTTCTTATTTATTTCAATAAAATTAGTTTAACAATGGTTTTTTATTTTTGTAATTATATATAATGTATATATGTGGTATGTTTAACAAACAACAAAAAAAATATGATAATTAACTAGAAAAAAAAAACGTTTATAATATACAAATTATATAAACAAAGTATTATTGTTTGTTTTTTACTTTTCAAATAATTAATATTTGGAAATTCGTTTTTATTAAAAAAAAAAATTAATTAAGCCATAAACGAAAACAATAATTATTTGGAGTATCAAAACCCTATATTCGGTGTTTTGATTTAATTAAATGTTTTTTATCGATTTTTAGAACCTTTTTGTTTGTCACTTTTAAATTTTCTTTTTTCGGTTTTTTACATTTTCTTTATTGGATTTTGTGGACGGATATCTTAATGTATATATTCTGTATTTGTTTTATTTGCTATTAGATTTTGTTTGCAGTTGTTGTTTTTTTTTTTGTAATAATATTTCAGAAATTTATTTTTTGTTAGCTTGTTTGTTTTGTATAGATTTTTCTTTCTTTTTGGGATTTATATAATTTTCATTTGTTTATTGTTTTATTGTGCTTAATTTGAACCAAAAATATTTTTATTTACCTCATATGACAATACAACGCATACGCTTGAAGAAAACGAAAAGAAAAAATACATAGTTGTTTACAAACGAAAAATCTAAAACTTCAATATAATTTAGACCAAGAATATCCATTCCAATGAATTGATATGATGATATCGCTTGTTGCAAAATATTGCTTACTTTACAGTATTTTATTATGTTTTAGTTGCTTTCATGTGTGCAAAACCAAAATGGTCGAAATTAAAATTGGGATTTTTAATGAAATTGCAACGAAGAATCTCTCCAAATTTAGACGAAGAAAATCTTTCCAATGAATTGATATGAAGCCATCGCTTGCTGAGTTATCTTTTTGATTCTACAGTCTTTCATAATATTTTTCTTGATTTCCTGTGTGCAAAACCAAATTGGTGGAATTTAAAATTTAGAGTTATAATGAAATTTAAATATTAAAATAGGCAAATTTTAATTTAAATTAATCTGAAAATTGATATTGAAAAACAATTAGGTGGTAGACTTTGCTTGTCTTTTACAGATGCCCAAAATGTTTACTAATATCATGTGTGCAAATACAATTATTTAAAATTGTAAGTTACAAATCAAATGGCCAAAGATAAACAGATGGGATTTTCGCCAATATTCATGAAAGAGTCTTCAAATGAATTGTTAAGATTAAACTATCTCTATTGTCAATTTAAAGATCTTTTAGCGACTGTTTAATTGCCAATTGATTCCATGTGTGCAAACAATTTAGTTAATAACAAAGTGATGAATTTTCATTAACTTTTAAATTAATATTATTTTGCGACTTATTAAATCTTTAGTTTATTATCATTTTCCCAGAATTAATCATTACCCGCTAAGGAGTTCTTAGAACATGCTCACACCATGGCCTGTATTAGAATATTGGTATAATAAAGTGAATTTGAAAGGAATAATAAAACTTTACCACTATTGGTGACCTAAGCCTCATCAGCTATTTATTATATATTTAACGTTTTATATATTTTAACGTTTGAATAATCTTACCAACGAATTATATTGGATTTTTGACTAAACACCAAAAGCATTTGATTTTGCAAATCTAACATTACGGAGATTTTAACACCAAACGAAATGCTTGAAAACAAACAATCCTGAAGTTAAATGTTTAGGTAAACTAATTCTTCTAGCTTCCAGATAATTGATTTAAATAAATGATCAACAGCTAAGAGAATTTGGCTTTACGCTGGTCCAAAAAATATGTTGTGCTACATTGTGTGCAATGAAAATTTAAAATTATCGAGATGTTGTCACCAATCGAAATGCTGGAGAAGAAAAAATCTGGATTTTGTAGTAAAAAAATATTGCAACGGCTATAACATAAAGATTAAGATATTTACGTTTATTGCGATTCGTAAAATGTTTATAATGAAAAAGTGTGTAAAAAAATTTTGATCAAAATCTATTTGTAAAATAAATGATGATTATTTTCTTTGAGGTGTTACCCTGGCTAAATTTAAAGTTTACGATTTGTATTTTAAAGAGTGGCCTTATTATCCTCGCACTTCCTTTTCAAAAAAACACATCGAAAATCTTATTTTTGGCAACGAATTGATTTAGCCGCATAACATGAAGATTAAAATATTTACGTTTATTGCAATTCGTAAAATGTTTATAATGGAAAAGTGTGCAAACCAATTTTGATCAAAATCTATTTGTTAAATAAATGATGATTATTTTCTTTGAGGTGTTACCCTGGCTAAATTTAAAGTTTACGATTTGAATTTTAAAGAGTGACCTTATTATCCTCGCAATTCTTTAAAAAAAAACACATCCAAAATCTTATTTTATTATTCAGAAAATACATTTACAAATGACCATTCATTTAGAATAAATTCACGTTTAAAAATTAGCCCTACCTAGATATAGAATTTTGTGAATTATATTGAAGAATCCCACTAGAATTAAATAAAATTTGATATATGCGTTTTTGATCAACAGTTTCTCTAAAAACTTGTAGAAGGAACTTATCAAGGGAAATTTTAAATATTAGTAATATAATTTGATATTATATTATAGAATAAATTGATTGATAAAATATTGTCCTGGAAACATATAGAAGACAATAACTACTATAATAACCAACAGGTCGTAGTTATGTGTGCATACAATAAGTATTTATTTTATTTTGAATAAATTCAGGTTTAAAAAATTAGCCCTACCTAGATATAGATTTTTTTGAGTTATATTGAAGAATCAAACTAGAATTAAATAAAATTTTAGATATGCGTTTTTGATCAACAGTTTCTCGAAAAACTTGTAAAAGGAACTTATCAAGGGAAATATTAAATATTAGTAATATAATTTGATATTATATCATAGAATAAATTGATTCATAAAATATTGTCCTGGAAACATATAGAAGACAATAACTACTATAATAACCCATATGTCGTAGTTATGTGTGCATACAATAAGTATTTATTTTTTTAATATTAAAACATAAGCAATATTGCAAAAATATTAAAATAATATTTAACACTCAATAATAACGTTTACATTATAACTATAAAATAATTGATATCAAAAAGATTTTAATTAAGAATCCTTGCAATTTTATCATACATTTAGAATATCTAATTCATTTTGATGTGTGCGACGACTACAAGGGAAATATTAAATATTAGTATTTCAATTTGATATTATACTACAATACTAATTGATTTACAAAATGTTATCCTGGTAGCATATAGAAGACAATATCTAGTCTAATATCCAATAGATTGTAGTTATGTGTGCAGAGAAAATATATAATTTTTTTTTTTTTGTATTAAAACATAAGCAAAATTACAAAAATATTTAACGTTCAATAATAGCGTTTACATTTTACTTAAACGAATTGATATCGAAAAGAGGTTGACTAAGAACACTTGCCATTTTGTCATTATTTTAGAGTATCTAATTCATTTTGATGTGTGCGGTTGTGAAGTGTAGACCTTTCGAAGATTCGCACTCAAATTAAATAAAATTTTAGATATGCATTTTTAGCTGTGTATTAAGAATATCTCTAAAAACTTGTAGAAGTTACTCATCAAAGGATATATTAAATATTACTATTTCAATTTGATATTATACTATAGTACGAATTGATCTTTAAATTATTGTCCCAGAAATATATAGAAGATAATATCTAGTCTAATATCCACCAGGCCATAGTCATGTGTGCAGAGAATAAATATTTATTTTTTTAAGATTTATATGTAAATAATATTATAAAACTTAATAAAAGCAATACATTTAACACCCAATAATAGCGTTTATTTTTTTTAACTAAATGAATTGATACCAAAAAGATGTTGACGACAAATGATAGACATTTTACAATAATTTTAGAATATGTAATGCATTGTGATGTGTGCACTTGAACAGTTTTCAATATGCAACGGTTCTGAAGGTTGGATCGATTTTTTTAGCAAACATAAACTTAAAGAAGTGTCGTACTAGTTGTATATAAAATTTTAAATGTGAATTTTCCATATAACTATTTCCGATTTCTCTAAGAACTGTAGAAGGAACTCATCAAAGGAAAGCTTGAATATTAGTAATCGATATTGATATTATATCAAATTACAAATTGATCTACAAAATATTGTCCTGGAAACATATAGAAGAGAATATCTATTTTAATATTCAATAGGAAATAATCATGTGTGCAGAGAATAATTATTTATTTTTTTAATATTAATTTATAAGCAATAACATCCAACTTTCCTTTTCCACAATTGTATGCGTAGTATTGTCAAAATTAATTCAAGCTAAATTTCTGAGACGGTATCATAAAATTGTATTTTGGTTTTAGTATTGTTTTGCTTTTTTTTAATTATTGCAGTATCTATAGTTCTATTCTTTTTGTTGTTATTGTAGTTGATCTTTTATTTAAACTGTCAAATAATTAAGTTTCTTGTGGTTGTGATATTGAAGATATAACATTTTTTTTGGTATTTTGTATTAATGAATATTATAATTTTATTGTATCGGTTGTTGTTGTTGCTGCTGTATTGCTGTTTCTTTAAAACTTTTCATTATTACTATTATGATTTTGTTCGGTTTGGTTTGTGTGTTTTTTTTTTAGTTGTTTAATAAACTCTGAAAAATAATAACAATTTGTTTAAAGCCATTTCGTAAAGGCCATTTTAAGTGATGTGCTTTTCATTGATTTAAAATCTAATGGGCTTTGTTTACCGTTATAATTTATTATTCTTATAATTATAATTAATTGTTATTACTGTTACTATATGCATTATTGTTTTATTATAATTCTGTTTTATATGAATATTAATATTCGTATTATTGCATTTATTGTTTGGGTGTGTATCTGTTTATTGTTATTTTAATTTATCTAATAAATTTCTTTTTTTGCTCTTTCTTGTTGTTATAGTACATTATGCATTATGTTTTTTATTAAAATATCAAACAAATTATGATTAGATCAATCTAATCGAGTTTATTTAAAGCCTTCATCCATATTTCATTGCCAAACGGGATTTATTAAAAATCTCATCATTGTTTTTATACAAACATTATTTATCAACATTCTATATAACTATATCATATCATATGATTCATTGATCTTTTCCTAAGGATGTTTTTATTTTAAGTTAAGTTTATAACAAGATTTATTGTAATAAGAATTCTGTTTTCGTTATATTTTATTAAATATTTTTTTCTTTACTTTCGTAATAACAACGGGGTTAGAGCATCGGGGGAGAGCTAACTACTACTAGAATGTTTTACAACATAGGGGAGTTTTTTTTTTTGTTGTTGTTGGTTTGTCATCTTCTTCTGAGAGTGTTATATTAACTTATGTTGCAATTATCTTTATCTTATTCTTGGTATTTGAAATTATTTTGTTTTCTTTTTAAAAGAATTATATTTGTTAACATTTTTTGCTTTGCTACAGTTTGTTTTTTTTTTTTTTTTGTAGATTTTTCCTTATTTTCTTTTTCACTAAAAAATTTACTACAATGAAATTTAGATTGCTGGTTTGACAATTAAAATTGTTGTCCTTGTCTTATGTTTTGTTGTTTTATAATATAAACTATAATTAGAATATAAATTGTTTTGCTTTTGTTTTTATTAAATATATATATGTATATATTTAATAATGTTGTTTGTTTCTCTAATGCTTCTAAGGAAGATAGGTATCTACGTAGCTTTGTTTTATAAAAATATTTATTTTAGTTTCGTTTTTCTTTTTGTGTTTTTGTGTTTTTTTCCATAACTTTAGGCTACATTTTTGATTAATTCTTTTTATTTTGTAATTAATTCTTAAAATATACTAATTATTTATATTAAAATTTGATAAACAAACTCAAGGTATTGGCAATGAATAATTTGCAATAATTTGCCTTTCCTAAGAAGAAAATATAAAAATGCATAAAAAAAATTAAAAAAATTTATTGTCTTCTAAATGGCAAAACTAAAACCTTAGTTATTATTGAAAGCGAATTGATATTAGAATATTGAAGGAATTCGTTCACTAAACACGATTTCTGTTTTCAGACAAAAGAACTACCAATAATGTGTGCATTAATTTGAGAGGAAAAAACCCAAGCGAATTGATTTTATAATAGTGAAAAAATTAATTCACTAAAACGAATTCCGTTTTCAGACACAAGAACAAACAACAATGTGTGCATCAATTTGATGTTCGAAAGCCCCCAGAATATTGGGGGAAATACTCCAAATTGGTTCCAGCTAGTTTCAAACAAAATTATTCAAAGCGAATTGATATTAGAATAGTAAAGAAATTATTTCATTAAAAACTATTTCAGCTTTCCGACAAAAAAAACTTTCAATAATGTGTGCATCCATTTCAATTTCTAAAACCCCCGGAATAATGTAATATGGGCTCCAGGATAACTCCAAAGTGGCTCCAGCTAGTTGTGAAACAAATAGAATTTCTTTTGTAGAAAGTACACACACACAAGTAAATAGAAATTTCGAAAAAAAATTTAAACTATTTTTATTTCATTTACTATTTCATCCAAGGAATTGATGAAATTTATGCATTAGAAACAAATTGGTTAATTAGATAAAATAACCCTTTATCATGTGTGCACCAATTTGAATTTCGAAAAAAATATTCATCCAGGATCATTGTATACAGAAAAAATTTTCACGAAAATTTTTCCAATTAAATTTTTAATTGAGTTTTACAAAATATTCAATTAAAAATATAATTGATTCAACAAATTTTTTAATTGAAACAAAAATCAATCACAAATAATAATAGTATCAATTAATTTTTTGATTGACCTTCAATTAATTTTTCAAAAAAAATTTAAAACTATTTTTATTTCATTTACTATTTCATCCAAGGAATTGATATAAGCATACTGATGAAATCAATGCATTAGAGACAAATTGGTTAATTAGATAAAATAACTCTTTAGCATGTGTGCACCAATTTGAATTTCGAAAAAAAAATATTCATCCAGGATCATTGTAAACAGAAAAAAATTTCACGAAAATTTTTCCAATTAAATTTTTAATTGAGTTTTAAAATATATTCAATTAAAAATTTAATTGATTCAACAAATTTTTTAATTGAAACAAAAATCAATCACATATAATAATAGTATCAATTAATTTTGTAATTGGATCAATTAATTTTTTAATTGACCTTCAATTAATTTTTCGAAATAAATTTAAAACTATTTTTATTTCACTTACTATTTCATCCAAGGAATTGATATAAGCATGCCGATGAAATCTATGCATTAGAGACAAGTTGTTTAATTAGAAAAAATGTGTGCACCAATTTGAATTTCGAAAAAAAATATTCATCCAGGATCATTGTACACAGAAAACATTTTCACGAAAATTTTTCCAATTTAATTTTTAATTGAGCTTTACAATATATTCAATTAAAAATTTAATTGATTCAACAATTTTTTTAATTGAAAAAAAATCAATCACAAATAATAATAGTATCAATTAATTTCTTAATTGGATCAATTAATTTTTCGAAAAAAAAAATTAAAACTATTTTTATTTCATTTACTATTTCATCCAAGGAATTGATATAAGCATTCCGATGAAATCTATGCATTAGAGACAAGTTGAGTAATTAGAAAAAATAACATTTATCATGTGTGCACCAATTTGAATTTCGAAAAAAATATTCATCCAGGATCATTGTATACAGAAAAGATGTTCACGAAAATCTTTCCAATTTAATTTTTAATTGAGTTTTACAATATATTCAATTAAAAATTTAATTGATTCACCAAATTTTTTAATTGAAACAAAAATCAATCACATATAATAATAGTATCAATTAATTTTTTGATTGACCTTCAATAATTTTTTCGAAAAAAAAATAAAACTATATTTTTATTTCATCCAAGGAATTGATATAAGCATACTGGTGAAATCTATGCATTAGAGACAAATTGGTTAATTAGATAAAATAACCCCTTATCATGTGTGCACAAATTTAAATTTCGAAAAAAAATATTCATCCAGGACCATTGTATACAGACAAATTTTTGGAGTTTTAAAAAACATTCAATTAAAAATTTATTAATTCAACACATTTTTTTTTTTTGAAACAAAAATCAATCACATATAATAATAGTATCAATTAATTTTGTAATTGGATCAATTAATTTTTTAATTGACCATCAATTAATTTTTCGAAAAAAAATTTTAAACTATTTTTATTTCATTTACTATTTCATCCAAGGAATTGATATAAGCATACTGATGAAATCTATGCATTAGAGACAAGTTGAGTAATTAGAAAAAATAAGCCTTTGTCATGTGTGCACCAATTTGAATTTCGAAAAAAAAATATTCATCCAGGATCATTGTATACAGAAAAAATTTTCACGAAAATTTTTCCAATTAAATTTTTTATTGAGTTTTAAAAAAATATTCAATTAAAAATTTAATTGATTCAACAAATTTTTTAATTGAAATAAAAATCAATCACAAATAATAATAGTATCAATTAATTTTTTAATTGACCTTCAATTAATTTTTTAATTCATACTATAATTTCTGTGATTGAAGACATTTCAATTAAAAAATTAATTGGATCAATTAATTTCGTGATTGAATTAGAAATTTTGTTTTTTGTGTGTACTCTGGACCGCAATAAGATTTCACATACTCTCCAATCTGTTGGTCAATAAAGATAATTTTTTATGACTGATTAAATAAGCTCCAATGTAAATAAAAAATTGTGTGTTCTAACGCTATGGTCACATTGCCAGAAATCAAAAAGGAATTCACCGCAGTCAAACCAGCCAACATTTTTCGCTCTTTTCTGGATACATTACAACAAGATAAGAGTATTCGCTCTTTTCTGGATACATTACAACACGATAAGAGTATTTTACATATTTCAAAAGTGCTCCTGGAGAAAAGTTTCACACCCATTTTGGGTAAATATTTGCCTAGTGCGAATATACCCTAAATTATAGAATTAATGAAAATGAAAATTAAAAGCCATTATTTTGACTCTAAACGAATTGATATTAGCTAGTAATGAAATCAGCAGATTAGAAACAATTTCTACTTTTCGACAATAGAAAAAATTGTGCTAAAATATATGAGAAAAGAGCTTCAATGCAATAAGTTATAGAATTGAAAAAAAAAAATAAAACAAACGAATTCCAAATGAATTCCAAACGAATTAATAATGGTTAGGCTAGGTTAGGGGGCAGCCCGATGTATCAGGCTCACTTAGACTATTCAGTCCATTGTGATACCACATTGGTAAACTAACAATAGTATATTAAAGAATTGAAGAAGTTATTAAGAATTTGTTCTCTTCGGTAAAAGAATACTTCTTAATGTTTGCATCAATTTAACCTTTCAAAATGAATGCACTCATGATCAAGATGCTGTTATCTTAAAACAGTATTATATTCCAAATACTCTACTATAAATTTGGAAATAATATTAATTTTCTAAAACGAAATAATTAAAAACTGCATAAATGTAATTGAAAGCCTTGTCAAATAATTGACTAAAATTAAATATCTTTACTCCTCTTCCAAACTAATTGATATTGAAACAGTGATGAATATGAGGCCTTCAACGCACATTCTTCTTGAAGAAATAATAATAATTTTCCATGTGTGCATTTATTTATATTTCTAATCAATTGAGAAAGCAAATTAATGCCTGCTATGATATTTTTTTATTTCCGAATAAAAAACTTGAAACCTTTATTCTTCCTCAAAAAGAATTGATATTTGAATTGTGATCAACTCCAAGCATTAAAAACTATTTCGTTTTTTTAACGGAAGAACCCTTTTTAAAGTGTGCATAGATTTTAACCTGAAAAGTAAATGCACACATGATCACTATATTATTACTATAATATGGGGTTAGATTCATAATAATCTCCCATGATTAGCTTCTCCAAATCAATTCGTTTGAAAGTTTAGAGGCGATTTTTTATTAACAGCGAAATTTTTTAACAATAACTTTTTTATTCTTGACAAATTAAAACTGCATAGATTTTTATTTCAAAAGAATATATATAAATGCTTTTGTACTATTATAGTAAAATGGTATAGTCTAAATACTATATAATTAATTGGGAAATAATAGTTTTACTTTTAAGATATTAGTTAATGGTAAAACTGTTATATTTTGTATTTCCAAATAAAGTTTGAGAAAAATGTTAAAGTCATTCTTCAAAACGAATTGATATTGTAGCTGTGATAAGATGGAAGCATTAAGCATTATTTCTTCTTATAGAAGAATGAACCCATTTCGAAGTGTGCATAGATTTTAACCTGAAAAATAAATGCACACATAGTCACGATATTATTATTCTAATATGTGGTAAAATTATCAATAACTTCCAATAATTATTTTCCCCAAATCAATTCATTTGGAAATGTAACGAAGGGGTTTCCACTAACAGCATAGTTTTATAGCATATATATTTGATAAATTAAATCGTTTAGTTTTTAACGTATTTGAAACAAAAAAAGTTAAAATTACCCATTAAAAGTATGAAAAAAAACCAAGTTATAAAAAATTTTATTAAAATAACTTCCTGGGTAGTTAAAATAAAGAACATCATTGGGAGTGCATCTTCTGGAAGTGCTTTTAAAGTTGTGCCTTTGGAAGAACTTCCAAATTTTTTTTTTTGCTGGGTAATTGATTTTATTAAAGTAAGTAGAATCGAATTACCCCAAAAAAATTTTTCTACTTTTTTTGCATGTCCGAAACTATATTGTTCCCGTTAGAACAGAAGAATTGATTTAGGAATACTGTTACAATACAGCAATACACTAGTATGTCTTCTTTTAGAAAATCCACCAAATTTTCATGTGTGCGTTATTTTCCTAAAAAATATCGTAATAATGATCATGAATGTATTTATTTCATAAGCTAAAAATATATATTTTTTAAAATAATTAATTTGATTAAATTAAATTAAGTTAAACCAAATTGTAGCCACTGATTATCCAACCCGATTTTACAATATCTGACCATATATATCTGAGCATTAAATGTAAAAAAAAAATTAGAAATAGATCACAATTTGTCAACTCCATGTAGCTTATAATTGTGATGTGATTGTAGAGACGAATTGATTTAAGAAATTTCATGCAACCATTGTGTAGGACTTCATTTTTTCTTCTTCCAAAAGTGTATTATTTTCATGTGTGCAATATATATGTTCGAAAAGTCTTGAATAGAATGCAAAATAAATTGATATTGATTAAATAATGGCAATGAAGAATAATACTATACATTATTAGGAAAAGTAAATAATTTACAGTAATGTGTGCAGTCATTTTGTTAAAAAATCTACTGTAAGAAATTATTTTTTTTTCTACATTTTTGTATGCCAGAAATTATATTGTTCCCTATTGTCCAGAAGAATTGATTTCGGAATACTATTGCCATACAATAATACACTTATGTCTCCTGTTTTATAAAATTTACACCGCTTTTATGTGTGCGTTAGATGTGCCTAGAAAACCTAAGGCAAACGAATTGATATGAACAAAGCTTTAAGAATATTTTGGCAATATTTTTCAATTTCTAATTAAAAAAAATATATCTACAAAATAAAATCGAATGATAATATTTAATTAAATTAATAATTTCAAAATCTAAAAAGAAAATATTCTCTCACAAGATTATGCTAATCTTTACAAATTATTCCTTCCAATACCTTGTTTGTTCCGCAATTATTTCTATACTTATGTATTGCTTTGTTTGTTCGCATGTTTAAAAACCTATTTAAAATTCTATAGACTTTAATTTTTGTTTTATTTTGTTTCTTGAATTAAATAAAATATGTTACTGTTATATATTACTTTCGTCCTTTAAAACGTAAATTATTTGAATAATTTTTTGTTTTATTTTTAATATTGATTTGTTTTATTAGTTTTCTATTTGTATACATAGTATGTGAAATTTATTAAAATGTTATTGGTTTTTTCTGAAGGTACTTTGTCACGCAGAATGTAAGAATGACCAGATTTAAATGATATGAAAATTAAAACAAATTATGTATATGTATATCTATTATTATTTATATTTATATGCAACCTCGATTAATGAACATAAAAGGCGATTATTTTCTTCCAAAGATTAGAGAAATGTAGAAGGAAGTTCTAAGAATCATATTAATTTCAAAAATTTATATAATTTGGAGGAAAATTATAAGGTTACAAAAAATTTACTATGATTTTTCAATTTTTTTTTGTTGCTTTTTTGTGGACAAAGAATCGATCCGGCCGGCTTAAGTTGTCCTTAAGTTTTCGTATTTATAGATAACGTTTTGACAATTGTAACTCAATCTCTTAAAAATAAAAATTAAGCGGATGGCGAAAAATCGAAGTGGTGCAACGGTGCTCAGAAGCAATGAATTTTACAAAAACTGAAAGTGCATATTTTGAATAGCATTTTTGGATGTCTATTAAATGTAATGACATAGGAAGAACTTGCGAATTTTTTTTGCTGGGATATTTCAAATTTTCTCCACTTCCGAATCACAAGTTAAAAGGGTCAAACCAACTTCGTATTATTAACGAAATTTGTCCTTAAAATGCAAGAATTTAATAACTATAATGAAATTATATGTTATTGTAATTAATTGTCTATTAAAAAAAATAACATTTTCGTTTTTTCTTTTCAATCACTGATTCAATCACTTATTCGTTAAGACAATGGAAATGTTCATCAATAGTACGACATAATTTAAGGGAAAAACTATAGGAAATTCCTTCTACAATAGTTTCTAATTTTCTTTTCAAAAAATTGTCTTTTTTAAATAATCGCCTTTGCCCATCCCATTAGTAAGGGTTTTAAAACACTGTCATGACATTGTACAAGCGAGACACCAGAGGTCACTATTCGTGGTTAGAACGGCTTAACTGTTAATATAAATGCTTTTGAAAATTTTCTGTATTTCACAAAAAAATAGGACCCAACTAATTATAGAAAATCCAATCAGACATTGTGCTCTATGTGTATGTAACATTCGGAAGGATCGGTTTGAAACCACGGTTGCCATTCGAGCCATAAATAATTTTCCAAAAATTTGGAGCAAATTTTACTAAAACGCAACCAAATAAAAAAAAATTATTTCCATAGAAAATGTTGTTTCTATAGAAAATTTTTTCAAAATTTTATTTCTAAAGTTTTGCCAAATTGTATTTAAACAGAAAATTTGGTCAACATTTTATTTTTGTAAACAATTTTGTCAAAATTATATTTTTATAGAAAATCTTGTCAAAAATTTTATTTGTATAGAAAATTATTTCAAAATTTTATTTCTATAGAAAATTTTGTTAAAATTTTATTTCTAAAGAAAATTTTTGCAACATTTTATTTCTATAGAAAGTTTTGTTAAAATTTTATTTCTATAGAAAATTTTTGCAAAATTTTATTTATACAGAAAATTTTTTCAAAATTTTTTTCGATAGAAAATTTTATTTCTATATAAAATGTTGTCAAAGTTTTAGTTCTTAGAAAATTTTTGCAAATCTTTATATCTATAAAATATTTCTTCAAAATTTTATTTCCATAGAAAATTTTTTGCAAATTTTTATTTTTTATATCAAATTTTGTCAAAATTTTATTTCTATAGAACATTTTGTCAAAATTTTATTACTAAAGAAGATTTTGTGAAAATTGTATTTCTATAGAAAGTGTAGCCAAAATTGTATTTATGTAGGAAATTTGGTCAAAATTTTATTTCTATAGAAAATTTTGTCAAAAATTTATTTCTATGGACATTTCTACATAATGTTATTTCTATATAAAACTTCTGCAAAACTTTATTTTTATAGACAATTTTGTAAAAATTTTATTTCTATAGAAATTTTTTGCAAAATTTTATTTCTATAGAAAATTTTATCAAAATATTATTTCCATAGAAAATGTTTGCAAAATTTTATTTTTATAGAAAATTTTTGCAGAATTTTATTTATATAGAAAATTTTGTCCAAACTTTATTTCTATGGAAATTTTTGTCCAAATTTTATTTCTATAGAACACTTTTGCAAAATTTTATTTTTATAGAAATTTTTTGCAAAATTTTATTTTTATTGAAAATTTTTGCAAAAATTTATAACTAAAGAAGATTTTTGCAAAATTTTATTTCTATAGAAAATTTTGTCAAAATTTTATTTCTATGGAAAATTTTGTCAAAATTTTATTTCTATAGAAAATTTTGTCAAATATTTTATTTCTATAGAAAATTTTGTCAAAATTTTATTTCTATAGAAAATTTTGTTAAAATTTTATTTCTATAAAAATTTTTTGCAAATTTTTTTTCTATAGAAAATTTTTTCAAAATTTTATTTTTATAGAAAATTTTTGCAAAATTTTATTTCTATGGAAAATTTTTATTTCTATGAAAATTTTTGTCCAAATTTTATTTTTTGTAGACAATTCTTGCAAAATTTTATTTTTATAGAACATTTTTGCAAAATTTTATTTCTATAGCAAAATTTGTCACAATTTTATTTCTATTGAATTTTTTGTCCAAATTTTATTTCTATAGAAAACTTTGTCAAAAATTTTATTTCTATAGAAAATGTTGTCAAAATTGTGTTTATGTAGGAAATTTGGTCAAAATTTTATTTCTATGGAAATTTTTTTCAAAATTTTATTTCTATGGAATTTTTTGTCCAAATTTTATTTGTATCGAAAACTTTTGCAAAATTTTATTTCTATAGAAAATTTTATCAAAATTTTATTTCTATAGAATATTTTATCAAAATTTTATTTCTATAGAAAACTTTGTCAAATATTTTATTTCTGTAGAAAATTTTGTAAAAATTTCATTTCTAGAGAAAATTTTGTCAAAATTTTATTTCTATAGAAAATTTTGTCAAAATTTTATTTCTATAGAAAATTTTTGCAAAATATTATTTCTATAGAAAATTTTTGCAAAATTTTATCTTATAGAAAATTTTTGTAAAATTTTATTTTTATAGAAAATTTTTGCAGAATTTTATTTCTATAGAAAATTTTGTTAAAATTTTATTTCTATAAATTTGTCAAAAACTTATTGCTATAGAAAATTTTGTCCAAACTTTATTTCTCTGAAAATTTTTGTCCAAATTTTATTTTTATAGAAAATTCTTGCAAAATTTTATTTCTATAGCAAAATTTGTCAAAATTTTATTTCTATTGAATTTTTTGTCCAAATTTTATTTCTAAAGAAATTTTTGTCAAAAATTTTATTTCTATAGAAAATGTTGTCAAAACTGTATTTATGTAGGAAATTTGGTCAAGACTTTATTTCTATGGAAATTTTTGTCAAAATTTTATTTCTATTGTATTTGTTGTCCAAATTTTATTTGTATCGAAAATTTTTGCAAAATTTTATTTCTATAGAAAATGTTGTCACATATTTTATTTCTGTAGAAAATTTTGGAAAAATTTCATTTCTATAGAAAATTTTGTCAAAATTTTATTTCTATAGAAAATTTTGTCAAATTTTTTTTTCTATAGAAAATTTTTGCAAAATTTTATTTTTATAGAAAATTTTTGGAACATTTTATTTTTATTGAAAATTTTTTTCAAAATTTCATTTCTATAGAAAATTTTGTCAAAATTTTATATCTATAGAAAATTTTGTCCAAACTTTATTTCTATAGAAAATTTTGTCCAAACTTTATTTCTATGGAAATTTTTGTCCAAATTTTACTTCTATTGAAAGTTTTTGCAAAATTTTATTTCTATAGAAAATTTTGTCAAAATTTTATTTCTATAGAAAATTTTTGCAAAAATTTATTTCTATTTCTATGGGAAATTGTTGCAAAAATGTATTTCTATAGAAAATTTGGCAAATATTTTATTTCTGTAGAAAAATTTTTTGTAGAAAATTTTGTCCAAATTTTATTTCTATGGAAATTTTTGTCCAAATTTTTTCTATAGAAAATTTTTGCAAAATTTTATTTTATAGAAAATTTTTGCAAAATTTTATTTCCATAGAAAATTTTGTCAAAATTTTATTTCTATAGAAAATGTTGTCAAAATTTTGTTTCTATAGAAAATTTTGTCAAATTTTATTTTTATAGAAAATGTTGTCAAAATTTTATTTCAATAGAAAATGTTGTCAACATTTTATTTCTATAGAAAATTTTGTCAACATTTTATTTCTATAAAATATTTTTGCCAATATTTTATTTCTATAGAAAATTTTTGCTCATTTTTTTTTTCAAAAGTCACGGCAGCAATTATTATTAATGTTTGGATTGAACTTTGAAATATGTGGAAATCCGTATTCTGGTAGTAGGAGTTAGATAAAAATGCAGGTCTACCCACATGTTAATAGAAACCTGCCGAAAATAAAAAAGCTAAAAACCGCTAAAAAGCTCGGCCGATTTTCATGGGAAAAAAATTCCACTAAATATTCCGGTGAAATTTTTTCGATAGAACTGAGACGTTAGCTTGGAGTATACTATAATATAGACGACTGCTTCCGACTTTAGACTTTCTTTACTTCTTTTTCAATAAACATTTTTTCCATAGCTCACAATACATGGAAACAATGAACATAAAATTTAATTTAATTATTATTTATTATACAAAAATTTAAATTCTTATTATTTTTTACCATTTTAAATTTTTTCCGTTTTTCACATTATTTTACTCACACTGACAACAGTTTTGCTCTTTCTCTCTCTCTCTCTCTCTCTTACTTTCTCTCAAAACAAAAACAATGGTCTACAAGGTTGCCATTTTGGTCCGATCGGACCAAAATTTGTCCAAAAAATTATTAAATTTTAAATTTGGTCCGATGGTCCGACCAAATAGAATTTGGTTGATTTTGGCCCATTTTCTTCAAATCGGGAATTTTTCAAAATTTGTAAATTTTGACAAAATTTTCTGTAGACAAAAAAATTTCCATAGAAATAAAATTTTAACAAAAATTTTTATAGAAATCAATTTTTTCCAAAATTTTGTGCAGAAATAAACTTTAAAAAAATTTTGTATAGATACAAAATTAAGCAAAAATTTTGTAAAAATTTTATAAGAAATAAAATTTTGCTATAACTTTTTATAGAAATAAACATTTGGCTATGGTTAGGTTAGGTGGCAGCCCGATGTACCATCAGGCTCACTCAGACTATTCAGTCCATTGTGATACCACATTGGTGAACTTTTCTCTTATCACTGAGTGCTGCCCGATTCCATGTTAAGCTCAATGACAAGGGACCTCCTTTTTATAGCCGAGTCCGAACGGCGTTCCAAATTGCAGTGAAACCACTTAGAGAAGCTTTGGAACTCTTAGAAATGTCACCAGCATTGCTGAGGAGGGATAATCCACCGCTGTAAAACTTTTTGGTGTTCGGTCGAAGCAGGAATCGAACCTGTGTATACAAGGCGGGCATGCTACCATTGCACCACGGTGGTTCCCAAATTTTGGCTAAATATTCTATAGAAATAAAATTTTGGCTAAATATTCTATAGAAGTAAAATTTTGACAAAATTTCCTAAAGAAATGGAGTTTTGACAAAATTTCCTAAAGAAATAAAAATTTGCCTAAATTTTCTATAGAAATAAAATGTTTACAAAATTTTCTATAGAAATAAAATTTGGACAAAATTTTCGATAGAATTAAAATTTTGACAAAATTTTCCTTAGAAATAAAATTTTGACAAAATTTTCGATAGAAATGAAATTTTGACAAAATTTTCTAATTTTGTGTAAATTTTCTATAGAAATGGAATTTTGACAAAATTTCCTAAAGAAATGGAGTTTTGACAAAATTTCCTAAAGAAATAAAAATTTGCCTAAATTTGCTATAGAAATAAAATTTTTACAAAATTTTCTATAGTAACAAGCTTTTGACAAAATTTTCTATAGAAATAAAATCTTGACAAAATTTTCCTTAGAAATAAAATTTTGGCAAAATTTTCGAAAGAATTTAAATTTAGACAAAATTTTCTATAGAAATAAAAATATTGAATAGAAATAAAAATTTTCTTTCGAAGTAGAATTTTGGAAAAATTTTCACTGTTAACTAATTTAATTTGGAAAAATGGTCCGCTGGTACGAATTTTGGTCCGGTTTTGGAAAAATGTTGGTCCAAAGTAAAATTACATTGTGGCAACGCTGATGGTCTATCTTATTGATATATAATTTCTGCTCACACTGGCTACAGTTTTGGCATTTGTTCTTTCTCTCTCTCTCTCTTACTTTCTCTCAAAACTGAAACAATGCTCCATCTTGTTGATAAATAATTTCGGTATAGCAAATGAAAATTATTTAAACATACACATATATCATTAATTTCCTGTAACAATTCTAGTACAAATATTTTAATGTTTTTTTAGGTTGAAATTTATCATAAATACTTTTATTATGACTTTTTTCTTGCGCAAAGGGCAAGCTGTTTTGAAGCCCCAAACCACTAATATCTCTTTACAGTAGTGCCCTCTAGCGCCTCTGTTGTACAACAATCAAATTGTTGGTTTGCGTCTATACTACAACCATGGGACATTTAGGGATGCCATCTTTAACCATTTATTTTTGTTTTCAACTACAAATCGAAGACCAAGGGGAAATTAAAAATAAAATTAAAATTCAGTAAATTTTAGTTTTGTTTTAACAAATAAAATTTATGTTATTGTATTCTTTAAGAATTATGGTATAGCTCAACTATTATTTTGTTTTGTTAAAAATTACAAGTGCAACTAGGTATTAGGTATTGTATATATTTCTCTTTTTTTCTTTTGTTTTGTTATATGTTTCTTGTAATGCGTTGTTATTTGTTGTTGTATTCATTAAAAATCTATGTTTTTTGTAAGATTTTCTTCTTGTATTTTTAGATGTAAATTACGTTACAATTTTTGTTCTCGATTTTTGCTTGTTGTTTTATTTTTTTTTTTTTGTTTGTTAAAATCTAACGACTAACTATCACACTCCAATGTTTGTTTTTTGTTGTTGTTATTTTTTTATAATTGTTTTAAATTTTTATTTAATTACTTAAAATATTGCCTTTGCCCACAATTTGTTTAGGTTTTGTTTGTTTGCTTGTTTGTTTAAAAAAAAAGTTATTAACATTTGTTTTCTTCAAAACTTTCTTAATATCTACAATTAATATAAGAGATATGAATAACGAACAAAAATCAAAAAAAAATATTTATATATATGTATATATGAAACAATATAAAATCATAAAATTTATATATAGTATATTGTATTTCTATATATATAAAAACCATTATGATAAATTCTATAAAACAAAATTAATTAATAAAAAAAAAAAAACAATAAAACAAAGAGAAAATGCCTCTCGCTCAAATTTGACCTTTTTGTGTTTAGTACAAGGCAGCGCTATGATTTCTTTTCTTCCCAAAGATTCTTCTTCCAGCGCCTTTTCTTTTCCTCCCTCCCGCCCCCTCCCACAACATATCATCTAATCTTTTCCCACAGATGTTAAGACACCCTTATACATTGGTTGCTATTGATGACTTTTACTCAATAGATGGGCATTGAATTCATAGACATTATTCAATTGTTCACCACATATGTTACACTTCCAGGGATTACTCTCACAATGGCAACCCTTGTGCAGGAAGTACAAAGTCTCATCGGGAAATTCAATACCACAAAATAGGCATGTGAGTATTTGTTTACGATTTAGGCCACCCGAATCACTTTCGGGTCCGGTCGATGTTATAGTCCCATTACATATGGGCGTAGTGGACGATGTGGCTGTTCCACATGTGGGCGTTAAACTGCTCTGTATCACATTATTATTTTCCATGGAGGCAGCATTTCGTGTTATACGATTATTGGCCTTGGCGCATATACGTCTCTTAAGATCTTCCCGCAATAGAGATTTCAAGGGGGATACCTGACATGGGGAAGAGTTTAAAAACTGAATTATAAAAAAATGCATCTACCGGATTCTTTGTCAATGGTGTTGTGGGTTCAAGCTAACGAAGAATGGATTGAACTCACCTTGATGAGTGATGTTAACCGGGTATTGGGTGCTGAAAATTCCGATTCACTGCTATCGCCTCCATTCATGGCATCACCATTGACATTGTTGGCTTTTCCATTATCCTCACTGGGTGGTTCCTAGTTGATATAGAAATTGGAAAAAATAATTAAAACAAAAACATTGAAAATTTCCTCATTCCTCATTTCAATGCCCTTCTAGCCTATGCAAATGTTTGATGATAAAAAATTTATTTAAATATAAAAAAAACACATTTTTTGGCTCCAATAAGAATTTAATGGAAATTTCCTCAATAACGGAAATGATAATATCATTCATCGACTTCAATTAAATTATCAATTGATGCGAACAAATATTTTGTCGGTTCAATAAAATTATGCGATTTTTTTTTATTAAATCAATTATCTTTTAATTGTCTATTCCGTCAAACTCAATAAAGGTTTTAATTGAATTATGTGAATTTTTTTTTAAATAAAAAATTAATTAAAACCATAAATTCTTTTTAATTTATGTATATTAATTTTAATTAATTTTTTAAATAAAAAACAATTGCAATTAAAAACTTAATTGATGGAACTAATTTTTTAATTAAATCAAAACTCAATCGTGTAAGGGAAGATGTGACCACCGTTGCCAGAATTTTACCAAATATGGTAAGTTTTGGTAGACAATTTATATACCTCTCTAACTAAGAGGTACATCAATTTTCTATAGAAATACAATTTTGACAAAAATTTCTATAGAAATAAAACATTGACAAACTTTTCAATGGAAGTAAAATTTTGACAAAAATTTCTATAGAAATACAATTTTGGGAAAATTTTCTATAAAAATAATATTTTGACAAAATTTTCCATAGAAATAAAATTTTGACAAAATTCTCTATAGAAATAAAATTTTTGACAAACCTCTCAATAGAAATAAATATTTGATCAATTTTTCTATAGAAATAAAATTGTGACAAAATTTTCAATAGAAATAAAATTTTGAGAAAATTCTCCATAGAAATAAAATCTTGTATAAAAATAAAACTTTGAGAAAATTGTCTATAGAAATAAAATTTAGCCAAAATTTTCCATTGTATGAAAATCTAGAGAGTAATCCATTGTAGTCTCAAAATTTTATTTTCTATAGACAATTTTCTATAAAAATAAAATTTTGACAAAATTTTCCATTGTATGAAAATCTAGAGAGTAGTCCATTGTAATTACTTTATTTGGCCAAACAGGCTTAGTATTAAATAAATAAATAAAATTTTGACAAAATTTTTTTAGAAATAAAATTTCTATAGAAATAAAATTTTGACAAAATTTTCTATAAGTTTGTCAACTTTTCTATAGAAATAAAATTTTGCGAAAATTTTCTATAGAAATAAAATTTTGAGAAAATTTTCTATAGAAATAAAATTTTGAGAAAAATTTCTATAAATTTTGACAAAATTTTCCATTGTATGAAAATCTAGAGAGTAGTCCATTGTAGTCTCAAAATTTTATTTTCTATAGAAAATTTTCTATAAAAATAAAATTTTGACAAAATTTTCCATTGTATGAAAATCTAGAGAGTCCATTGTAATTACTTTATTTGGCCAAACAGGCTTAGAATTACATGCTCTGAAGGAATAAATAAATAAAATTTTGACAAAATTTTTATAGAAATAAAATTTCTATAGAAATAAAATTTTGACAAAATTCTATAGAAGTAAAATTTTGACAACATTTTCTATAGAAAGTTTGTCAACTTTTCTACAGAAATAAAATTTTGCGAAAATTTTCTATAAAAATAAAATTTTGACAAACTTTTCTATAGAAATAAAATTTAGACAAAATTTTCTACAGAAATAAAATTTTGAGTAAATTTTCTATAAAAATAAAAGTTTGACAAAATTTTCTATAGAAATAAAATGTTGACAAAATTTTCTATAAAAATAAAATTTTGAGAAAATTTTCTATAGAAATAAAATTTTGAGAAAATTTTCTATAAATTTTGAGAAAATTTTCTATAAATTTTGACAAAATTTTCTATAAATTTTGACAAAATATTCCATTGTATGAAAATCTAGAGAGTAGTCCATTGTAGTCCCAAAATTTTATTTTCTATAGAAAATTTTCTATAAGCATAAAATTTTGACAAAATTTTCCATTGTATGAAAATCTAGAGAGTAGTCCTTTGTAATCACTCTATTTGGCCAAACAGGATAAGACTTACATGCTCTGAAGGAATAAATAAATAAATAAAATTTTGACAAAATTTTTATAGAAATAAAATTTTGACAAAATTTTTATAGAAATACAATTTTGACAAAATTTTTATAGAAATAAAAGTTTGACAAAATTCTATTGAAATAAAATGTTGACAAAATTTTCTAAGAAAGTTTATCAACTTTTCTATAGAAATAAAATTTTGCGAAAATTTTCTATAAAAATAAAATTTTGACAAAATTTTCTATAAAAATAAAAGTTTGACAAAATTTTCTATAATAATACAATTTTGGAAAATTTTCTATAAAAATTAAATCTTGAGAAAATTTTCTATAAATTTTGACAAAATTTTCTATAAATTTTGACAAAATATTCCATTGTATGAAAATCTAACTTAGAGAGTAGTCCATTGTAGTTTCAAATTTTTATTTTCTATAGAAAATTTTCTATAAAAATAAAATAAATAAATAAAATTTTGACAAAATTTTTATAGAAATAAAATTTGGACAACATTTTTATAGAAATACAATTTCTATAGAAATAAAATTTTGACAAAATTCTTTTGAAATAAAATGTTGACAATGTTTGAAATAAAATGTTGTTGTTTGTATAGAAATGAAAATTTTAGAAAAATTTATATAGAACTAAAATTTTCAGAAATTTTCTATATTTATAAAATTTTGAGAAAATCTTCTATAAAAATAAAATGTTCACAAAATTATCTATAGAAATAAAATTTTCTATAGAAATAAAAATTTGAGAAAATTTTCTATAAATAAAAATTTGGCAAAATTTTCTATAAATAAAAATTTGGCAAAATTTTCTATAAAAATTTTTTTTTGACAAAATTTTCCATTGTATGAAAATCTAGAGAGTAGTCCATTGTAATTACTTTATTTGGAAATAAAATTTTGAAAAAACTCTATAGAAATAAAATGTTGACCAAATTTTCTATAGAAATACAATTTTGACAAAATTCTCTATAGAATTAAAATTTTGTTTATAAATAAAAATTTTGAAAAAAAATTCTATTGAAATAAAATTTTGAGAAATTTTTCTATAGAAATAAAATTTTGAGAAAATTTTCTATAAAAATAAAATTTTTACAAAATTATCTATAGAAATAAAATTTTGTATAGAAATAAAAATTTGAGAAAATTTTCTATAAAAATAAAATTTTGACAAAATTCTCTATAGAAATAAAATTTTGTATACAAATGAAAATTTGAGAAAAATTTATATAGAACTGAAATTTTCTATAGAAATAAAATTTTGAGAAAAGTTTCTATAAAAATAAAATTTTACAAAATTCTCTATAGAAAAAAAATTTTGTATGGAAATAAAAATTTGAGAAAATTTTCTATAAAAAAAAATTGGCAGAATTTTCTATAAAAAAAATTTTGACCAAATTTTCCATTGTATGAAAATCTAGAGAGTAGTCCATTGGAATTACTTTATTTGGACAAACAGGCTTAGAATTCATGCTCTGAAGGAATAAATAAATAAATAAAATGTTGACAAAATTTTCTATAAAAATAATATTTTGACAAAATTTTCTATAAAAATAATATTTTGACAAAATTTTCGTTAGAAATAAATTTTGACAAAATTCTATAGAAATAAAATTTCGATTTTTTTTCAGTTTGGTAGATTTTTAGTAAAATATTGGTAGATTATTTTTTGCACAAGTGGCAACCATGGATGTGAACTGTAGTTAAAAAATTGTATTACTCAATATTTTTTTAACCCGTTAAGATAAATTGTTGTGGGATATATGCATGAAGATCGGGTGCAAATTTGTAGAACAGGGTGTCAGTTTTTTTCCGTTTAAAAAAAACCGCACACTTTTCCAAAACCTATCGATGGTGTTTTATAAAACAAATAACCAGAATAACCGGTTCAACCAGTTTTAATCGAAGCACAAAAAAATAACGGAATAATAATTAAATAATCTTTTAGAAATTGGACAAAATTTTTTTCTTAACTAAAATGAATCCAGATGCGTTTGCCTAACTTTGGCATTAAAGTAGGCAAACGATATATGGAGATCGGGCGCCACAGATTGACAAAGCTAAGGAAGATCCGGCGTAGAGATGTTCGGTCCTCTAGAGGAGGCAACGTGTAAACCACTTTGGTAGAAATATTCAAGTTATTAGGATGGAGATCGGGAGCCAGAAATTGGCAAAGCAACGAATATATGGACGAAGATCGGGCGCCAATTTGTTGAGCCCTGTAGAGAAGTGCTAGAGAGGCAACGCATAAACCACTTTGGTGAAAAGATTCAAGATTCTAGGATGGTGGTCGGCCGCCAGAAATAGAGAAGGTAAATTATATTTAGAGATCGGGCGCCACCGATTGACAAGACGAGAGAAGATCCGGCTTATAGATGTTGAGTTCCATAGACGAGACAACGTGTAAGCCACTTTGGTAAAAATATTCAGGTTATTGGGATTGAGATCGGACGCCAGAAAAAGCAAAGGATAAATGAATGGAGATCTGGCGCCATTTTCTAGAATCCTGTAAGGAGAGGATAAAGGGACAACGCGGTAATCACTTTGGTGCAAAATATTAAGAATATAAGTATGGAAATCTGATGCCAGCAATTGGAAAGACAAAGGATATATGGATGGAGATCGGGCGCAAATTTGTTGATCCTTTAAGGGAAGGGATAAAAAGACAATGCGTAAACCACTTTGGTAACAATATTCAGGCGCCTGAAATTGGCAAAGGCATAGGATATATGAATGGAATGGATGCCAGCAATTGGAAAGACAAATGATATATGGATGGAGATCGGGCGCAAATTTGTTGATCCTTTAAGGGAAGGGATAAAAAGACAATGCGTAAACCACTTTGGTTACAATATTCAGGCGCCAGAAATTGGCAAAGGCATAGGATATATGAATGGAAATCGAGCGATATTTGTTGAGTTCTGTAGGGAAGGGACAACTCAAAAATATTGAGGTTATAAGGATGGCCATCGGGAACCACACATTGATAAGAGAAAGGATATATGGATGGATATCGGACCTAAATATGTTGAGTCCTGCTGGGGAGGTAACGCGTACACCAATTTAGTTAAAAACATTCGGTATATTAGGATGGAGATCGGAGGCCAATATTTGATAAGGCAAAGAATATATATGGATGGGGATCGGGCGCCAAGTTGTTTAGTTTTGTAGGGAAAGAATAAAGAGGCAATGCATTAACTACTTTGGTGAAAATATTCTGGATATTAAAATGGAAATCGGACGCAAGAAATTGACTATGAAAAATACTTTTGGTTGGAGGTCGGACGTCAATTTGTTTAGCCCTTTAGGTTAGGTTAGGTGGCTGCACGATGTATCAGGCTCACTTAGACTATTCAGTTCATTGTGATACCACATTGGTGAACTTCTCTCTTATCACTGAGTGCTGCCCGATTCCATGTTAAGCTCAATGACAAGGGACCTCCTTTTTATAGCCAAGTCCGAACGGCGTTCCACATTGCAGTGAAACCACTTAGAGAAGCTTTGAAACCCTCAGAAATGTGACCAGCATTACTGAGGTGGGATAATCCACCGCTGAACAACTTTTTGGTGTTCGGTCGAAGCAGGAATCGAACCCACGACCCTGTGTATGTAAGGCGGGCATGCTAACCATTGCACCACGGTAAGCCCTTTAGTGAAGGGATAAAGATGTAATGCGTAATTGGGTCCTAGAAATTGTCAAGACAAAGAATATATGGATAGAGTTCGAACGTCAAATTGTTGGGCCTTTAGGGAAAGGATAAAAACAGGAACGCATAAACTACTTTAGTGAAAATATTCAGGATTCTAGGATAAATATATGTAGCCATAAGTTGAGAGGGTAACTGATATTTAGATGGAGATCGGGCGTCCTGCAGTTAAGACAAACTATTTTGACAAAAAGATTAGGGTTATTAGGAAGGAGATTGCGCTCCAAACAATATATATGGATGAAGATCGGGCGCCAATTTGCTGACGTCAACAGGATAGGAATATTGAGGAAATGCATATGGATGGAGATCATTCGCCGATTGTTGCGTTCCTCGGGATATTAGGATGGAGATAAAGTTCTTTCATTGCAATTATAGGGTAATGTAGATTTGGATAGTGATCTAGTGGCCCTAGCTGGTCGCCCTATTTTGATTCCTCCTTATAATTTCTCTTACGATTGCAAATTCTCACTCACGAATCCCGCTCACGTTCTAAAATCGTACTTATCCAAAACCACACTCCAGAAATGTTCTCTCTCATCCATGAAAATAGCTCTCATATTCCAAATCTCACTACTTTGTGCATGGCTTTGAATATACGATTAGTTTGTTTTGTGACTGTACTTTTCCCGTAATAGGTTTGTGGGTGAGATATTTTCAACAGTATATTACTCTCCTACAATAACATTTCCAAAATTGCATATTTACACACGCTCAGACAAGTCACAAGCTCGACGCAAGTCACAGAATATTTTGTGAGTCACGCCACAGTTAGTTTCACCTTAAAATGGAGTGATTCTCCACCAGGATACCATAGCAGAAATCTCATACTAACCTGCTTAATGGGTATTAGACTAATCGAGGGTGTTATATGATTTTCATGATGATTTTTCGGCGATACAGATGTCAAGGCCCCGCATAGAGCTGAACCGGTTACGGCACTTCCTACACTGGCACTGCTGTTTGTGCTGCTGCTGCTGGTACTTGAAGGCAACGATTTGGCATTACAATCTAATGGATGTTCCTGTGGTGGCATATTAATGGTCAACGGCACTGGTGATTGCATAATCGAGTCACGGTCTTGGGGGCCCATATCTCCAGTGGTACTACCAGCCGATGATGTTGTCGTATTCACACCGCCGCTGCTGCAATGATTATTGGAATTGGAACTGGGTGTGGCGGTAGAGTTGTTGGTACTGGTATTGCTGTTGTTGGTTGTGTTGCTATTGGTGGAGTGACCCTGCAAATCAAATGCACGCAAAACGCATAAGAGGACATTCTCAACGGGCGAACGAGAATAGTATGAAGAAGTAGACAAAGAAGAGGTAGAGGTAGAGGAGGAATTCAATGAATTGACTACAGAGATAAGAGAATCATTATGATTATTAGAATTGGAACATTGGTTTACATTGAACATGGCGTTATCCGAGAGGCCATTATCTGGCAGGGTTGAGATCTCCACATGGGGTGTTAGGAAATGCATGGGCGGCGTTGCATTCTCCAGGGATCGTAGCGATTCACCGCTGTCGCTCTGGTGGCTAGGCATACTATTGGCGGCCGAAACAATAGCGGCATTCGAATTGACAGCAGCATTGGCAGCAGCTGCAGCCGCTGCTGCTACAGCATTCAAACCTGTGGGCACATAGCCAGCAGCAGCAGCGGCGGCAGCCACCTGTGATGCCTGTGACTCCAGAGCGAGTAACAGCGATGAAGAACCGCCCGGCCCAGGATTGTCCAAATCAATGCCATGTCTGAAAAGAAGAGACAATTGAAAATTAAATGGGTCCTCTGTTGGCGGTGGTGGCTTTGTCAGCCCATTGATCTACCTGTTGAAGAAATGTATTCTCAGAGACTTCATGGAACCCGCACGATAACTACACAATGGACAAGTTTTGACGAGATCATGCTGACCCACATGTTCATTCTGGAAATGGGCTCTCATAGCTATTTGCCTTTGGAAACCGCGATTACAGATTGGACAATGATAGGGCAAGGTTTTGGTGTGTGTGGTAAAATGCTCGGCCAGATGGTCCTTGCGAAAAAATCTACGTAAAGAGAAAAAAGAGAAGATGAAACTTCGATGAGCTCTATTGGAATCACGCACTCACTCACCTCTTTTGGCACACTCGACACTCATAAGGCTTGACGCCTGTGTGTCGCATTTTATGACGCCTCATATTCGCACCATTCGAAAATTTCATATTGCACACATCGCATTCGAACACTTTGCGGGATCCCTGTTGAGACGGATTTGTGGAATTGGCTGCCACCAGATTACTACATTTACTCTCACTGGCCAAGGCGGAAACCACACCACCTACGCCGCCGCCACTACCTCCACCACTAGCCACCGAGTGATTACTATTCTCTCCTCCCGCTGTACTCGATGCGGAATTTTGTAAGTTCTCCGGTTCACCATCCTCATTCTTAAGGCGAGCTGCTGCTGCCGCAGCCGAATTCGATAGGCACTGCACCACATGCAAGAGTAAAGTGGCTCGGGAGTTTGTCTCGAAATTTTCACAGCGTTCACAACGGAATGTAGTTACGGCCGAAGCAGCATTATTGGAGGCATTTGAATTGTTCGTTGATAGATTTGTTGGCGATATACTGACATTGGCTGTTACTGGTGTTGAGATGGGTGTGTGCGGTTTCTCACCGCCATTATCCGACGATGATGATGATTGATCCTCGGAACTGTGATGATGATGCTGCTGTAGAAGCTGTTGGTGCTGGTGGTGTTCCTTAAAGCTACGCAAGGCATGGGCATGTGTGGCTAATGTGTTGTGATGTAATAGTGAGGCTGTCGTTGACATATCAACAATGAGTCCATTATCTTTGAGCGATAGCTCCATTTGACCGGCCGAACTCATTGTGTCGGTCATTTTGCTGTAAAAAGAGAGAGAGGAAAATTTTAGAAACTATTACTAAAATCACAATTGAAAGGTAAATAGTTTTGAAAGGGAAAATCGGTAAGATGGTTATAACGCCGTATGTGTGTAACAATGTAATATTGGGAAGGAGAAATCTGCATGATGTTGCTCTCCCTCTCTCTCACTTATTATTGAGCTGTAAATAGTGTCGGGAGAGACGCTCACTAATAGCGGAAAAATGTCCCAGCAACAAAAGCCTTTCACCCCATCTAAACAAATCTTTCGCCACGTAGGAAATTATAAGGGTCTCTTTGAGTCGTTAGGACTCTGGGCGGATAAAAATCTCCCGATCTCTTACGATATTCAGATCTTTCCAAACCTCTTCCAATAGCATTCCCATAGCATTGGTAGCAAGTTTTTAAATTTTCCGTATAACTGTCGCCTCCGTATCTTCTTCGCCTTTACTCCATGGAATCTCTCAGAAACGTTGGTCCTCTAGAGTTGTAAAATGTCTTGCCCCGTTTTTTGGTATGATATAAAGAGCCTCTATCACTTGGAATATATTACCCCTACTCAGTGTCTCTCTGAGACTGATTCCCAAATTTTAGAGAGTAGATCTATTACTATAGTTAGCCTCAGATACAAAATCTCTTGTTCTCCATTGTACCACGGAAACTCTCAAAAATTTTAAGACTATAGAACATAGGTGTAGGATTTCGATCCTGGTTTCCTGTCCCATAGCAACCTGAAATCTCTCGGAAATCTAGTAGCATTCCCAAATTTTGAAGACAGATTCGCACATAGTCGATACCTTCCTAAAGTTAGCATCAATTAAAGTATCTCTTTTTCCCGATACTGTGGCTGAAGCGGTGAGAAGCTACAAGGTTAATCCTCTTCTCGGAGCTCGACCACCACCCATAGCACCGGAGGGAGGAGATCTCCAGTGGTAGGGCAGTTTTGACCCAACTAAATCAGGCAAATGCAGCCACCTCAATTCCTACCTATCAGTGATTGATAGCAGGGTAGCTGACGAGTGTCGCATCGGTAACCAAAAGCAACATGAAACTCGTCACCTTTTTCCTTGCCCAAGTAAACCTACTTAACTCACCACCAGATTACTCTGGACACATCCCATCCTTGTCGCAGAGTTTCTTGATATGGATACAAGCTGATGTACCAAAGTGTAAAACAAAAATGCGCATGAGTGAGATCTTAGGATCTACAGCTCTTCCACAGAGATCTTGGGATCTGCAATTCCAAAACTGAGATCTTCAACCCACATTTCCGCCACTGAGGTTTCCAAATCTAAAGTTCCACCATCCAAACACCATACGAGGCAATAACTACACCAACTGCATCCGAACGAAGCAGTTAGAAAGACGAAAACCTCATCAACTACAAATACAATAATTTCCGACCATCGCTGGCAATAAACCCAGAATGATTAACATTTCTTTCGAGAGAGATAAACCGAAAGGTTTAGTGGTCCCTTTTCCTGGAGACGACTTAAATTGTCGAACATTAAAGATGAGTGGATGTCCCAGAACTTAAAAGATCCAAACCGAAAAACTCAACAGAAGTGGATCCCTCTCTCAGAATGTTGGGGAGCGTTAGAATGAGCAACGATTGGTTTTTCCTATTCAGGCAAATTTATGTTGCTTATCCAACAACTCCAAGCTCCTTTAGAGCTTTTCTGAAAGAATAGACCTAACATAGATTATTAACAATTAAGTCAACATCACTAGACCTTACGCACTAATTGGAAAAAATACCTTCCAAAATCTTGAACGGACGGTAACAAAATGAAACAGAAATGTTCACGAAAAATCAAAAGGAGATGTTCACGGTTTCTTCCAAGGGGAGTTCACGATCTCATGAATGGCTTTCGGTTTTCTTTGACCATGAAAAGTATTAATATATTAGTTAGAAAGTCGAAAACCTCATCGACTATAAATCTACAAATACAATTTCCGACTATCACGCATTAAACATAGAATGATTAATAAGATAAACCGAAACTAAACCTGGACCCTTATCCTGGAGACGACTTAAATTGTCGTACATTTAAGATGGGTGGATGTCCCAGAACTTAAAAGTTCCAAACCGAAAAACTCAACAGAAGTGGATCCCTCTCTCAGAAATGTTGGGGAGCGTAAGAATGAGCAACGATTGGTTTGCCTATTCAGGCAAATTTATGTTGCTTATCCAACAACTCCAAGCTCCTTTAGAGCTTTTCTGAAACAATAGACCCAACATAGATTATTAACGATTAAGTCAACATCACTGGACCTTACGCACTAATTGGAAAAAATACCTTCCAAAATCGTGAACGGAGGTAACAAAATGAAACAGAAACGTTCACGAAAAATCAAAAGGAGATGTTCACGGTCTCTTCTAAGGGGAGTTCACGATTCCATGAATGGCTTTCGGTTTTTTTTGACCATGAAAAGTTTTAAAATATTCGTTAGACGTTCTTACGGCAACTTCGTCGGTGGTGGAATCCGCAAAGGCGACTGTTAATAAGTGTGGAGCAGGCAATCCAGCTTCGAGTCACAGTAGCCGATTTTTTATAAATTCGTAACCATTACGTTTTCAGATCATGAATGATGGCAACGCATTTTATCTTTGTCAGATTGACATGGTCTATTCTCCGTTTGATACCACATATGTGTTGATACACTTTTATGAACGGATCGTTTTGGAACGTGCACGCGGTTCATGATTTTTATTATGGGTGTGTAGGTCTGGCGTATGGCTTGTCTACAATATGATGTGAGTTCGATTCCGAGATTCATTTATATCCTCCTTTGTCCCTTAATTCCATTAACACAACCCTTCTTCCTTCTGCCTCATCATGCCACATTCCACAGTAGGATGGATTTTTTGCACCTATACCCAATATTTCAGCGTTGTTTAATTTTACCATAAAACTTAGGTGACATTATAAAGAAATAAATTTCGGACTCGTCTACAAAGATCCAGTCCAGTATCAAGAGATGATCTAAAAGAAGATCTCCCTTCACTCATACAGAATGTACGTAGGTGGAAAATTTTCTTCGGGGACCGAAATTAATGACTATCTCACAATTGGTTTGTGTAAAATATCCTCATTATATTCCAAATCATTTCAGAATCAAATAAATGAAAAGTCTAATGATTTCCCTACATTCATAATCAAAACGCTCCTTCGCTATATCCAAACTAAGACAATAATAGCCCACAGCATATTCAACACAAACGAATGAAATGCGGGATTGATCACAAATTCCCCATATCATACTCACCACCCACCAATGCAAATTTTCGTATTGTTTTTTTTTCGATAATTATTTTTAGAAGACCAGTTCCCATAAACCCACTAATGACAAATATTGAAACTAAAAAAATCCAACACATGATGATTGATCGTTGACGGATGCTGGATTAAGGTCTTCACAAATGAACTTTCAACTCAACCTACTTCCATATCCAGTTCCACCACTACCATCATCATTGACAACCTCAAAACGTAATAAACTAAACTAAGGCATCATTGTCGTCACCTGAGACTAAATACACATAGTACGCTTACGCTCTCACACACACACACACAACGTTATGGTGGCATGATGTATGGTTGAATGGATTGATGCTTGTATGAATGATCTAAATTTTTCAACACAATTAATGAAGCGTTGTCGTTGTTGTTGGTGTTGTTTTAGTTTTTGCCACTGCCTTTGTATGTAGCTCTAGCAGAAATTCCAAACTTGTGGCTTACACACCTCACTCTCCGGCAAATATGCATTAGGTCTCTGTGATTAGATCTAACAAGCAATGGTACTAACTAGCGGGCAATTTTATGTTGTGCCACACGCATAGCTAATAATAGAAATAGAGAAATACAATTTTGACAAAATTTTCTATAGAAATAAAATTTTGAAAAAATTTTCTATAGAAATAAAATTTTGACAAAATATTCTATAGAAATAAAATTTTGACAAAATTTTCTATAGAAATAAAATTTTGACAAAATTTTCTATTGAAATAAAATTTTGATATAATTTTCTATAGAAATATAGAAACAAAATTTTGAAAAAAAATATATAGAAATACAATTTTTGAAAAAATTTTCTACAGAAATGAAGTTTTGTCAAAATTTTCTATAGAAATAATAAAATTCTGACAAAATTTTCTATACAAATAAAATGCTGAAAAATTTTCTATAGAAATAAAGTTTTGACAAAATTTTCTATAGAAATACAATTTTGAAAAAAAATCTATAGAAATAAAACTTAGACAAAAATTTTCCATAGAAATAAAATTTTGACAAAATTTTCTATAGAAATAAAATTTTGAAAAAATTTTCTATAGAAATACAATTTTGAAAAAAAAAATCTATAGAAATAAAACTTAGACAAAATTTTCCATAGAAATAAAATTTTGACAAAATTTTCCATAGAAATAAAATTTTGACAAAATTTTCTATAGAAATACAATTTTGACAAAATTTTCTATAGAAATACAATTTAAAAAAAAATCTATAGAAATAAAATTAAGACAAAATTTTCTATAGAAATAAAATTTTGATAAAATTTTCTTTAGAAATAAAACGTTGACAAAATTTTTTATAGAAATAAAATTTTGACAAAATTTTCTATAGAAATACAATTTGACAAAATTTTGTATAGAAATACAATTTTCAAAAAAAAAAATTCTATAGAAATAAAATTTAGACAAAATGTTCTGTAGAAATAACACTAGACAACATTTTCTATAGAAATAAAATTTAGACAAAATTTTCTATAGAAATAAAATGTTGACAAAATTTTCTGTAGAAATAATAAAATTTTGAAAAAATTTCCTATACAAATAAAATTTTGACAAAATTTTTTACAGAAATAAAATTTTGACAAAATTTTTTACAGAAATAAAATTTTGACAAAATTTTCTATATAAATAAAATTTTGACAAAAATTTCTATAAAACTAAAATGTTGACAAATTGTTCTATAGAAATATAAAATTTTGACAAAATTTTCTATAGAAATAAAGATTTGAAAAAATTTTGAGAACATTTGCTATAGAAATAAAACTTTGAAACAAAATTCTATAGAAATAACATTTTGAAAAAAAATTCTATAGAAATAACATTTTGACAAAATTTTCTATATAAATAAAATTTTGACAAAATTTTCTATAAAAATAAAATTTTGACAAAATTTTCTATACAAATCAAATTTTGACAAAATTTTCTTTAGGAATAAATTTTGACAACATTTTCTATAAAAATAAAATTTTGAAATAAAATCTATAGAAATAAAATTTTGACAAAATTTTCTATAAAAATAAAATGTTGACAAATTGTTCTACAGAAATGTACAATTTTGACAAAATTTTCTATAGAAATAAAATTTTTGAAACATTTCATATTGAAATAAAATTTTGGAAAATTGACTATGGAAATACAATTTTGAAAAATTGTTTATAGAAATACAATTTTGAAAAAATTTTCTACAGAAATAAGATTTTGACAAAATTTTCTATAGAAATAATAAAATTTTGACAAAATTTTCTATACAAATAAAATTTTAACAAAATTTTCTATACAAATAAAATTTTGACAAAATTTTCTATAGCAATAAAATGTTAACAAAATTTTCTATAAAAATAAAATTTTGACAAAATTTTCTATAGAAATACAATTTTGAAAAAAAATTCTATAGAAATAAAATTAAGACAAAATTTTCTATAGAAATAAAATTTTGCTAAAATTTTCTATAGAAATAAAATGTTGACAAAATTTTCTATAGAAATAATAAAATTTTGAAAAAATTTCCTATACAAATAACATTTTGACAAAATTTTCTATAAAAATAAAATTTTGACAACATTTTCTATACAAATCAAATTTTGACAAAATTTTCTTTAGGAATAAATTTTGACAACATTTTCTATAGAAATAAAATTTTGAAAAAAAAATCTATAGAAATAAAATTTTGACAAAATTTTCTATAAAAATAAAATTTTGACAAAATTTTCTATTAAATAAAATGTTGACAAATTGTTCTACAGAAATATACAATTTTGACAAACTTTTCTATAAAAATAAAATTTTGAGAACATTTGCTATAGAAATAAAATTTTGACAAAATTTTCTATAGAAATAAAATTTTTACAAAATTTTGTATAGAAATAAAATGTTGACAAACTTTTCTATAGAATTACAAGTTTGAGAACATTTTCTATAGAAATACAATTTCGACAAAATTTTCCTATAGAAATAAGATTTTGCCACAATTTTCTTTATAAATAAAATTTTGACAAAATTTTCTATAGAAATAAAATTTTGATAAAATTTTCTATAGAAATACAATTTTGAAAAAAAAAATTCTATAGAAATAAAATTAAGACAAAATTGTGGCAAAATTTTCTATAGAAATAAAATTTAGACAAAATTTTCTATAGAAATAAAATTTAGACAAAATTTCCTATAGAAATAAAATTTAGAGAAAATTTTCTATAGAAATAAAATTTTGACAAAATTTTCTATTGAAATAAAATTTTGCCAAAATTTTCTATAGATATAAAATGTTGACAAAATTTTCTATAGAAATAACATTTTTGAAACATTTCATATTGAAATAAAATTTTGGATAATTGACTATGGAAATACAATTTTGAAAAATCGTTTATAGAAATACAACTTTGAAAAAATTTTCTACAGAAATAAGATTTTGACAAAATTTTCTATAGAAATAATAAAATTTTGACGAAATTTTCTATACAAATAAAATTTTAACAAAATTTTCTATACAAATAAAATTTTGACAAAATTTTCTATAGCAATAAAATGTTAACAAAATTTTCTATAAAAATAAAATTTTGACAAAACTTTCTATAGAAATACGATTTTGAAAAAAAAAAATTCTATAGAAATAAAATTAAGACAAAATTTTCTATAGAAATAAAATTTTGCTAAAATTTTCTATAGAAACACAATTTTAACATAATTTTCTTTAGAAATAAAAAGTTGACAAAATTTTATATAGAAATAAATTTTGACAAAATTTTCTATAGAAATACAATTTTGACAAAATTTTGTATTGAAATACAATTTTGAAAAAAAAATCTATAGAAATAAAATTTAGACAAAATTTTCTATAGAAATAAAATTTAGACAAAATTTTCTATTGAAATAAAATCTTGGCAAAATTTTCTATAGAAATAAAATGTTGGCAAAATTTTCTATAGGAATAAAATTTTTTAAAAATTTTCTATAAAAATAAAATTTTGACAAAATTTTCTATAGAAATACAATTTTGAAAAAAATCTATAGAAATAAAATTAAAACAAAATTTTCTATAGAAATTAAATTTTGATAAAATTTTCTATAGAAATAAAATCTTTACAAAATTTTCTATAGAAGTAAAATGCTGACAAACTTTTCTATAGAAATACAATTTTGAGAACATTTTCTATAGAAATACAATTTCGACAAAATTGTCCTATAGAAATAAAATTTTGAAAAAATTTTCTATAGAAATAAAATTTTGACAAAATTTCCTATAGAATTAAAATTTTAACAAAATTTTCTATAGAAATACAATTTTGACATAATTTTCTATAGAAATACAATTTTGAAAAAAAAAACAAAATTCTTTAGAAATAAAATTAAGACAAATTTTTCTATAGAAAAAAATTTTGACAAAATTTTCTATAGAAATACAATTTTGACAAAATTTTGTATAGAAATACAATTTAGACAAAATTTTCTATAGAAAAATAAATTTAGACAAAATTTTGTATAGAAATAAAATTTTGACAAAAATTTTTTTGGGAATAAAATTTTGACAAAATTTTCTATTGAAATAAAATTTTGGCAAAATTTTCGATAGAAATCAAATGTTGACAAAATTTTCTATAGAAATATCATTTTGGAAAATAGACTATAGAAATACAATTTTGGAAAATTGTCTATAGAAATACAATTTTGACAAAATTTTCTATAGAAATACAATTTTGACAAAATTTTCTATAGAAATACAATTTTGAAAAAAAAATCTATAGAAATAAAGCTTACACAAAATTTTCTATAGAAATAAAATTTAGACAAAAAATTGTTTATAGATATAAAATTTTGACAAAATTTTCTATTGAAATAAAATTTTGGCAAAATTTTCTATAGAAATAAAATTTTGGGAAATTTTTCTATAGAAATAAAATTTTAACAAAATTTTCTATAGAAATTAAATTTAAACAAAATTTTCTATAAAAACAAAATTTTGCAAAAATTTTCTATAGAAATAAAATGTTGACAAAATTTCCCACAGAAATAAAATGTTGACAAAATTGTCCATAGAAATAAAATTTTTGAAAAATTTCCTATAGAGATACAATTTTGGAAAATTGTCTATAGAAATACAATTTTGAAAAAATTTTCTACAGAAATAAAGTTTTGACACAAGTTTCTGTACAAATAAAATTTTGACAAAATTTTCTATAGAAATAAAATGTTAACAAAATTTTCTATAGAAATAAAATGTTGACAAAATTCTATAGGAATAAAATGTTGACAAAATTTTCTATAGAAATAAAATTTTTATAAAATTTCATTAATTATAAAACAAAAGATTTTTAAATTAAAAATAAAATTAAATTAATAATAAGTTTATAGAAAAAATATTTTTTCCAAAATTTGTTTAATTGAAAAAAAAACACGACTAATAAATATAAGAAATTTTCCTTCTATTCTCTCTTAGCAGTTTAGGTGTGCTCATATGTACTATTCTTGTCTAAATCTTGGTAGTTGGCTACGACAATCGAGCTATGGATCTATGCATGTATAAAACTGAGCTTGCAATCCAGCGTTTTTTGGCTTTATGACCATCAAGAAAGCCATGCTCCACACCAAGCTTCTTGGCGAAGCATAGCTATAAACTAGTTTCTGTGCGATTTCCTAACCCACTGCTCGTCACTCTGAGAAGGAGAACGTTGCTGTTCTGTCAATTGGCCAATTGGTAGGTTGAGTAGCTGAAGTCGCCACGTCTAGCCAAATGTTATGGTGGTTGAAAAAAAAAAAAACAAACCTATTTGGAACATTGACTCTGTCGGTGGAAACGTTTATTTTGATTTTTTTCTTAAGCCATCAGGTGGATGGTATTAAGAAGGTAAGTTAGCAACGATTAAATATGCATTCAGTGCATCATGTATGTTCATGCATTAGCTGGATTTGTACATTAGTATGGTTTTTTTTCCTCTTGGCCCATGATGACGATGTTGATGTTAATGGAAGTAACTTGGACTTGTGGTGGTGGGATTGTTGGTGGAAGATTTCAAGAATTCTTTATTGTTAATAGAGTCAACTAGTTGCTATTGTTGTTTTTGGGTCTCTTTATATTTTTTTGGCATTAGATACTTGCTATATTTTCCTCTCTGTGTTCCAAGCACTTGGCTATTTTCAAAGTAGAAACTATTGAACAGTCAGCCAAGTTGTTTAGATAGATGGTTGGTGGTTATACTCATTGCGAAAATAGACGTGTTTCGAAAACATTGCCGATCTATACAGAAATAAAGGCAATAAAAAAAAACACCATACAGTTCCACCATACCGGGGCCATGGAAGCTAACGACCAAAAAGCCCAAACAAAAAACAAAAACTGCATTGACTGTAACCATCAGAGGAAGAACCCCAAAAAAAAAGATGTCTTCAATTTTGCAATAGCTCGAACATTTGGGTTGCTTGGTGGTGGCTTAATGTTTTTTTTTTATATTCGATGAGCTTTTTTGTTTTAGAAGTTGAGTTTCTAGAGAATTGGGCAACTCGGAAAAGATGTGCTTAGCACTTGTGTGGTATACACATCGTTTAAAAAAAATTGTTTCCTATGGAAACACATTTATAAGATAAAGCTTGTCAGTTTTCTAATGGGCACATCCACACGTAGTGAAAAATTTGGACGGACCGCTTTATTAATTTATTATTTTTTTTTAGTGATACGTCCATCTTTATGTTGTTTTGTGTCCTGATACGTATATCCCTTTGGCTTAAGACTTCACCTTCCTAGTAGGCTCCTTTCTTCTCGCGCTGAGTTACCGTTGTGCGACTTTAATGGGAAATTTGTCACTTTTAGCAAGCATTTAGATATTTGTGTCACTTTTTTATTGTACTACTAAATATCATACTTTTTACAATTTTGTGCAACGTTTTTACCATTTTGTGACACTTTTTTCAAAAATTCCTTTTTTAGTGCAATAGTTTTTTTTTTTTTATTTTGATCACGTATCCCTTACAATTACGAATGTGACCGATGTCTTATCATAAAGGCGAAGTAGTGTTGCCAGTATTGTGGCATCATGGTATCCTGGCTCTTGTCCCCAAATTGGGACTCTTTTGTTCCCAAATATCCCCAAATTAAATTAAAATTCGTCACAAAAATCCTCAATAAGTTTTTGAAAGTTTTTTTTTTATGAACAGAAAAAAAAAAAATAAAGGAATAAAGTCCGCTTTAGAAAATCCGTAATAATTTAAAAATGAAAGATATATTAATAAAATCAAGATTTCAAAACACAAAACCAGGAAATGGGTAATCAAAATATCATTTGATACAAGCCGACATCAGAATTAATAATGGCTTTACAAAATCTTCTAAATTTATGCAACCCGTCATCTAAATGCAATAAAAATGGCAGTCGGTGCGTCCATTTCTAGCCCATATGCTCCATTTGTACCATGGATGCCGTGGAATAAAGACGAAAAGCGCTTTATTTTTTTTATTTTGATGACTCGCTGTACTTAGG